>NW_026844319.1:12842705-14042705 GCF_029955315.1 Cylas formicarius | reverse complement strand
ATTTTGGGCCTTATGTTTAGGTACTTTAGATCGTTAAAGCTATTTATAGATTCTGATAGGATATGGGATAGATAGGATACTGTTGTGAGCACTGCACATGGAGCACTGGATTTGGATAGGTGGAAATTTTGACTAAAAACGACTATCCAAAACAACGTAAGAATTAGAAATTGCAAGTTTTTAGTGAATTAAGTTTCATATGAAGTTAATAATATCACCATGAAAAGAATTTTGCGTTATTAAATGAGACGTGACAAATTTTTTTCTTCTTTATGATTTATGCATATACAGGGGTTATTTTGTCGAAAAATCTTAAGTACAAAAGTTTTTTTGTTGTATTGTTTAAATGCGCCGCATGCGATTGAAATATTTGCCATTAAACATAAGTATTTTACACCATGTAACTTCTTTATTTTAAACAGAACTCCAGGTATAATATTTTATTTTTGGATTTTTGACAAAATTTAATTCAAGGTTTTACTAAATTTAATTTTTAATACTGAATAGATTTTGTAGATTTGTAAGCAAAAACAATAACCGTCCTTTCGATAGTAATAATGATAATGATTTATCGCTTACAGGGTGTCCAATATCAATCACAACTTCGTTTTTCAAATAGGGTATCCTGTATTTACATCGACTGGCTGTATTTATTTTCTTCGAAAAAAGTTATTCAAGATCGAAAGTTCTTCACACCAGTACCCTCTCACCATTATTTCCAAACATACTGTATATCCGATGTAAAATATGTTACTGTTATGCTTTGCAGAAACTGAAAGATAATTTTCTTTCAAGAAATAAATAAAACATTTTCAATTAGCACATGAAATCAACACAGAATGTCATGTCATGTCATAAGATTTAAAATAGTAAAGGTGCATTATTCAAAATTTCTAAAATTGTTCAATAAAATAAACTCTTAATAGTGAGCTTCATGCTTCTTCTTCTAGTTCTTCTTATATTAAGCCTTCGACCTGGTCTTTACGATCCTTTTAGTCTTTTGCTTAGTTCTGCAGGCGTATCTGTGATGTAGACTGCCAGTTGCCCGTTAGTTGGTTATTTGGGACAGTCTTTAGGGGTTCATTCTGCTAAGATACTGGTTTCACTAACTTATTCTTTGTTTTCCTTACCTCATTATATCCTGGATGCTACAAAGATTTCTTATTTGACCATTCGCCATTTTATCAAGCAATGTTTTCCCTGCTGTTGCCTTTATTTAAATCTTATCAAATATTATTATTACCATGTAATAGATAAGGTGTTGACACTTTGCTACTCTATATATGTTAGATGTAAAAAACATGTAGAAAACATGTAACAGCAAAATACTGTTTAGTAAGAACAAGAAATTACAATTTAAACCAATGCAAAGCATAATTCATAACTAAGTGACAATAACTTAAAACTATTTGTACTCTAGTTCTAATGTAACAAGTATTTACGAAGAGCCACCTTAAACGAGGTTACCGGACTTTTTAATCTGGTTAGTTTAGGTTAGGTTAGTGAGAAGGTTGGAAGCTTTAATATATTTCGAAAACCAATATTGAGGGAAAGAAGATTTGTTAATTTTAATCAATTACATTAGAATACCACAATTAAACCTTTAACAAGAAGTTTCTGAAGACTCACTCTTTCTCTATTAGGGCATATTAATACACTACGTCACAATAACCCAGAAATCAGAGGATAAGGGAGTCACATAGTCTTAATCTGACATCTTTACTGAGGCATAAGATTTTTGCACTTTCACAGCTTAAGCTGGTATCAAATAGAACCTTCAAATTTTTTGCACATTCAGTGATCGACAAAGTCACATTATTTAACAAAATCTTTAAATTAAGTAGTTTACTACGATGATTGCCAAATATTATGAGCTGCGTTTTATTTGCATTTAAAATCAGACCGCGCTTAAGTGAGAATGTTATTACTAATTTAATTAATATTTAATTAATATTATTAATTAAATTAATAAATAATAATATGATTCTGAAAGTCTTTGTTTTCGTCCGGCTAAATATCAGGAGCTCTACAGAGCCCGGCCCAAGACCCAAATACCTGAGCTTAGAGTTCAGCAGCCAGCTAGCGAGGGCGTCAAATTAGCATTTGGCATAGTAAAGCACTATAATCCAACAATACAAGATAGGTATCTCTGATCGTGTGAGCTGAGTTGCTGATATAGGATATTTTCAAGAGGGTAAGCAATATACCAATACGCTGAAAGTGTTGGAGCTCAGTGGGGTTAATTTTTTGCATAAGCATTTTTTTATGTAGAGGGAAACTGCTTCAGTCCTCTACAGGGATTTATTATAAGGGCAATATGAGCAGTTAGATGCGGAACAACATAAGTTATCATCTCAAGTGAGACGTGATTCGGATCGAGAGCATTAGATTTTATTTGAAACATAACTTTCTCAACCTCCTCTTTGGTGACTTCATGAAAAGACAGTTCAGGTATTAAATCAAAAATTTTGTTATATTTAATTAAAGCTTTGTCACGCATTTGATAGTATTTGCGACCCAACACGCAGGGGCCATTTGTTTTAAAAGGGACGTTCTAGTATCTAATAAGTCGATTAGTTTTGATGTTAAGTATTGCACTTTCCTGTGACCATCAAAATCCACTAAAAAATCAGTATTAAGATCACTCCAAATATCAATTAGTCACAGTCGGCAATAAGTTCAACTAAAGTACTTTCTAAATCATTAAGCCAAGGAAAAAGGTTAATATTAGATGCCTTGTACAAACTACCTAGGCTCAAAATTTTTCCCTGTATTCTAACTCATATACAAATTTGTGTAAGCAGTGACTGATAACCTCGAGTTATAATATATTTTTACCCATTGACTACTCTTCCTCCCCCCGAGCGACGCAGTCATCTTTCACAATGCTTTAACAAGGTAGATAAACCAAATTGTAAGGTAATACAACATTGAGCCAGGCCTCTGATATTCCAATGTGTCAAGATTTTCGAAAAAAAAAAATTAAAACCGGAATAAAGTGAGCGCACATTACAATTAAAATTTACAAACCTAATATTACCTTCTGTCATTCAGCACCAAGAGTAAATATGTATTCATATTACTAGCATGTTAATATATTATTGGCAGATATGTGAATATTTCTCAAAAATACATTTAAACAGACAAAATGAACTAATATTTATTAAAAATTTGTTGAAACCGCAATAGTAATAATAATAAAATCGCATAGGCACAACTTGGTGGGTGGTAGTCCTTAAAATCTTCTCTGTTACCGTTGTATCAACTCTTGCCTCAACAGGCCATATATTTAGGTTTTTCCGTTTTTGTTATTCCAGATTCAATCCCGTAAGCACGTTCTTATATAAGCTGCGTTTTGGCTTGGTTAGGTTACCTTGACTGGAAACTTCCACCTCAAGATATTCTAACGTTGACATTTGCTCCATTATTTCTTCGTTTGGTTCCCTTGCGATAACTTATCATTTGGTTTTAGCTGTTGATACGTGATCAAATGTAAGACAATCTTTGCCTCCGTTTGAATATTTTTTGGGACACACTGTATAGATATAAAGAAATATTCTAATCTCGACAAACCGTTCACTTGGTGTTACTAACGAGCGTAATATACCCTTCTTCGTGCACGATATCTTCGTAGAATCGTTTCGCTCCAGTTGGATCAACATCTAAGTTGATGCGGATCTGCGAAACGTTTCGGATTTCGTTGCCCACGTTCCTCATGGTAGATTACGGAATTGAACAATTTTCCGACGCAGCTAATAAGCATATTGTATGCGGCGACGAACGAGCAGCACGTTAATTTGAGTACGTTTCGAGGTACTTTCTTCGAATGAAGAAAATATGCAATTAGTCGGCGGCCCGAGCGGAAAATTCATAAATATGTATTTCGCGCGTCGTCGTTTTACGTTACAGAAAGTTTTTTATCGTTCCTATACTATTGTTTTATGTAAATGACGGAGCGTTATTAATTTTTGTGTTTTCCACGTGGGTGTGTCACGAATGCGACACGGTGCAGAGATGGTACACTCCCGACAGTTATCGTTGGTTTTTTGAGTGCGATGCGCTGTGGACCAGATCATACCGGGTTAGTGTAAAGTCCCGAAATGCTTAAATATCTCTAAAACTGCCATAGCTGGAGGGATAAAATTCAAAAATTAATTTTGTTTCCATTAGTTATCGATCTATGGCAACATAGCTTTTTCAGTAAAAAGTATCGGAACGCTTAAGTATCTCCAAAACTGCCAGAGCTGGAACAAGAAAATTCGAAAAAACGAGTGAATCCTGGTGGTCGTTGAACCTGCAGGAAATCCCCTGAAAATTTTGAGGTGCCCAAATATTGGCTCCTCTGTATCTTTTGTAGTAAAGTTGTAATATAACTTTTTGAAGGGTTCATTATGATTAACTCATGTTCCGAGTCTGAATAAATTTTTACAAGCCAATCTTCATTTATTGAATTAAATATGATGATTCAAGAGGTCTGGTGATCTTGCTGGCCAAAGGATTCGGCACCTTGGGCCAATAAGATTTCCTTTAAAAGTATTTCACAAATCTGACCATACAAGAATTATGGGCGGGACAGCCATCCATCTGGTACAGATCTCCTGATCTTCGCAAACAACTTCTTCTAATGCTGGTTCAATTTGATTTTGTAATAAGTTCACATAGGTTTTTGCGGTGTGGTTATAGTCCATAAAAATGGCCCAATAATATGATGTCCGCAAATTCCCACCACAACATTTAGTTTTTGAGGATATGGGCTTCGAGTTATAAACAAAAAGATATTAATTGTCTTGAACATTCACCAGTGAAACAAATATTTAAAAAAAAAATTATTTGCTGCTTCCATGATTTTAAAACAAAATTCTGCTCCTCTTTTTTCATCGCATTCACAGAGCTCCTGGTGCTTTTTGTATTTATAGGAAAAATAATTGCTTTTTTTAAACTGTGGTTTGATTTTTTTCGCAGCTTGTCCAAGAATCCTCTAACTAATTATTTGGTTTTCCTGTACATGCAGTAAAATGTTCAAATTTCTGTTGTCCCTCTCTTCTGCTCTATTATCGACATTTTCAGCTGAACATTTGCAGTTATTTATTACGGTACCTTTGGAGTCGAATTAGGTAATAATATGTTTAATTGTATCGAAGATATAGTTTAAACTGAAAATAAACTGCTCTAAGACTGTTACCTGCATAATACCACTTAACTAAGTTTACTTTTTCTTCAATTGAATAATGCATATTCAGCTTTAACTAAAGCACGCCTGATCACGTATAACAATCACAAATAAAAATATTGTTACTGTGGCAAATTTTCGTGTCGTCATTGTCATTAGCATACAATAAAGTGATTTTTTGAGGTCGCCCCCTCCTCGAGATTTTTTTCTGAATCCGACGAAGCGAACCCCGACCCCCTAACTATCGATCCATGAAACGAAATACTTAAAGCGATTTAACAATTAATTGCTAATGACCATATATTTTGAAGCCCAAAGTCGGTGCCAGCCATTGAGACCGTATGGTCAGCGTACCTTATGTTGTTGATAGTTTTCCTATTTACTTTGATTCCATCTGAAACATTTTCCATTGCCAGCATAAACATTTTTTCCGATAATATTCAACCCTGACAGACTTCTATTTCCGCCACTTGGTGCCAGTAAAGATTCTTTATTAACCAAATATCCTTCGCATCGATTCGCAAGTTGACGAGGAAATTTATGAGCCCTGCATGCGGTCAAATGCCTTTTCAAAGTCACCAAAGCGTATGGTTTTTTTGCTGATCTATACATTTTTGAGCTAGTACATAAAATTATCTGTTCTAAATTTCATTGTGGATAATTCTAAGAATTATTAATAAAAAATTAATTAATCTAATGTCATTGCATTGGCGAGGGTTTGGTTTTTTTAGAATGGGAATGTACGTTGATTCTAGCCAATCGGTCCAAATTTTATCAGAGTCGTACATTTGGTTTAGCAAATGAATTAAATTTTATCGTTCCACCTGTGGTAGTTCTGGAAATATTTAAGATAATATTTTTGATTTCCGCACATTCATCTACATTTTCACCTTTGCGCTGCTTTCTTTGTAAATAGCGATATCCACACATTTAACTCGTTTTCCGAGAACAGTTTTTTTTTTGAAGTGCAGATATGGTACACAAAAGACGGAACCATGCATTCAATCAAATAAGTATTGTTTGGATATATTCGAAATAAATGATTTTCTTGAAGTAAATGGAAAATTGGTAAAAGGTATTGCTTCAAAGAAGATAATTTCGAAAATCTAATTTTATCCAATTGTTTATTAAATGTTTTGTGTTATTAAGATAAAAAATATTGTTATTTCGGGCTATTTCAGAAAACTATAGAGTAATAAAATGAAAAATTCCGTCTATACTATACGAGAAAATAATAAAATGTAAATTTGTAATGAACAGAGATCCTTAAAGAGGGTGAACAAGTCCAGATAAATTGCGACGAGTTTTTCGTATTTAGGTTTTTAAGACATGGGTACCTCGAACCGTTCTTAAATTAGGGTCACACTAATTTGATTACAATATAAAGAGGAGTTTGGTGAATGACAGTAATGTGACAGCGGCGTTATTAGAGATAGTTTAATAGGATATTAAAAGCAATAATAATTAAATGTGATAATAATAATCGAGATTGAGATATTAATTATTCTAAGGTCAAATATTAATAATAATAATTAATTATTAATCTTTTGCCTTTTGCTGAGGGTGTTTTATTTTAGTGGACCATTTTCCATGCTTGCCTCGAACATTTTAAATTTTTATCCTGCAATGTTCTACCAATTTTACTTACCCAGGTTTTGTTCAGATAATAGATATTCCTATTTTCCCTTCAAAGCTGGAAAACTGCTCTTAAATATCGGCGTCGTCAGCAGATAATTTCGTCTTTCTTTTTTAAAAGTAATTTCCGATTTTGAGTTTTTTCATATCCAAAAATTAATTTCGTTCAAAAATTTCCACAATTTCTTCTTACTCACGGGTTGAATAAAATCATCCTTTTCATTTCCGACATTATTGGGTCCAAGTAAAACCAATGTGTTATTTTTTTGATAGCAGTCTTTTCACTCTCATTTATTGGAGTATCTTTTCTTTCTGTTCTCCTTTCTCATTGGTGACTTTGATGGGGCCGCGTTTATCCTCGGTATATTGTTGACTGTCCACCTCCAGTCATATTCGAATATATTCAACTATTTTTGCAACTCAGAAATACCTACCTGCCACTCTCGTGACCTTTGACAATCATCAAGACCAATAAATTTTACAGTTAGTAACTACTCGCCTATTTTTCTTCGCAAAAAACTTTCTGTGTTCCCTTTTTTGGAAAAATCTTGATACCCTGATAGAAATTTTGCGTAACTTTACCATAAATTGGGACAATCAAATTACTGCTTTGCTTAAGGTCCGTTTTCTCGCAACAAACCATAATTTAAAAAAAAATGCGGGCATCAATTTCGCAAATCATTGTGCCACATCCCATTTTACGCTTTCGAGTTAGTTACATGCGATTAAAATCGCAATCGCGAATCTGCTTTTAAAGTTAACTAATAAGAATTAAACAGTATACTCGGTGAAATTGTAAGTTTTCTCTTTTAGCGGCCTACGCAACGCGACGATACAAAATAAACCCTCGAGCGTCCGAAAATAGGCTGTAGACGAATATGTCTAAATATAAATATCCTTTAAAATTTTCGACATATTAATTGTTACGTCGAAAACTAGTTTTATTTTGTCTCTCCGGGTACGGATTCTAATAATATTCTTTTCCTGTCGTTTAAAACTATCAAATTATCACTTTGTTTTCCACGAAATCAACATATGCCTATATATTATTATTATTATTAATTACTATATAAAATGAATACTAGGTGTGCCAGTATGCGCAACGAAGTACAGGGTGAGAATACAGTAAATTCTGGATCTAGATTTATTTCAATATGTATATGAGACAAAAATTGCTGTTAAAAGTTTTGAATTGCTATATTTTTATGGTAGACAAGATGAAATTTAATTTTTTCAAGCAAAATATTCTTGATTGTGGAATTTCCTTTTTAAAGGTTGATTTTTATCTTCCGACGTTTAACATAAACATACAATGTTTCTATGAAGTATTGAGTAAAATCCAATGCAAGCATATTATATTAAATTTTGTATTCTCTTCACTGGCTTGTTTTATAAATAATTTTTAATTTTTCTTGTAAAATTGCAACATATGCATTTTTTAAAACAAATTTCCATTTTTTATAATCACAAATGGGAGACAAAAGTTTCACTTCAGCCAGGATCAAGTTGGCATTTCGATTTTATTTAGTTTTTTTATCGAGGTTAAACTTATAAGCAATATACTGATTGCGGAAGAATTAACGAAGCAAAGATATCACTTTCCGCTTTTTGTTCAAAAAAATAAATAAATGGGTAACGGAAATGTTTGGACGTCACAAGTTAAGATTTATGCCTGCCGAGATGGGAAAATGCTTCAAATTAGAACCGAGAACGATTTCTAAATTAGTCCGAAGCTTTAACGGAAGGCAGTTACCATCTCGGGGGATTCATGGTTACTAGTTTTGGTTATTATATTACTATACAGGGTGTTTTCTAATTGAATCGCAATAATTAAATTGGCGATTTTTGGGTCCATTTAAAAAGAAAACTTCATATGAACGTATTTCCTAAACGTCAGGGTGGTAAGTTTTCAAAAATAAAACATATATTTTTTAAATATCTGTAACACGAAATTTGGTACACAGATTATAGATTATATTTTCTTACATTCTCCAATCATTTCTAGAGAAATTTAATTTCTTAATTTTTTTCAATCTGATGTAACGATTTTCGCTTAAACAAATAAAAACCTCTTCTCTGCATGGTCATAAGACTATCGTTAATATGACGGCATACAGAGAAATTAGTTTTTATTTTTAAGGGAAAACCGCGCAACGAGCTAAAAAAAAAGAGATCAAATCTGCTCATAAATGAGTGCAAATGTAATTACAAACTAAAATATCTATCTAAAACAAAATATCTAGTTTTTAGTTACCAACTAGTGTCCTTCAGAAAAAAAATTAGAAGACTATTGCTTTCATTTTCACAGTTTTAAGAACAAGGTAAATAATAAACGATTCTAATTTAAAAAACAAGCACTACCTATCATTAACAATTTTTAACAGAATTGTCTGCTGATAGATTAATAACAACCTGGAAACTAGATAACTTGTTGAAAGTGTCCTCCACCTTGAAGGATACACGCTTCAGCTCTTTTCCTCATATTCGCGGACATTCTTTGAGTGTACCTCCAGTGTTTCTTATTAAATTCTACGAAGCTCTTATACCATCCTTCAGTTCATCTAGAGTGTTAACTGGAATGCGATAAACCAGATTTTAAGATGACCACATAAAAAAAGGCCAAACTATATATATCTGGGGATCTACATGTGTGACTGCACCAGTAAAATGAGCAGGCGTGCCGTCATCCATGAACCACATTGTTTCTAATTAAATATGATATTTGTTCTAGCTACATTGGCAAATCATCTTCTTAAAAACTGACGACAATTATGGCCATTTAGCCAATTAATAAATTTTTTGAATTCCAGCCAAAACATTTACCAAAAGCTGTTCTTGATTTTTAAATTCTACAACTGCATGGGGGTTTTCAATGGTATAAATGTGGTTATTGTGGAAATTTCCGATTGCATTTCTGGGTACAATGGAAAATGGTGCAAAATTTTCCAAACCAAGACGTGCGAGATATTCAGACAAATTCCAATTTTTCCAGTACTAAATTCAGGTTTTTCATCAATAGAATTTCCAACTTTTTCTTCAATTTCTGGAGTTCTTACAGTCGGATGGGCCCCTTTTAATTGATTATTTGCTCTGAAAGTACCTGTTTTAGTCAACCTTCTATCTACATTTGAAAATGTTCGCCTGTCTGGTATGGATATAGAGCTTAGCTTCCAGCGCACTGCCCTCAGCCAAACCATACATAAAATGCATATCTGCCAACTCCTGATTAGTAAACGCGACCATTCTTAACAATGCTCGGATATTTTAAACAGATTAATAGGACGAGAAGAACTGAATTTAAAAACTGATATCAAACAAACCGCCTTGAAAACAGAACTAATAATTCTTACCGACACAGCCTACTATAATGATAAGAAATAATTATAAAAATTTCAAAAATACATTACTTAAGTAAGAAATATTAATTGTCGGCATGTTTCATATTGACGATATTGCTATGATCATGCAGTTCCTATTTTTTTAAGCGAAAACCGTATATGCGGTTTGAAAAAATTAAGAAATTAAATTTCTTTAGGAATGATTGGAGAATGCAGGAATAATTTTTATTTTAAGAGAAATACGCCCGCCACTGGTGTATTATAAAAAAATGTGGTTCACTAAATAATGCCCCTTGATACATAGTATATGTATATGCAAAATTTCATTTAAATATCTAAAGTAACATTACAGAGATTAAAAAATATATATTTTATTTTTGAAAAATTTACCACCCTCTATCTTAAAAGTTAAGACGTTTAGGACATATGTTCATATGAAGTTTTCTTTTTAAAATTGACCCAAAAATCGCTCACATAATAATTATTGACGTTCAATTGTATACAGGCCCATATTTATACTTCTTTGTCGATTCTGCTTACTTCCTTTTTTTGTTGTCTTTGCATTGATATAAAATAGCAATGGCTAGCAAAAATTTAAGACTAGGTCATCTTAATGTTAGATCGTTATTATCGAGTTTCAATGTATTTAGCCGATATGTAATTGAGTCTGCAGTGGACGTCATGAGTATAGAGTTGTATTTGAGGACTTTGTCCCTTCAAACGACGTGGAATATATGTTTATCTCTTTGAGAGTTGGCAGGTTGGAACTTGTTATTGGTACCTTGCAAACTGTGTAAAACATTTTGCCGGCCTTCTGTCATACATTAGACCCCAGTGTGATAATATAATTGTTGACGCACCGAACTTGCTGACGTTTTGCCAATCATTCTGTTGGGTTCTTCATAGCTTAAACTGAAACTGGTTCGCATCCTATTCTGTTCCTGCTTATATGTTGTTTGCGAGGGGAGGACTTAAAGGAATGGTATGAATATTGTCTCAGAGGACTGATTGAAAATGTCTAAGATCTAATCCCGACATCGTTATTCTAAAAGCGTATAAAACAAACAAAACAAAAGGTCCTACGTCATCTATAGAACGCAACCTTAAATATAATCCTTGAAAAAGTCTGTCACCCCTCATGACTCTAAAATTCCTTGTCTCTACGGACTCCCTGAGATTCACAAACCAGGATTATTCCTTCGACCTAACATATTCTGCAGCGAAACATCTAGCTTCTATATTAAAACCTTTCACAGGGAAAACTGATGGATCGTACTTAATTCCTTTAATTTCATTGAACAATTAAAAACCATTACATCCATAGGATATTCTGGTTAGAATATCTTTTTATTAAAGTACCTATACCTGAAACTCAACATTATTTCAATTATATTAAAATCCGATAATCTGCTCGGCTGGAACATATTTTTCTTATGTCCGTGAAATTATTGAATAGACGTCGGGTTCTCCATTTTTACCAGTCATCGAGAATATATATGGAAGTCGACACAATCCATCTAAAACCAAAATTATGGAAACGCTGTTTACAGAAAACTTATCCACACAAACCGATACCTTAATGCATTGTTACATCTTCATCTGGCCCAAAAATCGACGGTTATCAACTCTTGTTTCGGAAAAACCATCTACTTGCCCTAATTATCAGGCTTTCTACACCATAGACCACACCAAAAAAAGTTTAAAAAATCGGATTAATGCTTAAGAAAGATTTACGCTTTAAAGTCCGTGTTCGTCACTTTTGCAAAAAGCATATTTTGCTCTACGATCCCTATATAAAAAACATAATTTTAAATTTCAAATTTTGCAAAAAATTATGTGAATCCTTAGTCCTGTCATTATTAAATTATGCCGATTTAGTGTATCACCCTTGCCTTGATGTCTATACTAAGAATAAACCTACTTTGACACAGTGTCCCAAAAAATAAACTCCATTGTTTGGCTCCAAACTGAAAACATTTATCAGCCGTTTGTTCGCAAATTATCTCTTACTTCATCGCTCTACTATCAATGACGGTGGTGCTTGGTGATAACACAACATAGGAATCGACGCAATCTACTGGACTTACCTCGTTATCGAGTAACCTTGGTTCGCTGTAGCTTTATTTATAATGCTATTGTAATATATAATAATTTCTCACATTCACTTAAAGATCTAACTTTTAACAGCTTTCGTAGAGAGCTCAAATGCTCTAGAGCTAGTAAATTTTCTTTTTTATTTAATAATTAATTTTAAAAATTCTCGTTTTATTTTGTTGTAATTTCCGGTAAGTGTATGGTTAAGTGCGAGTATTCGCAAGACTAGAGTTTGCCTTTTGTAAGCTTACAATCAAGACTTCAAATTTTTACTCACAAATTCCGCAAAAGATAGTAGATAATGTTATCTGCCAAATTTCTTGAAATTTGGTGGTAAATACAGATGCAATATTAACTGATTTGAATAAAAAAATACATCTAAAAATTGTATTGGGTTTTTTGTGTCAAAATAATATGTAACATATTTAGGAATATACACCACGATGATTGCTTCAATACTCAAACGGTAAAATTTAGCTTTACGTTTGTATTCACTGATAATACTAATGGAGTAGTTTACTATACAACAAGTTGGGGAAACGGCATTTGAGTCACTAGCTTTGTTTTGGCAAATGTATTACATACTATATTTAGTTAGTTTTTGGGTACATTTTTGCAGAATATATATCTGACAACATCTGATTTCACAAAATGGAACTTCCACGCCCTTTTGGGTATTGCGGATCCAAGAATTTCCGCAGATCGTGATGGAAATGTGGAGGTGCACCATTATATGGCAGTCACATATTTATCAGATTCATTAAACTTACATTTTGGGATTGTTCGCATAGGAAATAAAAATAGTTGCGATTTGATGAAGGTTTACAAAAAAATAGAGTCCGATGTTATGTTTTAAGATTTAAAGAAAATTTGCAAAACTGACAAATATAGATAAAATAAAAAAATATATTAAATTAATTAAAAATTAACTTATTTCTTTTAATAAATTGAAGAAGACAACAAAATTATTTGTTGTTTTTAAATCTTATTCAACCTACTCCGTAGTGAAATAGTATATTAAGGGTGGTAAACGGCATTTGACTCACGAGTTTATTATATAAACGAGTGAGATAAAGAGTTTTTCTACTCCCGTCTGTAAAATACCTAATTACGCACCGATCTAGCGTGCGGGAAGCGTCATTTTACCATGTCAGTTTCGTTTCCCACGAATCCGATTCATTTCGGACATTTCCGGGATTTTACTGCACGGATTTGCGAGCGATCGGATGTTTTCGGAGATATTTTCCACGCTTTGAATTTTGACGTTTATCAAATCTGGCAGTCATGTCAGTGAATATATTCGTGTTTTTTTGCGAAAATGTACCGAAAAACTAACGGTCGTAGAAAAAGTATATTATGCAACACGTTCGGTAAACTTTTTAACTCACTCGATTATTAAACACTCGCTCCCCTCGTGTCAAATAAACTCGTGAGTCAAATGCCGTTTACCGCACTTGTTGCATAATATACTATTACCAAACGTGTTGCATACTATACTTTTTCTACGACGGATTACTAAATATGGTACCATACAAAGTATTCACTAGTTGCCATAAACCTATTCGCTCATTGTTCCGATCGGTTCTGCGATTGTCGTCTCTTGTTACGTTACGTGTACGCTAGAGAGAGATGTTTTATTGGATATGCCATATAAACAACGGAAGAAAAAGAGCGTAATCGGAAGAAAAATTATCAAATGATACAGCTTTTAAGAGAATTAAATTTTTAAGATCACATAAGCAAGAAAAAGCAGGTCCTAACTTTCAATTTTGTTTGGACTGATGAGAGATGGATATTGGAAAGTCGTAGAATTGGTCTTGGCAAGATATTAATATAAAAACAGTAAAAGACACTAAAGTTCATACGAACGCTATGTAAAATTTCTGTGGGAAACTTAAATTATACATGTTACTTTATTTACCGACTAGTCCACTAGATTCTAATTATAGTTTATAGCACCTAGCATTTAAATTGTCTGATATATTGTAGAACATTTTTCTGTGTATTAGTTTGTGGGTGCATTTTTTCAGAGCATCACGAATATATTCACTGACATGATCGTCAGAATTGACAAAGGTCAAAATTCAAATTGTGCGGTAAAATCTCCGAAAACATCCGATTGCTCACAAACCCATGCGGTAAAATCCCGGAAATTTCCGAAGTGGCTCGGATCCGTGGCAAACGAAATTGACGTGGTAAAGTGACGCTTCCCGCACGCTAGATCGGTGTGTAATTCGGTATTTTACAGACGGGAGTAGAAAAATAACATTAACAGAGAGTAAAGCGTACCAGCAAAATTATTAGTTATTATTAATATTACGTGGGTTAGAAAAAATTGAAAATGAATAATTAGTATCCTAAAAATTAGATACGATAAACGGATACATTTTAATTTACATCGTCTAAAATGCATAAAGACTAATATTTTTTGGCATATTGTTTTTTATTAAATACTATGAAAATTCTAAAATTTATATTTTTATGACTGCACCTTGTATGCAAAGTAGACTACTAAATATTTACTATAATTTAGTAACACATTTTTCGTAGTCCTATAATGTATTAAAATTTCATTAGATTCAGAATGAGTAATATTTGCCACAATCTTTTAAATGGCAAATATTTTAATGGAATTTGCAGTGTATTACAATATATCTCAATTTTAAGTCACAGCTCTTTAAAGTTCTCGGTTGTCTGCAAATCTCACTAAAGACCATTCATCTCAACCATAAGGAAGCATCTATCGAAATTAACTTTTTTTCAGACATGGAAAATCTGCCATCCACCCCTTGAATCATCAAATCTACACCAACGCATGGCAAATACAGCCATCGACAATGCTACGAGACCGTCCGTGACTCCTTTGAAAAGATGCGTACCCCAGAACACCGGTCCGCCTACCCCCGGCCCGGAAAGAAGCTGGAAGAAGACCTGGACATGCGTTATCTGGCACCGGGGGCTTTTACAGTGTTGCCCGAAACCGGTGTCCCGCCCCAACCGCCTGGAGTGCCACCCCCGCACAGATTACCCACCACAACAAGAAGACATAAGCACCAGTCGTTCGCCATTATCGGCGAATCTTCGAGCGGCGACCCCACTTCCAGGAGCACGTCGCCCACCGGCAGGGTGAGCCCTTTCAAAGGCAGGGGCTTCAATCCTTTGGGCTCGCGCCACGCTTCACCTCTGGGATCTCCGATTCCGCCAGAGGACCCTAGGTCGTCGCCTAGAATTCTTTCGCCAAAATCTAGAATACCCAAACCTTCAAGTAGAAGAGGTAGTAGCGGCCAGGTGTTCGGCGAGAAAGTCGTCCACTATGATCCGAACCTGGGGTCGAATACTCAGCTTAGCAAAAGTTTGACCAACTTGAAGCAGAACAGAAAGCCTCCACCCAGTCCGAGACGAGTCAAGAGACCGGTAGCTTTTCAGCAGTTGTCTCCCATTGCTGGTAGCTCGCCGGAGCCCAGCCAATCACTGTCTTCCCCCTCTCGGATTCCTACAAAAAGTAGAAGCACTCCTCCAAGTAGAATTGCGTCTCCGACGAGGGACGGTCTAACTAGGAGTCAGTCGAAACCCAAGTTAAGCGCCCGAGATCCTAGCCCGAATAACACGAGAATACCGGTAAGAAGATACGACCACGTTCGGTCTAAAATAGACAGCTACCATAATAAGGCTAAACCCAAAATACCGCCGAAGCCTCAACAAGAGTCCACGGACCAGTCGGAGGAATCGGATGTACCCAAGAACAAAGTGCTTAGTAGGAGAAATAGTGTAAATAAATTAAACAGGAACAATTCTAGACCCAATCTGTTGTCCAAAACCGCGAATTATAGCAATAGGAACGCAAATATTACTAGTGATAGTGAAGTGGAATCTAGTAGAAAAGTGCCCGCGAAAACTGCCAGTTTAAATACCAAAACGACCCAC
The DNA here is from genome assembly GCF_029955315.1 of Cylas formicarius. NCBI lineage: Eukaryota > Metazoa > Arthropoda > Insecta > Coleoptera > Brentidae > Cylas > Cylas formicarius. The sequence continues at coordinate 14,026,544 of NW_026844319.1, read as the reverse complement.
ACCGGTTCGTCTAGTAAGATAGCAGATCCCATATCGAAGAACCTCATAACCGACACGTCACCAGCTACGAATGCGGACACCAAAGGGGGTAGCAAACAAGACTTGACGCGGGTGGGTGCTCAAGATTCAGTGCCGTCCACTAACGAAGTCGTTTCGAGTACTACCAGCACCGTGACGAAGCCGTTGCATATCGAGACCGCAGCTGTGGAGAGGTCTAGGGTGATGTCACCCCTCATCGACGGTAGGGTGTTGAACGCCACGAGCGTCACTCAGGCAATCAATAAAATGAACGACACTGTCCTTAATACCCAGACTCTGATCAAAGAACACGGACTATGTCCGAGGATGACTCCCAGTGCCGTGAGCGCAACTGCCGAGGAAGACCAGAGTCACCAAGCATTAAAAAGCAAGACCGCAGATCACCACGACAAAACCGACGATGTGAAAGACAATAAACAGACCGCCGTTGAGAAAGTTGATGATAGAATGGAGGCTAGCAAGCACGTCGAAGACAAGACTACGAATTTGTCTTCATTAGTAGATACCGGCACGAAGTTCGCAACCTCCGCCATCACCAACGTTACCCGGTCATTGACAAATAACAATAACAATAATCACGTGACGTCGAACCACGCCAACAACCATATGGCCCAGGTCGGTTTGGGAAACCCTAAGGTGTTGGATGAAAGCGATCAGGGAGCTACCAAGATGTCGGTCAACGATCGCATAAGGGAAGCAAGGACAGTGATTGCTGCAGACGTAAGGCCCATCAAGATTACGGTGAGGGAGAAACCGTCCAGCGTGGAAGTTCAGAGCGGCAACTTAGGTCCTCACGTCAGTATTTCTAACGGACTCAACGAAAGACCAGGGTGAGTATTTGGTTAAGCTCTTTCGAGATTTAGCACTGAGGTTGCTTTGATTGATAAATAAATTAATTAATAAACCACCCTTGTAACTTTTGAATTTTAGAAACTACACATTTGTTTACTAAGTTGTGCTTTTGAAAGAAGAAAACACGTAGTAAACCAATTACAGGGTGAGTCCAGTGGCATTTTTCATTTTCTCGCCCATTTTATAAATTACAAGGTGTTCATTTTTTAAAAAATAACATTTTTATTTATAGAGCTCTCAGTTTTTAATATATATACTGTTTAGTTTTCATTTTATTATCTTTCGACTTCTTATGAATTTATATATATAAACCTATAGCTTATCGATTGGCCGCGAGTACAGCACCAAGAAGTTATTCTTCTTCCTTTCCTCGCGGTATTAAATTCTTGAACTTAACTGGCCATCTATACCCGCCAGCGCCCTTAGGCGCATGCTCCACTAAAAATCACGGTGAAGCGCTAAATCGGTCGCTCTCATCGTGTGGTTCAAAAAGTGCCGTTGAACGCATCAGGTCATACGCGTGGTGATCAACAAATTTCCTCACCACTCGAGGCACAGAGAACGCAGCACGGGCCGGCCCCTCCGGAAGGAAGACCAAAAGCGAGGTAGGGTCAGTTAAGTAATCAAAAATCTTTTGATCCTGTCTTGAGTAATTTTTGCGACTTCTTGCTGTGCCAGCTGCGGCCAAAGTCCGTTTCCGCGCGGACACCACATTTTTGGTCCTTCGAGCCGGATTAAAAAGAACTAACTTTTATCTTATTATTGTGCAATCAATATTCTCAATTTGAAATTCACGATTATTTATTTATTCCTTTACTTTTTTTGTGTATGAAGGCCATTAGCATCAACACAAAAAGATCAGTACGTTTTTTTTTTATATATACAGATTCGCATTTGATTTCAATCGACTGGATCTCGGTTTCAAACATTGTTTCGTTTTAACGTTCAATATCGGAACGGCCAGAGTTTCAGGCGTATTTATTTACTTTTTTGTCGAATTTATTTCGGTCTAGTTGAAACTCGGAACAGTTTGGTTTTCATTTTTTTATTATCATTATTATTATTTGAGTAATATCGCTTTTCTCTCTGAATCTGTGTAGTGATAGGTTTTTATAATGGCAAAATCTTTAGGTCAGAATAAAGCCACTCGAGGTTTTTTTATAAGTCGTTTGACTGAAATTTATAATTGTTCTCAGACCTGTCTCACTGATTCAACTAAGTTAAATCAATTTAAAGCTCGTTACGAAGGAATTGAAGACAAATAATTTTGAAGCTCATCATCATGCAATCATTGGGTCACAACAGATGACTGACAAGTCTCTGGAGGATGAAGACGAAATTCGTCAAAAATTTGACGACAAATATTTCGTGATAAAATCTATATATATGGATTTGTTTCCTACAGCGGCTCAAAGTCCTGTTGTCCCATCAAACCAAACAATTTTTAATGCTACCACTAACCAAAAAGTATATGAGGTTGATGTACCAATTTTCAGGGGCGATTACCGAGATTGGCCGACATTCATTGACTTATATGATAGTTTAATTCATAATGACGCGAACATGCCCGCAATTCAAAAATTCGGTTTTTTGGTCAAACATTGCGAGGGTGAACCCCTCAATTTATTAAAAACGTTGCGCATGACTGAGAGCAACTACCCTGTTGCTTATCAGGCATTGCGTGATAGATACCAGAACAAAAGGTTAATGGCCACTGAATTTTGGAACAACATACACAACGCTCCTAAAATGTCATCAGACGATCATTTAGTTTTGCGACGTTTAATCGACACATTTCAAGAAAACTTGGCGGCATTGAATATTTTGGGGTTTCCCACTGTCAAGTGGAATTTTATTCTTCTCAATTTGCTTTTATCAAAAATTGATGTGTATTCAGCTAAGTCATTTGAGCTTGCGCACAGCAGTGTAGAGCTTCCTTCATACGACGATTTAATCAAATTTTTAGATAAAAATTGCAAGGCATTATCGTCCTTTGCACTTTCAAGTCCAGAAGACACCATTCGAACAAAATCAGTCAGAAACCAAAGCGAACGCAGTTTTAAATCTAAATTAAATCCTAAAGGTTTCTTAACGCAGGATAGTCCAAAATGTACATTAGGATGTCAGAGTCAGTCACTCGTTGATTAAATGTTCAGTTTTCAAATCGAAAACGCCTCGTGATCGTTACACCATCGTCAAGCAACATCGCTTGTGCACATTATGCCTCAATTTCCGGTGCAGCGCTAAAAAATGTTCGAGCAATACAGCTTGCCAATTTTGTCAAAGTCGGACACACCATACTTTGCTCCACTGGGGAGCCGATTCTCCTTCCAAAGGCAATTCGCCACAGACACCACATGACTCATCATGCGAACTTCCTCACTCCGTTGCATCTTCTGCATCGGTAGAGCTAAACCCACCTAAATCATATGCCTCTTCTTCGGAGAATATAACCGACTCAACCTTACTCGCTACCGCCCTCGTACAAGTGGCTGACAGACATGGCAACCTACACACTTGCCCAGCGCTGCTGGATAGCGCGAGTCAGGTAAACTGCATCACTGAGAAGTGTTTTCGAAGATTGGGTTTGAAAAGCTACGGTGGAAGTGTTGAAATTCAATTTATCGGTGATACGTCAGTTGCTACATCGAGAGGCTACACTACTTTCGAACTAAGCGTGCCTGGTTTGAATCAACCTTTCGTGGCAGTCTATTCAGTCATATTACCGTCCATTTGCATTAACATGCCTATTGTTTCAGTAGAACACAATAGCTGGGATCATTTGTCTCATATTAAGTTAGCCGATCCAAGTTTCAAGACTCCTAGTGGAATCGACATTTTACTAGGTGCCTCCATATTTCCGTTACTCATGTTGGATGGCAAGATTATGCAATCTCCACATGATCCCATTGCCTTAAACACCATTTACGGCTGGATTATCATGGGAAATGTCAAATCATCTGGCAACTCTCGTTTACATCCACGGCATAGCTTCTTTACTTTATCAGATTCTCTTGAGAGAACCTTGTCCAAATTCTGGCAACTTGAAGAGGTTCCTCATACTGAACCTATGTCTGAGTCTGACAAGTTATGTGAGCGATTTTTTAACACTACTCACTATCGGGAATTGTCTGGAAGATTTATAGTATCTCTTCCCTTCAAAGCAGACGAGCCTGTTTTTTCGATTTCTAGGGATATTGCTCTGAAACAGTTCTATTCTTTAGAGCGACGGCTCTTAAAAGATGTTGATCTCTATGAAAAATACTCTGCTGTCATTCGTGAGTATCTAGACTCCAAACATATGGAAGTTGTTGCTCCTCCTGAAATTTCGACTGATACTCAAAAAATGTATTATCTACCCCACCATTCGGTTATGAAAGCTAGTGACCAAAGCGTGCGCGTAGTATTCAATGCGTCTTGTCCTACTCCACAAGGATCACTCAATCAGTTTCTTCTGTCAGGTCCTAAACTCCAAAAAGACATCACCGCAATTTGCCTTAACTTCAGAAAATTTCCATTAGCATTTTCTTGTGACATCAAAGCCATGTATCGTATGATTGTATTAGACCCCAAGCATCGGGATTATCAGAGGCTAGTATGGAGATTTTCTCCCGAGCAGCCTATCCAAGATTATCGTCTTACCCGCGTTACATTTGGAATCGCATCATCTCCTTATTTGGCACTTCGAGTCATTTTGCAACTGGCACGAGAGGGCTCAGAAGCATATCCGAACGCTTCAAGAGTTCTGCAGTCCGACATATTTGTCGACGACATCTGCACAGGAGCTTACACCTTGGAGGAAGCATTGACTCTTAAAGCAGAGCTTGTTGAGTTATTAAATTCCGCAGGTTTTGAGCTGCGGAAGTGGTCAAGTAATGATCTCAACTTTCTTAATACAATTCCGTCAAATATTCGACAAACTTCTGTTTCACTAGACACTGACACTGACTGTTTTCACAAAGTCCTTGGTCTCCAATGGGACCCAGTGAATGATGTCTTTTCATATCAGGTCAATCAAACCGACGATTCTTGTACGAAAAGATCAATTCTCTCTACCATTGCTCGTACGTTTGATCCAATCGGCTTGATATCACCTTGCATATTTCTTGCAAAGCATCTAATGCAATTGATGTGGGCAGAGGGTGTAGATTGGGATGATACTCCAACCCAAGGTCTTGTCGATCGATGGTTGACATACAAAAGTCAGTTACCCTTGATTTTACAGATAAAAATTCCCGGGTACATCTTGACACCAAATCTTCAGTCTCTACAACTCCATGTTTTCGGCGATGCTTCGGAAATTGGTTTCGGCGCATGCGCGTATTTTCGAGTCGCCGATTCAACTGGCAGTGTATTTTCCGTGCTAGTGACAGCCAAGACCAAAGTTGCTTCACTAAAAAGGATCTCCCTTCCTCGCCTCGAGCTATCAGCTTCAGTTTTGGTCGCTGATTTAATTTCTTTCATCAAAGTCAGTTATTCTGATGTTGGTTTTGAATCCATTTTCGCATGGTCTGACTCCATGGTAGCTCTCGGTTGGATAAGAGCGCCTCCATATAAATGGAAAACCTATATCGCAAATCGCGTATCTCACATTCAAAATATTCTTCCTCCATCTTCTTGGAGATTTGTCCCAACACAACTCAACCCAGGTGATATTGCATCACGTGGTATGTTGCCGGAAGAGCTATTGAACAACTCTATGTGGCGGAACGGCCCAGAGTGGCTACGTCGTTCGTCTGACCAATGGCCGAACAATCCAACTCCTACTCTCGACTCACCAGATATTCGGAAAGAGGAATCAAAAAGGTATGTTTACTCGACTTTTACACAAAAATTCTTTCCTTTCTCGGATTTATTGGACAGATTTTCTTCTCTTCCGAAAATTCTTCGTATTATCACTTATGTTTTGCGTTTCATCGATCTGAAAATAAAACGTCAGTCTGTTGATACATCAGTGATGAATGAAATTGAATTACATAACTCATTACTCGTCTTTGTTCGAATCGTTCAACAGCAATGTTTTCGACAGGAATTTGATCTTGTTTCCAAAGGTCTACCTTGCTCCAAACCTATGCGCAAGTTGTGTCTTGTAATTGATATTCAGGGTATTCTCAGGGTGGGCGGAAGGCTTATTACGTCCATGCTTCCCTATGAGCAAAAACACCCTGCCCTCTTACCATCAAACCATAAACTGACAGATATGATAGTCTGTTATTATCACAATAAATACCTGCATCCAGGTTTTCAAACTTTGTCCTATTTGTTGTTACAACATTTTTGGATTATTGCTTCCAAACGAGTCATCAGGAGGAATTTGTCTCAATGTTACCGCTGTTTTCGAGCAAACCCTAAACCGTACATTCCCCGTATGGGCAATCTGCCCTCTTATCGCATCACACAACTCAAGCCATTTCAGTGTGTTGGTGTCGATATGGCAGGTCCTTTTCAAATTACCATGGCAAAGCTACGAGGTGCTAAGAGTCTAAAAGCATATCTTTGTCTTTTCATCTGCTGTTCAGTTCGTGCTATCCACCTTGAGTTAGTTTCGGATTTATCAACTGATGCATTTTTAGCCGCATTGCGACGCATGATTGCGCGCCGAGGAAAACCTTCTGCTCTCCACAGCGACTGCGGAACGAATTTTATTTCTGCGTCAAAATACATAGCCAATATCATGTCCGATGCAGCTAGAGAAGAGCAGATCTCTTGGTCATTTAATCCTCCCTCTAGTCCGCACTTCGGTGGCTTGTGGGAAGCCGGCGTCAAAAGCGTCAAAAAACACCTAGTCCGTGTAGTAGGTGACCGCATCATGACCTACGAAGAAGTCAATACAGTTTTGGTTCAAATAGAATCAATTGTTAACTCTAGACCCATATGCGCTGTCAGTAACGATCCCAATGACGTGAGCTGTATTACACCAGGCCATTTTTTGATGTTGGGTCCAGTATCGACACTCCCTGACCCTGATATGACTTCTTCAAACATGTCGAGACTAAACCGTTGGTAGCTAATCTTGCAAATGCAGCAGCACTTCTGGCGTTGATGGCATAATGAATATCTCACAAGCCTCAATCAACGTAATAAATGGTGTGACAACCGCACCAATCTTGATGTGGGCACATTGGTGGTCTTAAAGGAGGAAAACACTCCAGTTCTTGACTGGCGTCTTGCGCGTATAGCCGAGGTCTACCCTGGCCCTGATGGCATTGTCAGAGTGGTCAAGGTTCGTACTGCGACTGGTGTCTTTAAGAGACGGAACCGCTTTTTTGTTTTTTTTTTGGGAAAATACTTACTGCATTTTGGTGGGCGGTATGTTCAGTTTTCATTTTATTATTTTTCGACTTCTTATGAATTTATATATATAAACCTATAGCTTATCGATTGGCCGCGAGTACAGCACCAAGAAGTTATTCTTCTTCCTTTCCTCGCGGTATTAAATTCTTGAACTTAACTGGCCATCTATACCCGCCAGCGCCCTTAGGCGCATGCTCCACTAAAAATCACGGTGAAGCGCTAAATCGGTCGCTCTCATCGTGTGGTTCAAAAAGTGCCGTTGAACGCATCAGGTCATACGCGTGGTGATCAACAAATTTCCTCACCACTCGAGGCACCGAGAACGCAGCACGGGCCGGCCCCTCCGGAAGGAAGACCAAAAGCGAGGTAGGGTCAGTTAAGTAATCAAAAATCTTTTGATCCTGTCTTGAGTAATTTTTGCGACTTCTTGCTGTGCCAGCTGCGGCCAAAGTCCGTTTCCGCGCGGACAAAACATATACAGTTTTCATCCCACAAGAGTAACATCGCCCGAGAAAAAAACTTCTATAGGACATTATTGGTTGCACTATAGCTTACAACTGTATCAAACTTTAGTCATCAAGAAATTTGTATAACCAAAAATAAAAATTACTCTAAAAAGAAAAGAAAATAGTTATGAATTTTGTCTCTAATAAATAATAAATTTAGCTATTATTATTATTAATTTCAACCTAGGAAGCGTAAAATAAAAATAGATAAAGGAACTAGAAAAGAATCACAAACAAATGGATCGATACAAGCCAAAGCTGAAATGATTAGTTGTCTTTCAAATATTGTACTATGGATTTCATCTCTAGTTATTTCAGTTTTAATAAATGATTTTAATTCGATTCTATTAAGCAATCTTATTAATTTTTGTGAAACTTCTGGAATTAAGAACAGCATTTGGCTCGAATAATAGTTGCCGTAGAACACTGGAAAAAAATATCATCTAAGCAGTTGATTGACAATAGTTTTTAAATATTTTTTTAAGTTTCTAGATAATCCACCAGTTGCCGCATTCTTGAAAAATGATAATAATATTAATTCTATATTACATGTAGCTAATAATCAATTCTGATTCGCTAAATCGCGTTTCCTCTATCTCTTAAGAAAGGATGGAGGGGGGATGTAAGAAATATACGTCAATAACTTCAGAAAGGCTGAATACATTTTGTTAAACTTGGAGTCATCATGTTGGATAATATAATATAATATTGCATCGAAAAAAAAACTCAGTGCCAGACTGTGATGAGTCACAGTCAGAGATATATTTAATTTAAAAGAAAAAATGATAAAACATTTAACTAAGCTAATAAATAATGCGATTTCAACAGGTTTTTTCCAATGAGTAAATGATAATTATAGACCAATCTTAGTACCAGCATTTTTTATAAAATAATGGAAAAGCTTATGAAGAAACGCTCGTAGCAATATATTGGACACAGCTGGAGTGGACAAATTCCAGTATGGTTTCATTAAGAATAGTAGCACTTTAATTGCAACTGTGGATCTCGTTAATCATATTTCAAAGGCAAAAAGATATAGACTAAAAGATAGCTATTGTACTGTTCATAAATTTGAAAATCTGAGAAAGGATTTTGATATATGAATCTATGAAGGTAGAGATCAGTTTCTTTCTTTATTTTACCTTTGCAGATGATAGTATCCTCTAACCAACCCAATCTAGTTAGCGTAGATTTGCTTCCGCTATTGAATAAAACATGATATTAACAAATAGAAAAACACGCTGTGCAAGAATTTATAGCTTGTTGATTTATTCAGTAAGTTTAATATATTAACTGTTTTTTAATAGGACGTTTACAAGTGAGAGACCTCAATGTAATATAGGTCAAAGGAACAGTATGAATGACGAGAACTGCGTGAAGTAAAAATGGCTAAATCTGATAAAACCAAATTTCTTATTCAGGGGACCAGACCGACGCGACGCGACGGCTTTAAATATAATGCGGTAGGGCTACTTTACATTTTTCGTAGAAATAGGATATTTTCGATTGTGGTTTGCGGCTCTTCGATGTTTCCTCTGTTTTTGAAATACTCCCGGGTCACGAAATCACGTTACATACATTATTTTATGTATGTGTTGTTTTGAACTCTACTCCACGATCTAGTAGCAATAAGAGATACTCAAATTGAAGTTACTTCAACTTCTATTTCTGGAAATATGTCGAAAAAATTAGACATTTTCGATGTGACCTTTTAACTACCGAATTAATAGGGACACAAAACGCCGCTTTCTAAAGTTGAGATAATCGTTTGATTAAGTTTCAATATTTACAGTCTATTTCAGAACGGTGTAGAGTAATAAAACTTCATTAAATAGGAAAGAGACTACAGAGTGACCCAACGAATACTTAAGTCACTTTTATTGTGTGCAGTCTGGGTCAATTTATGGGTTTTGCTGATTGTTTTCCATTCATCAACTCTGAAAATGCAAAGGGAAAGAATTTTATTTTAACAGAATAATAATTTATATTTTATATTTTTTATTACTCATTATACAAAAAATACATAATGCACAAACTAAATTTTAAAAAATCATAATAATATTTGTCATCTAAGAAACTGTCATCTTGATGTTATAATTATTGGGTTGACGGTTTGATCAGTCAATTATTATTTTTTACTATTTATGGCCTTGCAACACAGGCAATTTGATCATGTTGATTAGTTAAGATCACACAGTTTTCCTCTTCTTTAATCACGTGCTGCGTTTTGACGTTTTCTGATGTCACGTCCTCAAAGGCTTGATCAAAGAGCAGGTTAAGGTCCTTCGTTTTCTTTTACTTGCGTTCATATAAGTTCCATAGGATTTAGTTCGCAATGATGTGGCGGCGTGTGCAGCACAGTTAGACTATATGTATCTTCAGATATCTTCAATGAGATATTTCATAAAACAATGTTTTCGAATTCAATATTTTTGCTGATTAACCAAATTGATCTTTTTTCTCCAAGGTCAAATTTGAGTCCATAACTATTAGTGAATAAGGTGGCAGATATTTTATCATTTCACCAAAATTGTCTTGAAAAACATCCTCGTTGTAATTTAAAGCATCGGGACTAAATCTGTTTTTATTTAAATATTTGCTTTTCCGTAAATTTGCGATTTTTGGATCAGACGAAAGTAAAAATTATGAAGTACATCCAAATTTGTTGCAAGCCTGCTTCATTTTCTCGCATTATATTCCCTGTATGTGCCCTGTGCGGGCCTCCTGGGCCTCTGCGGAAAGTTGTTCCGCAGAGAAAGTTGTGTGATATCGTTTTGCTCTGTTTTTGAGATATCTCTAAGCAAAATTAAAGAATTTACTTTGGGTAATGGAAGAAAAACGCCGATTCAATTAAATAACAGTCACGTGGAATCCAAAAAACAAAATTAATATGTCCTTATTGAAATAAGTAGTCTAAACTTACCTCTATTAAGTACATCCATTGAAAAAAGGTATTTACTTGTGGTGGCCACAAAAAAGAAAGCAAAACTTGTATAGTTTTTTAAATATTTCTGCAAGGAAGCAGAGGCGTAACACGATTGCACATATTCGGACATTGTTTATGATTAGTATGGAGATGTTTACCCTTCGATTTAGCTTTTTTTAGATAGTTCAAAGCCTGCTTGGAAAAAACCAAAAGAAAATTTGGAGTTTTTCAAACTTTTTGGGTCATCCTGGCCCACCGTGTGGCATAATAGCCAACCTAGTCAATGTTATATATGTATTTCTTTTTTAAAATGAAAAGCGGGAACTTTTCTTTGAATAAGACTTTTGGTGTCTTCATCACCGGTCTATCTGTACTATTCTTGGACGGTTTTTCTTGATCTTGATCATTTCGTAAGAATAATAATTTGGTAATAACTTCTTCACTCATTGACGGTGAAACAATCTTTCGTGTGTCTCTCGCGGGATTTTCCATCTTTCTGTGAATTCCATAAACTCATTTGCGTCTACAAAATTGTTCAATAGTCCCCGTCTTAAACTTCCAGGAATTTGCTAAGCGTTTCTATAAAAAGAACGTACACAACAACAAAATCGAGACCGTATACGATATATTTGCCGTAACAGCAAGACGGATTTAAAAAATTGTTAAGAACAAACTGACCTTCGCACACGCTAGTTGTAATTTTCGCGTTTCGGATACAGAATAGACGTCCGACACGCGAACGAGCCTTTTGTGGACGAATTTTACCAACGTGGACCACTAACCTCCTTAATTTTGAGGGTGACACGTTTTTTTTCTACGGCCTGTCAATCTGTGTTGTTTTTGACGAAATAGTTGCGACCTCATTAAATAATTGCACTGAGTCACTTACGACGTCTCGTAATCGTTTAGAAAATGTTGGAACATTGATATACCAATCATATTTTTGATGGAAAATTCAAAACCGATTTAATTTATTAATCTATTAATCAGATGCTAAAACTGGGTAAATCCGTACATTTTGGAGGAGTTGCGGTGTCATTTTGTAACAATGTGTAACGTGTTCTATGATCACCCCCGAGAAGGTCTGCTGAGTCTAGTTAGCCAAATAACTTTAAATAAGCTTGATAGCTTGTTCATGAAACTCATGGTGTCTCAGTGCAAGCAAAAGAAAATGATGGTTTAAACAATGGAACGCCTTGAAGACGTCGTACAGTCTTGCTAGTATATATTGACCATGAACAACGTACTCTAACGTAGATAAGATAGCAAAAGTAGTTCATTTTACTCCATGGAGTGCGTATTGACTTGTGAATAAGGGGTGTTTTTTTTCGATGCATAGAACTTTAAGTTACAATAAAACAACGCTGGATTATTCGATTGACATGAATTTTATTTATCCGAAAGATAATCTTGTGGCATTACATTTTAAATATGATTTCTGGCATATGACAGCCACGGCTGGCGCGGATGTAGTCCAATCTGGGCGCCCAATTTTCGATGACTTTTTCCAACATTAGTATATCGGCAATAACACGGCGAATGTTGTCTTCCAAACGGTCGAGCGTTTGTGGCTTATCCGCATAGACCAATGAGTTTACATAGCCCCACAGAAAGTAATCTACCGGTGTTAAATCACAAGATCACAGGTCCAAAACGTGAAATTAGGCGGTCACCAAACGTGTCTTTCAATAAATCGATTGTGGCACGAGCTGTGTGACATGTTGCGCCGTGTTGTTGAAATCACATCTCCTGGACATCATGGTTATTCAATTCAGGAATGAAAGAGTTGTTTTTGAAGAAGTAAGGACCATTGATTCCACCAGCCCATAAAGCGCACCAAACAGTCAGTTTGGGCTATCTTGAACAGTAATACCAACTTAAAATTCTATACATAAAAAAAACACCCATTATATTATTACTCTCAAAATAGTTATAAATTGGCTGCTTTAGCACCAAAGTTATCTGGCGATGGTTGTCTATATCCCCAGTATTCTTCTTTTTGTGTATTGGGATCACTGTGGACATCTTAAACAAGAGTGGGTAAATTTTCCCATCTGTACAGCTGTTTATCAAATTAGTCAATGGTACAACTACAGTGTTGTTAAGTTTTTTTTAACAGAGTAAGGTCTATCCAATACCAATACCAATACCAAGGTCTATCCAAATAAGTTCTTGCTAGCCATTGAGTATAAACTGTCTGACCGCCACAAACGTTACCTTCCTGAAAGAGAAACCTAGGTTATACGTATTCCTGAGTTCGGAGGTACGACCCAAGCTCTACCTTTGGGTGCCATAAATTTCTTAGATTTTTCTTGGCATTTTCAGGAAAAAAAAGAACAAAGTGATATTTTTTAAATTATTTTACTACAATAATGTATCATATCCCATTCAGCCTTATTTATATAATTTGGGTTTGCCTAATTTTTACATGTCTCACCTCTTTGTCGGAATTTTTTTCTCATTTCGCAAATTTATAGTAACTTATAGTTGTTATGGAGATCGTTTAGTTAAACAGCTTCGTCACCCTATTTGTATGTTCATTCTTTTTGAAAAAGATTCAACAATTATGGAACCACTTCCAAAGTCACACGTAGCAAGTAGTTGACTAAAACCAAGAAAATAAACAAATAAACTTTGTGTTTGTGTTGTGTAACACCATAAGTCTAAATTATTGGGGTTGTAACTTGGTAAACCACATTTTGGCATCTAAGGGTGCCATCAAATAGCATTTTTCATCTTTTCCATCATTGTTTCCTAGAAAGCAATAGTGACAAAGTTGTTCAAAAGTAACTGCCGTTCAAGGTTCACTTGCTGATGAACAGAATTCTCATTCTCACTTTAGCAAACGTGCTAAGTGCGAAGTTTTGATATTTTGCTGCCGAATAATTTTGATTGGCGCATTACATCTGGTTTTGTTTAAGATGACAAAAATTTCAGAAGCTCCCCTTTCCATATACAAATACCTATAAATTTTGGTGGATAATGTATTTTAGTGTTGTCGATAGTAATTTTTAATGCTATTTTGACTAATCTTTTGTTGCGTAATTGACGTTTGAAATCTGGTGTATCAGATCAGGCTATTGAAGAGCCACTTAAGAGATCTTCAAAATAATGTATATTGCGCAAACACCTAAAAACCGTCGGGAAGATTTAAAACTACCTCCAATAATGAAATACCCAAAAGTTCATTATATTTATTTCGCAATCTCAAAAAAATCTGACGTTGTACCAGATATTCAATTAAATCATTAAAGATCTACTTGCTCAACCACCACGAAACCGTCAGGAAGAAGTAAAACTTCCCCCCCGTAATGAGGCCTTAAAATTTGTTTTGAAATAGTTGTCATATTAAAAATGTTAATTTGCACACCCTGTATATCTTATCATTTTTTATTGCTATGGTTAATTTTAAATTAATTTTCAAAAGGTGTATGCCAATCTCTTTTGGTTTTTAATATTTGAAAAAAAATGTACAACCAGCATGCTCCTAATCCGGAAATGATTCTATTTTTTTTCCTTTAAATGGGACATCCCGTTACTCCAAAACGCCATCAAATACTCTATGGAATATTGGCGTTCCCTATTCTGGAAATATTTTATAATGAAATATAATATGCAACTGTTATTAATCCTAAAAGCTCAAATTTGTGCGCAAATGTCGTCCCCTAACACTTTTAATGACTTACTTAATAAATATAAAAATGAAAAGTCCAAATAAAGTTAAACAAGTCTGCTGAATATCGCAAGCATTCATGATCGGTAGATGTGTCTTTGCAGGTAAATTTCGAACCAAATCTACCACCACACTATTGTGGGACAGTATAAAGTTACAATTAGTTTACAGTGGAATGCAAGAGCAAACATACTAACCAAAAAGAAACCAAAGCAAAAGGTAACTCTTTAGTCACTAGATCATCCTGCTTCCTTCCTTCTTCCTGATATCTTCATTTTCTAAACGAACCTACACGTATTTTTTTAAGTAGCTCTTAAAACCGTTTAAACTTAACTGAAAAATATTACAATTGGCTATTATGTATGACAAAAAAACATCATAAAACAGTGATAAACAAACGGCAATTTTTCTTTTCTGATATAGGTAGCTGCAATAAAGCGCAAACAACTAATACAAAACGGCGACTTTGTAAGGATATTTACAAGCTTATTTACAAAAGGGGCATCAGCAAAAAATCTACGATATTCGAGGATTTTCAGTTTATCGGATACCAAACTGGCATAGTAAGCAAAGTAATATTCTGTAATGATCTCTTGAACCTATAATTGAATGCATTGATAAATCTTCTTTGAACGTTTAAAATTCTAGTATCATATTTCGCGTATTGAGGATTAAACAGCGAAGAATAATCAAGAACCGGTCTGACATATAATTAATTTTATACACCTTTTATACATCATTTTGGAGCTCTCCTAAGTGGCTCTTCAATGGTCTAATTCAATATTTGGGACAATGTCAGAATTTTTTGAGATTCCGAAATAGACATAACGAATTTTTGGATATTTTATCACCGGGTGTGGTTTTATGTCTTCCCGACGCTTTCAAGGTGATTGAAGTTCTCCTAAGTACCTCTTCAATGGTCTGATTGAATATCTGGGACGTCAGATGTTTTGAGATTCCGAAATAAATAAATCGAAATGGTGGTAGTCTTATATCTTCCCGATGGTTTTAAGGTGGTTGGGCATTAGATCATTATGAAGCTTTCTTAATATATGAAGGATTTTGCCACCCTTTCTTTATAGTGTCACAAGTGCTTACGCTTGTCTATATTTTTAAATTTAAATCCGATTTTGTGGAAAAATCGGCGCCATGTTTTACATGTTTATTGTGCTTTTGTCATATCGTCTCTTCCTTTCTAGTAGATTATTATTAAGGAATCGACGCAAGGTTGACCTTGAATTGCCGGTTAACTCCTCTGTCCTTCCAGTGGCAGCTTCCCTGCCTTCTGACGTTGTTAGAATAATTACTAGCGGATTTTTTTTAGTTGCTGTGTTAATTTAATTAAATTAATTCTCGAAATTTTCTTTAACCCACGGTACGGTCTAAACATAACAAATAATGACTGTAACACTACCTACTATTGGCAAAGCGCAAAAGATCTAAAATTTTCTAAGTTGTCGACTCTACTAAAATAAAAATAAGCCCCTGTACTGATAAACGCTTGTAAATTGGCGACTTATTAGTTTATTGAGAGTAAAGGGCTTTTCATTTATGATAGGCCAACCAAGTCATCACCATGTATAGTTTATAGCTGTGTTATTTGTTTATCTATTTAGTAAGTAATTTATTCACACTTACACTTATAAATAGCTGTTCCACTTTTTCAAAAGAAGCTTTTTATATATAAATAATAAATTTAACAGCTTTTTAATTAAGGCGGAATACAAAAAATTTTCGCCTAGTCTACAAATTCTTTTTTAAAATGAGTCAACTCCGTTAAATTATTAGAAAATATGAGTAAATATGTTAAATTTTGCAAAAAATGGAGGAGAAAGCAATCAGTAATGTCGATAAGTGAAAACGTTTAAGAGATCCAAAATTTTCGACACTGAAATCACAAATCTGGTGTATGAAATGTAAAAAAGGTAAGTTCTATCTCGTCTCAAGTTCATGCGTCGCATGTTTTTGAGGAGAGTTGTTTTATAGGTTTTGTGAGCATGCACATGTTCCGATCATACGAAAAACACGGACACAATAGAGGATGACACGTGTTTCTTCATACGGTTTAAAGAAATTGCACGTTCCCTGATTTGATTCGTCGTGGAAAAGCTGTCAATACGCGAACAATGGTGCTGTTTCGTGGAAAGTACGAATTTACTACGAAAACAAGCGTTTGTTTACACTTAGTCGGAAATCCCGACGCCGTTATATAGTTCGTCGCGTCGTACGACGATACACTCGCATATCGATACCAGCACATCGTTAATTACCTGGTAAAAAATGCGGACAGGTTTTCTGGAAATGTTTCATTTCAAGGTTAAATTTTATTGGTTTGTCAACGCTATTTTCTTTAATTATTTTTAATGGTGTTGAGTCTGGCGTGCGTCATGGGTCCAAACTTGGACCTCTGTTATTAGTAATACTTATCAATGGTTTACTAAGCGTCACGTCGAACGTATCCAAGTGCAGTGTTGATACTTTTTCTCGTTGGGCTTACTATAAATACACTGGTGTCCCTGTGTCTGATACTCTCGGATCCTTAATAATAAACGGCACCTTGAAACTCTTATTTAAAGTTTTCGTTAGATCTAAACTGGACTAAAATTTGGAACCCCCTGTATGAGAACCACGCCTAAGCTTTTGAATCAATACAGCGGCCTTCTCTAAAGTATCTGTCATTTAGGGAAGATGGTGTCTATCCCATGCAATGGATTATATCCTCCTATTTCACGATTGCCGCCAGCTACTGGCTCAACTGAGTTTCTATGTACCTCCTATAGGCGCTACACATGATATTAAATTTCAAATTGACATAGGCAAACTAGTGTGCGAGCATGCCAAGTCGAAATCAAAAAAGAGTTAAACAGTTGCGATCTTTGGAAAACAACAAAAATGATAATTTCCTAGAAAAAAAAACTTGGTCTTATGATGAACATTCGTCTGAAATTTAGAGAGCATATTGATTGCAATACGAAAAGCACATGAAGCTTTAAAACTGCTGTAGCCTTATTACTATCCTCATCCACTACCGAACAAAAAAATCCTCTTCTTCAGGTTATTGGGTTCTTGGCAATTTCAACGAGATTAAGTAAAAAAATTTGGCTTTTCCGTTTGCCTGTGAGATGAAGAAATACGATCTTTAAAATTATGAGAGAAAGATTATGGAGAAAAGAAGAAAATTCAATACGTCGCCTATACGATAGTATAAGGCGCTAACATTAAATCAGTTTAGGAATAAGACTATAGAAACTGAATTTAGCGCCTCCAGATTCTATAGATCCTAACTGTCTCGTTCTGAAATTTCACAGGACTCCATCATATTAGGGTCCATCTTCTGGGCGAGTATCAAGAAGTTGACAGAAAACTGTTATCTTATGAATCACTTTTTTTAATTAATTTTAATTAATTCTCAATAAATGTCAAGCAAGCATAAAGAATTTGAATATCATAAATAGTAGTCTGCTTAGTCTTTACACAAACAATACCAAATTAGACTTTTATAATGTAGCAAAATATTTAGGACGTTGGTTAGATGTTGACCTACGATTTGAAAAGCACATCTCTCTTATTAGAAAAGGTCAACCAGTTAGTCAAAAATGAATAAACTGGTTTAATATGAAGTGTAGACGCAAATTGCACTGCGCATTAATGTATCACAAAACAATTTTATTTAAAAATCCACTATAGCTTGATATAACACCCCCATTACACAGATCAGCAATTTTTGAAAGAAGCTTCTCTTTCTTTTGAAGCTTACAATTGTTGGATGATATGTTTTGCTGCTTGCCTGGTTAAATGGAAGACCAATTCTTCTTTATTTTTAAAGATAGAGATGAGGTTCGAAAGTTCAACTATGAATAGTACTCACTCGAGTACTATTCATAGTTGAACTTTCGAACCTCATCTCTATCTTTAAAAATAAAGAAGAATTGATCTTCCAATCACTGGATTGATTTCAGTGATTGCTACATTTATGTGATCTAATGTATGCAATTTTTTGTCTAAATAAAGGTATTTATTATTTTATTTACTATTAAAATTTTGTATTAACTAGACAATGTCTCTTGGTTGGAATGACATTTTTATAATGTCACATCTCCGATCATGTCATTTGTTCTTGTCTATAGGTAGAATTGAACTACATTTTAATTTAGTTAAGTTTTTAGGTAATTAAATAATTAAACAAATTTAAAAGGTGCACGTCTAATGGGCCTTCTTTTAAGTTGCCTACATCCATCTTTTTTTGTAAATCTCATCACAACTTCTATATAATGCACCAATATCGTTTATAGATTTAAAAAAAAAAGGTACAACAAAGGTACCAAGGGTCTATTTCTATGACTGCTTTTCTTCATTGTATATAGTTCTTATTTTTCCAAATTTTCTGATAGTATCTCACCATTATCCTTTGTTCTGCCCGGTGAAGCTAAGCAGGCGGTTGTAGCCGTAAACTATGATTTAAAGAGAACGAGATGTCCACTAAGCATCATTTACAAGTTAATACTAGCAATGTGTGTTAGGTAAAGATTTAGATTGGATGACCATTCTATCAATTCTATTTTATCTATCTAAATAAATACAGATTTGAAGTTTTGCACGGTCATACAGTTTGGTTAGTTTTCGATATTAAGCTTCGCGTTAGAGATTTCTGAAAAAGTTATTTGATCCTAATATTGTTCGAATAGCACATACCAAATTTCAGCATTAAAAGTTGTTTTTTTTATTTGATGAATTACTGTGGTATGGAAAGAAAAATTTCTACAATATGGTCAATTTGATGAGTGAATATAGTGCAATTTATGTAATTTAAATTATTCAGTAAAATACATAAGACTAACACAAAGAAATAATTATTTTATTTTAATAAAATAATAATTTTTATTAGGTAACTCATTAAAATTAAGAAGTTAATTAAAACAATAATTTCCATAGTAAAAATGACAATTCATCAAATGCCATCTCGCTCTACTAGCCCTCCATTAATTCCATCTTTCCATTCTTTTAAGATTCTGTCTGGACACTCGTGTAAGTTTTGGAATGCTAATTATTTCACAGGCACAAAGTTCATCTCTATTTCTATGTTTGTGTCTTATCATACCCCAAAAGTAAAAATCGAGTGGTGTAATATCAAGAGACCACGGAAGTCAGGGTCAAGGGGACTATTTCTTCCTATCCAGCTCATAGCAAATTTTTGGTTTAACAATTGACGAACAATCTTCGAATTTTAAATGGATGCACCATTTAGGTGTTGCACATCGAGAGGAAGATTAGAAGAAAAGTTGACTAAACGACTATCATTAAAGAAAAAAGGATCAAAATCCCACACCAGACATTGACAATTTACAAACCATTCGTGGTAAATGTAGCCTCATCGGTAAACCGAAAATGCGTGTCATTTAAAAAATTACCTTGGGTCCAATAACAATAATCTAATTATTTATTCTCATCACTTTCTTTAAATATATGTAAGAACTGGTTTACAGGGTTGACTTTGTTTGGATGAAACATCTTCTAATTGTAACCTTACTAATATTCAGCTGAGTCAAGGCTCATAAATGGTATTCGACTAGGTTGGCTATTCTGATGGATTTTTATAATACTGCCAGTTTCCTTGGAATGAGCATTTCTAGCGGCTGTTTTTCCATCTATAATAGGAGCTCGTTTGCTGATGTCTTCTGTTAAACTCTGCTACTACAAGCAAAATCACCAAAACGTTCAAAAAATAAAATAATTGTATGTAAGTATTGAACAAATAATGAAAAAAAAAAAAATCGAATTTTGTCATGAAATTTACTATGTGGGGTTAGAACAATATCTGGAAAATTTTCAAATATTTTTTTCCGAATAAACTCGAATAAAATGTCATCTTAATAACTGGCCTACGCAAACGATTACAGGCAATTACAGAAATCAATGATCAAAAAGTTAAAGTTATGTGCTCTAGTAACTTTCCTTCGGCAACCTAGGCAAAGCAAAATTAGTTCTTGGGCGATTCAAGGCTAGATGTGGTTAAAGAGTTTAATTACCTTGGTATGACTTTCTCTTCTTCTCTTTGTTTAGAGAACTGGCAGACCCAATGCTGAGAAAGAGTAAGCTTTCCTCTTGGGAAGCAATTCAAAAAATATACCAACCAACCGTACTAAATATTTTTTCCGGATGTCTGCCGGCATACGTTATACATACATACTTGAAAGAGTACAGACCAACTTTTTAAAAAAAATATTGTTACTTCCTAAATCAACTTTAAGTGCTCCGCTTCGCCTTGGAACCTTAATTTACCAAACCTTTAAATATTGCCTCATGTTTCTTATGAAATTGTTAAGCATGGACGAAAGTCGCTTCCCGAGACTGTGTTTTGGTCGCTAACTATCTCTGATCAATGACACAAGGCACATCAAATTCAACTGGGCATGTCAGATTAGAGAGCTGCTTCGTGAGTTGGGTTATGGTGAGTGGTGGAGCAATCCATCATATATCACTCTAAGACGGCAAAAGAATGACATCTTAGAATGTTTTAAAACAAAACTTTTTGAAGCAGATATCAATCACGAATTTTTACCCAGGCTTTGCACCCTCTGATCTACCACCCATATAATGTCACACCTCCCATCACGTACTTTGTTCTCGTCTATACATAGAATTTAACTACATCTTAGTTTAGTTAAGTTTTAAGGTAGTTAACTAATTAAACAAATTTAAAATGTGCTGGTCCAAGGGGCCTTCTTTTAAGCTGCCTACAGTCACCTTTTGTTTGTAAATCTCATCACTTTAAACCTTGCCTCAGCTTCCTTATGAAATTGTTAAGAATGGACGAGAGTCGTCTCCCGAGACTGTGTTTTGGTCGCCAGCTATCTCGGATCAATAACACAAGGCACACCAAATTCAACTGGGCATGTCAGATTTGAGAGCTGTTTCGTCAGACGGCAAAAGACATCTTAGAATGTTTTAAAACAAAACATTTGGAAGCAGATATTAACATTGCAGCCGGTTCACACTAAACGAATTAAGGCTTTGCACTCTCTGATCTACAACCCAGCCTTGTTACAGCTTTAAAAAGTTTGGACTCACGTAGGTCAAAACTTCTTGCCTATCTTATCATAAATATATTAAGGACCAGCGCGTTTCTAAGAAATGAGTAAAAATAAAACTATAATTTGTGTCTGTCTATTTGAAATCCCATACTGATACATCCCTATTAGTTTACCATTTTGTTTTCTTTAGACTTATGTAATGTCTGATGCGGATTTCTTGTTGTGAAAATGTAATTTTTAGTAATGTAATGTGAAAACTTCCAATTTGTGTTTATTTGGATAGCAAAAATATAGGTGTGTCTACATCATAAATGCGTCACTCTGTGTAAATGATTATACAAAAGACTTTCTTACCATTACTAGCCGTCTCTTCCATTGTAAAATTTGCCTCACTTTTCTTTAACGCAGTTGCTATTTTAGTTTAGATCGAATTTGTCGGTGTCAAATGGCCCACTGATGAGCGAAGAAAAAATAAGTCCCGCGACTACGAAAATAATATTCCAAGGGTCGAAGCGTTTAAATCTGAAAGCGAGTCACGTGATCAGTCGGTCAGCGAGCGGGCTGGCGGGCGGCCGTAGCGCGTTGCGATTGTTTTGAGGCGATAAGATCTCGCGAGGTCACGCCACAAGTTAATGGGACGGACAAAAAGTCTTGTATGCGTCTGTGGATCAATTTAACCGGCAAATTTGTTTCGATCGAACACACCGGACTACCGGACCCATTTTTTATTTTTCAAGTATTTAAATCTTGGCGTCACCTCGTATTTTGTTTGCCAAATGAATAAGAAACGGTCGACAACCGTCAGGATTGAATACTTTTTTGGAAAGGGAAAAATTTGCGGTGCTGAGTGACTTTATCAGTCCGCCATATACAACGATTATATGAACATAAGTTAACAAAAGCTGAATAAGCTAAAATAATAAATAATGAAACTTTATACTACACACATGTTGCATGAAAGGCAGTTATATAACAGAATAGAAACGCCTTTTATTTTCAACTTGGCGAATTGCAGCATGTCAAATTTAATTTGTGGAAAACATACAATAACACAAAGCTCTCTGCGGGCAGTGGTACATACATTAAAGCTGAATGAAGATTATCACGGAAACTTACCTGACTCCTACAAGCTGTAAAAGGACTTCTTTATTAAAAAATCTTTGACTAAATTTTTGAACATGTTTAATGGGAGTTGTTTTATCTCGGGCTTAAGTTTATTAAAGAAATGGATGCAGTAGTAATTTGAACCTAACCTACCCGCATTAAGATGGAAGAAATCAGGTCTGAGGTTGTCTCTATTTCGTGTTCTGTAGGGGTGAACTTCATTCACAAGTAAAAAATCTGTTTGATTCTCGTAAATCTGACATCCTCTCTGTATTTGAGGTTTGTAATTACTCTAATTACCCTACGTTATAGGCATAATATTTTCACAATTAGCATTAGAATTTTAGTAAAAAAATAAATCTTACATGATTGTTTTTAATATATACATCATTATTTTAACTAGTTAAGATATTATTTTTTAAGAATATAATTTGTAAAATACAGTTTTTTTAAAATAATATTTGAATGATAAAAAAGTGGCATTGATTCTGTGTTTCATTATTAAAGATGTTTTGAGAAATAGCGTTCAACGCCGCTTTATATTAAGTTGGTTATTATGACGAATGTCGCGTTAATGAACGTGATCGAGATACAAATTGTTACCAAAGATACCATTCCTCGGCAAGCTACACATTAAGTCATTTCAAAGTGCTATGAATGCGTTTTAATTCTCTTTAGTTTACCTTCTCGAATGAATATCAGATTTTCAGTATTTTTAATGACTGGCATATATCCTTGTTTTCATATAAATGATATTCGCTCTATTGTCTCTTAAATGTAAGGTTGCCAGTAATAGTATATTATGCAACGAGTGCGTTAAACGGCATTTGACTCATGAGATTATTTAACACGAGCGGAGCGAGTGTTTAATAAACGAGTGACTTAAAAAATTTACCGAACGTGTTGCATACTATACTTTTTCTCCGACCGTTAGTTTTTGGGTACATTTTGGCAAAACAATACGAATACATTCAGTGACATGACCGTCAGAATTAACAAACGTCAAAAATCATATCTCCGAAAACATCCGATTGCTCTCAAGTGCGTGCGGTAAAAACCCGGAAATGTCCGAAGTGGCTCGGATTTTACAGAAGGGAGTAGTAAAACATTATTCTGACGTTTTGTTCTGACCAAAAAACCTAACAACGGCTTTTTCTATTTACCATAAACTCACAGCCATATACATGATAGTTACACACACGCTGGTTTTCATTATAAAACAAATATCATATAATAACGGATACAACTAGTCTATTACAGACAAAATCATAAATAAAAAACATTATCAAATAACTCTGACACCATTTATCCTATATAAAGTGTCAGCATCCAATAACTAAAATAAAATTAACATAAAATCTAATTACTACTGTTTACAATAGACCTAACAAGTTACTCCATCCGAAAGAGATCTAGACAGAAAATCTATCAATTAAAATAATTCAATTATATTGGTAATATGTATTATTTTACTTACCATTCACCACAGGAAAACCCAGAAAGAAAAATATTTAAAAAACAACAAATGGAAGGTTTAAAAATCTTGAAAATCAGGAAAGATAGGTAGATCCTGTGAAAAACGTAGCAATGAATATAAGAGAGTATACAAAAATAAAATTTTAGTTCAGAAAAAGACAATTTTGAGGACAATTTAGAAATATTACATGCGGTATCAAAAATGGAAAATTGAACTTGTTTTAACCTGTGAAGATTAAAAAACTGATATATTGAAATGTAGATTTAAATAGTTAACCGGTTACATTTGATAAAGACAAGGTGTTGTCGAGACGGCTGCCATAACATAATCTCGTGGAAATCTGAACAACTTGTGAACCTATTTTAGGCTTAAGATAATTTTTTAAGTCGTTTTTTAATGGATTATTACTTACTTACTTGACATTATATCTGAACACATGAAATTATTGATCCTTAAACGAGCAAGTTCATCTCTCAGCATTGTTACCAAGTGTAACTACCTCAGAATTATGTTGTTATTGATGAAGGAGATCACAGTGTCATCCAGTAGATGCCTTAGGATTCGGTCAGAGCAGATAGACTTGAAACTCAAGAGCCCAGCAAGCAGTAATATACCAAGGAGTTTCTTTCCTTTACAAACCAGCCTACCAAAGAATCGAACGGGAACACCGGTACATCTAGCCATATAGCTATTAGATTTGGTGGCGTTGCTACGGTAAAAATTGATGCGCTTCAGGCGTAAAGATAAGAATGATTTTCCGCGCATGGCTCTACATTTAACCCTCCATTTTGCGGCATTTGCTTGCACAAAAGCGATATCCACTCACTCAATTCCTGTTTGCTTAAAGATTTAATGGGATTTGGAAATATTTTCAGAAATTCTGCCGTAAAAATGCCATATGCAAGCTTATTGACGATCGGCAATGTTGATTGTTGAATACCGCAACGAGATGCATCTGTTAAATGGACCGTCTTAAGTTGTAGGTATATGCATCGAGCAATAATAGTGTTGATATGCCGTTCATATTGTAGTAACGTACGAAATTACTATATTTACATTATACGTTACAACAGGCAGTGCCGGTCCCCAGAGGGTCGGCCCCTATTAATTAACAACGAACATAGCTTGCGTCTATGTTAGTAGTCTTCGCAGGTGGCGGAACTATTTCTATATGAAACAATTATGGTCAAGATGTCACTAGAACTGAACACTTCAACCTCAAACAACTATGTAACTGCGTTTCCCATTAAATTCTAATAAAACAAACAACAAACTCACATTCTACAAATCCCAACAAAAAAATGAAAGATAAACCAATAGCCAGTACTGACAGCATCCATTACTTCTTTGTTAAGGAAGGACTGTATCAGTGTCCTAGCTCAACAATACCATTATCAAATCGTCCACATTTCCTGAGTTGTGGAAGATTGCCAAAGTTATTCCTGTTTTTAAAAAAGATGACGCTAGTGTAGTTGGCCCATATCAATTCTTTGCAATTTTTATAAACTCTGCAAAATTATCTTATATGACTATATTTATTCTAGTCTTGAGAATAATATTAGTGTTGAGCAACACGGTTTTGTTTCAAATAAGTCGTGCACAAGCAATCTGGCAACGCTGACTTAATATTTATGTGAAACTTGCTGAAATTCTACCTACTAGATCGTAGATATCTTGATCAATACTAGGGATTTAGCTCCCTGACATTTTATCCCATGTCGGGAGTACCACAAGGGTAAAATTTAGGATCTCTTCTTTTTGTAATTTTGTAATAAATAAATTGCTTGTTGGTTCAGTATAACATTAATGTCATATCAAAATGGCGTCTGGCTAATCGAGGTTTAAATGTTTCTAAGTGTAACATGCTTACTTAATCTAGAAAGCTGAATGTAAATTTATTTAATTGTGTAATAAATGGAACTGCATTGAATCGATTAAGCGAAGTTAAAGACTTGGGGATGGTGTGACGTCTAATATATCAATGTCATATTGATAGGTTTCGAGTTGATCCAGAGACGGATCCTTAAATACTCAGTTTTCAAGGAGCATAATCCCCATAGAGGATTTGACCTTCAGATACTATTAGGTAGGTTCAGGGAATAAGCTCTGGAGGTTAGGAGGGACATTAATTCTTTAAAATTTCTGTATTTGCTTTTGCATGGTACAGTAAACTTCTATATTATTTGAGACATATGTGATATTAATGTGGATACACTTCGTGAGATTGTTGATTGTTTTTTTTTCATGCGCAGAGCTACGTAGGGTACGTAATTAGTTCCCTTGTATTTTGTACGTTATGTTGAAATAAATTTGCTTATTATAAAAAAGCTTAAAATTACTAGAGTCCTATCTCGAAGATAGGCAGCAGATAGTAATGACGGGGTCACCGAATAACAATGACCTTTCCAGGTTTGGGACCCGTTGATAACACAATCACCGTGATCTGCGATAAATAGGTTTTGTCACCATTTCAAAAAAGAAACTAGAATTATTTTTTTTACACTTCGAAATTATAAGCGAAAATAACACCCGAAATCGGTAAATTTCGTAGACCCAAAACATAGAAGGAACATACATGTCGAACATTTTTTCCAAAAAGCAACAATTTTGTTTTTCTCTAGAAACTACGAAAAGTTTCTACCACGCTAAGGGAGAAATAAAAAAAAAGAAATCTTTCACTGTTTCAAGTCCCCTTTTTTCGACTCTCAAAAACCTCGTTTAGATTCGGTTTTATTTCCATAAAATGCTTAAAATGTTCCTCAAATATTAGGGAACTTCCCATAGTTGCCCTCAAAGATCTTTGAGAGGATTGCTTTTCTAAATACATAGTTATCTGAAAATATTCACAATAGGTAATAGAAATAAAATTACGAGGAAAAATATAAAAAATATAATTTTTATGTCCGTTTTGAATTTTTTTGAATTTATTTACCTATTATTAAATAATAACTATAATAAATGAAGTTTGTTTTGAACTAACAACAGAAGTGATGGAGAGAAAAAATGTATTAACAATTATTATTATTATTAACAATAAATGAGGTTCTGTTTAATTTTCTAGGAACCCTGTTGTACAGAATATATAGGTTATAAGAAAACAACCTTTCATAAAGTTAGGTATAGTGCAGAGAAGGAGAGATGTAATTCCGAAATCTTAAATTCAAATTAATTTTATTAATTTAAACAGTAATGACAACTACAAGACATTTTTTAGGTTCATAATTCTTATTTTGTGTTTTTAATTCGTTGTTAATTTATTATTTCTTTTATTATTTATTATTTCTTACTAAATAAATGGAATATATATTTTAAAAAGTGGTTGAAATGTGAAAAGCATGTTATAAAGTCAGCCTTAGAACTGCGCCTATCAATTATTATTAAAAGGGAATCGAAATTAAACCGATAATTCTAGTTCCGCCGCTATACGCACGCGCCAGCAAAATAACCGAACATTTTCGCAATGCAATTTTTAGGATAGTCGGACAAAATGGCGGGAGCGTCGACGTTGAAGCCGGACGAAGAATCGCCAAGTCACGGTTTTCATTGTTTGCAATAAAAGGACGGTTTGCCTGTAAAGGTGTTTTACCTTACCTTGACCAAAAGCGTCTATTTATTTTTGCCCGTTTCGTAGTTCCTTCTTATTTTGCGATATCTAACACGAAGGTCTGGGCCCACCACAGCGTGCTAATTTCTCAGTCGTTTTGGAAGGTCGACAAGATAATACCGAAATTTTACATAGTTGACCCAGAGTGGTCAAACAAGAGTACGTAATAGTTATTTTTAATACACCCATCAAATAGCCGAAACCACGTGGAGGAAGTACCTGCACAATAGTTGCCATTTTAGAATAAGCAGATTGATTAATATTAAATAATAATAAGTCATATCTCAAAATTATAATATTATGCATTAAATTTCACTAAAACTAGTTATTCGAATAGTTCTGGACAGTCAATTTAGTTTTGCAATAATTTTTTAAGGAAAATTAAGTATTGGCTTTTTCTGCGAATCGATCGCACATTGGTACATTTTCTCAAATTTGCTGCTAAAAATAGTCCATACTGCACACGAATAGTAGGTTCTGAAATCGGCCATGTTTTAAATGAAAACAATTGCTAACATGACGTCAAAGTCGATGCTTTTGTAAGTTACGAGCGATATTATTAACGAAATTCAATTTTTATAATATATTTGTTGATAGTATAAAGTAATGCCAAACGCATTGAAGCTTTAAACCATGCATGTTAACTCTATTAGAGGTATCTCTTTAAGTTTTATATATTCACAAAAAAGTCCATAATTTGAATCTGAAATGGAAGTAGATATACGAGTTCCTTTTTTCCGTACTCGAATTCCACCCATTTTAAAAGTTGAAAATGCAATTTGTTTATGTTACTCTCTTGATACTAGCCTGAAGTATTTATCTTATAAGTACTTTAAATGCTCTTTCTAAAAACTAACAAAAACATTTGCGACTTTTTGCTTAATAAAAATTGGGTGTTTTTAAACTTTCAGATAGAGCACGACTTGTTTTGACACACAGAGAAATTTTTGATATCATAAATAAATAAAAGCAGTTTAGAGTCCAAAATAACTCATCATTAAGTGTTACCAATAAGTGTTAAAAGAAGAATTGCCAAGTTTAAAGCATACTTTAAGAAGCAATCGAATTCCGTTGCAAAAAAGAAAAATTTTTACTCCTATATTAAAATGTTTTCTCATTTTCATTGAAGGCAAATAAAAGACATACAAGGAGTATATAAATTTTACGTTTTTTTAAATATATACCAAATGCCCGGTTCTTTACAAATGACAGGTTTGTCCCAAAGTTCATCTATTTCCGGTCCTTCCAGTTGTAACGTCTCTATGGAGCTTATAATATCTAACATTTCTTTCATTCGAAGGGCAAGGGTTAAGCTATTTGCTTAATATATGTTGTCTAGTATAGGAAACGTCCTCTGAGGTAGATTTATTATTGCATGTTTCATCTTGTTGGTGTTTGTCGTTTTTAAAACTTGAGCAGTTTCCCTTCATCATTCCTCTGAAGTCTTTCTCTGATTTTGGCACAAGCTGCATCGATCTTCTCGAATATAAGTATGTGGTCTTCCTCCCAAGTCAGTTTTTTTATTTTCTCACACCTCTTTTGCCATTTTAAAGAACCGATTTCTTCCATCTAATTTAACAATTAAAAATACAAAATTAAACCCATATTTAAGTGCGGACCGACTTTAAGCTGCATACAAAGTCGAAAACATCGACTCAATGGAAAAAGTGTATCTAGCAAATATCTTGCGAATGTGGAGAGTCATATATCGGAGAAACAAAAAGATTTTTAAACGTTGAGGTTGAAGAACATAGGAAACATAAAATGAGGGGCGAAACCCAAATGTTCGCAATCGTTTCATTCATTTCATTTATGCACCAAATAACATCAAATGGTCCGAAGCTCGAGTTGTCCACAAAGAATCGCATTGGAAAAATGCAAAATTTGGAGAAGCTGTATTTATTAAAAACAATGGAAAGATCTTTAGCAATCCAAGCGTGGAAATAGAGACTAACCAAAAATAGCGGAACAACCTCAAGCTTGACTGCACCCCACTCCTTCATGGTTGAACGCTGTAGTCTGATATATAAGCCATATGGGCTTTATTGTTTCAATCTATTTTCGTTTTTAAGCAAAAATAGAAACATTATTTTGCCGCTATTAGCTGTATTCCGATATCTCGCTAATGGTTGGCTTTTGACCCAATGTTTATATAACAAACTAAGCTTTATTTTAAACAAGGAATAGATTTTTAGCCTATATTTTGGAACGTCCTCTATATAGGGAAAATTCATAATCCCAAAACTAAAAACGAGAGATGCTGAGGAGGTTTAACTCTTGCAGTGCTGTATAAAGTTTTTGTGCTATCTATGTTGGGGCAATTCTCGTACATTTATATCTAATTTATCATCATCATTCATCTTCAATCATTTTAGTATTGCGGATAAAATTGCAACATCTCCACTTTTTTTTCAAAACGATCATCATATAGCCTTCCTTATGAGAATAATATTTGGGAGACGACGCCTCTGTCGAATCACAATAGTCTTGCGATGAAGCACTAATATAATAAGGCAATTTTCTTGATGAGCTTGTTGACTTTTTGTAAACAGTACTGTACTCATCGCAATGTTCTACAGTTACTTGTTGTACATTTTTTCCACTTGGATTTCGAAATTAATGCATTTAAAATAACTGGTAATTGTATCTGTTTACTTTCGGACAATTAGGTAGTATACACGTTGCAATATTTTCATGAGAAAATGATAAAACTACGATACCCGCCAAGCTTTCGATGCCTGCGACATCTAGCCATGAGCATTGCAACGACTGCCTAGAAGTAGCTTGCCGATTATCGATTTTAGAAAATCCCAGTCGACAGGTTTCTTTACCCTCATGAAAACTTCCCGCACTTACCAAAACAACTTTAATCTCCTGCATTTTGAACTATAGGTAGATGTCGGTAAAATAAATAGCCAAAAATCAAAGGTGGTCCAAGTAAAACGTGCACCATTGTAACCCCAAAGCTGACACCATTTTTAAGTTTGCCTGCCTTAAACGAAGCAAAATAGTTATTATATTATTATCCGGACGTCGATTGAAAAGCAATACGGCCAAAAATTAAATCTGCCGGCGTCCATTGATTGATTGCGAAAATACGTTTAAAATCGAGGGTGTGGAAATGTAGAGGGGCGCCGTTTTTCTTAGTAATATTCGCGTGCCGCCGGAATCAAGTGGCTGGAAAGTGGAAAATAGCGTGCGCCAGATTTACCAGCGGCGTTTCTCGACGAATTTTCTTCCAACGAGAACACCCTGAATCTAAATTCCGAACTCATAAAAAAAATCCGAAGGATAACGTATGTCACTTGTTTTTCATATTATTTGCCTCTCTTTCATCATTGGGACAGGTTTTGGGAGAATTTATAAAAAATCAATTCTCTTCTTCAGACCCTAAAAGAAATTACACATGCCACATACACTGCCCATGGTATTCGTAAATGAACAACAACGCAATTACATAAAATAAAAATAAAATTAAAAAAATAATAAAAAAGAAGAAAAGAAGAAAAAGACATGTAGCGTGTTACATTTGAAATTCCACCGCTATTAACTTCGGATGGATCTGGCAACACTGTATTTTCAAAAATATTTATAAAATGCAGACTATTCCGTTTCATGCCGAATTTAAAAATGTTTTTGTTAGTTCTCCCCAATTTTTAAGTAATATATTTTTTGTCCTTATTAATGAAAGTGAAAATATATATGAATATTTTAACTCAGAAGCTTTAATTCTTGTTTATTAAAAAAAAATTGGAACGATTGATTCAATCTTCACTTTAAAATTAATTAAATGAGTATTAAACCTTTTGCATGTAAAAACATATATTTCTTAAAAGTCAAGTACCCAGATGGCACCTCGGGTGGTGCCAAATGAATTAACAATGACATATATTTTTGTTGTCCTAGTTTTTTATTCGTGCAAGTCCTAGTACAAACAGTTCTGCATTTATTTCTTACTGCTGTCCGTCTTCTAGCGAGTTTTCGCTCTCTCAATGTATCCTCTAAAAAGTACAGTACTTCTTCCATAAAGAGTTTGCATTATGTCTTGGGCTGACTAATTCAACTCCTAATACTCTTAATTACTCTTCCCTAGGCGTGCGCAGCTCAATACCAGATTAATGAGAGTTCCTCCTCTTCTAAGCACATCGTACATGTGCTACCGTCGGCAGTTCTCATAGTACGGACGTGCCTTCATAGATGACAGTATCCTGCTAGGATTCCTACTAGTGTGCGGCAGGGTTAAGAGATAATTTTCGTCCAATGCAGAAGAAACTGCTACTATATTCAGTTCGCTCTTCAATTCACTTTCCAAAGTGAGGAATTAATGCTGCATCTCTGTCCCCATTCAGTTCATCAGTCTCCCCTACCCCTGTTTAAGTTTTTAGTTAATTAGTAGTCTCTGGAAATTTAGATGTGCTTATCTGAATTCCTTATGTCGAGGTTCTCACGAGCACATATTCAGCATCGCTGAGAAAACGTTGGATAGATTTCTAGAGACACAGATATTTGTGCTCTAGGAAAATTACCATATTCCAAATCTTGTCACTGTGTCTGTTTTGGAGCTGCCCATCTACCAAACCGGCCTTCGCGTCACAAGAACATGTTATTCCGTACAGAGTCAGTCTAGACTCGCTCATGCTCATGCATTTCTGCAATTTTATTTACAGCAAATTACACTGATGATTCAAATGTAAATGTATAAAAAAAATTTAAATCAGAAGTAACATAAATCCCAAAATAAAGTCAAAGGGCAATACGCACTACGATCAATATAATGCAGAAATTATTTTGTATTTTTAGGCTTAACATTTTTCGTTTTTGCTTTATTTAAAGAAAATAACACAAATGTCTTCTTCGGTTAAATTCATAATTATAACGCACGAGGAAAATTAAGACTAGTTCAGTCATTCTTAAGTGTAAGAAAGCAAAACCCATGAATTATTGGCATTAAATAGTTTAATAAAATGGCGAGCATAGACAATAATTTAAATTTAAAACTCATGCATTTTCAAGTTAAAGCAAAAGTGAAGGAAATTCCTATTTCTAGAAAAGCATTTCAAATTCATAAATAACACTACGACAGACATATTAGAGTCGGCATAAATAGAAAAAAAAGTACTGTATAGCATAGAGCATATAGATTGTTAGAAACTTCATCAAAAAGGAGAGTGATACCGTGATAAACATGACGAAGAGCGATATGGCAGCTAAGTGTTGTATCCTTCTACTAAATGCAAAATATTTCATGTATGCAGATGATACCGCACTTATGTTTTCTTCAAACCTAAAAAATAGGTGATATAAATATATATTTCAACTAAAAGGAATTAGTGAATACCAATATTTAATTTGGAACGCACACATAAACAGCATTGTAAAACAGATGGTCCCAATAGGGGGACAATAAGATGTACTGAATACGTGTGCAAGAACTCCAGAGTACTCTTGTATAACTATTTATTGTAATATATCTAAAAGAACAGAAAACAAAGCTGTTAAAACTGTTTTTTTTTTCTAATTATACACAAACCCAAGAATTATGCCAGAGAACATCGTTATGGGATATACAAGTGTTGTTGATGAGTACAAAGCACGAAGCTGAAATCGCTTAAGAAATCCTTTTACGAGAACCACAAAAGCGCAAAACTCTTCACTATTTAGAAGTATACATACTTTCAATAGGTTACCAGAAAATGGTATAAATACCAAAAACATAAATAGGTTCTCCTATAACCTCATTGTATTACTTTGAAACAGTTAAGTTTTCTATGTTGTTCATCGCAGATCGTAAATAATTCTTTTTAGTTTGTAAACCTAGGGTCCTGATTATAGATCATTTATAAGTAAATAAATTGATTCATTGCTATTAGAAAATGCTACTACACGTTGCAAGATTTTTTTAGGTTTTATTGCAGTAAAAGTGTCATCGCTGCATTTAATTTTTTGGAAAAAATAAACGATTTTTTTCGGTAAAGAGAGCAAATACTATACAACGAAAAAGACTCGAATTTTATCAATAATTGGCGTTGGTCGTTCTCCATCGATGCCACTACCATCCTTTCCCTAACTCTGAAACTACTTTTACTCATAACGTTTGGCGTCAATTATCGAGGAGGAGAATTCTAAAATTCAGATCGCCGCCACTGTTGTCCGGGGTAGTTGGACGGTGTCCAGCTCGGGGTAGAATTTGCGTACAGCCTGACCGCATTGAATATAATATTTCGACCATCGAGGCGAAGTGTTGTGTTTGTGATTTTAATTCGTCCAGACAATATGACTTTGATTAGAATTAGTGTTATCGACAAGTACAAATGGTACAGTCTGGTGTTATTCTCGGGTGCCACATTACGCATAGTTTAGATGGTTTGGCGTGCACGTACCCATTTTTTTGTGCGCACATTTTTTGACTAGCTATTTTTGATCGACACCGTAAACGAAACGATAATGACTTTTATATACGTAACGCCATTGCGCGAAGACAACGACGGTTACGGGAACGTTGAATATAACGGTTACGGGTAAACAGCAATTAAGTAGTTTGAAGTAGTTTTTGCACAACGCGGTTTTAAATAGTTGTGAGCACACACTTTCATTCCTCTAAGTTTGCGTAAGAAGATTCTTGTAACTTTTAATCGTAAACTCCAAGCGAAATAATTGCAAACTCGGTTAAGCCCAAACCGAATTCATATACAGTGCCATCACTAAAGTCTTTATGGAAACATTTTTTATTGATGAGTTTAAGCAAATTTCGATCCTGGGGATGGTTCGCTCATCACATCATACTCAATAAATCAATTTACGAAAGTAAACGTTTGTCTTTACCTGTCAAAACTATTTTTTTTGAAGTATTAAAATATTAGGTTATTTTTGAAAATACAGAAAAAATTAATTGGAAAAAGTTATTTATTTATTTTTCTACAACCGTACCCAATCAAACGACGTAGATTGACTATAATGAATACTCTAATGGTTTTCTTTAAATTTGTCTGATTTCAAAGAAAATCTTCAAACGCACTTATAAAAATCGGGTATCAATCAAATTATCAAATGGCATCGTCAGACTAATAAAAATTTGTATTGATTTTTAACAACTGGTACTGTAGATTTCGTGTGGTCCTTACCTATAAAAATAGTCAAACTTGATGTAAAGTTGCTATAGTTTTAACGTGTTAAAATAAAGTTTGCTTGATACAATTCAAAGAGGTAACTAACTTAAAAAATAAAATAAAAAGAATTCAGTCTAGACCAACTAAGTAGTTTAATTTCCATTTTTTAAACCGGCGCATTTGCAGAATAAAACAATAGAAACAATTTTTTGCAAATTTCTAATGTTAACCATAATTAAAGCTGATACATTTTCGCAAGGAAAGTGGAGGGGTGTTCGAACATTTTCTTAAATAAAGGCATGTGAATAAACTTGAAATCGTTAAAAAGGGCTTTCCTAGATTAACAATCGCGCTGTGAATGACGTGATTGTAATTGCTTACCTTGCCACCCACATAGTCGCAAATAAAATCCGATACGACTTTTTCACGCTATTAGATAGTGAACAACAACCGCATCTCAATATCTTGATCCTAATCTAAAATATGAATAAATTGACTTAAAACTCAAAAAACAATTTACCAAATAAAATGCTAATTTATTATTTGGTAAGCCAGAAGCCAAGTCCTGATCATATGGGAATATTTTTCATTAATGAGTTTTATAAAATTTGTATCCTCGGAATAGTTCGCGCATCAGGCATAATAAATCAATAAATTGACGAAAATTACTGATAATTCTCTTTTATCTGTTAAAATTGATATTTCTATATGAAAAATATTTTTTAAATTAGGTTACTTATGAAAATATCAGGATTTTATTGGAGAAAGTTCTTTCGGTTTTCTACAAAAGTGCTTTCTTTAAAAATTACTTCTCCAAATCAATTTTTGTTTGGTATATCCTAATTTCAAGTAACAGGTACCAAAATACCTAGAAGGACTGGACTAAGTACTTTAATAATTTAAACACTCGATCTATAGAAATGATCAAAGATTTTTAAAGCAAATTGAATTTAGGAGATTCAATTACAATTCAA
Source organism: Cylas formicarius (assembly GCF_029955315.1). Classification (NCBI taxonomy): domain Eukaryota; kingdom Metazoa; phylum Arthropoda; class Insecta; order Coleoptera; family Brentidae; genus Cylas; species Cylas formicarius. Next base: position 13,990,958 of record NW_026844319.1, on the reverse strand, counting down.
AAAATACTTCATATATAGCATTTTTCAACTCGTTAAATTACTACCATTGTGATTGGTTGTTGCGCAGTGCACATTTCCGAGATCATCATCGTTCAGCGCCATAGTAATATAATTTTGTGTGGACGATAGTTATTTCATTTTATACAAGCAAAGCTGTTCGTTGGCTAACGAAGTTACTTCAGAAGTGGCACGATGGTGATTATCATCAACTTACAATAAATCGTTTAATCTTGTGTTCCCGTTTAAACAAATTACATTTTTTGAAGTTCTCGTTTGGTCTCCAGATAAAATAACAAATAAAATTTTCATTCTCTGGGTTTCATTTAGATGCACCATATTCACTTTCTTTACCGGCACAAATGTAATTGTGACAATTTAAATGTGTGCGCATTAACTCATTTCAAAATTTAATTTCTGTGTTTTTTTATTCTCAGGCTAAATGAATTATGCGTCAGATTGGACGCAATTTCTAAGAAATTTAAAAAAATAGCTGTTCCAACAGGAACTTGGTATTCAACCATCTTGTATATTTTTTATTTTCTGGAAAAATTGCGCATTCTTCTTGAAATCCAATACCTGATTTTTTTACCATATACTTGAACCAGAATTACAGTGCTTTTACAACCGACTCCGTCATTAACTTTGCCTACTGTTTATTACTCCAAAACCGGAGTCCCTTATAGAACACCCTGCCCAGCAGACTCTTACCTGTAACCATTTCAGGACCGTCCTAGGAATTTATCTTCCTACACTAACAGCGGGATATAAGTATGTTTCTAATCTTTTTCGCCGAGCAATTCTTGAAACATGTACATAAAAAAAATTGGTACAAAGTAACAATTTCTTTTGCATCCGAAGACAAATGGATCCATTTTTTTATTTGCTGAGGTAGTTTGTCTTCACTTCGTCTTCAAATTCTGCATTGTTCTCCATGTCTTCTTCTAACTGGGGAACATCTGCTTCATTCCACGCCTCCACATTTTAAAGTGTTTAAAAGCAGAAACTTTCAAAAAATGTTTAATTGTATTATGACGTACCTTTATCTATCGCGAATATAATCTATAGCCTTAAAAAAGACTGTTGTTATTTACAAATCGAAGAACTATGTAGAGGACACAAAAATACAAGAAGTAGAATGTTGTTCATCGAGAGGACACAAGACAAAAATGATTATTTTCAAACTTAACTGTAAGATAAATAGAGTACAGGTACTTAATCTTACCCTTTGAACTATCCAGTGAAAACTGCATCGCAAGGTCAAAGCTCAAGAATCAGGTACATAAATACGTACTTACTAGAAGGATCACATTCAAATACCTAATATATTGCAATTTAGATTAAATTCTTAAGAATGATACATATCACCTGATGTTAAACTCTTCTACTTATTCGGAAATACCCCGCTGCAACAATTTTTAATCAAATTTAAAACGGTCCATTTACGTTTTAAATAAAAATTTCAAGTTTCAACAAATATTCGTTACGGTCCATCTCCGGGAAGAGCTACTTAATGCAGAATAAACATCTGTTGGTATGGGTTTTACCACGGTCCTGCAAAGGTCTGCGGATAAGATACGCGCTATATTTTTGGTCGTACAATAAAATTTGGGGTGGTAATAGGGACAGGACACTTCTTTTTTCCTTACGCCTCCGTATTACAAAAACCGGATACAAAAATGAACGTTTTCGTTGTCATGAACGGATCGAGGGTCCATTTTTGCAATTCGTCGTATTTCTGTAAGCAACGTTTCTTCGGCTCCAAACAAATAATGACACGTTAGCCACAGCCTAAATTATTCGCACACAAACGGCCGCGTGGCGTGCGAACGATATCGATTTACATTCGCGTGATTTTTATATATTTTTCCGTTTTTTCGTTTTTAGTTTGCGCGCTAACTGCCAACTCTCGTTTCAGCCTGCCCCCCGCGCAGCATCAGACGCCACCGGACGAACCGGTGTCCAAAGACGAGCCGCCCCCTAACGCGTGCAAACGATTTCTTGGGGCCTGTACCGAAAAACTGTCCTGTAGAAAATTGGCGACCCGGACGCCCCGAGTCGAAGAAGACGCCGCGGGATGCTTCGCTTGCTTGAAGAAAAAGACTGCGGAGCCGGACCAAGTGCGCATCAACGTCGAACAAGAGGACGAGGAGGGGGAGAAGAAGAAACTGTGGGATCGGCTCAAGTGTTGCAAGAAGAATAGGGTGGCGGACATGCAGAGCTGTCTTCCGATCGGGAAACGGAAAGGTAGCTGGCTGGAAAGATCGGAAAGCCTCGCCGAAACCGCTGAAGCGGAAAGCGCGAAATGCTGCTCGAAGACGATGTGCAAGAAATTCTTCCGGGCTCTGTTTTGCGTGAACGTGTGTCTCGGATGCGCGGCTCTATGCGGCAGGAAAAAAACCGAAGAGTTGCCTATTAGTCGTAAAGCGTCCATGATCAGCAGCAAGAAGAAGAGTTTAACGCCGACCACTCTGCCTCCACCTGAAGATACTACCCCAAAAATCGACGCCTCGCTCGTAGAGCACACCTCCCATATGAAAGCGGCCATACCGATCCTACCGGTATGGTTAGCGTGGTTCTGCTGCGTCATGAATTGTATCGCACCAGGAACAGGTATTTTTTTGCAGTCCAGGCTCAACCCTCGATCCATATCGTTTCCCATAGGGACCATACTGAGTGGCTTTTTCTGCCTATGCATCGGAAAGCCGCGGTTCTCCCAAAAGGACGGGCCTAAACCTCGAATCGGGGCTTTCCTGATAGACCTCATCATCGGTTTCAGTCAATGCTTCACGGTGTTGTTTTGTCTTGTCGGCTGGGGCTGGTCCATATGGTGGGGCGTTATTATGGTCAAGATTGCGAGTAAGTTGCGAACCTCTATCTAAAGTGCAAAATGCCAAACGTTTTTGTTATTAGGGCGGCATAAGAAACTGAAGCAAATGGAAAATCTAGAAGAAAACGCATCGAGACCTACTCCGAATCCAAATTTGACGCGGGACGCGGATAGAAGAGTTTAAACTGATTAGATCGCCGTCTGGCGTAGTCTAGACGTACCTAATGAATTTATAGAGGGTCAGTTTATTTTGGGACAGAAGAAATAGAAAATGAAGCGATAAGTTAGATACAAATAGAAACACAGAAATGCAATATTGTGTTTGATCAAAACCTGTGACTGGTATATACCGGACGATACGAGAAGGCGGGAGCACTCTATAAGTTTAAAATGATTTAATGCAGCTATTCGAAATTTGGGTAGCTTAAGACCGACCAATTTTTGCAATTGTTCAACACTATCCTTTCCTTACTTATCAATGTGAAATAGCCTTTAAAGTAATCAACTGATCATTTTTTCTCATAATGGCAACAAACATTTTTTAACGCTGGGAATTTTTGCAACATTTGGAACCAAAATTCTGAAAACCCGTTAAAAAATAAGCTCGCTTGAAGAAAAAAAAACATATTAGTAATTTAGTAATTACATATTTATAGAAAACAACTACTGAGGCACAATTTCAAATTCTGACAGTTTGAACATTTTTGCCTGGTTACTGATTTGTTCGTGTAACTGTTTTAAAGTATTATTGTCATTGTCCATAGAGCTATGGACTGGGAATGTAGAAAAAGCTCTGGCGGAAAGCTCGCGCAAAGAAAAAAATAATTTTTTTTTTAAATTCAAGATTTGAATTTGAAAGATTTTCAAAAGATAAAATATTTACGATTTTTGAGCTATTAACAGTGCTTTACGGTAAATAAGTTGATACATTTTTTTCATTATTACAGTCTTCTGAAAAAGTATCCGCAGGCAGACATCTCGGGTTGCAAGCTTCATACACTGTATGACCTTGTCCGGAGTTTTTTCTGCGTTTCTCGTATATCAGAAACAAATTGTCTTTCTTTCCATTTGCACATAAATTAACACCAGGTAAAAATGTACAAACGATGCGTTAGCATAGAGGCAAAACGACCTATGCAAGATTTTGTTTTTCTACAATTGTATATACTGATTTGCTTGTTTTCCTTCCGCCGAGCTTATTTTTTAACGGTTTTTCCAAATTTTAACATTACAATGTTGCAAAAGTACCGGTTTTAAAATCTGATTTTTCACTAGGTCTCAATTTGAAAAAACTATGTTGTTCAAAAAGAAATGTGATTTACTGCATTATTACTAGATATGTAAGGCAGTCTAATCTAGAATTTATCCCTTCACTAGTCTGCCCGATAAATCTTGTTGGGTCACCCGGCTTAACTACGTAAAGCCGTAGACAATTTTTTTCTCTAGGGAAACCTTTATTATGTAATGTTGAAAAGTATCTTCTTCAATAGAATTTTTCTAATAGTCACATGGAAATTTAACATGACTCAATGACAAACGTTAAATGACTTTTAAATTAATTAATCTAATTGAACCTATTCTGTCGCAATAAGTAACAATTTATTACACTGAACGCTAGGTATCATAGGTCATTTAACGTAAACCACATTTACATACATACATGTTTTTTTTTAACAAGAGTTAATTTGCTTTTCGGAAAAATTATTCTAGATTTTTCTGAAATGGACAAAATTATTGAATATTTTTTAATTTTCAGACTTTAGACTACGTACAACTAAAAATCTATTTTAATAATAAACGTAAGTGAACAATCCCAAATTTTTATGACAAGAATATAATGAAAAAAAATATCAACGCTGTGAAAATTATTCATTCTTCTTGGCAGGCTGCTAAGCATAACTTGGGTATGTGGTTCATCAAGCCGAAGCTGTTCTATTGTAAATCCTACATGTGTTCAATCGGATTTAAGTCAGGGCTATATGGTGGCCAATATAATCTTTGAATCTAGACTGCATTGCACGTGCATCAATATGGTCGATATATGGCACACCATGACCTCGCAGATGTTTCCGATGTATTCGTTCTAGTCCACCACTGCTTTCAAAACGAACGGTCTTTATGAAATTGCAGCTTCTTTGCCACATACTAAAATACGTGGTTGATAACATCTGCTTTTAATAATTCGTATTCCACGATATATGTGTTCTGGCAAATTGTAATCGACGAACTTCGCGATTTTGAATGCTTGCTTCTTTCAATGTTCAATGTTTATGAACTCGCATTTAATATGTCATTTTTGAGGCGAGTGAGGTGAGAGAATTAAGCATCAAAAATAAGTCATCGCCGTTGCTGTTGTGATATCTTTTTAAATATTCAATATTGTAAGACTGTGAATATTGTATGGCAAAATGCGCAAGAAACAATAATAAAATGCCACTAATGTTATTTAAACCTCAAAATATGACTAACTAGATGATTAATATCAGTACATACAAATTCACTTCTAATGAAGTTTTAGTGATTACAAAAAATATTCCATAATTTTGTCCTCGAGTGTATTTATGTGGGAACATTGATTATCATTAAAAACTATTTATCATCAACATTAAATAGCGAAGTTTGTTTGACGCGGAAAAAAATGAAGTGGTGAGTCCTCAGCGAATATAGTTATGTTCGGCTTGTTTAAAAAGACTCCTCTGTCTACTCCTTTTCATTCATGTATGATTGACGATATGATGACAGAGATATAAGGGACACGAAACCAGCTTCAATTAAACTGTTGCAGGGCGTGACAGATGATGGATCAGTCACATTTAATTACATTACAAAAGCAAAGTGATTGCTTTGAGCAATGTTTTCAAGTTTACTGTTTCACTCAGACTTTCAATTGAGTTGGGTTAAAAAATATCTTAAACAAGTTTTGCAAAAACAGCTTACACGGGCACAAAAAGTGACATAGAACTAAAGCAAACAAAAAAATTGAATTTGGTTAGCTTGTCTATACCAGAATATATATTATATTTGAAAATCACTAAAATTTTGTCCAAATTTACATTAGACTTTAAAGCTTAATCAAAAAATAAGAATTATATATATTTTTTAAATGTTATTTTTTGTAGACATTTTATTAATACTTTTGATATTATACAAAATTCTACTTCAGTAGCTCTGCCTTCAACAAGGATAGTTAGATATTATAATTTCAACTATTGCTTCATCTCCTATATTTTCCAAGATAGAGTGTCTCAAGATAGTCGGGCCATCATCCTGTACAGTCGCACAAAAAATTTCGCTGGTCGAAAGTTCTAACGTATTTTTTTAAAAGACAAACTGTTTAGGAGTTTAGGTAAAGTAGTTCAAATCGAAATCCGGCCCCAACGGTAATATTAAATATTCGAAAATATTTTTTCAAATGCAATAAACAAATAGGTTGTACAAAATGTAAATAGTTCTTTCGTACTTGGATCATTGGCAACGATTTCTTTCTGTAAAATTTGATTCGGTTACCGCGAAAAGGGGAAACTAAAAAAAATTGGTGCCTTCACTATAAATAAAATTGTTAAATTTTAGGTGCTTACAGAGTTTCGGAAACTTTCCGTTGTATTTTTAGCGGCAACAGAGATGGATATATGCCAATAAAATTACGACAAAAATTATCGGAAGTGAAACGACATAGAATTTAAGAAAAGTCGGGTTAAACAACCGTTGGCATGTAAAGTTGCGCCATCTCTGCGCTAAATATACATAATGTTTACGCGATATATTCATTACGTTTGTATTTTAGTACTTTTTATTAAATGTTTTACAGAAAGCTGCTTATATTTTAACACTCAACCCAATGACAAGACGACACAAAAATAATAAGATGTGTGGGAACCGTAGAAACTGGAGATCAAATAACAATGAAGAAGAACTAACCTAACAAAAATATCATTTTAATGCTCGGTTCCGAAAGCGATATGTTTATTTTTGTGTCGTGTGTCGTGTATTTTGCATCTGATCGAAGCGATCCAGTGAGGTAATCTATAATAAAAACTAATCGTTTCTGCAGAAAATAAAACTTACTGTTCTTCAGACGCAAAATCGGAACTGAGAGGATTGTAATTCGGTAATGGAAAAATTAATGACTCCTTGCTTGCAAAAACTGCATATTATTGGGTCAATTTATAACGTCAATTGTGCAACCTAGAAGTTTTTCGTGCAGAGTTTAACGTGAAACCTCCCTCCTGGGCTTCTTCCGACAACAAACCAATCGGAACACAAAATGCGGAAATAATGACCAGAATATAAAAAGATATACCTAGAAAATAAATTATTAATTTATTTTTCATTCGACTTTGCATATTAAAAATCACTGAACTTTTTTGTGAAAATTAGAATAATTTATAACTGTCAGGTAAATAAGGCAGTTTTTCTGAAATTTTTACCAATTTATGAAATTGTAAAATAAATGTTTGGGTAAATACATGGTATTCTTAAGTATAATGAATAGGGCTTATATTCTTGTGCTTAAATTTCAGTCAAACATAGGTATGCAATTGTTTTGTTATCTATCCATACGGTGTTGAAGTTTAAATTTTCAAACACTGTTTTTTATAATTCCTTGCAGTTGTAACAAACGGTTGTCAGAATCAAGAGTGCGCTATTTCTTAAAAGCTTATGCCCCTTTTTTCCCCAGAATTTTTTACCGTGCACTGCTGGTAGATTCTGAAATACAAAATTATTTGCCTAACTTGGTTAGAACCTTTTATATATACGACCGATATTGAGAAAAAAAATACAAACCACCCTAAGTACATTTTCCGATCACGACAATCAAAATTAAATACATAAGTGCATTCCTTTTTTTTTCTCAAAAACAAAAGCAGGAAACTTCTATTTCTCTGTACATTCGTGATATCCCCAACCTTCTCGTTTGTTACTCTTTCAAGTCTAGGTATCCCAGCCGGCCTTCTCAATAAAATGCAGTTTTCTTTCAGTTGTTTTACTGAGTTGCCAGGTTTCACATATATACAGAAGGACACTTTTAAATATGGTATTATATAATTGTTATTTTCTGTCTTTACTTATCTTCTTAGCCAACTATTTTTTCCATTTTATATTTTTATCTCTCTTTCGGTACAAATAATATAATCTATCCTAGTCCTCAACTATATATATTTATGGCATGCTTCTATTTAGTTACAATTTTCAGATGGTTACATATTTTAATTTTTTTGGATTTACTAACAAATATATCTTTTTATTTACCTCATAACGATTCGTCTATTCCTATATTTTGAATAACGTCGAGGATAGGCAGCAATGCTGTCTAAGACTGGAAAACAACCCAACATAACTCCTTTAAGGCATCTATGGGCAATTTCATAAGTACTTCCAAGAGTTTGTTTATAGATATGCTTTAGTTCGATCTACAAATAGAAGTTAACTGATTTAAACAAAAAATATTATCTTAAATGTTCCGCCTGCTCTAAATCCGACTTGCTGTTCAATTTTTGATGGTGCGCATATCGTTTTCGATAATATTTTAATTTAGTATTAAAATATAATCGACTGACAGCGCCAGTTACCTTCACCTATCATCATTCCTACCATTTTTGTGTAAAAGTGCCATCTTGCTTTCTTCCGGTACAATTTCTCCATTTATGTACATTTCAAAAAGAACTGTTAATAAACCTATGAGTTTTGTTGAAGCATTTTTCAACAATTTCATAGGTATTCCTTCTGGACCACTGGCTCTATTGTTCTTCATAGATCTCATGGCTCTATTATTCTTCATAGTTCTCAGAGCTGTTCTTAAAATTTCACCCGCTATACTAATGTACTACCTACTACCTGCCTACTCCTTGATAGACCGTTGGAAATCGTGAGAGGTACTTTTTAAATAATTGATAAATATATCATATCTTACATAAAACAAAAAAAATAATATACCTATAACGCAGCAAAATATTGACAGAGTGGCACGTTGACGCAGAGGAAGTTGATCTATAACTGTGTCTTAGTATTTAAAATTAGGATTATAGTTATTTATTAAACTTCTGGATTTTTCCTGAACCGGTTGTTGATAAATCGAAGTTGCTAACGTTTCGCCGATCATCCTGTTGGTTTCTCAAGCTCTGAAGAAGCCAACAGAATGATTGGCGAACGGTAAGAAAGTTTGATTCAATAACAACCGACGCAGGAAGAATCCAGACGTGTCGTAATAGTATATTATGCAACAAGTGCGGTAAACGGTATTTGATTGAGTTTATATGACTCGAGCGGAGCGAGTTTTTAATAAACGAGTGAGTTAAAAAGTTTACCGAACGTGTTGCATACTATACTTTTTCTACGACCGTTAGTTTTTGGGTACATTTTTGCAAAACAACACGAATGCATTCACTGACATGACAGAATCGACAAACGTCAAAAACATCGGATTGCTCCCAAATCCGCGCGGTAAAATCCCGGAAATGTCCGAAGTGGCTCGCATTCGTGGGAAACGAAACTGACGTGGTAAAGTGACGCTTCCCGCACGCTAGATCGGTGGGTAACTAGGTATTTTACAGACGGGAGTAGAAGAACAGTAATTATAGGGGCCTGTGAAATTTTTTTGAAAAAATAGGATTACAGTTACTTTTCAGCAGATGTTGGCAAAGTTTTCTCTTGAAAATAGCTAGTGTTTCTCCATTTGTTGCTGAGAAACGCATTAATAAAACTCAAGTACCAACTCGGAGCTGCACAAATAGTTAAAATGTCAAGTTGGACAGTATATCGACTTATATATGAGGATAAACGCGGCCACAAAGAGAAGTACGATTCCAAATGAAATGTACTTCACCGTCCGCCATATCACTTAATTAAACCCCATAGAATTGCTAGGGGGGCATGAGTAAAATGGTTTGTACCAAAGCATAACATCACTTTTAAGTGCGTCGAACACGTAACTGAAATAGAAAAAAGAATGTGGGAAACATGCACAGGTGACTTTAGAGCCCCTTATTATTAACATTATAGTAAGTATTGTAAACAGTAGATTGTTTGAAAATAGTAATATTTATTACAATTTGTCTATATTCACGTTATTTTTACTTCTAAACGGGCTTTTATTTACTTGTTTTAAGAATAATTATGATCTCAATTATCTGCCCATCTTTATAAACTAATGCAAATATACTTGTCGTATTTACACTTTTAAATATGAATGGAATGCGAAATACATTTTTTTGCAGTAACAGTAAGATCATAATCTTAAAGGACAAAAACGATGTTGCCTAATATTAGAAAAGTCATACCAAACAATAACCAATCTTCATAAAAGCAAATTTAAACAAAGACTCAAAAGGACATGTAAGTTTCGAGTGCAAAGGATATTTCAAATGCATTAAATGTTATAAGGTGTAATGGATATCTGCGTTTGTTATTTTACATTTATATTGATTGTTTCATTATTTTGTAAAAAATTATTTATTTTTTATTTTATGTAATAATAATAATAATAATAAGTACAGCTACATCACATGGTGTAACATGCTCAATGCCTATTCAGATGCAAGGCACATGTGTGGCACATATTATAATAAACCATTACTCTAATGGGATACGTAAGTGATGTAATGTAATGCAAGTAAGTATTTTAAGGACTAAAGACATACACACATATATAACAAATTTAGAGTGCCATATGCATTAAAAGGAGTTGGAAAAGGGAGCATTAATATGCGCTTTGGTAACTGGGTAGCCGAGTGATGATGTCCGGGGACTGAGGTAAGGGGAAGTTTCAACCTTAACTTACTGAGTTTACCGATCTTGGGTGACGACGATCATACTGGAAAGAGAGAGAGAATATTCATTGCGCTCAGTTGGGCCCGACTACTAAGATCATACGCCCAGTGTACCGCATCCGCCGAAGATGCCATAGTAGATGTGAGAATTGGAACTGAGGTTTGAGATTCCCATAAATAAAATATAAACATTTAATCCCGGAACAAAATGAACCATGCTAGACGTTTTATTGCATCTGGTTGTCTATGATATTCAGAAATAGCAGCTTATTTCTGCTATCTTCGAGGTTGACTGTTTGGTCTGGTCTGCTGTAAAGCCTGTTTATTACATTGACAACTTACATAGTTTCACACTTGAAGGAGGCGATGGACTCAAATTCTACAGTTCTACAATTTCTTAGGTGTGAATGCCTTAAAAACAAGGTAGTGAATGAACAATTTTGTAGTTATTTAGGTATTTAATGAACCCATCATTAAATATATAGAAACCATAATTACAAAATGGAAAAATAGATTTAAAATTTAATAATGCTTTCTGTTTTACTGCATTTAACTGGTAAGTGTTACAAAAAAGACGGCTTTTAAGCTAAGGACATAGAAGAATCCAAACAAATAGTTTTGTTATAAAAACGTATGAGAATTTAGTTAATATTAAGAAGATAAAAATGTATTTGGGTCGATTTGGCTGATCTTGTTCTTTTCTTCTTAACCTCTTTTGGATATGCTGCGATCCGATGATCGATGTTTTCCCGTGGTGAAGTGTTGCATACTAACCAAACCTCGGAAGTGTATGGCCTAATGCTCCTATCATGTCCGGCACCGTCCAACCGTTGATTTCCGGTCACCTTGTAAGTCTTGGAGGGACTACTACATTAGTTTGCCACGAAACTTCTCCAGGAAGTACCGCTGTATGCGCCCTTGCACTATATGCTCACACTTATGGAACGGGGAATCCCCGATTTCGTCACAGATTACATAAAAGTATTGAATTTAAACGCTTCGAATTGTAGCCGTCAAAATTATTTTAAAAAAAAGTTTAAAAGAGTAATATGGACCAACAGAACAGAATGGGCCGATTATTTTTAGATAGAAAATAAAACTAAATCGTCACTAGATGTCCCAATAGTTTTCATTAATAGCCTTGTTGATAATGAGGATCAGGATTGGGACTTTCCATCCGAATAAAAAAAAACAACTCATGATTTATCTTATTGCTATGAATCCATAGATTACGGCAAAATTTGAACTAGTAATTATCGAACTCAGACCATGACAACGCTTAGGCAGAGCATCTGGTTTATTTTGACAAGGGTCATGGCAATTCGCTCGGCACCAGACTGTTCCCGTGACGTAATAATATTATTTATGATATATTATCGCAAAGAAAAGGATAGAAAGGATTCTTACAGTTCAAAAACACACACACATGATTTCCAATCAATTTTACTTGATTCAGCCATTTAAGTATAATTTATATACATCATTGGAAATAAATAAATAAATAGAATAAATAAAAGAGGAATCGATCTGTTAGTAACAAATACGCGGGCGCGGTGCTTCATAATCCGTCTCGTTTCAGGTTAGAAATACACTAACGTATACTGAGGAGTGTCCCTTCGAACGGTTACGAAACGCCCCACCCGCAGCGAAATAGTTATTTGGCATTTTTATAATAAGTACGCGTTTAATATATAATAATACTTTTTCATTTTTTGAATAATTACTCTTTTAGTAATATAATATATAATTTCTCTTTTGTATTTCACTTTTTTTTTATACAGAGTCTCGGAAAATATAATAACATTTACTTAAAAGTTACTTGTGTGTTTACAATGTAGGATTCTGCATTTTGAATTGTAGGTATATATCGAAATGTGTGTATATAATATATATATATATGTGTATTTTTGAACGTGTAAGCTTTTGTTCTGCTGGTGGGTAGTTGTGTTTTATATATATCTGTTGTCTCCCTCTGTGTTTTTACGCTACATTTAATATTATTTCTTAAACGTATATACATAACTAAGGATCACAATCATATTGTATACAAATATTGTTCGTAGATTTTCATTCGACGCGATGCAAAACAAAGAAATTAAAGTGCGCTCGAAACCGATAGTTTCCTAACCGTTAAATCCGACACGGAAAATTTAAAAATTCATTTCTCTGTCGTCGCTCGATATAGATCGCCAACATCTAGAGCATTACTTAAAACTTAATTGGTTGATTACGAGTTATTAAGGTAATTATTTCGCATTCCCTACAAGCTTAAAACGATCAAAATGCGGTGCGATATCGGATTTTCAGGTTAAAGTCGAATTGTTTGAATCATTGGTCGGTTAGGAGATCCAGTACTGAACATTTTTAGAAACACCTGCTGTAATCTAATCTGCAAGTTCTAGGAGTGCAACTTGCGACATAAGGCTGGTAAAGTTTTTAGAAAAAAAAATCATTTATATTATCTAAGATTCTACATCTTTGGTAAATTTGGTTCGGTGCGTCGAGGGGCACTTTTAGGTGGTAACTAATACGCCACTGAAATGTTTTGTGTTTCCTTTGTCAATTAACGACTGTAAATTAAAGCTTTTAAACACCATTTTCAAGTCACTTTTTGTTGACTTAAAGCAAATTGGTGATATTCAAAATTATCTCAACTTCATGTATCATATTCTACGATCACAGGCATTATTCCAAAAGATTTTACGCACCATCTGGACTTCTGTCAGCAGTACCTTCAGAATATAACACTAAATCATTAATTTCTTCACAGATCACAGAACTACTCAATTTTTACTAAGGATGCAATTCAAAATTTCTGTATTAATTATGCCGTGGGAGAATAAAACTCCCATGCCATAAATGAAAGCAATTTTTGTTGCGCGGCCAGGAATTATTCAATAGGCCCATTTTTTTCTACCAGGATACCTCAATTGCAGGTAACCATTTCCAAAAATTTTTAGAATTAATATTAGTAAAAAAAATAGCAAATTTTAATTATTAATAATATAAATTAAGAGAATTTCTTAACAAGTAATGTAAAAATTTAATGTATGCAAAAAAAAAAATAAGCAAAAATATGCGATACGGAAGAACGCACGGACGCTACTGATGCAATAAAAAAAATGTTGTGCACCTGAAAATGTTGCCTGATGTACTCCCAGAATGCATTAACCAAATATCCCAAATATATCACAAATCGTTCCCTATAAAATATAAAAAAGTTTTTTTTCCAAAAAATTCACCAAAATTTAAAGCATTTAAAACATACTTTCATATGAAGATTTTTTCTTAAAATAATTTGTAAAAGGTTAACCGTATGTTCTTGGCCATGACGAGAGATATTGACTATCACTTAACGATTCAATTTGACCAATGGTGGATGAAGCCAAGTTCCCACGACGAATAGTTTCTAAAAATTTTCATTTTGCCGTGATATCATCGGATAAAACAAAATAAAAATGTTCGGACCATCGCAAAACGATGAAAGTTTAATTACGAATTTAAGGCAAGTTAGCGAGAAGAAACGCTCTGGCGCGTGAAACCTAGGCTTAGCGTTATTTGGTGTTTCGTTCGTTCGACGACTTAGCGATAAGTAGAGAATAACCGCGTCTCAGTCTCGATTGAAGCAAAAGAAACGTCTCGGTACGTAGTCCGGTCAAAATGGACATTTCTTTAAAGAACACAAATTTCCAAGAACCTGGATTTTTGTTGAGACCTTGGGTAAACCAATAGGAATAAAATGGCAACAGTCCCAGTCGGTCCCATGTCCCCTAAAAAGTTATTCGACGTTAAAGTTCATTGTCGGTTTTTTAGATTTTTCTCAAAAACAGTAAGTTTTATCAAAAAAACATCTCAGGCATAAATTGTAGATCATAAAATTATCTACCAAAAAAGTCCTCATACTGGAATCGAGATATTTAAGAAACGGGGATTGCTAGGAGAACTAGACAATTTTGTGATCTATACAATTTAAGTCGACTCAGATATTTTTGATAACATTTACCGTTTGCAAAATAAATCTAAAAACGGAAAATTTTGACCATGAACAACTGTTTAGCACCCGGTCCCCCAAAATCCAGTTCTGGTTTAATTTTTGTCAATGAATTATCATTGTTATGTCTAATTTGGCCGTATTATAGGTTGTCAGGTTTGGCACCTATCACAGAGAGAAACAAGCGAGGGTTATATATTTAGAGAATATATAATATATATAGGTGGAGCTTTTGGAGTTTTATTTTAGAGTGTGATAGACAAACGAGACTACCACGATGCTAGAGGCACAATTAATTGACTCAAACTAATGTTTTCCTCGTTTTTTAAGACATATATTGCGGGATGCAAGTACCAAGTTCCACATAGAGAGGACATACTACTGAAATTAAACGACACACACAAGGAATTGGAGCGGCGCCCCGATATCCGACCGATCGATTGGATATGAAAAATTTTGAGCCCGTTTCGGGTTATTGTCTCGGCCCCATCTCAAATATTCCGCGTTATACATTTGGCACGATATGGATCATCATTGGAATGTGTTCTCGTTCGGTGACAATCGATCGGATATCTGGCATCAACTAATACTCACCATGTAGATATATATAGTATCTAATAACAGTAACTATCAACTAGAGTAGGGCGTGGCGATGGTTTCGGCTCGCGTTTGTACCAAAAACAATCGAGAATCGCTCGAAAACGAAAAACAAAAAGAGCGCGCCAAAACGACCGCAGCGCCACCGTTACCAACTACGTATTACATCAACTATTTGTCTTTTATGTTACGCGCATCTCAACCGCGCACTAAACGTTACCATAGAAACGCTAGATATTGACATTTAATTTAATGTTCCGGAAGCCAGCTGCCATTTTTTGACCATAATCGAAAGAAAGCTGAGGTTTTTTGCTTTGGTTGATTTCGTTTTGCTTTGTCAGCGTGTTAATGGAAAATGCAATATCAAGAAAGTATTTTCCGATTGTCAGTTCAGCAATTTTCCACCGCGAAAAACTTAGTGGACTATTTTAGTTTATCTCTTCATCACAAGCTGAACGGCAGATGAATTGAGATACAAAAGTTGCCTACATTTGAGTAGATATAACTTCGACATTTCTTGCCAAAATTGGATTTTCAGCCAACGGGGCAAAGAGTTATGCGCTAGTGGTGGTGGATTTTTTCTCCAACGTTATACATATATTATACATATACAACGTTATATGAAAGGATGGGGAGTATTTTAAAACTGTTTACAAAATTTTGTTATTTCAAAATGGGAACAATAACAAATGCCGTCAACTACTAACAAAACCAAAAATAGTGTGCAAAAGAACGCTTCAGGAAATTTGAAAAACAATTTGAATTTGATATTTTTAAAAGTTTTGTCAAGCGTTGCTGTTTAGAACGTGTCGTAACAGTAACGAGTTTATTACCCATAAATTTAGAATTTGAATTTCAAACTTGTAACTAAACAACATGATATATCGCCTAAACTGCAACCAAAAAAGTGCAAATGGAAGTTTATGAAAGGAGGCTAGAGGGCCAAAGCTTTACTTTCAAATTAAGATATTTTAATGTATACCCATTTTAGCCAAGAATAAACGATAAAAAAATAGAAACTGGTTTTGAACATTTCCTTTACAAGTTATTACGTGTATACGGCATCTGATTATAGTTTAGTTTCAATTTTAAAATAATAAAAAATTTAATAATTTAGCGATCCACATCGTAAAAAACTTTACAAGGGTCCCCATCATTTCCGAATTTCTCCCAAAAATGGAAACATTTAGAACCTGTATAACTACAGGGGGTTGAAGAAAAAAAGCCGATATCACTGACCCAAAGAGCAAGAATGGCTCTTTACACTGCTGGCTGAAAATTCAACATCGGTAAAGAAATGTCAAAGCTATAGTCAGTCAATTACAATGCAATTTCTTGTAAGATAAATATAGAAGTAAATTGTTAATTTTTTTTTAACGTTATTGGCTGAACTACAAGAAAAAAAGAGCTTTCTTACTATGGGCCATCAAAAATGCTAGCTGCCTCCTGGACTATAAGACGCGGCGCGCAGCGGTTTCGCGCCGGAGGCGCTGGCAACGCCGCGCGATCGTAGGCCGCCGGCTTCATGGGGACCGCAGCGTTACCGCTACCGCGCAGCCGAACGGGAACCGGCGCGCGCACCGGAGCAGGAAGACATTCAACTAAAGTAGCGAGTATACACACACACGTTAGATCCTATAGGACGAAACCGTTATAGTACATACTTAGCTATAAGCCCTTATCGGTTTAGAAATATGTTTAGTTATTCGTTTGTTTTTGGGTTTAGATAAATATATATATACGAGGGCGGGTCATTAGGGCCCGATCGCTTATTGATCTATTGCCATTGTCATTTTTGAAAGTCGTTGTAGATTTTGAATAACCTACATAAATTTTTGCTTTTCGAATTTCGAAAGCAGATCATGATGATGGCGTTCCATGAACAAATGGGAAGCATCAAAAAATAAATAATCTTCACTAAAAACTGCCAATATACAAAAACGGTGCTTCATCAAACCCACCTAGAATTGAGTGCATGTTAGGTTAGAATTTAAACCTGAAATCGTGTAATACCTAGAAAAAGTAAAACAAAATAGACGAAAAAATCATCAATAGTAAAATTTTAAAAATTTTTAATTGTACTGAAGATATTGTTATCCTATTTTATCTAACTTGAAGAGTATGCGAAAAGTGCCTAAGTACTTAAAGGTTATAATTTAAACGAGTGAGTAAACACCATTCTCAAGAAACTCAAAACATAAATATGCATGTTTACCTAGAAATTTACAAAAAGGAAGAAAAAATCTTCAATGAAAAATTTTTAAAATTCGAAAACGTTCATCAAAGAGTTTTTGAAAATAATTAATTTTAAATTGTTTTTTACTTCGCTTAAATTTTTAATGTTACTTGGTAAATAGCCGCAAAATTGGAAGAGGAAATTTTTGCTTCCACTCAAGTAATCATGTTTTTTCAAACTTCCATTTGATAAAAAAATTGATATTTTCGTGTAATTTTTTTTCTGTTACCCAATATCACATTTAAAATCTTTCCTTGGGATTTCACCCATGACGGATTTTCCCCTTCCCATTTTTTAAAAATTTTCACTTCATCGATTAAGATTTGACTAGAATAGTGATGGCGACATTGGCAAGAACGTTTTTTAACTCCTAGGCAACCATTTGTTTATTTTCTGTAGATTTTATAATTTGTGTGGGTAATTTCGATACTATTTGGGTTTTTTCACGAATAACCATCAGTCATAACTTTCAACTTAATCATTACAGTCAACAAAGTTAAGTCAATGCTGATCGTGTTGCTGTTGTTGAATACTTTTGTAGTCTTCGAAATAAAGCAAAAATGTTTACAAGTGAATAATTTCACCCACATTTGTTTGTTGAAAAAAAAATCGACAAACCAAAGAAAATTACCATGTGGATGAAGAAAACAGTTAATGCTCTTTTAACGATGTTTGGATCCGCGTGTGCGTGTCGAAAATTGTTCTGATAAATGAACTTTCAAGATACTTCTAATAGAAATAGACTTGACGCGGGATCAACTGTGAAAGGCGTTAAACTAATGATTGAAAGTTTGAACATATTTTAAAAAACTGTTTGAAGATAAACAGCAACACATATTCTCACCAATTACATTATATACATATACAAATTTTATTACAATTTCTGGTTTTTCGTCATTCGATGTGTTACGATAGCTTAAGTTGAAGGTTTTTTTGTATTTAAAATAAAATGTTATAGTTGTTGTTATAGTAAAAATATTTTTGTTGTTTGTTTTAAGTTCAACAAATAGAGTATTATTTTGTTTTGATTTTATTAAAAAAAAAAGTTTTTTCCGAACATTAGCCGTTTTAAGTTAGAAATAATTGCATTTTATTATATTATATATATATATATATATATATAAATATATATATATATATATATATATATATATATATATATATATATATATATATATATATATATATATATGTATATATATATATATATATATATATATATATATATATATATATAATATAATAAAATGCAATTATTTCTAACTTAAAACGGCTAATGTTCGGAAAAAACTTTTTTTTAATAAAATCAATCAATCATTTGTTGAACTTAAAACAAACAACAAAAATATTTTTACTATAACAACAACTATAACATTTTATTTTAAATACAAAAAACCTTCAACTTAAGCTATCGTAACACATCTACTGATATTCACCGAATCTTCAGGGTAACATACACATATGGAATTTTCGTCATTCCTTATTCATTTGAACACTTATTTCCGTTCGCAGCAAATACTTAATTATTCTGAAACCCACGGACTAAAAATCGTTAGTTTTAAAAATACTTCGACAAGTTAGTACCGGAAAAATTTTAATAAAATTTTGTTTCCGTGATTTGAACGCCAACCACCGTTTTTGTATTTTTCAGTTTTCGTGGAACACTGGAACACGCCTCTCGGCGTTTGACGTGTGTTCCGATCACAAACAAAGCCGCCGCGGCGCCTAATCTACCCCCCCTTCGCAATTGTCAACAAAGTAATTACAAAGCTTAAGAAAAATCCCTAAAAATATTCTCTTGATATGTCCGTAAAAATATGTCAGCGATACGTCAATAAATTCAATTGCTTAAAGTTTCGTAAGAGTGATATATAGTTGTTACGCGTTACGTCGCCAATCCCGCGACGCGGTTGATATTTTATAAATATTGACTTCGGTTGTTCCACAAACGTCGAAATAAAAACCTAGCCGCCATAAAGTATTACCAACAACAACGGAAAAATAAGATCAACTTCGAACTCGGTCTCTACGCGGTGGGCTAACAATAATTTTGCGTCGCCGTTCTACATTATATAGGCTATAATAAAAATCCGTAACACTAGTACTAATAAGTCGTTGCAAAATCAGTGTGAAGAATATCTCCGCGCGGCTACAAACAAATGTTCTGTGTCGGGCTATACCTTAATACTATAATTTATAATCAACTCGTAAAAGGTCCCCTCGCGCATATCGGCCTTAGCGAATTAAGTCACGCGCACCCTTGATGCCCAAGTAGCGCAGAAAATATTAAAGACATCATTTTCAACTCGGGACATTTAAACATAACAAACCGACGTTTTGCTAGACGTCTTTTTCTATACGGACAGATCCATAAACATCACACGCACACTATTTGTAATAGCCCCTGAACGGCCGATTTTATGAGGATGTTTACGAAACAGAAAAGGAAAAATTGTAAAAATTTTCTTTAGTTAGATACACTTTAACTGTGGAAGGAAGAAAAATTCATTAGGACAGACGTATCGCCACAATGATTGAAATTTCTGGGTCTGGGAGAACGTAAGAGATACAGGCTACAAATTCTTATTGGAGCTTTTTGAGGTTCAACTATAGTTAATTTTTTCTTAAACTCTCATTTTTACAATGTTATTTCGATAGTCTCTTTTATTAGCTTTTAAATTATAGCAGGAAATTGCAAAAAGTAAAAATATTAAAATTTATCCACAGTTTACCTTCTAAATTGGTCAAATATTAAGCGCATTTCACTATTGAATAAAGCATTCATTGCGAAAAACGGTTATAGGAATGTTATGTGAGAGGAATCTCACAAAATTGGTAAAAAAACATAACGGATTTAAAGGTATGAACCCACTATGGTATAAATAATAAATATAATGAAAAGTGCAAAAATTAAATTTGTCGGTTGCAACGAAAATTTTCGACGATGGTTAAGAGAAACGGATTTTGATGAGATAAAGCTCACAAAGTTCCAATGAAAATTCTTTTTTGATTCTTCTTTCTTTGACATTTCCGGCACCACAGATAAGAATGAATTATTTAGTGAATTTTAACAGGCTCATCTATCCGACAATCTTAATTTAATTCAAACTACCCTGTATCTCTTATTTCAATCTTGAGAGTGCCCAGTATATATTAATGTTTTAATAATACATAAGTGATTTTGGTTTTTCATTTTTCAATTCATTCGCTATACGTTGCATAATAGATGTCAGATATTATTGGAACAAGGATAATTGGCGACATTAAAAAGGTCATGAAAAGTGCAAAAATTAAAAATTTAGTATAAGTAAATAAGGAAGAAATTAGACTTTCTGATGGCTTTGATGAGATCGTGTACAATGGGAATTCTTGTTAGTTTTAAAATAAACTCAATTTTTTTTGGGCGATATTATCAAGCTGATCTATTAGCAAATCTGTCCTAAATTGAACCTGCATTTTTTTTCCTATGTTGAAAGTGACAGATGTTATTAAATAAAGCTCTGCTATTTTAAAGTACGATTTCTCCAATATTTTTAAGGTGGAAATTACTGTAAACTTGTGGTTTAAAGGTTTTATTTTTATTTTTCTTTCGTCCTGCATAATTTTTGAAATAGTGCCGATTTCTAAACAAAAATTGGTACCTACATCATTTTCATGACATTTTGTACGTTCCTCTTAGAAAAAAAAATTCCATTATTTTTACGTGAAAAAATGGTAGATGGAACCGTTTTCGGAATATGGTTACGTTAACGTTAAAAACACTTGAGAAATCACCCTGCAAAATATCAAACATTTATTAAATAACACTCCTAGATAGTAAAAAAAAGACGTCTTTAGGATGCATCCGTGCTAATCGGCAGTGGCAAACCGGACTGCTTTTCGAATCCCTTTCCAAAATTCGACGCGGCCATTAAACTATTTACTGGACTCCGGTAACGGCGAATTCCATTGGTCAGCCGAATCGAAAATTTAGACGCTAAAAGGTAGAGAGAGACAGACATTTTATCTAATGTTGAACGTAATTTTAAGTACGCGCTAAGAACTATAGCATACCGAGGGAAACGCATAATAATAACAAACAACAAAAGGGGGCCGTCGAAAAACGAACAATAAAATTCTGATAACAAACGAAGTGATATGCGAAACGACAACGGTTTCTCGACGGCCGCGATACACGGAAAAAGGATATGTGCTCGTTAATTTAACGTAACTGCTGATCTAACGTTGAACTTGAAAATGGGGATGGCGGGGATGCGCACGCGCACCCTTAGCGCTCGTCCTTGGTCGTCTGCTGCGTGGGATCGTTGTTGGATGTCGCGGAACTGTCGCCGTTCTTGATCGTCATGCTCCGGGTCGACGAGAAACACAGCTTCATTATGAACGGGAACTTGGTGCCTGCGGGAATAAAAAATAAAATACATCCCTCTTACTAACGGAAATTGAACGATGGAGAAGATGTGTGGGAGGAAACAAGTGAAAGATTAAGGGAAGCAAACAATTATTTTCAAAAAAACTATAAAGGACGAGGAAAGTAATGTTTGTCTCATTTATCGGACTAGATGGGCACTATTTATCCGATATAATAATAATCATTTTAGCATCACCGCGCTCCTGGCTTAGTTTGGCAAGTCACCAGCGACGATCGGTGAGAGGGTGCCATCGTCCAAGCACAATGCTCGCTGAAGCCTGTCAGCCGCCGGGCGTTCACTTGCCCCGCGTGTGCCTGGCATAAGCAGTTGTTTTGTATTTTGTTCTCGACTTACGCCAAAAATTTTTACTATTTAATTTTTGTGGAATCATTAAGTTTAACGCCTTAGAGATTTATTATCTATCAATCATCAAAATAATAAGACGATTCTAAACTCAATCCACTGTACTTCCTTAAATGGCCCTTATTTTAGCTTTTTCATCATAATAACAATAATTTAAAATAATTGAACCTACTAGACTTGTTACGTATTTATAACAAAAAATTAAGTTTTGATAGCTGCGATTTTTTGTTTTGTTTAAATTCTGTTTTAATACAGACAGTACGAAGCAAAATATAGAAACTTTCTCACTTTTAAACGTAGGCAATTGCCGCGGCATTAATTTGTACGAGTTGTATTTATATCACTTGAAAGATAAAAAAAATTAGACGTTGGTGGCTTGAAGAAGGTTGCTACTATGAGGAGAATTTAATGGTAGATTTAAACCTGGAAGATGGTACTG
The DNA here is from genome assembly GCF_029955315.1 of Cylas formicarius. Classification (NCBI taxonomy): domain Eukaryota; kingdom Metazoa; phylum Arthropoda; class Insecta; order Coleoptera; family Brentidae; genus Cylas; species Cylas formicarius. Next base: position 13,968,330 of record NW_026844319.1, on the reverse strand, counting down.
GGTTTTGAAATTTTCTTAGGATAACACTATTTGATCTTGAGGAATTGCTGACAATATTGATCTCATAATACAAAATACAGAGCAGTAATTTCTCCCTCAATTATTCTAACAGCCACCTTACGATTTTTGGCTGCCGGTGATTCATACACAAGTCTAATGTATACATTTAAAACATCTAAACAATCTTCAATAGTATCAGAAACAAGAAATATTATTCTGTTTCCGAAACACGTCCAGACCTGCAAACTTTTTTTCACACTTTCGACGGAAACCCAAAAACGTTCGAAACTGTTTCTCAATGTCTTGAAGCATTACTGAAACAAATCGTAAAGATATTTCCAAAATATTTCAGAAACTGGTTTCCAAAATTGTGTACTGGGCATAACAGATGCAAGTGATGTCGAGAAATCGGCTATTTGAAGCTGATTGATTTAGATATTTTCGATATATCGATAATTATTGGAATTTGGAATCCAGGAATGAACTGTAGTTGCAATTGTTTATCACCTGCGTATTATGGCTAGTACAGTGCCAAAAATGTTTACCAAATTGTGGGGGATATATTATGAAAAGAAGAGGACTCAGAATACTTCCCTGTGGTAAACCAGCCACTACAAGAATCTGATATATTCTTGTCAAGAAGAACATACTGTTGTCTATGAGATAAGTGTGATCGAATTAAACCAGAAGCATCCAATATAATTCAATATTGACAAAAATAAATCATGATTTATTAAATCAAAAAGTCGAACAACACAACCACCGATGGTGGACTGTTATGAAGGATGTGAAGAATGTCCTCTGTAACTTTAAAAAGCACTATGCAGTGCTCATAGACTCCGGAATGGTTTGCGCGGACAAGCTCTTTGGTATCCTAACCAATCCAAAGGAGTACTGACAGAGTCAATTACATGTTTTGTGAAATATTGGTTTGCATCCATTCCTAGTGCCAAATTTTTTACTTCAGTTTTAAACACAATATGAACCTCCCACGACACAGTTTACCTGATTCTCCGGTCCAAATAAAATGGTTACTGACTTATTGGTATTAAGCTTTAGGTTATGAACGGTTAAGATCTTCCCGCTGGTGGACGGAGGATGTAGAAGTAACGAATCGCTTCTACTATGTTTTAGAAAAAAATCACTTAATATGTTTATCAGTCTTATTACTTAACGAACCCCATTGTCAAAAATAACATTCCAAACTAATTTGATCTATAAAAAATGTAAACATGTATCAAATATGGGAAGTTGCTTTTTCTAATGCGCTCAAAAATATTTTTTTATGGTTTTTGGCCACAACCTGTTTATCTCTCTTTTAATCACAATGACAAATACTCTCCAGGTACTTTCCAAAATGGTCTGCAAATTGTATGAAGTTATTTGTACTATTCTAGAAGCTATTTGTTTCGTCTTACAAATTTGAATAATTTCAATCTATTGTGCATTATACCGGGATACCTAAAGTGCGACAAAGTTACTCCGAGATTTTAGGGGAAGCGAGGCGGAAAATGCTACCCTACCCAACAATACATATATGACAACGTCGTATCATTTCTCGTCCCTCTCTTAGATTCCAAGAGTCTCTACATGTCTGTGTTCCACTGGAGGTTTGACCTAAAGTCCGATAAAATATTTCGTATATTCTTCTTACCTGGACTCTCGATGGCGGCGTGGTTGCAGGCCATTACGGCCGCCACCGCTTCGGCAATGGTGTCGAACTCCAGCAAACCCGAACTGCTGCGCTCGGACTTCATCGGGAATAATTTGACATTCTTCGGATGGACGACGTCGTAGTCTTTGAATACCTGGATGAGTTCCTCCTCGGTCACCTGCGGCGGCGTGTTGAAGAAGTGCAGTATCTTGCTGGGCGCTTGTATGCGATTCTTGCTGGCCATCGAGGGGTTCATGAATCGGTTGTTTTTGTTGTTCAGGTATTCCTTGTAGGAGGGCGACTTGTCCGGTAATGGATAGGGGTTGGTCACCTCGCTCAGATAAGGTTGTTTGCTGAACGCCAACTGAAGTTTGTGTTCTTTTGGCTATAACATAGGCTTATTAGGTTTGGTCTTTTTTATTGGTGTACAACGTCAAAGTTCAGAATCCCAAATTGAAAAAACGCGTTACCTTATCTTCGTTGGCGTCGGAATCCATCTGATTCGAATGGGAATGATTGATCAAGGGGGCCGCCCCGGTGAGACCGACCACGATGTTGTTCAAGTTTTGCACGCACCGTTCGACGGCGACGCTGTCGCCCATTTGGACCATGGCGGTGCCTTCTTTGGATTTCAGAAATTTGATCTGGAACCCAAAACGCATTGCTCGCTCGGTACACTGTTACTACCATTCTATGAGGACTCGTTTAACAAATTACGAAACAAACTTTAATGCTTTTGTAGATGCCGGCGCTGAGGCGCTATGATCCCAGAACCGTCTAAACATAATAGGAATGCTTGAAAAATTCATCCATTCTCTCAGAAACTGGTTTAAATATAGGTAATACAAAAAACTTACGAATATCTACAGCATCATTTTTCAGAGCATAAATTTAATTTAAATGTCAAGCGCACACCACCAAAGCCACAAGACAAAATGCCAATCAGCTTCCGTCGTCAATTCCCCCTAGTACAAATTTTCATCATGGTTTAACGAGATTTTCAAAGATGTAACTGGATTTCAGGCGGTTGAGAACTCTAGTTCCTTTATCGAATTACGATAAAGACATGATTTTCATATATGTCCTTCATCAGAACTAATATCAATTAACCTACATCTAACCAAAACTAGAGCTGTTTGAAAGCATCTAAATCTAAAGTCAGCTATGGTACCAAAAGCGTTTTTTCGTTTTGTTACCCTGTGTTATTACTTAAAGCGCTAATAATATTTTTATAATTTCTGGAAGGTTGAAAATTATTATTATAGTTATATTATATGGTAGAACTTTTCGTAATTTTTATATTGCAAAAGGGTAAACTGTTTAGTTAAGATAAGTAGAAATGAAGCGTTCAATTCTATTATATTTTGAATTAAACCATAAATTTGTCGCTTTCAAGAAGATAAACGGGATAAATGGGATTGATGAAGTGTTCAATCCTATTATATTTTGAATTAAAAGATAAACGGGATTGACAATTATTGATTTAAATTAAATGCCTTTTTTCATTAAACAAATGGCGTTTTTAAGTTACAATTGGTTTCTGGAGAAACTCCTTATTTATTGGAAGTATGTAGTTTATTTTACGTAAATATCAATAGATTTGTTGAATCGTATATTTGATTATACAAAAAGAGGGTATGGTTTGACAAACTGTTGCGTGGAGTTAACAGAATAAAACATTTCTTTCTATGAGAGAGTTATAAATCAATATTGAACTCTAAAACTTAGTTGTCTTAGCCTCTTATCAGGCGTAGTATTGTTCATGGGTCCCGAGAGTGACAAAAGTTCAGTTTAATTCAGATTTGTTGCTGAGGAACAGATTAGTAAAACTGAGCTTTCCAAAAACGAGAAATTCTCAATGTGTTTAAAAGTCTTCGCAGTCAAAACTCATAATTCGGAGTTGCAAAAATAGTTGAAATGTGGTGAAGTATGACTAGAGTTGGAGAGTCAACAATATATCAATATCAGGCCACAAGTACAGGAAGAAAAGAAACTGTAATAAATGAGGATAAACAGACTGCTAACATTACTTACAAGAATAAAGACCTACTATGGGTAAAATAATGTCTGAAGTGGAAAATGATGATATTATTCCACTTATGGATAAGACGAACATTTAGAAAACTTTGAAAAATATGACTTCATTGATTGACTCACTAAAATATAATATAATATATAATATCTAAAGTTCAAGCCAGATTTACCACCTGTTCAAAAATCTCTCAACGTCTCAATTAATCCGAACTATCGGATATAACCTTTAAGTTGATAAATTTGTAGAAGGATCAAATGAAGAAAATAAATTTATTATCATTTTCAATAAATTTTATTAGGTAAATCTAAATTCTTAAAATAAATTTTATTATTATTAATTTTAGGTAAATAAATATAATAAGTTGTTCACCTTTTTTAATGATCGGTGTCGTTGCAAATTTACATTTTATAACTGTAGCGCATCAAGAAACAGGGCATAGGTATCTGCCTTAATTCATTTTTTACCAGAATCTTTGTTTTTTTATTCACATCATTATCTCTATTATTAGACGAGTTTTGAAATTATTCAAATGATATCGTGGACTTTCTTCCAAAGATGAAACTATTCTTTCACCTGCATCTTTCGATGATGCAGAAAACTAATACTAATATCGATCAAGCACAAATTAAATCATTCAAAGGAAACACTCGATGTTCGCTGTTTATTTGTTTAATGTGTTCAAAGTTCTTTGCCGCCAAAACTCGACAATCAGATCTGCAAAACTAGTTGAAATCTGTTCCAATATGACTGGAGTTTGACAGTTAACAATGTACATGAACGTTGACGTTTTTAAAGACTACTTCCAGGAAATGCTATATTTAATTCCTCCTGAGTTTGTTATAGTAAGAAAATCTAAAAAATAACCACGTCTTCTTGAAAAAAAAAACATAATTCGTTCACTTACTTTAAGCAATTTCAGAAAGATATGCTGAAAAAGGAGCAACTAGAGATTGTAAATTTGAATAAACTTCTTTGTACGAAATTTGTTGTCGACGAATAGTAATAATGTTTATTACAATTTATCTATCATTCTGAAGAAGGTTTTGGAAGCAATTAATAGTAAAGTTATTCCTCCGATGACCTAGTTAGATCTTTTAAAAGCGTTTAATTGAGTTAGCTATGCATTTCTTATTAAGAAACTTGAATTTTAAGGTGTAAGCACACTTTGTTTCGCTTGAAGTGCCACACAATGCTCAATACTAGGTCTAGTTTTTTTATAATATTAACGACTTACCCCTGAATATAGGATCATATATAGTGTTTTTATGAGCAGATGATAAAACATTACTTAATTTGAACTTTAAGTGATGCAGTATCTTCAAGTACTCAAATAATTGTTGATACAAAAGAATGGTTTCGTTCTAGTTATCTTAAATTAAATGAAAATAAATCATAGATTGTCTTCTTTCGAATACACCCGACGTTGACTCTCAAGATTAAACAAAGTTATATTCCAGAAAATCGACTTCCACATGATTTCAGACATAAAAATGATCTGCGTGTTCACTACCATACTATAAACAAAACTCAATCGTCTATGAACTTTCTTGGTATTAAATTGGTAAAGTAGAAAGAAGAACAAAGATTTTTAATGCACTTTTGAGACCGCCACGACCTATAAATTTTAGATTTGTGCGCGCGGAAATCGTTCGTTTACTTAGATCACAATATTGACTTCAAAGGTATTGTTTACACAATAAATTATTTTATTTTTATCTAATTTTATTTACTTACTCTTAATGTTTTCTTTCACAGGCTACTGTGATACTATTTACAAATCCTCTGGATTTCTGCTGCTTCGGTCGTTGATGAATCGAGCTTGCAGGCGTTTCGTCAATCATCCTGTTGGCTTCTTCAGACCTTAACTAAAACTGGCTCGCATTCTACGCTGTACCTGCTTATATATTGTTTGACGGAGCGGAGCAAAAACAGGGACATGAACACTATCTTGGGTGACTGATTCCTATATTGGTGAAAGGAAAAGAGTCGCGGTTAAGATTTTTTGATTGCTCATAGATTTCTATAGACTCTCGAATTTTTCGTTGGTAGAAGAATTGATTACATGCAAGAATCTTATCTTATCGAATAAAACTTTTCGTTTCGTGATTGTGTTCAGCAACTGTTGATGAGTTTATTTGTTATTATTAAGGCTCTTTCATATTCTTTGAGCCTAATTGATATTTTTCGTCCGGTATCTTGTATCTTTTCCGCATATGCATGGAATGCTGTAAACTCCTGATATCTAAAACGGAATATTCTCTTTGACGGATCGAATATGTGAGTCAGTTTCAACTAAGCTCTAAAAAAGCCAAGAGAATGAGTCACTGAAACACCCAGAATTAAAACAACTTTTTCACATTAGGGATATTAAATTAAGACAAGTCCGAAAGCAACCCTACACTTGCAACTGTTGTCCTTCCCACTGACCACATATCAATAGTTAACATCAGATTTAACACTTGTCGAAGATACATATGGGACAAAGAATACATTGAAGTGACCGGACAAAAAATATCAACTAGGTTCAAAGAACACGAAAGAGTCTTAAGACTAAGACCAATAAACTCGTCAGCCGTTGCTGAACACAATCACGAAATCGGAGATCAAATTTTATTCGATAAAATAAAAATTCTTGCATGTAATCAATTCTTCTACCAACGAAAAATCCGCGAACCTAAAAAAATCTATAAGCAACCAACTCCGCGACTCAGATAATTTTCAAGCCCCTCCTTTACTTCCTCAAACAATATATAAGCAGGTACAGATTAAAATGCAAGCCGGATGGTTGGCGAAACGTCAGCAAGTTCGATTCATCAACGACCGAAGTAGGAGGAATCCAGAAGATTTGTAAATAGTCTCCCAATTTTTAAACTATTTACTATTTTTATAAATTACGGAATATGATCCCGGTCATTAGCAATTTATATGATGTCACATTACATTACTATCTTCCATTAAGAAACGAAATTCAGTGAGCTTAAAAAAGTCGACATAATTAAAAACAAAAGAAAAGCTATTCCAGAGAGCTTAAAGAACGCCGACGTTTTGAATAATTATGTTGTTACTTCATATACCCTTAATACCGCCCCAAGGGCCGAACTTTTGATCGTTTTAATTTTACTTCGGTGACGGAGAACGATGACGATAATTAAACTTTTGAAGCATATAAAATGAATATCTCATTTCATTATGACGTCCTATCACCTGGCCCTATATAACACACATCATTAATAGGTGCATTTCATCTTCTTACTTCGCACTCATCTGGAATCAAGCAGAAATTATTCCCGTTCCAAAAATTAATAATCTGAATTTGGGCATCTTGGTCAGTATTCTATCCACATTTTCAAACATTCTAGAGAAAGTAACGGAACTTATTACCGAAAAAGCAGTCAGGATTTCGACCAGAATTTAGTTATGATAGTTTTGCAGATAGACTTAAGTAGAACATTTGATATGGTCAATTATGTTAGTGTTTCTACTCAGATTTAAATCATTCCTGTCCAATGGAACTGAGCAAGTGCTTATTAACGAAATGCGTTCAAATTGCAGCAACATCAAATTCGGAGTACCTGGGGCCCCTACTGTACACTATTTATACTTGTCAACTTCATCGGTCACTTTTACAATTGATCACAATCATAGTGATCAATTACTTTTGGAAATGATATTCAGGTTGAAAAGGTAAAAACAGAATTTAATGATTTAATGCCTGGGACGAGAAATTAAAAAACTTCTGCGTATCTTCTTGGTTTTATCTAAGTTAAATCACTGCTGCGTAATCTTTGGCCATTGTCTCGACTCAGTGGATAAAAGGCGTGTACAAAAACTTCAAAACTCATGTCTAAGGTTAATATTTACCTTGTACGATGTCGTCGCCATATTTCAAATTACTTAGAGATTTCAGGATGGCTTAATATACACAAGAGATTTAAGTTACATATGGACACCAATCATAAAAATAAATGGTATCTTTATCTATTTAACAAAGTTTTTTGTATGCGTTCACGGTTTAAATTTACCAATTTACGAGAACATTTCTTGTTACTAAACTCAATATTTCAGTTTCGTGTTTATTCTATAAAAAAATCTCTCTTCTGCTTTAAAATCCCTCCTCGCTGCAAACAAAAAAAAAGGTTGACGTTCATACGTACATATCAAATTTAATATCCCCAGAAAGCGTGGCAGCGTAACGAACAAAGGAAGCAAAAAATAAAAAAAAAAAGTTGGCTAGATTTGACGTATATGCCGGGAACACTTTATAAAGTGGACCACGTCTGCCAACGTTGTATGAATTGAATTTTAAATCGGGCGGCGGACATTTTCGTCGGCAAATTCGGTATTGATATAGAGTCGGGGCACACCGGCAACAGTTAATTTTCGATATTGACGGATCCAATGTGAGAGACAACACTGGATATGATGTAATGGACGCTTTTGAACTAACCGCACACATAACACCAAGTTTTCCTAACCAGGCATTCTAAAAACATTGCTGTGATTACCTATACAGGGTAATTTAGGTTTTGCTAGAATAACTTCAGGTATAACTTGTAAAATGGCACCAAATTTTGAATAATTATTTGGTTTTAATTTTATTGGTCGTAAGCCACAAGATGTCAACACGCAAGTGTTTGGTAAGATGTTAAAATTTAGATTAATTGCAATACAGGGTGTTTTTTTTGGTGGGTGTCAACTGTACGTAACCTTGTAGAACTTTTTTGTCTCACGCCACTGGGCAATTTTATAACTTTGTAACTTTTTCCGACATTTTGAGTTTTCGAGATATTCCACAAAATTCCGGACACTATTATGGAACAGGCTCAAAACAAAATGACTCTGAAAAATGTACTAACTGCTGCTCGAATTGTAATGGGATCGTTTCTTAAGATATTACAGATGTTCTGTATTCTTTCAATTAATCTATTAAGTCCTATCCATCCTCCAGGATAATTTTCGTCCAACCACTACAGCACTTGCCATCCATAGTGTGCAGGAACACGGTCTAATTGTATCCAACTTCAAGAACTTCAAAAAGTTTTACAGAAAAATATGGAACAAATTGGCATTTACGCGAGGAGATTGTTATTTATAACAGCAATCGACACATTTGCACTGAGCTCGTGGATGAAAGTCATGATAGTTCACGGTTCCAGCTCTCGTGAAATTAGACGCATCTCTCGATAGAAGATGTTGCAGAAAATGTGAATTTATTTTGAAAAATTCACTGTTCAACGGCAGCAATAGAATTTCCGTCGCAGAAACCATAAGCATAATGAGTGTCGGCGTATTCAGTATTTGTAAAAGTTCTGGGCATCTTTTTGCTCAGTAAAGTTCACAACTAACGTCACAAACAACAATGGAGTTTATTTTGGCTTACCCTAGTTTATGGCAGGATGTGTTTTGTTCTCCAAGATATGTTGCTAATTAAGTAAACATTTTTCCAACGTAGCTGAGCTATGTACGCAATTTTGTGGAATAGCTCGAAAACTAAACGACATATCAAAAAAACCTATGATCGGGAAAAGTCAGTAAAAAGAAAGTTAATTAAAAGGCAGAACGTATTTGAAAAAAATGCAAATTTATGCAGTGGCGCGCGACAAAGAAGTTCTAGAAGGTCCCTTGCAGCTGACACCCTGTGTCAATCTAAATTTTTCAATCTAAATTTTTCACGCTACACTTGCGTGTTTTGATCCCCTGAACCGCGCTCTATAAAAAGAATAATAATAACAATAATAATAATAATATGTGCTGTAGCAGTCACGAAAAAATTACACAGTCTAAAACCCCAGTAGGTATGCGAAGGTCCTACAGAATGACCCAACGAATAGTAAGGCTACTTTCATTGTTGGCATTGATTTCATTGGATTCTTTTTTATCGAATGCAGGTATGGTCTGTTCATAGATATAAGAAAGTGACCAATTGCTTTTTAATGGGATTATCCAAGGGTGGCCATTAACATACAATGCAACAAGATTATTACCTAAAGTTTCGGAATTTAAAATCAGGTAAAATTGTGGTCCGTAATTGAAAATAATTTTATAGCTACCTGTGTTTAATATTCTTTGGTTTGGTGTACTACTTAGTTTAAGTTTATTAGTAACCATGCTTATTGTGTGTAATACAGCGTGTGTTGAATCGTGTGCGAATTATGCAAAATATGTGCGAATCTAGTGGTAGCTCAGGACATGCTCCCGCCCAAATGTCGAAAACGCTATTCTATTGAGACTAAGGAAGTTCTAAACAATGTTTATTTGACTCTCATGCTAGCAAGCAAGCATCTTTAGAAGAAACGGCCACATTGACGAAAATTCCAATATCAACTGTATCAATTGTGAATAATCCCATTTCAGCGGGGAAAAAAGAAGCGATGCTGACTTTTTCTCGAGTGTAGATGAAAGTGATCTCAAGATATAATACGACGTAAAATTTACCAGTTATACGAGGAACAAAGCGTGCCTACATTAGATATCTCAATTAGGAGGCTTGAAAAAGATGAAACCGGCGTTAAATGTGGCAGAACTACCTTATGGAAGTGTATTCAACACGGGTTTTAGATTTAAAAAAATCGACAAAAGGCAAGTTTTAATGGAATCTTTTAGAATTCGGAAATGGTGACTGGAATATCTAGAAAAAATTAGGATTTACAGAGAACAACAAAAGCCAATTATTTACTTGGATGAAACCTGGTTCGACACTTATGATACCCCGGAAAAGGGTTGGGTTGACTCAACTGATAAGTGTAAACAAACCTAAAAGAGGTAAAAGAATAACTATTTTGCATGCTGGCTCTAAAGATGGTTGGATGTCAAATGGATTTTCTCTGTCTGCGAAAAATATTAAAGATTCTTCTCTGGATTACCATGAAGACACCACCGCAGATTTATTTGAAAGTTGGTTTAAAAACAAACTAGTTCCAAATATTCCTCCTAATAGCGTAATTGTAATAAACAATGCAAGTTATCACAGTAGACAGTTGACTAAAACCCCTTCCTCATGTGACACAAAAGCAATAATCCAAAACTACATGTATAATAACGACATTTATTTTCACGAAGATTATACCACTGTATATTTAATTCCATTGAACATGTTTGGCACCAAATGAAATCTGCCATTCGTCGTAACAATGTTTTTCCCCGTGTTAACTCCAATGTCCTCAAACTTATAGAAACCGAAGTTTTTAACATCCCTCCACAAAGTTGGGCAAATTCGGTTAAACATATAGAAAAAGCAGAACAATCGTATATGCATATTGCAAACAATATAGAACAAATAATAATTAGAACAGGCGATGATAGCGATAGTGATATTGATATATTATGTGAATAATTTTAAGTAATTTAAGTAGGTAATAAAAATAATTTGTAATTTTATTTTAGATTTAAACATAAATACATACATAAATAAATATATATTGTTTAGTATATTTTCTAACAAAATCCCAAATAATTAAATTGTAAGCAAAGTACGGACCTGTTTCATATTTCATTCTTACAGCTTGCGCGGGTCTTTCCTTAATTCGTATCAGTTGGTCACTTTCTTATATCTATGAACAGACTTTACCATCCTGGTTAGAGTCAATGTGTGAGTTTTGTCTGTTGATAATAATAACAATAATAATAATAATAATAATAATAATTTAAATGACAATTATTTCACTAAGTATAGTTACCAGGTCAACACATAAACAAATAACAAAAATACCACAATGGCACACAGTGAAACGTTTATTAGAATTAACTAGCGAACGGATCAACGCATTTACTTTAAATTATACAGGGGGATGTAAGAGGAGGTGCTCTATCACTCTAAAATATTTTCAAGTATAAGTGTTGAAGTGTGTATAAGAACGTGGCAACATCTTGCACCCTCTGTATATCATTTCATTGTTAGATTCTACGCAATAAATAAAGTAGATTTTGTTCGCGTTTCCCTATTACCTATGTCTTACCGGTATCGAAAAGAAAAATAATTTCCCAGATTTTTAAGCAAAATCTTAACTTGTCTGTACTTCAAACAGCCTTTTCCAGTCAGTTCCTAGAGAGAATCACGAATTCTTTCCCGGCATAATATTTTAGATGGAACATACAGAGTGTTTCAAAAATAAAATTTGTACGGAAGTTCTAAAAACACGGTTTATTTTTTTAAATAGCCCATCCTATATATTCTTTCATTTTCGAATTTTAGGAAAGAAACTATTCAACTTTGTTCAAGTTTCCTATACGTATCCTCTTACCGTCTTTGAAATAAAAATTTCGAAGAAAATTTGGTGCATGGTGCTGTAACTAACCAAAACTAGCATCAGATAGTATGATCACCTCTCGTTTAAATTTATCTTTCTTTTCAATCATTACTATGTCGCTAGACTGATATGCCTTTACTGCCGATAATGCCGACCTTTTTAAAAAGACTGACTTGTGTACAGGAATTCTCAGTCCGGTTCTGTTCTTGGTGACAGTCGTCATCGACATAGCATAAAAGTCGACTTGAAGGAAGGTGAGGATGGAAGAGTGTCAAAATACGGGTAGCAGGAAGTCTTGGAATGTAGCTTAAACATATAATTAGTAATTTTTTCTGGGTTTTGAAAGGAACCCCAGAATACTATGCCATATGAAATGCAGGACTACACTAAGCTAATCTCTAAGCCTGCGAATTAGAGCACACATATTTTCGCCCTCTGGGACGGATTTGCCGTTCAATTTAACATATATTCTTTACAGGTCTTAACAGGTTTTGTCTTTGTTCAACCTCAAAGAGCCAACTTGTCCTCATTAGAACTGTTTCATACTCTACATATAAGTCGAGACTTACCCTTACGACATTCCCATAGAGACACATCAGATTGAAGACTTTGTCGGCATTGGTACGCAGCGGATCAAGACCGTAAAGCATGAGAACCGCGCCAGGCTGTTGGAACGGACCTCTGGGCGGCTCGCTAGCCGTTCTGAAGTCGGAACTGGGCGGCGGAGCACCGCCCTTCCGAAAAGCGTCGCTCGCTGCCGATCCGAAATGTGGTTCAGCAGAACCGTAGCCCAAATCTTCGAAACGATCGGTCGGATACGGCTCTGTAACAAAGAAATAATATGTAATACGAGTGGTCTTATCCTTATTCCATAAGCGTAGTATTGAACGTATAATGATAGTCAAGGGTCCCGAAAGAATTATAGTACATTTCGGGCAGTTGTTTTTAAATTTGTTCCTAAAAAAGGTATGAGTAAATCTGAGCATGTTAAAAATGAGAAAATTATTATTTTTAAAGCTCTTCACCACTGGAACTCATCATTCGGAGTTGCAAAAATAGTTGCAATGTGTTCGACTATGACATATCGATTTGTGCCCAAGGATTAACGAGAATCTCCAAAGAGAAAACTTTGAAAGAAATGAATTTTCTATACAAGTTTGAATTTACTTCATCTTTTTTTTACAGAAAATATAATACAAAAAGTCGTAAGCGTTTAAATTAAGAACGACTTCCACTTTGTCATGTTTAAAAGCTTCCAAGTACCAATTTTTGTTCCAAAAGCCGAGTTATGTAGCAAAATTACTCAGTAACAAAGGAATATGAAAATAAAACTCGAAATCGAAGTATTTAGGCAACACGTTTATATTAACTTTTTACTTTTTTCTTGTGAAAAATCATGTGAAGTATAAGACATTTACATCCCGTACAGTAGTAATTTATTTTCAGGATACATTCTTCAAGAGGCACTGTTGGATGACATAACAGGAATTGTAGTCAATGTGAGGACCATAAAGAAGATCAGGTATACAGATGATTTACGATGATGTTCCGAAGTCACAAGTGTTGCGTCCTGGTCCTCTTCGACGTTCCATTTTGACCTGCTAGACCAACTTCGGAGCAGCGTAGCGAGGTCCTCTTCAATAGTGCCCCAGATCTTTCGGGACTGTAGTGTGTCCAAGAGTTGTCTTTTGACTCCAGCTCTTTATCGTTTGAAATGTGTTCAATGTATGAGGTTTTAAGTAGCTTGCAAACAGTCCACATCTCAAACGCTTCGAGTCATTTTATTGACCTCATCTTAAATGACCAGGTTTCCGCACCATACAATATAACAGGCCATAGAACTCAATTACATTTAGTTGGACGATTAATGTTGTTGTAGGAGGACATTTTGAATCTCTCAAAAGGTTGTCCTGGCCAAAGTCATTTATTTTACTTAAAATATATTGAAGATCTTCCAAAGTTTGGGCCATTGCAACTGTCTCATCCCCATATTTGATATTGTTGATGGGACTTCTATTAACCCTGAAGCATCTGGACTCGTTTTCGAGAGCAAGCGGAATATTTTTTCTACATAGATGTTGAAAAGCACGGGTGTAAGAATGAGTCCCTTGTCTTACACCTTTGGTTATATCAAATACGTTAGTCAAGATTGTATTGTTTCCCTTTACTTCGGCTGTTTGATTCCAATATATTGTTCAATTATTAAGATGTCTTTCTCGTCTATCCCAATCTCTGGTAGTCTTGTTAAGAGCTTTAAAAACAAAGCTTCGCTTGTTCTCAGTCCCTTAGTAGATCCAAATTGCGTTCCTCCGCTCATCTTCTCAGACTTCTTATAAATTCTGATGTGGTTTATCCTGAGAAACGCCTAAGTACGTGACTGATAAGACTAATTTGTCGATACTAATCAGCTGACAGCCAATGGTTTCGCGTTTCACAGTACAAATATTTAGGAAATTCTTAACAAAATTAAGAAGAGATAATTGGAAATTCTTGGTCAAATTTCCTGCAGGGAAAAATATAGCATTTGGGAACGAAAAATTTCCTGGTTTCTTGGCGAATGGTTTGAGCTTTCAAGTACTGAATTATTTATAGCAGCGAGCTCTAAAATTAAAATAGCAGCAACCTCCCAACCCCACTCCATTTTCGTGGTAAATTCGGGCTTAATTGAAGAAAAACTTGTTGATTTTAATTGTTCCCCTTTTTAAGCGCAAATGGCGCTCGTGAATTGCGTTGCCAATTGAAAGTTCAAAAACGATGCTATAACAGCGTGCAAATAAAATGGCGAATTCTGATTGCCGTCGGGGAAATTTCGATGTCCAAAATCGGCGCACCGATACAAAAAAAGATCGAAACGATATGATGCCGATGGCGAACCTTTGTCACCGACGAAATCCTTTTAAACCGCTTTTTTATTTTCATTGCCGAACGCGACGAGGCGCCATTTTTCCGGGCCATTGGAGGTTTACTACGTTGCCGATTTTCTTTTATTCGGTAAAAATGAAGTCAAAAGTTTGAGTAGATTTTGGTAAGCTTATTTTATGGCATACTGGATTCAGCAAAACATAACAGAAACAAACAAAATACTAAAAGTCCATTCATATTGGATTGTTCCTAATTTTAAAATGCTGCTAATCGCAAAACATAATTTATCTACTTGCCAAAAAACGGTAAAAATTATACACTTCAAATCGAACAACAGAAGCAGATTATTCTGAAAGTAATAAAATATTGCCATTTTTTGACATTTACACATCTATATTATATAAATTTATTACGTATTTTTAAACTTTAAAAGTTTGTGAAAGATACTACTATAGTCGCTATTGTAGAGATGTGAAAAAGGTAAAAATGACGACCAAGAATGACGCACGGGAAAGAAGAGGAAAATCTTGGAAGGAGTAAATCTACAGAAGTATTAGGTGCATCTTAAAATCACTTACTTTAATATCCTTTAGACACTAGAAACATAGAGTATCAGGCTACTGACGGAAATTTAATCACAATGCCTTATAATGACGTTGAGATTGATCTCTTCGATGAAAAAGATGAAAAATGATTTTTTAATTGTTCATTAAAATAGTATGAGTGTCACAAACTCCCTTTCAAGGTTGAATGGGAAGATATTAAGAATTCAGTAGAACTGAAAAGTAGCTACACAACGTGGAAGAACAGAGTAGCTTTCGCACAGGCTGATGGAAAAAAGAATTACAAGATATAGGGACACCCAGTTAATCTTATAGTGTTCCCGTAGCTAAATTATGGCCTGTATTACTACAGGCTGTAATCAGTCCTGCATATGTTAAAGCTGTTAAAGAATGAGAGATTTCAGGCAGCATAAAAATAGGAACCAGAATAGCCGAACTTTTGCCAACCACCAAAGGACTGAGACAAGCTTATATAAATTTTATATTAATGCAGCGTTAAGCGACTGGAGACGCAGTTGCAGAGGCATGGGAATAGACGTACAAGGTGAAGAACTATTCACCTTGCTTTTCGTGGACGACCATGTAATTATAGCTGACGGCGAGGATATCGTATCACAATAACAAGATAGGGAACGAGGTATACGGTGCTGAGGTATGAGAGAAAACAGAGCCGATGTCAAAGAGATTGGCAATGTAAATTGGATATTAGGGAAGATGTAGTCATATAAAAAATGTATGTACAACCTTAAGGGATACCATCAAAGAAAAACGATTAATGACACAAAAAAACCCGAATGATTATGATTGGAGGGACTGGAGATTATTATTATATGATATGATTACTATTATTTATATTATATTATAATTGATGGTATTTTCTAAAACTACTTTTTTGCATTGACTGTTGGGAGTTCATGTAGACCCTAAGCGGTCAATATTTTATTGTGCTTCACTAGTCAAATTTTATTTGTCACTGTGACATCTTGCAAAGTGGTTTTAAGACGATCATGCCCATTAAGCGATTGGATAACAAGTAACAGGGAATTTATTCTGTTGATCATTTAACGAATAGAATGGGAACATTGGTTGCGTTGCTCCCATTAAATCTTATCTAAAGGCAATGTATTCTACCGACACAAAAGTTAGTTTCCACTTGAATCACGCGTTGGGAGTAGAGACTATAATTACTTATAATTTGTATTACTTATTTCGCGAGAAGTAATATTTTCGAAATATAGCAATGCTATTCATATATGCGTTTAGAATTTGACGGCGTAAGGCAACTTGGGCGGGCACACCGTATCTTCGGATTTGCAATTCTGAAGCGAACTGTTCCTTGTACAAAGATAGACTTTTAAAGCTAATTTAAATTCAGATTAATGTATTAATCTAAAGGCGACGGATGTCTTGTTCAAGATTAGCCCAATTTCTTTATCTACTTCCTCCCTCTCATATTTAACTAGTCCGCTAACATGGCGACTGGCAAACGGTTTACGTTTCTAGTTCCTACGTTGCACGGCACTCGTTCGTTTCACTAGAAATATTTAAGACCAGCCCCCCAATCTCGCTTTGAATTTTAAACGAGATCGCGTTTCGTAACGTTATTTGAGTTCGGAGATAGTAGCAGTAGTCATAGGCGGGCGGAACAGGATGTTCACATTTAATGCATTAAACCTCGATCTACTGAGAGATTGCTACAAATGAAATTTACTTCGTAAAATGTGATTTACAGATTTACATATGCTTTGTAGTCAGCAGTCAGTATAAATAATCGATTGATATAAATAGTAGACATTATATAAATTATTAGTAGTGTGTGCATAGTGAGTAGTGGTGTGTAAATAGCCTTTTCAGAGGCGGAGGTACACAGTAATGTATAAAGTAAGACAGCACTGGTGTATTGTATTTTCCTGGATATTGGCACCCCCAATCTGCTTTTCTACTCTGTTTCTAGTCGTATCTAGACTATCATGCATCCTCTTATCTAATTTTCATAGCTATTATAATTTGAAATTGCAATCCCGACACCCGCAAAGCTAAGATAGATAGTGTTAAACTCTACTTGCTTGATCATATTAGGCCTTTCCGAATACACCATAAAATCAGACCGCACGAGTCATAAAACTTACTTTCTGAAATCATTTTCTTTTTAGAAAAATCGTGCGAACTATTGAAAATGTAAACTATTACTTAAAGCATTATAGTTTATAAAAAACAAATTTTGTTCAATTTGATGATAATAATAATACAAATAAGTTAGTAAGACACCAATCCTGAAGAGACATGAACATGAATATAAGACGCCCAACGAATGATCTTTATACCACTATATACAAAACCAGAATACGCAGACGCAAAATATTGCTATAAATTAAACACAATCACCCTGAACTTCAATAAAATTATTTTTATACAGGGTGTTTAAAAATTGAGTGCCCTGATTTTAAGCATATATTTATGTATTATTCTTTATGTATTATTATGTATTATTCTAGGGCAGACCTGATCCCACATGCTGATCGATTGTCAAGAGAGATCGTTTTTTAGAGGTCGTGCCCCCGTTCCTCTCCCTGAACTTACTTTGCGTAGCGTCATAGATTCCATTCCATTTTTTTTCTTCGTTAATTCAATTCATTATCAATTGGCCTGTTGTGGAAAGAAAAAAATAAAAAAATCTTAGAACGTTAATTTGAAAAACACGTCCACAAAATGAGTGTTCTAAATTTCAAACATACGACTGGCGTGAATTGTCACATTCTGGAATCTTTATCACATTTCACGAAAACTAGCTTACTTTAAATATTAAAATACGTCAGGGTTTTGGTTAGTCCTCCATTGTCCTCCCATTTTACTTCTATTAAGAGTGTGGTTACCATTTGCCAAACCAATCAATCAATATCATGTTTACGTTGATGTCATTGACGAAAATAAAAAATTAAGGATTTCTACGCAATAAATGAAGATTTATTTTTTTTTATTCCACCGCTTGCAGCAGACCGGCATAACGCTATAAAGTGTTCGAGTCAATTCATAATTTCCGAATTTTCTTATGAAGTTCGCTCATCCGAAGCTCCAAGCAAACCGGAATGCTGTTTCGTTGCAACGTGGTGCTCGCTCCCAAAACTTTTGTTCCGGGCGCCGACAGCTGGGAAGTTACCTGAAAATTCCGCGACGTGGACAAATTGCGTGTCGGAAACGGTGCCTCTCTGCTCCTTCTCGCGCGACACTTCATAAATTCCGGTCGAATTTAATTTGGCATTTTCGCGTAACCCTTTTTGGGGGAGGTTTTCTCCCGCCTCGCGTGCCGCATTTCGCTTCCGCCCCCACGGGAGGAGGCAAATGCCGTCGCCCTAATTGCCCCGACACGGAAAAATCCCGATGACCTCAGACAATAATTGCTTTTGATGCCGGACGGGTCTTTCTCTATTTGGCAACGAGCGGCGACGGGCCAATTTAACATCCAATAAATGCAACAAATAAACGAAAAACGGATTCGGCACAGGTGCCGAGACGATTTTTCCCGACGCAATTATACTCGCGACCTCGCCGGCTGAGTCATTTTGGCTCGACGCGGACATGTTTCCCGCGAAAAAAAAAATATTCCGAAGCTATTCTCGCGACGTCACCACTTTGGACCGCGTGCCATTAGCATTGCATTGTATTATTCTGTTATCTATCAACAAAACTACGGAACTCATGCTCAAAGGCCGATATTTAACATGTTATAAAGTTATTGAATTTAAAGCTAATTCCTTTTCTTTCCCTCTGTTAATTATTTCTTTGGTCGCCCACCTCGCTCGCTCCTTTTTCTGTTCTCTCTGTCCCCTGTCTCTCTCATTTTCTTTTTCTCTCTGTCTCGCGCTCTGGAGACGTCATCCGACACCCTGTCGACATAGTTCTCGATCATTCCAAAGCTTCTATCTCTAATCTCCTCATTGATTCCCTTGCTTTTCGCGTTTTGTATTTACATTGTTTGTTGTTATTTTTGGATCCCAAAGAATCTTTCCTGCATATTTCTATCTTTAATGGCATCGTTCAGGGTTCCATCGTAGGCAATATGTAAGCTCAGGTACTTGTACTTTTTGTACTTATTCTCTAGCCATTTTCCAAAATCAGGTCTTGCTGGATTCCTCCTACACTCATATATTCCGCTTTCACTTCGAGTCCCTACATCTCGTATTCTATAATGAGTTTTCCAGTCCACGCGAATCTATCACGATTTGGTCGTTTGCGAAGCCGAGCGCCTATACTGTTGCGTATTTGAATATTTCCGGTCGAAATGTTATTTACGGCTTCGATTTTAATTTGGCTTGCATTCTATATATTGTTTTAGGGATGCGGAGCTAAAGGAGAAACATGAAGATTGTCGCAGATGACTGATTTCCATATTGGTGAAAGACCTAAGTCGAGGTTAAGATTCTGGGATCTTAGTTTGGTAGAAAAACTGATTATTGAGAATTTTAGTTCTGCCGAATAAGATTTTTTGCCCGGTTTCATGATTGTATTCGGCAACTGCTGATGAATTTATTTGTCGGGTAATCTTAAGGCTCTTCCATATTCTTTGAGCCTAGTTGATTGATATTTTTCGTACTGTGTCCAAATGTGTTCCGCATATGCCAGGAGAAGGTCAACAGGATAATTGGCGAAACGAAAGAAAGTTTGATCTATAAACACTCGATGCAGAAGATTTACCAATAGAATTACATATATTTTTCATCACATTTGAAGACGAAAATTTGAAAATTTACCTTTATCTCATTTGGCTTTTTTTGAAATATATCTTATATATAGTTCAATTATTTTGAGATAGCAACTGGTAGAAGTGTGGTGAGGTAGAGGTGCTTGACTCTATTAGGATTGCGGTTTACATATTGGAAGGAGAGAGTAATTTCAGGTGAGAAGGTCTGACAAATGACTACAACTCCTTACATTAAAAATAAGTTCCATGTTCAAAAGGGGGAAAAAGACTAAAAAATATGACTTTACACTTTTAACACAACATCTTTCATAGTAGTAATGTGGTAAAGTTACATGATTGCATTACTGTTAACTCTTAACCTTTCCTATTGTTATGCTTCCCTTCTCCAGTAACAATTTCACCTTCCAGAAAGCGCCAGTCAATTTTGGTTGCCTTAAATTTAAAAAATCATATAAAGTCTTAAAAAGGTTAGTTAAATGTTAATGTATTTAGTGGATATTGGTCGCACATATTTGCTACAAAATCTAAGAAAAATGGATTCAATATATTTTAAAGAGTTCGAATACTGGTTTACATTCACTTCAATTTTAAAATAAATCAATTTGTAGGTTCCGCACCGACTTGAACTGAGTGACCTTCCGCTGTGACACGCCCGATATTTATTTTCCCCATTCATCAGAATTCGGACAAAACCATTTTTACTTTACAAATTTCGCAACCTTCTGCAATGTTTCGCAACGAATATAAATAAAAAGAGTATGATTTAAGCTCGTTCATTTATAAGAGACAATTTAGTGGTCGATTTTGGGCGGTAAATCAAGCAAACGCGAAGCTTTATTTACAGTGACGGAGGCCATTTGTCACGGACGAAAAAACGGCCACAAATCCATCCAAATGTGCAACTAGTGGGAGCTAGAGCCAAAGTTTGTAAACGAAGCAGCCTGTTTCTGCATAGTCCGGTCAGATGAGATAAAAAAATTAATGGCAAGGTTGCAATAATAATAATACGTCCTTGGTATTGACCTGCTATTAAAATAAAAATAATAGAAGTATTAATAAATTCAATGTGTGGTAGAAAATTCAAGGTCAAACCGCAAGCATTGCAATAAATGAAGATCTAACGAAAGTTGTAGATCTTTTTATTGTATAGAAAAATTGTTCTAATACTATCAATATCCATACTAATTTAAAGGCAAAGTCTCCTTTCTCAAGAAACATGTTGTCAGAGTGGGGCTGAATTTTCATAAAAAGTTTGATAGTAAAAACCAGCTTCAATAATTGTCTCAATGAAAAAACGGAACTTAACACAATCAAACTAAAACAAAAAATGTTCAGATTTTCGGTTATTTATTGGTTTATGACAGCTGTTTCAGCAACACCGTGCCTTTATCAGATACAATTAATCGCCGTTGTAGGGCTATAAATTTTAATTTAACAACAGCGACCCGTTGATATCCAAGTGATCATTCTTCTATGTCAATTTGACAGTTCTCTACCCCCCGAATTCTTTTTTGGAATTGTTTCAAACATAATCATCAATTTTTAAATAAAGCCCGTATTATGAACTAGTAAAATTTTATTTCTTTGATTTGCACTGCCATCTGTGGCTAGTTAAAAATCTGGAATTACATTTGTGCGGCCACCTGCAGATGAGCGAAACTGTGGTTTGGTCTTCAGTTAATTTCTGTTCTGTTATTTCTTTTTTTTTCAAGCTTTGCCCAGGGGCATGTGTATGTATGGGATGGATATTATGAGTATTAAAATATACAGGCTATTCCATTGGTAGTTTCACATATGGCGTCATTGCCAGCCAGAAAGGGTTGTTCACAAAGTGTAAGTTGACGAGTAGAATTGTCCTGGTTATTTATCTCGTTACATTCTACGCCAAACATATCGGCATGAAAATCACGTTTTCTATTAAATTTTTAAATCCGCCATCTCGTTGCCGTTTTGGGACGGAGTGCTAGCGTAATTCGAAGAAGCAATTTTGATTCCGCAAGCGCTGCACGTGTCGCCTTATTTTTAATTTGGAATCTTCTCCATTCGGAAGCGCGAAATATTTTATCGATTAATATTGCCGGCAAACACTCGATGCAATAGCTGGATGGAGTGGGGCATGACATACTCGACACCCATCTTAAGACACGTTCTTCTTTTATTCACGACCTCTCTTCACGAATGTTAGCGATCCAAGGGAATTGTAGCTTGGGAAATTGCAGCACAGAACGTTTCTGTATACGAACGGTCCAACCATCTTAAGTCGTTTAGCCATGAATTTTGGCGTTTTCCTCCTGTTCTTTTTCCTTGTACTTTTTCTTCTATTAAGAGTAGAAATAATTCGTATCTCTCATCTTTTACCACATGACCTAAATATTAGAGATCTTTCCTGGATGTTATGTTTATGCATGCGTTGACGTATCTCGTTATGGTGAATCGTTGCATCCATGAAATTCGAAGCATTTGTTTGTAAAGATACAATTCGAAAACTTGTTATGCTTTTCTCTGTCTGAGGGTCTACGGTCCAGCTCTCGCACCCATAGAGCAAGACAGAGAATGCGTAACACCTTATCATTCGAATTCTAAGCTCTATGATGAGATTCGTTTTTGTAAAAAATGTTTTCGTACACATGAAAGTTTTACTTGTTCTATTGTTTGTCCTTTGACTGGCAACTACAGAATCTATTATTTATATCTAATGTTGTTTATTGTAGTTCTATTGATCTAAATTCCTCTCCGAACTGCAACTAATACCTCTCTAGATATCGGTTAAAAAGTAGTAGAGATAAGACCCAACTTTGTCGCACTCCTCTCTTGATCAGTATGACTTGTCTATACGTGTTGCAGAAGAAAATTTATAAGCATAGTGTCACATATAAAGTGTTTAAAAAATTTCTCTGAAAATGGGATACCATTTTTCGATGTCGAAGCCAAAAGAACTGTATTTATTTGACGTTGATTGTTCGAATGAACCTAAAGAGTTTTTCGATATATATAAACAATTTCAAACCGTACTTCACTTATTTAAACATTAGTGTTTATAAGAATCTCGGATGGTCAATAAATATTGCTATAGCTAATTCCAACAATTCATTTTCATTTTTCTGTCAAAATTTCATTTTGGCACTATTTTCTTAGACATTAATAAGATTAATTTACAAACTTTGTAGAATCTAAAATCAATTTGAACAATACGCCTTTTGATCATTTTTGGCTCTTGGAAGGAAAACGAAAACAAAAGAATAATACTTTCGAAATTTATATAAAAAATTGATTTGATTTATTTATAGGGCTCCAAAATTTTCAAGTACGACACCCTGTATATTATTGCATCTTCACCTCTGGAACGTTAATTTTGAATCCTCTAGCATTATTTTCTACACATCTTCCTCTTAACTGTTAATAAACGCTTATGCCATAAAAGGAAGCACAAGAATGGCAACTAAAAATTTGGCAATTGATTTATCTGAGGCAGAGTGTGAAATCTGATGACTTTCGAAGTTTTTTCTTTTTTTAAATAAGAAACACTTAATAAAATCTCATTCGTATAAAGGACCTTCAATGCGCATATGGATTGAAGATAGTATATGCATCGTCAACACAATTCAATAATTCATGACAACAATGCAGAATCGACGTGAAATAATGTGATACCGATTCCAGTGATCCAAAAAAAAATTACAAAGTCTAAAAAATAATGGAAGTTCGAGGTTCCTTTCGTTTCAACGCGCTTAAAAAGTTGGCACAGTATATAACAATATATTAATAAAGCAGACTATTGATATTCAACTCTTCAAATGGGATTTATCATTTTAATATCACCTGCAGAAACGTTGTATTTACATATTATAAAGTTAAACTTCAGTGATAACGATGAAATTTTAAATCAGAAAAATTATGCATTTTCTA
The DNA here is from genome assembly GCF_029955315.1 of Cylas formicarius. Taxonomy (NCBI): domain Eukaryota; kingdom Metazoa; phylum Arthropoda; class Insecta; order Coleoptera; family Brentidae; genus Cylas; species Cylas formicarius. Next base: position 13,944,365 of record NW_026844319.1, on the reverse strand, counting down.
CGTCTTTCATAAAATGTGGGTTAAGGAGAGCGGTTTGCACAACAGAACTAAACCTGACCCATTGTGCCTCCTCGTAGAAAGAAGTCGTCTCCTAGATTTTGGTAAGTACTCAGTCTGATTCGCCTAGTCCGGGTAGCTTAGCAGGTAACTTGGAACCACTTGTCTGTTTGATCCCGTAAAAAAATTGGCAACAAAAAATACGTCCAACTTTATGTGCCAATAAAGTTTTAGCAATATTTTTAGTCAACCATGGTCGGACAAAGCAGAAACAGAATTGGCGTGAATACAATAGAAAGTCACCACCTTCTATGGTGCCAATGCACACCACCAAATATATAGTGAATATGGTTTTCAGCGACCCGAAAGAAGGAAAAATTACTAAAAATCCAAGCAAAACCAAACGTAAGTTTTATCATGTCACCGCGTTTCTACTGCGGTGCACAAGGGTCCTTGAGACAGCCGCAAAGGTCGCGCCAGGTTCTTTTTTTTCTTCTGGTCTCGAGTTTTACAAATTTGGCGCTACCGTTGCATAAACAAATAAGCCTTTGCACTAATTTGTTACAATTAATTCACCGCTAATAGCTATTATTGTTTTATTTTTAGCGGAAAGTGTGTACGAGTGGCACGATAATTGTTCTATTCCTTACGGAATTTTAATTGAATATTTCATAAGTTATATTAGTTAGTATAATGTGTGTATTTTTTGTTGTTGTTGTGGTTACGTTTCGTTGTTACTTGCCAACTTACCCTACCCGTTACATTATACAGAGTGTTTCAAAATTTGATGCAAAGATTTTAGCTAAAAATAAGTCCGTTTCATATAAAATGAAACATAATGTCATGAATTTAAAAGTTTTTTTTTATTTGGAAGACGAAGCCAGGAAATAAAAAAGTTTAATTTTTGATTGCTTGATCTGAAAAAAATTATAAATATTTAAAAAATCGGTAATGTACTACCTATAAATACAAATTAGATCAGCCTCTGGCGCCACTGTAATGAATAGGTTTATCGAAAAAAAAAACGTTTTTTTCGATAAACTTTGGCAGGCTGTATCTCTATTTCGAAAACGAAGCAAGCTAGGACACATGCGTATTCTTGACCGGTTAATATGCCATTAAAATCTTAGTTCTGAATTTTGAAACACCCTGTATTCCGGCATCTCGAATACAAAAATTTTACATAACCGTTTTACGTCATTCTTAGTGTCTCAATATCGCGGTGTTAAATAATGTCTTGATATTTAATTTTTTAATAATGGTTGTAGTAAAAAATACGAGAGAAAAGAAAGTTATCCGTCGTATTTAATTGTAGATTAACTTATATTTTCAAACATTTACAAAAATCATATTGATATGGTAATGCTTTCAATCGAGAGGTCGTTCATGAACGTGAAATAAAATTGTGCGATAAGCAAGATTAACTTCTCTCAGTATTTGTTTCGATTCGTAGATATTTATTGGAACCCACCTCACTTCTATCTTTGACTGACTTTACACATCAGACAGCTAAATGTATATATGTAGGTAGTTAATAACAACTATAATAGTGTAACGATATGTATTTTGCAATTTTTATCATATATTTTGTAGCTTTTTACATATAGTACAAGGTGATTCATTAATAATTGTAAATGTTTATACTGCAAAGTCCTCGGCTCCGAATATTTAGTTTAATCACTAGTTAGTTCTGTAAAAATATCGGTTTGAAAACAATTTTTCAAAATAATCTCTATAAATGAATGTAAATTTTAAGCTTAAGCTTTTAAAAAAATTTTAAATTTTTTTCTGAAAGGCTGTTGCAAGTCCTGCACAACTCGAAACGAGGGACATAGGCGCGCCGCTAATTTTATTCGTCGGGAAGCAAAATATCCTCTCTAAGTAGAGGGAAACGACTGAAGATACCTTATGTTTTCATGCACCATAGAAAATGAGGACTCTTACTAAGGACGACTGGCTCTGTATGTAGTTTCATATCAAGGAATTCCTTGTTAAATGTAACACAAAGATCTTCGCTTTTGCGATACAGAGTGTTGAGGTTTTATTTTTATTTTAATTCTACCAATTTTAAACAGTCTGAAAAATTATTAATTCCATTTAATTCACAATCAATTCCGCTGCTAACATTCCAGTATTTTTAATTGTCATGTTAATTTCCCTGTTGGCAAAAGTTCCAATAAATCGTAGTTTGTAGAAAACAGAATTTTTGATGATTATTGCGACTTTGTGAAATAGCTATTTTGTAATCGGCAGATAAGTAACGGTGAGGATAGTATAAAACTCCCGAGAATGGTGCTGATAGGTATTTCTACCGAGTATACCTTCTTTTTTAAACACAAAAATGTTGTACAATATGTACGAAAAAGTTTTGACGGACAAGGGTAAAGAGATGTAGGTTAGTTTTGGTTAATTCAAATTTCGTAGTCAAACGAACCTCAAATACTCGGAATTAAGGGTAACGAGGTGACTGACAACAGGGAGAAAGCGACAGCGTTGCCGAGAACTGTATAGCACTCTCAAAGTAGGTTCAGCCCAAAAAAACACCTGGGCGTCATGCAGATAAATAAAATAATTTCAAGAATATACATATTAAATGTATTACTCATACAAAGATTACAATAACATGTTTTGAATTTGTTTGTACAATAGGTAATAAAAGGTGAAAAGTTTCAGCGTTTAGTGGGATTACTTCAATAAGGTTTTAATAACTAAAATGAGCAAGTAAGCAATTGTTTTCTCTGCAAGTGGGAAAATTGTGATTTTTAATATCATTTGCTGTTTAGTAAATAATGAAAAATTAAGTGCAGCTGTGAAAGCGGCTTCAAAATTGAGTGGTGTTTAACATCAAGAAAGAGACGGAACAGTAAAATGGCAAATTTAAAAATCCTGCTCACGATTATACATATGATGAAGGTTTTAAGAGTTTACTCAGACGAATTGTTCATAATTTTTTTTTTCAAAAACATTTGGCCAATTTTAATTGCAATAGTCAATGTGGGTCATTAGATTAATTATGCTTGGTGTGACAATACGAAACCAGATCGCAGAGACGCTTTTGTAAAGGGTTTAACAACAGGTGTACACCTACAAAAAGAGACCCATGTTTTGTTCTGCTTTATACAGGATATGTTATATGATATATATGATATGTTTTCAAAAACGAATAAACGACAGGAGTATCTTTTTTTAAAAGAGAATTTGAAACAATATTGAAATGCCTTAGATAAATCAGTTAACGAATGAAGAGGAACGTCAATAACTACCTACCCGGCGCCGGCTGGGTTTTGGTTAGTTGAAAGCTAATAATTTTCACTGACGTACATGAAAATTAGGTAAAGTAAAAATGTTGAGATAAAATTTGGACCCAAGCGTCAAATTTCTTTTAGACCGAACCTGATTGTTGCGCAACACAACGATGCTACGGCTGGCAACGGTTCGCTCCATAAGACTGTATTCTCAGTGTAATTTAGACTATAGGATCTCAATTAATTCAGCCCGACACACTATGTAAACTCTCCATAAGTTACCGTACTTACTCGAGAGTACAAGACTCATCTAGAGAAACGAGGGCGATGTACGGGCATAATGGATGGGAAAGTGTGAATGTAGCGTCATGGTCACTAACGATAGCGAAGCACTACAGAATTCGAATACGGTTACACTTCCTTAACTATTGGATCCTTCAAAATACCAAAAACAGACCGCATGTTTATTTAAACAACCGGCGGAAAATTAAAACCTTCCATACCGTTCGCAACAAAACAAAAAGAAACAAGGTCTAACGTAAATGTAAATTTAATACCCCAGAGTAAAATATATAAGATACGGCCAATAAATAGGGCGTAACGATAAAAGCAATCCGACGCCCGAGAGCGGGAAAATAAAGCAAGGGCGTCCATTAGCGGGCGAACCAACCCCGTTGATGCTTATACGGGGATATATTTTATTGAGGTCGGGTGTGGACGTTTGATGCTTTTTATCGTGAGCGGTGGTTATATCAGCGGCAATCTTGGCAGGCGCTTTTTCATTTTTTTATGTTATATGACATTGTGATACAATCGTCGCGACAAAATCTCAGTTATCCATGAACGAAAATAATATTAAAGAAAAAGAATCACTACTTAAAATTTGAAGATGAAAAATTGTTAATAAGCAGGTAAATAAATTATTATTTGAAATGATCCACTATTTTTTCTCTAGTCACTTCAAAAGCGAAAAAAAGAAAAATTTGATTAAGAGCATATTAAAAATAAGAAATACATTGAGAGCGTTTTTGATATCTTTATAAGCTGAAGAAACTTGGGCGAATGGTTGGACTCTAAGTTGACCTTCCAGGAACATATAAGATCAAGGACCAGGTCGGCCTTTGGAGCTCTGTGGGCGTGCCGGAGAGCGGTAGGGGGCACTTGGGGCCTGGGGCCGAAGATCATGCAGTGGATCTACGGTACCATGGTGGTGCCTATGCTCACGCATGGGGCAGTGGCATGGTGGCCGGGGACCAAAAGAGCTGGAGCAAGGCTAGTTCTTGACAGACTGCAGAGATTGGCTTGCCTCTGCATAACGGGCGCCATGAGAACGGCACCCACGAGGGCCCTGGAGGCTCTGGTGGGGCTGCCCTCTCTGGCGGATCGGGTGCAGATGGAGGCGGCCAGGACAGCTGTGAGGTTGGCGAACTGCGGGCTCTGGAGGGAGGGAACCTTCAATCGGGGTCCGTACGACATTTTAGAGGGCTGTCGCTGGGATCGCGGGGTCATGGGCATGCCGAGTGACGTCATGATCCCCGAGATGACCTTCTTTGATAAATTGACCTTTCTCTTTCCATCAAGGGAAGATTGGAGAGAGGGCAGAGTCGGCTCCTGGGATGGACTTGTCTGGTACACGGACCGGTCCAGAATGGGAGATCTGGCCGGAGCTGGAGCGTACTGCGAGACGACGGGATCAAGCTTGTCGGTCCCTCTGGGTCAGTACTGCACTGTGTTTCAGGCGGAAATTTTCGCTTTATTGATGGCGGCCAGAGAAGTGCTTCGGCTCAACTACGGAAGCAGGAGAGTCTTCTTCTGCTCGGATAGTAGGGCTGCACTCATTACACTGAAGTCAGTGCGTACACGCTCCTTGTTGATAAAGGAGTGCAAAGGGGTACTGATGAGGGTGGCTGAGGGGAGAAAGGTCACGTTGCTCTGGGTCCCGGGTCACACCGGTGTCCGGGGCAATGAGGCAGCGGACGCCTTAGCCAGGGAGGGCTCCTTGCATAGGCATATAGGGCCAGAGCCCCGCTTGGGGATCGCCCAGTGTGTGAGGCGGGGAGCTCTCGAAGCCTGGGCGAGAGACCGGGCCGCGGGGGGCTGGAGAGTTGCTCCGGGAATGAGGCAGGCGAGGCTTATGATGGATGGGCCCGCCCTTCCTCGGACCAGGGAGCTGTTTAGACTGATCAGAAGGAGGCATCTTTGCTTGCTAGGCATTGGAGACGACCCGGAATGTAGGTGGTGCATGGAAGGGGAGGAGACCCCGTATCATCTGCTCACCGAGTGCCCTGCCTTGACATGGGCAAGATTGGGAGTCTTCGGAACGGCCCTGATCGATCCGGACTAAGTGCACGGTATTGGGCTAAAGGAGTTGCTGACCTTCTACAGGAGGGGCGGCATTCTGGACGACCTCTAGAGCGGCCTGGGGGCACAACGGGCCCATCTGGTGGTCTAAGTGCTTGGACGCCCGGGAGGGCGCCCCCCTTTAATACCAATACCAATACTAATACCAATAAGCTGAAGAAACCAACAGGATGGCGGGCGGGCAAGTTCCATTCATCAACAACCGATGCACGAGAAATCCAGAAGATTTGTAAATAGTATTACAGTAGCCTTTGGAAGTTTCTTTGAAAAAAAAGCATCTTAATATCCTTGTTCTAACTCAAAATATGACTAAAAGAATTCGCAAAAAAGCTGAAAAAATTGGATTTCGGCAAAAATCCACTTTACGGATTGTTATTAATGCTTAATTATCTACAATTTACCAAATAAAACGCTAATTTATTATTTATGATGTCAAATGATCTTAAAAATGAAAATTTTGTTTTTTTGCTTCGCGCAAAATTACACAGTAGCTGACATCATTAGGTTTTGATTAGTTGCCCATTTTCAATGAATTTGTTATTAGGGTTGTGGAATTGATCGGTCAAATTTTTTTATGTCAATATTCCGAAATAATTTTGAAAATGCAATGAAATTTATATTTATTTATATCGTGCGCTACGTCGCCGTGGCGTTGTTCTAAGAACTAAATGGAGTCGATATTTTGACTGGGATTCCCCGAATTGCTAAGTATCGTATTCGGATCTTCCTTGAAGAGGGTTATAAGTATATCGAACAAAGGCATAGTAATTTATTATAAAATAAAATCAATAATAATAATGTTTAAAGTCAATTAAGAAGTAGTCAATTGACTAAGCGACTGTTGAAGACACTTTTAATGCAATAAACATTTGACAAACTTAGAGTAGGCTCGTTCTTCCGCTGTTCGAACCACACCTTCACTGAAATTCTACCCCACTTATTAATTTCAATCACCTATTTCTTGTGTTCCCGGCTTCAGTCCTAAGTTTTTTTTCGGTTGAATATGTTAACTGAAGTAGTAAAGTTTTCTTGGAAATTTCTACCTATTGCATAAAATTAAAATCCCGCTGTGCCTGCAAAAACTTCCATTTATGAATCCGAAGGCAAGACTGCCGCGTTGTTCTTTTAATTCAGTACTGTCTTCAAAGTGCAATAGAATATCTAGCTGCTTTTCTTTACTGAGCATCTGACGACGTCTTCTCTTTTTGTAATGCAGGCTCCTAAACTGACGGCAGACTGGTGACGCCCGAAGTATGACAGCACTGTAGCATTTTTTTAATTTTTTCAAAAACGAATAAACATAATTTGAAACAATATTGAAATGCCATAGATAATTCAATTTAAATAACAAACCAGTAATGAAGATGAAAGTCAATAACTCCGAAACGTTAAACCACAGACTGTTATACATCGAAAAAGTCTTCTTTCAAAGGTCTGTGAAAATCGGTATTAAATAAAAAAGTTGGTAGTGGCCACCGCGACACGAGTCGCCCTGTATACACGAAAATATAATAAATGAAAATTCCAAATTAGCGCAACCAACTTTTGAATTTAACTTTTTGTTCAATTTCTTCTAGTTCCTGACTTAAGGTAGTGCCCTTATAAATGGGCCACCCTGTACAGACCACCCACCCCCAAAAGGGATTTGAATTTGTTTATAGCTTTAAAATATTCACTTTAACTATGGCTAACATTATAAATTTTTATTGAAACCGAGTTTTACATTTTAAGACAACAATTACACCTCCCGGTGGAAATTTGAGAAACTTTAAAATAATCTCCAGCGTTTTCTCTTGATTTTTCTCTTAATTAAGTTAGGTTTTTGACGATTTCCGGCGGGACACCCTGTATAATTATGACCTCTGTGATATGACATGTTTAATAGTTGCACGAAGCAATAAACCTTTTTCTTTTTTCCCGGTTGCAAACCACATTCAAAATAAATGATCGGGATAAATCACGTCGGAAAATGCTCGACTGACTGACTCACGGGACTTGGCAGTGTCACCACTAGGCGAAAAAACGGTGTGAAAGTGCGCGGGAATTTTTTCCTATTAATAGACTATTTGCTGACGCGTTAACAAGATCTTACATTTCGTTTTAGACGATGGCGACACGAATGACAAACACCGAGCTTATATTTATTTCGTGCATAGTCACTCCAATTAGGGTGTATCGGATTGGAAATTGCTATTCCGGGATATTTTCCCTGACGATTCGATACCTGCCGATATACGGAGGAAAAAGTGACTGCATTTTCCGTTCGGGTTGACAGGCGTATCGGGAAGGACCGTCCCGGAGGATTTACGAGGCGTCCGGACTGCAAATTGGACCGATGCCAAGACCCACTGTATCTATCATTGTGCACGACACCCAAACAAACTTCTTCGTTTTTTTTTAATGTTGTCAGTGTTTCGAGTACAAAACAGGTAGCGGTAAAAACACTGCGAGGCCGTTAATAATCCTGAAAAAAAAGGCAAATCCCTTAGACTATCGGAAGGACCGGGCAGGCTTTTGGAAGTGGAACATGTTTTAAACGCAGCGGTCGTATTTTCTTCGCCGGTACATTTTTCAATACGCTTTAATGCGAGAGTTCTCAACACACATCTAATATAAATTAGTTTTATAGGCTATGTCATAAAAGTATAGAGTAATAAAATAAATTCCGAGCGGTTCAATTTAGGTGTAGGTGTAAACTTTGTAACTAATTGTAAATTATAACTATTTTAAATATAATACAATTAAATTATTATATAAAATATATTATATTAAATTATTTTTTACCCGCCGTCATCTCATTTGACTATTATTTCATAAGTAAATTATCGACAGTGTAATGCAATAGTATATTATGCAATAAGTGTGGTAAACGGCATTTGAGTCAGCAGTTGGCACGAGCGGAGCGAGTGATTAATAAAAGAATGACCCGGAAATGTCCGAAGTGGCTCGGATTCGTGAGAAACGAAATTGACATGTTAAAACGACATTTTCCTCCATGCTAGATCAGTGAATAATTATATATTTTAAAGAAGGGAATAGAAAATAGTATATTATACAACAAGTATACTATACTATACAGCACTTGACTCATGAGTTTATTTGACACGAACGGAGCGCAGCGGAGCGAGTTTTTAATAAACGAGTGAGTTAAAAAGTTTACCGAACGTGTTGCATACTATACTTTTTCTACGACAGCGTTAGTTTTTAGGTACGGCTTAGTTTGGGTATATGACCGTCAGAATTGACAAATGTCAAAAATCAAAGCGTGGGAAGTATCTCCGAAAACATCCGATTGCTCCGATTTTACCCGGATGCGGTAAAATCCTGGAAATGTCCAAAGTGGCTCGGATTCGGGGGAAACGAAACTGATGTGGTAAAGTGACGCTTCCCGCACGCCAATATCGGTGAGTAATTAAGTATTTTACAGACGGGAGTAGAAATTAGTATATTATACAACAAATGCGGCAAACGGAATTTGAGTCACGAGTTTATTTGGCACGAGCGGAGCGCAGCCGAGCGAGTGTTTAATAAACTAGTGACTTTAAAAGTTAAAAAAAAAGGTTAAAAGTTTTCCAAAATCCGGAAACATCCGATTGCTTCTAAACCCGTGCCGTAATATCCTAGAAATGTCCGAAATGACTCGGATCCGTGGGACAAAAAACTCACGTGGTAATGTGTCGTTTTCCGCACGCTAGATCGGTAGATTAGGTATTTTACAAGAAGGGAATAGAAAATAGTATATTATGCAACAAGTACGGTAAACGGCATTTGATAAACGAGTGAGTTAACAAGTTTACCGAACGTATTGCATACTATACTTTTTCTACGACCGCGTTAGTTTTTGGGTACGGGTTAGTTTGGGTACATGATCGTCAGAATTGATAAACGTCAAAATTCAAAGCGTGGGAAATATCTCCGAAAACATCCGATTGCTTCCATGTCCGAAGTGGCTCGGGTCCGTGAAAAACGAAACTGATGTGATAAAGTGACGCTTGCCGCACGCTAGATCGGTGGGTAATTAGGTATTTTACAGACGGGAGTAGAAAAACATACTTATGGTTTTATAAGCATATCAGATGAACGACTCGGCATTTGGTGTTAGGCCGTAGTGTTCAGAATATTATAAGATTCGTAATAAAATGGCGACAATCACACCAATGAAAAGGAGGTCCAATAATTCTCCACTAACGGTTTCTCGGTAACAAGCAGAGATAGAACTTTGGGGTTATCGCAACCTGTCAGTTTTTGGTAAAACTTTGAACGCGTTTTTTGGGGTGGCATCATATTTCGGACACCTTGTGAGATAGAAAAAAGGTAAAAATTTCCATAGGTGGACACAGATCTTCAGATTACCTACGTTCCGTGATAATCTCGTCACAAGAAATGAAATAATTAAAACGTGAAGTTGAATCAGTTGACAGAAAAAAAATTGATGTCTGCACCACCCTACTTGAACAAGGGACTTTCAAATATTGCTGAACTGAAGGAAGCGGTAGATTTGACAGGTTAGTCAAAAAACTGGACCCAAGTGATACCAACATAATAGGTCGGTTCGACATTTTCCGACTGAAAGTGAAGAATGTCTCATTCCGAAAATGTCAAAAATAAGGGAATTTCCCCTTCATGAGAACGTTTTTAATGTTTTAAAGAAAATGAATATACAGGGTATTATTTTAAATATAGGCTAACAGAAATGTACGAAGCATCGTACTTCATATTGTGAACCTAGTCAAGTTTCATTAAAATTAATTTTGATTTGTTCGAGGATTACCAAGAAAAATTATTAGGAAAGTACACAATAAAAATTTTGATTTTTGGCCCTATGTTTTGTATAACTTGCTTAGACTTCTAAAAATCGAAATTGAAAATGAGAGAACTTCTAGGAGAACAACCACTGGGTGCAAATATTCCGCGATATCCTTTTTGTTGAGATTAAATGTCTGCCCGGTTTCATCAACGGTAGTCAACTTATACTCTAGGTAGTTTTCCATATAATTTTCCAGGTCGAAATAATCTTCGCAGCAGTACATAGCCGACATAGAAAAACCCGATTTCACATGCCGAGTTCCGTCAAACTACTTTTTACGCTGTAGAGGAGCTTTTGGAACACTCACAGAAATTTTTGTTGGGGTTGTACTGAAGCTATTTGTACATCTTAGAAAAATAAACGTTATCCATGAAATTTCGCCAGAAATTCTTGGTTAAATTATACTTTGTATCCAAATTAATATAGATTACATTCACAAACGCAAATCCTATGAAGAGATTGATAAAAATAATGAGCACAAAATTTGTTACGAAACATTTGCATTTCATGAACAACTCTGGACGCGATTGCGACTATATATTTCTTTGCGAGTTGATTGCTTAAAATGATACCCAGTCGCTGTCAGTGCACTGAAAATTTCAAGCCCATTTAAAACTGCCCCGAGCATGCTAATATTATTACATTACCCGTAATCATCGAACAAGTATGCTAGATTACTAACCAAATAAATTCAAGGGCATGATTGCGACGGCTGCGATAGGATGCCTTCCTACGGTACTTCGGTGCTTCATTTGTAACATGCCAACGTATTTGTATTTTTAACAGTGATTTATTCCTAGGCTAAATTATTTTGTACCTAGATTACGTTGTTCTCCGACAATTGTCGTATTCTTCAATAAGTTTTTCGGATTCGAAGTCTTCATACTTTCATACCAACCATACCACTGCACTTTCGTTTCGCACATCTTTAGGGCTATTTATTTCTTACCCAAACTTGCCATTGGAGGACACAGGAGGGCAAGAACAATGAATCTAGAGGTCAGGATGCATCGCTCTAGTGGGCGAATGTTTGTATACATTGTTCATATTAAACGTCAGGTAAAAAAACAGTTGTAGACGTCAGATTTGGCGAAACAAATGGCGGAATTAACGTATAAAAAGCGCGGGCAATTCGTTTTGAAAACAAGCAGATCCGCCGCAGTCAAATAAACAAAATTGATTTGTATCGGCCGCGTGCAACGACGACAGCCGTTTGAACTGTTGCCCAAACTGCCACGCAAGTAATAAAACAGGCCAGATGAATGCAAAAATGATTTTATCTGCAAATAGTGCCATTAGACCTGGGAGAATAAGTACGATTTAATAGTCTAGACACCTCCGGTGGCCAGATCAGCCGGAGATTTTATTGTCGGCTAAATACTCGGCGTCATTTTCATTGTTTACGGGCATGCGGCATTTTCGGGGTATCATACGATTTTTGAAATGTCGATCGTGGGCTTATTTTTATGGTACGCAACAAAATTAAGACGCATGTTGCAGAGAATGGCGTTCTCGTGGGAACAGTCAGTAGCAAGTACAGGCATATAAACGAAAGATATAATTTTCTATGCCTCGACAAGATTAATGCAGGAAATTAGTATCCTGGAGTGTAATATCAAAACAAAACAGAAAGCCGACACGCGAAATTTACATCTAGCAGCCTTGTCCGTGTTGTACTCTGCCAAAGTTAAATTGGAGTTGGCATTCCGTGACATTTGTCTTCAATTAGTATATCCACGAAAACGGGATGATTGGATTTGGTCGGTCGCATTCGTTAGAGTTAAATCGTAATACGTTGACATTCTGACCGATATATGTTAATCGAAAATGGCCGCCAGAGGCCGTAACGCTTGGCATAATTTATTTTTGATTAAACTAATTCTTTCAGTTCCCTACTAAAAAAGTCAGTTACTCGATGGTCAGGAGAGCATCAGTTTCATTACAGCCCATACGAAATAAACTTTTAATAGCGTCATCAACGACGCGTTTCCTAAGAACTACCAGGGAGGTGTTAAAACTACCAACATTGATGGCAAAACTTAACTATTAGAGGTAGAAATATCATTCTTCATTCTGCAATAAAATGGATTAATTGCGTCACTTGTATTTTCATCAAAAGCCCAACTTAACGACGGGGAAATGGACGAGGGATCAGGAAAATTTTCTCCACTGATTCCAAAATTAGCTGTTAAAGGACTTGAGTGAACCACGCGTCATTTTTATCGACAATACTCCTTTCCATAGAATGTTAGTGTACGAAGACACCTAATGGTTCATGGATCAAGGCTGAAATTCGGAATTGGTTTACCGAACAATGCTTATGTTCAACTGGTCAACTATCTATCTTTTAGAAATAATCCAACAAAGAAGTCAGGGGTGTTTTTTTTTCGATGTATAGAACTTTAAGTTGCAATAAAACAACGATGGATTATTCGATTGATATGAATTTTATTTATCCGAAAGATAATCTTGTGGCATTACATTTTAAAAATGATTTCTGGCATAGGACCGCCACGGCTGGCGCAGATGTCCAATCTGGACGTCCAATTTTCGATGACTTTTTCCAAAATTTGCGGCCGTATATCGGCAATAACACGGCGAATGTTGTCTTCCAAATGCGTTTGTGGCTTATCCGCATAGACCAATGACTTTACATAGCCCCACAGAAAGTAGTCTAGCGGTGTTAAATCACAAGATCTTGGAAGCCAATTCACAGGTCCAAAACGTGAAATTAGGCGGTCACCAAACGTGTCTTTCAATAAATCGACTGTGGCACGAGCTGTGTGACATGTTGCGCCGTCTTGTTGAAACCACATCTCCTGGACATCATGGTTATTCAATTCAGGAATGAAAGAGTTAGTAATCATAGCTCTATACCGATCACCATTGATTGTAACGCTCTGGCCATCATCGTTTTTGAAGAAGTACGGACCAATGATTGCAGCAGCCCATAAAGCGCACCAAACAATCAGTTTTTCTGGATGTAACGGTGTTTCGACATACATTTGAGGATTAGCTTGGTTCCAAATGCGGCAGTTTTGTTTGTCGACGTAGCCATTCAACCAGAAGTGCACTTCGGCAATCTCGTTTTGGGCCCATTCGACGAATCTACGCCTTACTTGATCGTTTGGCTTCAATTCTTGCACGAGTGGGATTTTGTAAGCACGTAAACCAAGATCCTTCCGCAAAATCTTCCATAAAGTGGATGGACACAGATCCAATTCCTGTGCTCGATGGCGGATGGACTCATTCGGGTCTTCCTCAATGCTACGCTCTACAGCAGCAATAGCTTCTTCTGTATGCACGGTACGGCGTCTCTGGGGATGCGAATTATCAATAAGAGTAAAGGTGGTGTCAAAACGTTCCATGGTTAATCGAATTAACTGCTCTGATGGACGATTTTGTCGACGATAAAATGGACGTAGTGCGCGATACGTATTCCGCACAGAACCATTATATATTATAATAAAAATTTAAAATAAAAACTTAACTTTCTTTATTTTTAAAATGAGTTATTTTGATTTAGTTTAAAGTTACAGCTTGTGTCTGTTTAATTGTAGTACTATTACTCTGTTACATATATCTCGACATCTTTCCGAGTTTTACATTCAACATAGCAAAATTATACTTTTATTATACTCTTCCTGTCCATTTTAAATATGCTAGACAGTACAACAACTATTGACATGACTAGTGCAGTGAAGTATTTATCTCTTATAAATTCAAAATTGAAAGAATTTGTGTATGCTATGCCAAAAATATTGTTATTTTTTTTTTGTTCGCGGTTGAGTAGAGCAGGATAGATAATTACCTGTGGTTAGTCCATCACTGAACTTCTATATTTTCTACATTGTATATCTGTATATATTTTTTATATTAGTAACGTATCCAGTGTGGAAATAAATACTATTATTATGATATGTCGACTTCTATTGTTACCAACCTGTAATCTCTGATTTGTGATACGCCTCCGCGGGTTGTATATTTTATTGTATTGTTGTATTGTTATTCTAATTTTTACATAAATACATTAATTTATTTGCTTGGTTTTGTGGCTCAGTAAAATGAGTGCTAAACTGTGAATGCTGAATCGAAAACTACTTATCCCTTTCAACATTTTTTTCCTTAAAAGCAATAGATATATAGATAGGGGGCACTGCAGGGCAATGTTGGGTAATGCCGACTACTTTAAGGCATTGCAGAGTACAAAAAGAGGCATTCGCAGGGCAATCTCGGTAATTTCGAGCATTTATTTGTAGCCCTTTGGTGTACTTACATTTTGATGTATATTAGTATTAGTATTATATCTATTAGTATATATCGGTATTAAGTATTTTTGTAACAAAAATTTTGTGGAAAAATTTAAAATGTCTTAATAAAAACTATTATAATTTTAAGCACTCGCTTCGTTCGTGTCTAAAATGACGTTTATCGAACTTGTTGCATAATATACCATTATATGTACCAAAAATACCCCCGACTGGCAAAAACAACACCAACGAAGTGGATTTGGGTCCCGCAATGTATACGAATGAAATAAATACTCTCAATACTCCGAAAACATGTTTCCTTACTGCCCCCCCGTACCTTCGAATGATGGATGACTAGTAAGCACATCGTTATTGTACTTCTAAGCGAATTTAGCATTAGGCTTGTTCGAATAACTCCGAAACGGAACAGTTCGTTTCGTTCCGCTATTGTTAAGTCGAAACGTGAATGGTTTATTTTCGAAAAGATGCGCCCGACTGTCCGACGATATATTACTCGTGGGCACTTTGCTCTACAAGGCGCCCGTCTAATAAATTACACACGCAAAATATCACGCGGAAACGTCGGCCATAACGAATTTAATGTGTAATCGCTTAAGTGGCTATTGTTACCGCACGCACCTGCTCCAATTCCTTTTGCGAACCAGCCGCACATTTACCGAGATTATGTTCGGACAAGCGTTGAGGGCTTGTAATGTGGCGGAATTGACAGATCTATCGTCGCATTTAAAATAGCTTTATTTGCGATACTTGCAGACCACAAATAAATTATTTTGGCAAGGCATCAAAATAACAATTCTTCTTCTAGTCACCTATAAGTTATGTTATATTGGCAACGACTTGGAAGAAAGCATCTCAGTCCAGTCGCGCATATTACGTAACCAGGACATCTGGTTCAACTCCTCGTCTACCTTCAATCTTTCCTTCCATAATCATGGTGAGGAGATGGTATTTTTCGCCCCTCACTATATTGCTCAGATATGCAACTTTCCTTCGCTTGACAGTTGTAACAAGCTCACGATGTGTCTTTGCTATTCTCAGGACTTCCTCGTTGGTCACTCTTGCAGTCCACTAAATTCTTAAGATTCATCGAAGAGTGCTTCCAGACGGTTTAAGGTGTCGATCTTCAGTGACCAAGACTCGACTCCGTATAGAAGGATAGACCGTATGCAGCATTTAACCATCCGCTATAAAAGAGTCATATTCAAGCTGTTATTGCAGAATTTCGATGACAGAGATCATTAAACAAGATATTCGACTTAGGTTATATCGGAAAATTCAACTAAATTGATTGATGATTTGATAAATGATTTTTAAAATGTACATACCTCGAATTATTCCTAAATTGGTACTACTAAAGGCTACTTCAAAGTATTCGATGCAGTTAAATGGAGCTTTTTAAGGCAGCTGTTAGAGGTGGGTGGACCAAAATATTTAGCTTTCCTGAGAAAAAACTTGTACGCTCAAAATAAAGCCCATTTAGACGATCAACTGTCCAAAAAGTGCAGCACAAGAAAGGGTGTATCTCCTCTGCTGTTCAATATTTACGGCGACTGGATTATAAGGAAGGACACAGAGGAGTGCGGTAAAAATCTTAACTTAATTTAAGATACGCCGATGTTACAACAGAGGAGGAAATAGAATGACTTCTCAGCGTGTACAGCGTTTGTAGCAGAGAAGCTGGTCTTAACTCAAGTCACACAGGATCCTAATAAATTTTGGAGATATATCAATAAGATGATGATGACAATGATCAAGAAATGGTAACTTATTTGCTTATCTTATCATGTAAAAAAAAACATGAAGGGGATGATCCTGACTATAAATATGATGACAGAAGCAATGCTGGTAGCTATATCTGCCATTCTCCAACCATGAGTTTTCTCAGGATATATCTGCTTTGGCTAATCTACTCACTTATCAGCAGGATCTGTTGAGTGCTTTTGAGAAGTCTAAACAAGTGGACAGTTTGTACACGGACTTTTTAAAGACATTTGACAGAGTCAGTCTTGAACATCTTATTAGTAAGTTTGAGGCCATGAGGATGGGTGTTTTGTCGCAGCTTTTTAACAGCAAGTCCGAATCAACCATTAGATTTCTAGACGAATTGTGGTCCACGGTTCACACATAGGTCAAGTTTCCTTTAATTTGTTTATAAAACATCTGAGTGACGCGGTTCTGTATTCTGAATATCTTGCCTTTGCAGATGTTTTCAAATTTCATAAAACAATTAAATAATTAATCAATGCTCAGCTTTTTGACGGCGACCTTAATAATGTTTGTGGTGCAGACAAAATGGTCTGCATCTAAATGTTTAGTATTACTTTTTCTTGCCTAACTAACACTTTTCAAAATAGATATATTACTACCATCACACTACTGGAACACACTGTTAAGAAGGGCATAAGAAATCTTGGTTTTATTACCCGTAATAGTACACTGCGCTCTCACTCTACTGTGTTAAAATCGTTTTCTGCTCCTTAGTTTACATGAGTATGGTGACTGGAAACTGTTCAAAGGGCATTTCCGAGATCTCTAGCATATAAAGCCGGTATAAATATCTGCACATTAATTATGATCTGGAACTTGACCCTTTTATGATCGATGGTCTGAAAATTAGAAAGACCTGCTCCGATATCTTGACGCTTTATAAGATTTTGAACGTTATATACAACTGCTCGGCTCCTTTCCAGTTTGAACATTAGCAAGCCACTACCGACAAATCTATTTTTGCTACTAATGTGAGTTATTATTTATCGTTTATAATTTCCCGAAGGTGTTTTTATTCCAGTGGACAATCACAGTCTTGCATGAATGCTTGCTTCGCGCTTTTTTAACTTTTATCCTGCCATGTTTTACCTTAATTTATCCAAGTTTGGTTCGGATAATAGCCCTTCGAAACTGTAAAACTGCTTTCATATATCGTCGTCGCCATAAATACTTTCGCCTTTCTCCATTAGAAGTAATATTCTGTTTATAAAATTCATGTCCTTTAAAGTTTTTCACAATTTCATCTTACCTATGGGTGCAATGTACATCTTTCAAAATAAAAAACCTCAAAAAACTAAGAAAAACCTATAACCAGTTCCAGTGAACACCAGGAAAACTCATGAGACACGTTGTCAAATGACAGATAAGTTTTAATTAGTATTTATAGGTAAAACATGAATATGGCCCTAGTTTGATAGCCACAACGGAAAAGTTTCCTTATGTTTTTTGTCTTTTGTCTTTTTGTCTCCACTCTCTTTACTTTATCATCTCATTGATTCCTATTTAGCACATTCATAGTGGTACAATTAGGTTTGTGAACATAAGGAATAACAATAATAATTATTATTATTCAGGAAAAATCAACAAAAGTCAAATATTCATTTGATTTGTGTTTTTTTTTCGTCCTGTATATAATAAATAATTAAAAAATAAAATGGTATGCCATTTAAGAAAGAATTTGTTATCTACATCTATGTTGACGGTCCACCCTATATACTCTCGAAAAATGCACAAGAAAATATTATGGAACCCAATATTTTTGTTCCATATTTTAGCCGTTCACTGTATATAATATAAATTGCCAGCAGGAAATATTTGAAAGTATTTTTAAAGCTAAACATTTTTTTCTTGTTTTTTCTATATTTATAGAATTCCCAAAAGTTTCAAAAGAGATACAAGATTTCTACGGGGCACCATGTAACGTAGGTCCACAAATCTTTGCATATTGCACCAGGAACCCCCAATCGTTTATTTTCTCACGAAACAAACGAGAAAAAAACAAAATTGATTGATGCCCGACCATCGAAACGCGTACAGATCGCTCTATCATTCGCAAGTGGAACTCTCGAATCATCGTCCGTAAAAATTGAAGAGCTCTATCGAGATCTACCCTATATAAAAACCGGAAGTGGGCTCTCTCTCTCTCTCTGTCATTCTGCAGGCAAAATAATTATTTAGCCATTTCGAAGCGAGGCGCGGACTTCCAAACTGAATTAATAAACGCGAGATGGAAATGATGAAACGAAAAAAAAAAGCCTACGATAACTCTTAAATTATTTATGGAATACCGAAAACGAACGTTTTCTGTCTTCTTAGCTGACGCGAGCGCTGGCAGCAAAATCGACAAATAAGTACATTTTAGTGAATTACAATTTCGGCACATGGTTAACACAAACATTTCACCTTTCATTTCTTTTTTAAAAAGAAATTTAGTTGGCTTTTTCAGAGATTAACTAAATTTTGGCTCGCATTCTACTCTGCACCTAGTTATATATTGTTTGAGGAGACGGAGTTGAAGGAGGAGCATGAACATTGTCTCGGATGACTGATTCCTATTATTGATGAAAGATAAAGACCTAAGTTGCGGTTAAGATTATTTGATAGAAGAATTGATTACAAGCAAGAATTTTGGTTTTGATTAGCTATATTTGAGAAGCGCACATTGATATTAAGCGTTCCAGCGCAAAATACACTTCACCACAACCTTTCAAAGTCAATAAGTCCGAAAGCATAGGGTAGGTAGGTTAAACACACGCAAAAAGGTAAAATTGATTTATCATTTTATAGTAACTCAGAATTGGCATTTTGCATAAATGTTGAATAAATAATATATATTCAAATTGAAATAATATGTATTCAAGTCATTGGAAAAAGGTATCTGAAATGTTAAACATCAGAAATTTTAAGAGCTGCTTGAGAGAAGCATGTATAAGAGAGGAAGAAGATCTAAAGAATATACACGATAAACTTACGATGAGATAAAGCAACTAAAAACTACATACATTTCACTTAGTTACAGTTCTGATAGCAGGTGAGTGGCCTAGATATTGGCTCTAGTATCAAGCAATTCAAATTAGTGGAATAGGGATAAAAATGATTTTGCATTCATTGGCGATATTAGTCAAACTGTCAGACCTACCATTTATCAGATATGGACATAGATTTTTTCTATGAATACCAAGAAGTTTATATTCTTTTGGTAGGTAACCTCTACCTTTGCAAAACTTAAGTCACCAATAAATGTTAAGTATCAGTTTTAGCGAAACGTTGACATTGTTTGCTCATTATTTATGAAATTTATGAAGATAGAAAACGTAATGTAAACATGGTTTAAGTTGACTTGAAAAAATTTTTTTTGTCCCAGGGGTTGTGAAAATACTTGGAAAAAAAATCCATACAAGGTATTTGCCAGTAATTCAAAAAAATGGTTAGCTGGACCAAGAAGACGTTTGTAAATGCAAACTAAGGCTCGATATAACTCAAGGAAATAAACATGGACCGGTAAGAGCCAGGAAAATTTTCGTTTTAGTCACTAAAATTAGAAACTGTGATTACCAAGTACATTGTTTATTCTTGGTCCTCAAGCGGAAAAGAAAGAGTACCTACATCACCAAAAATAGAACAACAACTACAGTTTTGTCAGGCGGATCCAGTTATCCTAGTAAAGCAGTTCATACAGAACCAAAAAGGAGCATAGAAAGTGTTTCCACAACAATTCAAAAATCAAATGCAATGCAAAAGAAAGATTAAAAGTGTGTTGGGTTTAATATCGTGGAAATATAAATGGAGGTCGAGTGTTGACTTCGTCTCGCTGATGCTTCGCCAATCATGATACTAGTTTCTTGAAATGCACTTTAAGTCAGTTTCAGGTAGCGCACGTGAAAAATCCAAATGTGTGTTTGGAACTAATATGTAAATAAAAATACTTTACATTTCAGTTAATAATTTTTCCATAAAAAAATGTTGTAAAAGCCTTAACTAATATCACGCATATAAAAATCTTCGTGCGCCTGCCAGCTGAAGAGAAGCTCTCGATACGAGCACTGACGTCACGAACGTTTAGAGAATTTGGACCGATTTATGACATTTCTTTCCTTTTTATCGCGAAAACTCACACATTTCAGAAGTTTATTATTTTTTTCATCACCTCTATCAAGAACTTTAAAGGAAGGAGCTACAAAAATCATTAAAACTTTAACAAAACAAATAAAAACTAAAAGTTCAGATTTTAACGAAATTATATATTTTCACATGACAATTGTTTCGACAATACCGTGTCTTTAACAATTGTAAAAATTTGATAAAGACATGGTGTTGTCGAAATAATTGTCATGTTCATAATATAGAATTTCGTGAAAATCTGAACTTTTAGTTCTTATTTATTTTCATAAATGAATTTTCATCAAGTAAAAGCCACCTCAGTTCAATTTTTAAAACTTTAAAGCAATACTAATATTAATACATAGCACCAATACGTGCCACGTTATGTTATATATTCAAAGCATTTACTTAACAATAGAGGGTTATGTTTGATAAAACAACCAACCCTATAATTTGGCATTTTGACAGTCCCGAAAGCGATCGGCAAAACGATATGTCGTTTATTACTTTTGGTAACGTCACGAAACTATTCGATGCGCAACAATTGCGGTTCGGAAACCGGGATGCTAGTTGAAACGAAGCTAATAATTACTTACGATATGGTTGAGGTCTGGACCCGTAGTGGGGCGGTTCTTGCAATAAGGGTTGCGGTCGACCGTTGGCGTTCTCTTTAACTGAAACAAACGAAAATGTTGCAATATCGAAGCAACGAAGCCGTGAAGAACATACAAACTAAAGTTTACCAAAGTTTAAGCAAATCGATACGTAGGCAGCGCAACGCACACATAAACTAATTAAAGTGCTTTGTTCTGTTACAGCGTAGTGCAGAATTGCAAAACAGGTAAAATGGAAGTTGAAAAATGAGAAGTTTACGTCAAAAAAATTTAACTATGTGTTGTTAATTTATTTTTAACGTTTCTTGCAAATTTTTTAATATCCCATTTTATATGTTTACAGCCCTTTGCAGAGACCATATAGAATTAATTTTGCAAAAGATACTTCCACAGGCTACTGTAATACTTTTTATAAAACTTCTTGATTCCTCCTGCGTCGGTTTTTGTTGAGTCCAACTAAATGTTTCGCCAATCATCCTGTTGGCTTCTTCAGAGCTCGATTGAAATATATATATACAGTTTTCAGTCAAGCTTTGAAGAAGCCAATATGATGATTCGCGAAACGTTAGCTAGTTCAACTCAACAAAAACGGACGCAGGATAAATTCCGAAGTTTTATAAAAACCATATAGAATTCCTTCTTTCAATACTACATATTTCGAACATAGAAGTTTTGTATTGCGCCCTTGCGAGAACTCTCCTTGAATACGCTTTTTGTATCTGAAACCATCATTGCAATCGACTTAAATTAGTGGAGCGGAGTTTCTAGGATCCATTAATTATAAGTTTAAGGAAACTGTCGGCTACGATTGCAACGAAATTTAATCTGAAGTGGATTATTATCATCAAAATTAAAAGTAGAGATGCATTTCTATTTTTCTTTTTACTGTTTTGACTTAATTAATAAACTATTCCGATCTAAATCAAATACTACCAGACAATAAACAGTACCGCACAAAATATTTCTGAAACCAGCCTTTTATTTTAGAAAACTCGTTTTGTCACTCAAGTCAGCGTAATAACGTCATCAGTGAAATTGTCAACTTGCAAACTTGCAACCAACACAGTATCAATATTCTTGGGTTACAGCTATTGTGCTGTTCACATGTAATGAATGCAAGAAAAGCATTACACATTTACTGATAAACAACCCTTTGCCTCAACTTCTAACAACAACCACTAAATCTTTGAAGTAGCCCCAATGGGTTGAGGTCGGGTTACGAGCTCTCTATCTATGTGGGAAAGTTTCATCCAGAAAATTTAGAACCAATCAAGGATATAATATATATATATATATATATATATATATATATATATATATATATATATATATATATATATATATATATATATTTAGCTTTTGGTTCTTGGGTTATAGGTCTTTGTATTAAAAGCGATTAAAATTTTTTTTTGTCCATATATTGACGTTTCGGTCTTCTATGACCTTCTTCAGAAAGGGGTACAGTCTAAAATTATGTTATAGTACAGTCCTTTTTTTTTTTACATATACACAACGGAATTACAAAGAACCTTACCAAAAAGAGACAAACACAAATCTTAAAATTGAAGAGGTAGCATCATATGGAAGTTTATACTTTAAAAGCGTTTGGTTTTGTCATAGTGCCTAGAAATATTATTGTTTTGGTTTTTTCCAACTATGAGAATAAAAAAGTCATACCCTTGATAAAAGATAAAAGTCCAACAAAAAATGATTTGTATACGGCACTCACACACATAATACACACAAATTTAACGAAAAAGTTAAAATATATATAAGAGTTTAAAATAATAATAATAATAATAATTCCGATACGCGAGGTTTGCTCGCGTCGACGTTACTGTAAAAACATCGTACGATGCACGATTGTTTTGGTGCAAGGTTCAGAGGATGTACAGAGTGTTTTTGTTAATTTATAATTTTTTTCTTTTATTTATTTTAAATTATTTTTATATATTATAATTTTATATTAATATATCCCTATGTTGTTACTTTCATTGTTGTTTTATTTCAGAATGTTGCAATATAACTTACTGAGATTGTTGGTGTCTGTTTTCGAATTTATAGAGTTCTTATTTTTTTGGATCTCAACCATTTCCAGAATTTCCCTTTTTTTTGTATTATTTTCGGTTTTTAGAATTTTTACTTTCGCAAAGTTGAAAGAATGCTTGGTTTCCGCGCAATGACTCTTCAGGGCAGTCGTATTTTTTTTGGCGTATTTGTGACCATTAATTCTGTTTTTAAGATACTGGCTTGTTTGACCGATGTACACACCCTCACAATTGTTGCAAGGTATCTCGTAAATGACGTGACTCTTCTTTTCGTCCGGTATCTTGTCTTTTAATTTACTGAAAATGTTTTTTACCAAATTGTATCCTTTGTGAGCAATAGTAATGTTGTGATTCATAAAAATTTTGCTAAAATTTTCGGACATACTGGGTATATAAGGAAGCGAAAGATAATTTTTTTTTTGTTTTTGTTGGGTGTTGCTTTTTTGTTTAGTTTGGTTATAGAATAGGTGTATACGTTTTTTGAAAATGGTGTTAATTAATCGTTCCGGATAGTTATTTAGTTTTAATGCTTGTTTTGCTTTAGTAATCGATTTTTCTCTGAAATCCGGATCAGAGAGTTTAATTGCACGGTCAGCCAAGCCAATAATTACGGATTTTTTTTGCGATATAGGGTGCTGGGAGTTAAAATTAACGTATCTGGAAGACCAGGTCACTTTAGTGTACCATTCGGTTTTAATTCCATTTTTTAAATTATGAAGGGTTAAATCTAAAAAGTTGATTTTACTTTGGGACTCTATTTCTATTGTAAATTGTAATTTCTGATGGTAGCTGTTGAAGAGTTGAAGAATTTCGTGTTGTTTGTTTTTTGGTATTGCCGTTATGCAATCGTCTACGTATCTGTAGAAAAAAGGTATGTCAAAAAGGGCATTGCTAAGGACCGACTCCTCCAAATCTTCCAGTACAATTTGTGCGATGGCGTTAGAAATTGAAACTCCCATGGCGTATCCGTCGATTTGTTGATAAAAAACTTTGTCGTATGCAAAAGAGGTTGATTTTAGTGTTATTTCGACTGCTTCTAAAAAGTCATCGAGCGGAATATCGGTAAAGGTTTTGATGTTATCCCATTTTTTGATGATTACTTGCTTAGCAATATTTATTGGAATGTTGGTGTATAGAGAAGCAACATCTAATGAAACTACGATGTAATCGTTGGGTAGAGAAATATTTTTAATTTTGTTTTTGAAATCAAAAGAGTCTTTAATATAGTATCTATTTTTATGTATAACGTTTTGCAAGATGTTCTTTAAAAATTTTGAGAGTTTTTCAAATGGTGATTGGATACATGATACTATTGGTCTTAGAGGGATGGATTCCTTGTGAAGCTTGGGTAATCCATAAATTCTGGGTGGCTGAGAATTAAGAATTTTTAAGCTTTGCGCTGTGCTATGGGAAATGTATAACTTTTTTTCCCAGGAGGACACTAAGTCGTTGTTCTTTCTCTGAAAAATAGCTGTTGGGTCGTTTTTCATTTCTCTGTAGGTGGTATTGTCTTTTAGTAGATCTAGCATTTTTTTGTCATACTGAGCGTCCGTCATAATAACTGTTTTATTTGTTTTATCTGGTATCAAAATTTTGAGTTCTTTATGTTGTTTCAGGAAAAGTTCTGTTTTTTTAATTTTAGCGCATAGATTTGAATTTTGTTTATTTTGATCTGTTTTTTTTGGTTTTTTGTTGAATTTATTTTTGTAATTAGTTATTATATTGCAACATTCCGATCGCACCTCGTCCCTAGTTTGAGTGTTAAGACCGTTTAAGGAAGTTTCGATACCTGCAATTATGTCACCGATTGGTAACTGATCGGCTCGTTCTAACGGTGTAGCAAAATTTGGACCAAGACTCAAAACTTCATTTACGTATTCCGGAATAACGGTCTCTGTTAGATTTTCCACCCAATCGGTGACACAAATATCTGGATTTTTGTTTTTTTTGTATAATTGTTCGAATTTCTTAATGTTTTTGTTTTTAATTTTTTGGAACAAGAATTCGGTTTTTTTTGTTTGTCTGTCGATCAAAATTGTTGATATGTTTGCAGGGACTAGAGTGGTGAGCTTTTCTATAAAACCGTCAATTTGTCTTTGTAGTTTTGAGATATTTTTAGTTGTGTCCGTGATTAAAAGATTTATTGTATTTAGCACAAAATTTCCCATGATGCCCTCTCTGAATTTCTTTTCGAGATGTTTACAATTAAAAGTGATGTGTTTCATTTTAAAATTGAGAAAAATGGGGGTTACACCGTCGTTTTTGCACCGAAGGAGGAATATTCTTCTGTTCTTCTGTTTGCATAGTTGTGTTACTGATTTGCAGTATAATTTCAAGGTTCTTGTAGTTCCCTCGCCGAAAGTGTTAGAGATGTATTCGTAGGTAAGCATATTTTCACCCATGCTGTATATATATTGTTTATATTTTGTTTTTTCTTAGACCTTCTCTATATTTATGTTTAGCTTTTGGTTCTTGGGTTATAGGTCTTTGTATTAAAAGCGATTAAAATTTTTTTTTGTCCATATATTGACGTTTCGGTCTTCTATGACCTTCTTCAGAAAGGGGTACAGTCTAAAATTATGTTATAGTACAGTTCTTTTTTTTTACATATACACAACGGAATTACAAAGAACCTTACCAAAAAGAGACAAACACAAATCTTAAAATTGAAGAGGTAGCATCATATGGAAGTTTATACTTTAAAAGCGTTTGGTTTTGTCATAGAAGCAGTCGAAATAACACTAAAATCAACCTATTTTGCATACAACAAAGTTTTTTATCAACAAATCGACGGATGCGCCATGGGAGTTTCAATTTCCAGCGCCATCGCACAAATTGTACTGGAAGATTTGGAGGAGTCGGTCCTTAGCAATGCCCTTTTTGACATACCTTTTTTCTACAGATACGTAGACGATTGCATAACGGCAATACCAAAAAACAAACAACACGAAATTCTTCAACTCTTCAACAGCTACCATCAGAAATTACAATTTACAATAGAAATAGAGTCCCAAAGTAAAATCAACTTTTTAGATTTAACCCTTCATAATTTAAAAAAAGGAATTAAAACCGAATGGTACACTAAAGTGACCTGGTCTTCCAGATACGTTAATTTTAACTCCCAGCACCCTATATCGCAAAAAAAATCCGTAATTATTGGCTTGGCTGACCGTGCAATTAAACTCTCTGATCCGGATTTCAGAGAAAAATCGATTACTAAAGCAAAACAAGCATTAAAACTAAATAACTATCCGGAACGATTAATTAACACCATTTTCAAAAAACGTATACACCTATTCTATAACCAAACTAAACAAAAAAGCAACACCCAACAAAAACAAAAAAAAAATTATCTTTCGCTTCCTTATATACCCAGTATGTCCGAAAATTTTAGCAAAATTTTTATGAATCACAACATTACTATTGCTCACAAAGGATACAATTTGGTAAAAAACATTTTTAGTAAATTAAAAGACAAGATACCGGACGAAAAGAAGAGTCACGTCATTTACGAGATACCTTGCAACAATTGTGAGGGTGTGTACATCGGTCAAACAAGCCAGTATCTTAAAAACAGAATTAATGGTCACAAATACGACAAAAAAAATACGACTGCCCTGAAGAGTCATTGCGCGGAGACCAAGCATTCTTTCAACTTTGCGAAAGTAAAAATTCTAAAAACCGAAAATAATACAAAAAAAAAGGGAAATTCTGGAAATGGTTGAGATCCAAAAAAATAAGAACTCTATAAATTCGAAAACAGACACCAACAATCTCAGTAAGTTATATTGCAACATTCTGAAATAAAACAACAATGAAAGTAACAACATAGGGATATATTAATATAAAATTATAATATATAAAAATAATTTAAAATAAATAAAAGAAAAAAATTATAAATTAACAAAAACACTCTGTACATCCTCTGAACCTTGCACCAAAACAATCGTGCATCGTACGATGTTTTTACAGTAACGTCGACGCGAGCAAACCTCGCGTATCGGAATTATTATTATTATTATTATTTTAAACTCTTATATATATTTTAACTGTTTCGTTAAATTTGTGTGTATTATGTGTGTGAGTGCCGTATACAAATCATTTTTTGTTGGACTTTTATCTTTTATCAAGGGTATGACTTTTTTATTCTCATAGTTGGAAAAAACCAAAACAATAATATTTCTAGGCACTATGACAAAACCAAACGCTTTTAAAGTATAAACTTCCATATGATGCTACCTCTTCAATTTTAAGATTTGTGTTTGTCTCTTTTTGGTAAGGTTCTTTGTAATTCCGTTGTGTATATGTAAAAAAAAAAGAACTGTACTATAACATAATTTTAGACTGTACCCCTTTCTGAAGAAGGTCATAGAAGACCGAAACGTCAATATATGGACAAAAAAAATTTTAATCGCTTTTAATACAAAGACCTATAACCCAAGAACCAAAAGCTAAACATAAATATAGAGAAGGTCTAAGAAAAAACAAAATATAAACTATATATATATACATATATATATATATATATATATATATATATATATATATATATATATATATATATATATATATATATATATATATAGATTATTTATTCACAAAACCAGGTGATACAATGGATGTTTCGTCAATAAATACAAATAATAAATGTCAAGTTTCATTGTAAAAACAATGTATATCATAATCTTAAGTAATGTATAGAACGAATACGAGTATAAATTTATATAACAAACATGACAAACAAGTTAATGTAATTTAATTTAATTTATATATATATATATATATATATATATATATATATATATATATATATATATATATATATATATATATATATATATATATGATGACCCTATACTCCGGGATATCATCCGTTCGCTCGTTGAACTCCGACTGGAATCCTGCATCCGACTGGAATCCTGCAAATCCTGCATCCGACTGGAATCCTGCAGACGTTTCGCCAAAATCTCACTTGGCATCTTCAATGCTCGCGCTCCGAAAACACTTCGAAGTGTTCGAAGTGTTTTCGTGAGAATATATATATATATATATATATATATATATATATATATATATATATATATATATATATATATATATATACCGTTCATTGTAATTAAGTAATTACACGATTTTTTCATCATTTCAAAATTCTTGAATGCGTTCAAATAATATAAACCACACGAAAAATACTTCTCTAACCTTCTAAATTTGTTTTCGTTGAAAGCTATATAGGTTATATTTGTCCACGATAAATTAAAAACTACTCTGGTTAACAAACGAATAACAATGCCATATCAAAAATGTATGTTTTATTCACCACTATTTTTTGAACCACTCTGTATACTTTAAAATAGTTTTAAATCCTTTACAACCACAGTCAAACCAAATAAAACGTCACGGATAAATACTACAATATATATGAAATTCCTGGGACTCGATATAGACCTAAACCTAAGCTGGGATTATAATATTTTATGTGAATTGAGCATTTCCGCGCATAATTTTACTCCCTTTAAAAGAGAAACATACTGCATTAGCAATTAATGTATATAGAATGTGGCCTAGGCGCATTGGAGCACTGAAAAATATTTTTGATTTATCGGGAGTAGCTTGTGCTGGCTGTACCTCTTGGATGTTGCATTGTCACATTTTGATTTAGTTAGCAATAGATATTATTAATATTTGTTTTTCACGCTTGTTAGGTGACTGTTTTAGTTTGTTGCCGGATGTTGTGACATCAAGTCAAAAACCTGCATATTTAAGGGGAAGCGCTCTCCGGACGATGGCAGATGGCAGATACTTTAATACTACTATACTAATACTAATACTAAACTAACTACTAACTGCTAATACTAAACGAATACTAATGTTACTTCAATATGTACACTCTTCACATTCCACAGGTTTCTGATCTCGTCCGGCAGCGACCCATGTCGGAGATTCTTTCCTTTATAGGATTTTTCTAGTTTTTCGTCTAGCGATACTGACAAGTCAATTATTACGACGGACTTGATATTTTTGTCCAATAGGATCATATTTGGTTTGTTGTGTTGCACTTTTCGATTTGTTACTATTGAGGCATCAAAGTTTGTTTATAGCCGGATGATTTTCTCGTTTTTAGGCTTAGTCGTTGGAGGACAGTTAGGTGTAGTTTTGCTGAAATCGGGTGCTGTATTGTTTCCGGCTCTTTGTTACAGAGTCTGCAGTAAGTGTTCTGAACCTCCACTTTCGTTATGTGCTTTCGGTAACATCGGATGACAACCACTTGATCCTGAATTGCATGCACTGCATCTTCGGTCGCCATATGTAAGGTAAGTATTCGATGATTAAAGATCTGAATCTGTGCATTACTGTGATTTTTGTTTCGGGTACGCACTGTCATCTGCGACTAGACACCGGAAAAGAGGTGAATTGTTATTTTTAAAGTATTTTCTTAGATTTTGTGTTTGGTTAATTAGTAAGCTCTCCAGATATATACAGTCGTTCAACCGCAGATTTTGGACGGTGTAATCAAAATTTGGTAAACGTTGTTCTTACTTTCTATCTTAATGTTGTATTTCTGTTTTTGTCCAGACTGTTACGCCAAATGATCAGGACAACTCTGGTATTGCACATCCATTAATAAAATAGATTTTATTTTAAGAGTTCAGTTGCGTTTTTAAAATTATTTTAAACCTTTGAAAGAATTCTGCCCTTCTTGGTTAGTTTTCTTGTCCTGCACAGACCCTGCTGAAACCCTATTGTACTTGTAGCCGCCCTCTGGGCCTAAAGATGAAATTATTATTGTGTTGTTCGCTAGTGTCATGTTCTCAGTCTCGGTGATTTTTCCTTGATCTACACGTACACGTGCACACATTTTTCAAGCTCCATTTCCATTTTAACTTGCTGAACTACCTGATAAGCTCTAATGAAATCTGCAGCTGTTGTGGGTTTTTAGCATATACTTAAGCGTTATACGGAACTATACTGGACTTAGGCTGCCGCGTTAGAAAAGTCCTCTATTGATTTTAATCTCATCTGCTCTGCAGACTTGAAGATTAAGTATTGTTTTCCATATTAGAAAGTTAAGGGTGGATTTTATGTATGTACAGTATTTTCAGCAGTCACGAATGAGGAAACTGAGTTGAAAGACATCAGCTGTTCGTATTTCAGGTTGGCTCATCTGTAACATTTTTTGGTATGCCTCAACTTCTTAAGTAATCCAAAATGCGCTGTCATCATGTTTCACATTTTGTTCTCGTATGTCCTTCTAAAAGCTCTGAATCTCTTCTTTGTCAGGTGCTATTTGTGAAGATTATTTTATTATTATTATTGTCATTATTATTACTATTTACAAATCTTCTGGATTCCTGCTGCGTCGGTAGTTAATGAATGGAACCTACGGAAGTTTCGCCAATCATCATCTGGTCGGTTTGTTCAGAGCTTACCTGAAACTGAAGAATTCAATAGGATGATGGGCGAAACGTTAATCCAAAAGATTTGTAAATAGTATTACAGTAGCTTATGGAAGTTTCTTTGAATTATTATTATTATTATTATTATTATTATTTTCCCTAATCTCAGATTACTCCGGTCAATATATTCAACATCGGTACTTAGACAAGATGGCTAAACTTGGGCAACCACTTTCGGTTTCAGAACCCTGCGCACTATTCTACATGTGTCGAGAAGCACTGCCTTTTGCATAGGGATAAAAAGTCTTTGATTTCCAAAACGCAGGGTTTGAAGTCCTTCGTGTAAGCTTTTTGGGATCTCGCCCGTCACCCCGACAACAATGGGTATTATTCGCACTAACTGTAGCCTCCACATTTCTTTTTATTTCATCCGCTAGTGGCAAGTATTTATTGATTTTCTCAGTATTCTTCCTCAATATAGCCACGTCTATGATGATAGCTTTTTTTATCTTTTAATTCCAAGACTATATCCGTGATATTATTTGGTATATGGTGATCCGTGAGAATGGGTTTATTCCAGTATACTTTTACGCTCTCGTTTCGCAAATGGTTGCTGCCTCATACAGGTAGTACGGTAACGTATCTTTTAGTCCCATGTACTGCACTCTGATCTTTTGGTGGACTATTTTAGCGACTTGGGTGTGTCTGTCGAGGTAGGCCTTATGAGGTAATACTTCACATCCTGCTATTAGATGGTGCAAACTTTCCTCTACCTTTCTGCAAATACGGCACAGCACACTCTCCACATTTTGTTTAAGTATTCGGCTTCTGTATGATCGTGTAGCGATGACCTGATCCTGGATAGCCAAGATAAATCCCTCAGTCTCAGGGAACAAACCGACCGAACACAGGAAAGCTGTAGAGACGACGGTATCCATCCAGTCACCCTCAATCGTCGCTAGGTACCGACCGTGTAGCGCTTTTCCTCTCCAGTTTGCCTTAGACTGGGGTACGGTTGTCGAATACACTATCCGCTAAATTAAGCGGGGTCAAACGTCGATCAGCACGAACAATCCCACGGTGAATCATGCTGCTACCGGTCCTCCCGATAAAATATTTTCTGAGGCTATCAATTTGTTTACAGTGCGAAGTGTGGGGGCTTACATACCTCTCCCTCCCTGCGATCGAGGTAGGTGAAATCTTTCCAAACTGGATCTTGGGTGGTATACGCGGTTCTTACGGCATTCTGTCCTCGTGATGACGTCGATCTTCCTCAATTCTGTCTCCGTCCAGCGCACAACTCCGAAACTATAGGTAAGTATTGAAATAGCATATGTATTTATAGCTTTTGACATGTTTTTAGCAGAGGGTCGTGATTTTAGGATAGATCCTAATCTTCGAAGGTACATGGTTCTTATTTCCTCCTTGGCCCTGTGATGATCTATTCCCAAAGCCTGCGCATACCCAAGATACTTGTATCTTTCCGTCTCGTCTATGCTGGCAATAAGGTCTTGCGAGCCCACCTCAAACCTTTCACGCTGTACAATTTTGCCCTTTTCAATAGAGCTTATCTTACTCAGCCCTTATTTCATCTTGATATCGTTGCTGAACTGACCAACATATGTAAGTAAATCCTCTAGATGTTTCCTGGAATCGGCGAAGAGCTTGAGGTCGTCCATATACCAAAGATGTGATATATTGGTTTGTCGCATTCTGGTATTTTGATCCCTTTCCTTTATTTGTTAATCATCCCAGTCAAGGGACAGAGAGCCATGCAGAACCACAGGGGGCTGTGGTTCTGCATGGCGCATGAGCATAAGCATGGGCCTCCACCTCGTCATTGACCAAGCAAGAAACTCGGTAATGTGCTTATCGATTTTATATAGTTCAAGTACCTCGGCAAGCCACGAGTAAGGCACACTGCACACTATCGAAAGCTTTTTGGTAGTCTATATATGCGGTGTATATTATTATTATTATTACTATAACTGAATCCAAATAACTTTTGTTTTTTTAGATAACTTTGAGATGTGTTTGGGCAGAGTAAGGTAATAAACAGGTGACATTCCAAGTACATGTTGTATCCTGTTTTGCATGACCAATAAAACGCAGGGTACGTCGTGTGGCGGGTAAATCGCCTTAAGGAGTCGATACACGGGTGCCGTATGCGCAAACAGTTGCAGGTGTAGCAACCTCAGCGGTTTCCGGAGAAACGTTACTTGGGATTAGAGCTGCGTTCGGCGGTCGGCTTAACGTGAGGCTCAAGATTCAACAGCAAAACAGATTTCCGCGCTCCCAGAGAACGCGTTGTAGCTTTTAGACCGTTTTAAAATTTATCGCTCTCGGTTACGCTCGTCGCCGAACATTTTAAAACCGAAACAACGGGCTTGTTTATGGCAATGTAAATTTTAATAACGTCGGAATCGCGGCCTCTTTAAATGCTCGAAAACTCCGCGACGTAATAATAACTGACGTTTGAGTCCTTTGTGTCGACGAAACAATAACGGCCGCGGCTCATTTTCAACGTGCACGCGGCAGGATGTACTACAAGAGCGGCAAATTTAACCGGAAAATATTGCAAAAGTAGCAAGCAGCGCAGCGTTACCCGCGACGCGATCAATTAACCCCCGGCTTTTTGAGTTTGGAAATGTGATAAAGGAGAGCGAACCCAAATCTTGTTTGTTTTCGACTTAGATGGTGGCTTTCGAAAAATTTGTTGCTTGCCAATCTTGCCCAAAAAAATTCCTCGTAAATGTCGGGTTTAGAGATCATCTTTATAAATCGCTGCAAATTTTGTTAAATCATCAATAGCAGAAGCTTAGAGGTACAGAGGTGCCTTAATGAATATTTTAGCAATATAATATAACCAATTAATATTTTGTGCAGCTCCAGGTTTTATTGCAAAGTAATGGACAGACGATTTTTTTTTAGCTACCCTATAAAATGTTTCCATGTACAACGCACTTGCGAGCCAGATGTTTTTCTTAAAACCGCATTTTTCGCCCCTCGCTCTGTCAAAATATCGATTAGTAGAAGGGCGGCATTTATAATAAACATAAATGCAGTAAAATTTTAAGAAATATCTTTCCGGCATTTCTCGGTTAACGGTGCATTCGAGTGTTGCGAAATGCGAAGACAAAGGTGAGTACGAGTACAGTAACCAAAGTACCAAATGATTTATTGATTGGTTTAATTTCTCATTTATAAAATATACCCAAGGAATTTATGTGAAATATTAGTGTGTTCTCTCTTTAAACTATTTTAAACGTTGTTGTGTTCTGTTGGTTGAAAGTCGGCGCTACTGTCGTATCGTGTCGTCTCTGCCCTTCAGTATATTATGAACTGACTTGCTTTTTGCACTGTCGCGTGTTGCTGCCCTTCAGTGCCGGTGTGACTATTCGCAACAGGATACTTCGTGTGTCTCCGCCCTTAGTATCCATTGCACGATCGGAATAATCAACACTAGTAATTGAATTAGGTCCTATGTGTGTCTCTGCCTTTAGTACCAATATGCTGATGTATGTCTCTACCCTTCAGTATATTATAATCTGTTGTGTTTATTGCACTGTCGCGTGTTGCTGCCCTTCAGTGCCGGTGTGACTATTCGCAACAGGATACTTCGTGTGTCTCCGCCCTTAGTATCCATTGCACGATCGGAATAATCAACACTAGTAATTGAATTAGGTCCTATGTGTGTCTCTGCCTTTAGTACCAATATGCTGATGTGTGTCTCTGCCCTTCAGTATATTATAGTCTGTTGTGTTTATTGCACTGTTGCGTGTTGCTGCAATCCGGTCCCCCGTGTGGTTATTTGCGACATGATACTTCGTGTGCATCCGCCCTTAGTATCCATTGCGCGATCGGAATAATGAGCACTAGTCATTGAAATATGTACTATGTATGTTTCTGCCCTTAGTACCAAAATAAATTCAGTTCAAGAGTTTATGCCATGACAAGATATATATGTTATCTGTGTTTTCTAGTATTAACTTTTATTAATTTTAATAATTTTTTGATACTCGGGTTATTTTTTATTTTTTTCTTAGTTTTAGTCACACTTTCGTTTGAACCAAAATACTTAACAATTATTCATTAAAACAATATAAATATACATATATATTTTCAAATTAAATCTTTATTGTCATAGTCACCCTCTCTCCTGCACTCATTAAATGTTTCTGGTGTTATAAGGAAACCGCTGTTACAAATTTTGTAATAGGTACAAAAAATATTAAAATACTTAAAGTTCGGGTTAGTATATTGCATCCAAAACGTTTCCGTTTTTTATCTATCAAACCTTTTTGGTGTCGGCTGTTTTACTTTTTTCAAAAAGCTTTTATAATGTTCCCAAAAATTAAATTATAAAAATTTTACTCTTGGATTTTATAGCTTACTGCGTTATAATTCTTAAACCAACTAAATAGATATTTTCTTCTTAAAGATGTCACAAGCTAAGTAGCAGTAGTAGTAGCAGCTTTTATAAAGACTGTGCTAAAACCAGTGATAACAGTCCGGTAGCGAATTTGGGTCCCTGATCAACTTGTTTCCATTTTAGAGGACCAAAAACTCCCATGGGCTTGGAACGATCGTCAAAGAATTCCAACTTCCAACTTCTTTCGTTTGCACAATTTTAAAAGGCATCTTCAGTTTAATTCTAAACCTTATCTACATAGTTTTCAATTGATTATCAGGTTACGTTTAGTTGTATATCGCTTAAGACGTTGTTTATAAATGCTTATAAAACTTGGATTGATTAAGACAATATTGGTACAAGGTAAGTGTTAAAAAAGTTTTAACTTTACTTTACTTTTTTACTTTAAGGCCTATATAAAAGTATACCTTTTTAAAAAGCGTACCTGGTGAACATGACGTTTTTTAATATGGCGGACATTTTTATGATTTTTCGAATTGACGATTGGAACAATATAGCAATTTAATAAATATTACTGAGATATGAATAATATAAGATTAAAATAATAATAAATTAATTAATCAAATAAATTGAAATAATAATAAATGGTCTTAATTGCTTTAACCTATAATTAGAATAACATTAACATACTTATATCCCGTATTGAATTTGGTAACAAAGGGCTAAGAAAATCAGACATATGGCACGGACAGCACAAACATAATCGCTCGGAGCGGCATTGGGAGGCAAGGAAATATCTAAGTAAAGGTTTAATGAGGTAGAAACGAAAATTAAATCTTCCCAGTATTATGCAATTTTTAAACTTATTTTTCAGTGCCGATGGTGTAAGGCTATTGGTTAATCTTAATTTTCGATGTAAGGAGACACTATGGAGATTGAAATTGTGGACTTCCGACCGAAATCTAATTTTCTTGTGCAGCTGGGCGGTGTCGCACAGTGAATGACTTTGCTATAGAATAACAGGGTGTAAAGTTAATTTCGAATGAACACATTCCACCAGCCTAACCGAATCTATATGGTAAAATATGAGTTCTACGTCTAACCCCATATACCAGTCGAAGACAGGAGTTTCGATCTTATTGAACCGTAGTATGGTAAAGAAGCCTGTGAAAATCGCGAATAGAAATGGAGGTAAAATACTACACCGGTGTACTTGCTCCCTTGTTTGACAGTCAAAGGCCTAGAGGTTGATTCATTAAATCATTTAAATCGCTTATACGAGTTTGCAAGACACTCCACTGAATTATATGTAATGAAAAATTCACATGAGGATTTCATAATTTATCATGTCAAAGGCGTTGGTAAAAAAAAAAGTAAAACCAAGGCAGTAATTTTCTTACCATCATAAGCCATCAAAATATTATCTATTACAGATGCAAGAGCGCTTTTCTCAACTACAACAAGATCTAACACCTGATTGTTTTGGGGGAAAATATTGTAAATCTTCTCCGGAACATTAGAGAGTGTTGGCAGAATACTCATAGAAGGCAAATGATCAAACCCTGTGGGATTTTTATTTTAGACAGGGCATGTCTTTGTATCCACAGTACAAGAAAATATGAGGACAAAATACAGTCGTTTATTATGTGAACAATATACTGTACAATTGTGAGGCAACAAGGTTCTTGTTGCCTTAGTCTTAATAGTGTTAATTATATTAAACACTTCAATTTCATCAAAACCAAACTAAAATTAAATTGTTCTTAAAATTCCATCAATAATGTTAGTTTTATAAATCTTATACCAAAATTAAGTTTTAAAATATTTAAAACGAGGGCGTTTTAGTTTTGAGAAAGGTAAACTATAAGATTATTCGATTTTTAAAACTAACTAAAATTAATTTAAATAATAATGAGCCAAAAGAAAACTCCACCAATTTATAAAATGATATATTAAGGAATCGTTTTTAATCTCGATATATTAACAAATTTCATCTTCAGTCATTACATTCAAACTCACCACTGCAGCAGCACTAAGGGTTTTAGAAGTTAAAAACAAATTAGAATTAGTGAAAACCTTCATTTGTGCGTAAAGTTAAGAGAGAAAGGTAAAACTTTTAAAAACTCAAGTTTAAAGACAGGAAGATTTTCAGACATTTAACGAAGAGGAACTGGAACCAAAAAAACTGTCCACCAACAATTGGAGGAAATGACAAAAATCGCGACAAGTATATATAACATGGACAGCACTACACTTAATAAACTGGCAAAAAAAACGACTCAAAAACTCAAGGCACATATGATCCTATTACAAAAATTTCTATTCCAATGGGCAAACCGTACAATCCAGTAAGATAACATCTAAATTAGTTTTGGATTGCCATAACGCATTAAACGAGATATCGAGTACAAAGACAGTGAAGCTGTTATGTCAGCAATGTCAGCAATGCTGACATAACAGCAATGCTGTTATGTCAGCAATGTAACGAAGGCGAATGATTGAACCAGAGCCCTTTTGCGGGTTGGCTAAATCCATTGCAAAGTCAGCAATCAAAAAATGGGAACAAAAAATTCGGCCATGGTGGAGAGGGGCAGAAATAGGACAAGAAATTTGCCAGAGGACCTGCTAAGCAATAAAAGGAACGTAGTAAAAACAACTCGTTTCAACGCTCAATGCAAGTTCAGCCAAGATAAAGAAACGACCACGCGAGTGTTTTCATCTGCTGGGAGTAACCCAACCATAGGTAACGAGCTCCACCAAGGAGTCACTATCTAAAATGTGAAGTCTAATTTGGGTTTCAGCAACGGACAGCCTATATGCTAACTCTTCCAATCTGAATCTTGAAAGTCTGAAAAATTACTTCCAATTTCGAGTAGTTAATAAAAAAAATTCGCAGCATAATGTTCTTAGCACAATTACGGTTAGTTTCATTTATATTCCCTTCGAGTTTATTGTACTAAATGTTATAGTGCTTGTAAAAACGCCAACAATTCAATTAATTGTTCTCAATTATCCGAAACCATTAACCTGATCTAATTTGATATTATCTACACTATAACCATGTATATTGCGTGTCGGTGAAAACTGGCCGTCCATTAAAATTATGAACTAGTTCGGAGGAAAAATTAAAGCAAATATTCCGCCCATTTCTTAATTGTCTGTATCTATGCACAGCAAAATGGCAAAACTAAAAATAATTGTCAACGCAAAACAGAACTACTGCAATCAGTCATTTTACAAATTATTGCTACGTATTTACGTTTTGTTTTTTTACAATAATAACAATTTGCACCTCCTATTAGCTACTTAATTTTAATAGCCGTTGCATCAGTACGTGTTAAAACCTCAAATAATATGATGAAGAGCCAGTGTAGCTGTCGGAAAACTCATTAAAACTATTCCACATTTATCATATTTTCTGTGGAGCTTTGCTGACGACGGGGAATAGATTAATCGGTATCGAAATTTAACTTTGTTGCCACAGCACATCCATTTTAAATTAGCGAATTCGGGCAACGACTTTTCGTAGCCTCTAATTGCACGTGCCACCCTCGCAAACCGAAACTTTTGCGGAAGAGCTGCGAACCTTAATTGCCACCCCAAAATATCTCATTTAACGTTCTCAAGTTGAATATTTTTTCGAACGGTTTTATAGCCTGTTTCATCGGTTCTGTCAGCATTTCGAGTCTCCAAGAACATTTACCTCCCATTACCTAATAGAAAGTCGAATTTGATGGTAGAGGGTGTCAAGACCATCGATACGTCTCTGTGGTAGGTTCTCCCAGGAATACCTTACTTCATGTGACTATAGTACAAGATATAAACCGACTCGGCCTTCCACCATTGTTCAATAGGCGATAAGTCTGGTGAACTTGCGGGATACGGAAGAAAGGTTACATTACTTTGTAACGCGACAGGTTGAAACACGTTCTTAACAGAATGTTAATGTTATGGCAACCCCAATAACGTCTTACAAAGAGCACGTGCAAAATTGAAGTTGGCGCCGTTCTCCATTGTGAGCCCACAAACAAAAAGGTTCCTGACATAATGTCAGCTGCAGGTCTATATGCCTGTGATTTATCCAAGCGTGTTTGCTTTTTCAAGAATGAGTTTCCATAGTGATTCACTACAGCTTACCTTTCCAGTGTAATTTTCTTCTATACATACGAATCACTGGAATTTGTCTGTCTAATTAATTCATCATATATTACGAGAATTATGAATGACAAATCACTTGTTAATGGTCAATATTACATATTAATTTTCTTCGAAAAGACTACTATATCCCCTAACATTTGTGTAGGCCTATTTCACTATACACTAACACCAACCGATAGTAATGTGACTCATGGAACTACTTCTTTTTTCGTGATCGCTTCTTCTTCTTTAAGTGGCGCGATGCCACTCCCCTGAACACATGTCCTGACGTCAAACGATACTAGTCCGTCGTATTAGCCAAGATATGCGTCTGCGACCAGGAGGGTGTGCTCCGTTTATCTTTCGTTGTAGAACTAGGTAATTGCAACAAATGATATTTTTCTCTTGCGTCTCTAAATCATTTCTACGCATTTATTCTCCTTCTGAGTCTTACCAGTACCTACTCGTATGTTGTAGACTCTACGAGGGCAGCGCCAAAATTTACCGGTCTGAATATGAAAGAAACAAAGTGGAGTAACAATTTTTTATTATTTTTCAATATAATCCCACTTAACTTCAATACACGTATTACATCTCTTTATTAACAACTCAATCCCTTTAAAAAAATATTATTTTGATTTGTCTACAAAATGAGCTAAAACCGCCTCTTTTAACTCAACTTCGTCGTTAAACCACCGTCCATGTAAGTCCTTTTTCAAATATCCAAACAAATAGTAGTCGATGGGGGCCATATCTGGACTATGGGGAGGATGATCTATCTGTTGAAACGCACACTCAAAAATGGCAGCTTATGCAACACCAGCAGTATGGACAATATTTACCATTGACAGCGGTATTCGTTTCTTTAAAATGTATCAAAAGAATTCCTTCACAATCCCAAAAGATCGTGGCCATCACCTTTTTTGTTGACTGGCAGACTTTGAATTTTCTTGGAAGTGCTTCACCCTTACGACGCCACTCCATTGATTCTTTTTTCGATAGAGGGTCATAATAGAGAACCATAGTTTCATCTTCCGTCACAATAGTTTCAATTACAGGCTTCGGTTCCGACTTAGAGTTCCAAAAAGACCCCGCACATTCGACACGGCATTGTTTTTGAATAGCCGAAAGGTTTTTAGGAACCCATCTTGCACTAATCTTGTGCATACCCAAATGATCATGCAGGGTTCGAAGAACACTTGTATCGGAAAGCTCAGAAATTTCTTAGATTTCCTTGACCATTAAAAGTCGATCACTCAATACCACCTCTTCCACAATCGCAACAATATCTTCCGTTATGACCTCCACTGGTCGACCAGTTCTTGAATCACCTTCAAGGGACTCCTACCCCATTCGAAAACGTTTTGCCCATTCTTTCACTACAGAATACGAAGGAGAACTTTGGCCGTACACACCATCCAGCCTTTATTTAATAATTTTAGGTGCTAACCTTTCTTTTGTCAAAAAATTTATGACTGCTCTATACTCAATTTGCGACATTTTTTCGGACACGTCTTGTTTAAAGTGTTGTCAATAAAAAACTATTTGACGCAAGACTAAGATATATATTTAACATTCAATCCACTCATTCATATTGACAATATTTATTTGGGTTTGGTGAGTAGCTCTACTTTCTTGGGTTTTTCTTTGAAGCCATACATTTAAGCGTCCTTCTTCTCTATCACTGCGTTTTCAAGTGCTTTATTCCACCATGACTTCCCTTTGGAATCGTTATACGGATCTTTCCCCTAAGACTTCATTTGCCGCTTTAGAGATATATTTCCAGACAGTCTTGTAAATGTACCATTTTGAAAGCTTCCTAACTTATTTTCCAACCGCTTTTGTAAGTGGTCAAAAAATGACAAAGAAACATATTTATTAAAGTCGGATTTACAATAGCGATCGACGTTTCACATTTCATTACTCCGCGATTTTCTGAAATAGCCTACAAACACGGTTTTTCGTAAATTTTTCACTTTTTCTCGCGCCAGCGATTCTCTTCAATTCGATTACTTAACGAAACGTCAGGAATAAAGGGGAAACGCCAAAATATATGAACGATACCATGTATTATTCAACGGGAAATTCGAGCGGATATGAAAATTTCATCTGCGAGCGGATAAAAAAATCTGTCGAATATCGAATACTTTTTGCGGTTTACTTTTGGCGACGTAAGAAGTCATTGCAGATCTATATCTGACACAGAAATAAAAAATATTAATACAGTAATCAACACGATTGCTGAGCTGATAAACATCTTACCACAAAACCGTTTGCGTACATTATTTTTTACTTAGGTTCTATTTTTGTGTTCACATCTTTTTAAAGTTTAGGATCACACACTTCTGGTAATGTTTTTGAAATCGT
Source organism: Cylas formicarius (assembly GCF_029955315.1). Taxonomy (NCBI): domain Eukaryota; kingdom Metazoa; phylum Arthropoda; class Insecta; order Coleoptera; family Brentidae; genus Cylas; species Cylas formicarius. Next base: position 13,902,881 of record NW_026844319.1, on the reverse strand, counting down.
CTGCTCTCCGTATCTTAAAATATATATAATATGTATAAAATAACCAAGGATAATAAATTAATCCCCAGGAATTTTATTCCATCGGTTGTGCACTTTGGCGATGTGACCTGTTGTGTGAATCATTGGTCGCACGCCATTTACACAGACTTTTCAAAGGCATTTGATAGAGTAAATCATCAAATCTTAATCAAAAAATTGGGAAAAATTGGAATCCAGGGAATACTTTTGAAATGGTTAACATCGTACCTTACAGAAAGAGTGCAGATTGTGCGCGTCCAGAGCTCCCAATCCACCGAAATTAAAAAGCCTTCTGGTGTTCCGCAAGGATCATACCTGGGAGCCCTGTCTATGTGATTGATATTGCCTCATGTTTTAATAAATATTAATAAATGCCAAGTAATGAACATTTAACCGGAGCAGAAACCAAACATATTATACTTATATAATATAAAAGGGTCACCGTTATTGCAGGCCTACGTAATAAGGGATCTTGGAGTCTTACTCGATATTAAACACACAACACACCATGTTTCGTCTCTTGTGTCTAAATCACTTGAGATTTTGAGCTTTATTAAGCGTTGTACAGTGGACTTTCAGAATATCTCGTCTCTCAGATTACTGTTCTGCTCCCTCGTGCGGCCATATACAGGCCATAGAAAGAGTGCAGCATAGGTTCCTGTGGTATATAGCATTTAAGATGCACCGCGGATTTGAGGATGTCGATTACTCGGAACTGGAAATCTCTCTGAGCTGTTATGTAAGATTGGACTTCGAGTTCCCTCTCGCCAGATCAGAACCACTCCTTTTAGGTAGAAATCGCTTTTCGGACCAACTTTACTGCTTCCAGAATGCAAAAATATTTAAGAAAGAACTAAAAGAGTGTCAGCGAAACTGTTCCGTTGTCTGACTTCTGAATAATATTGTGTAACAATGTGTTGATACCTCGCTCCTATTATAATATTAATATTTTGGAAAACCCATGCTTGTCATACTATGGTTGGGTGTTTATCTATCTATTTCATTCTGTTTTATTTTAGTTTTGTTTTACTTTATTTTGTTCTTTACTATCTTGTTTATCTGAAACTTATTTTATATTGGGCGGTTGGCCCGTTGATAAATAAATAAATAAACGAAGTCGTTCAACAATATTTCTTTGGTGGTTACGATCCACATTTCTCGACAATGTTTAAAAAAATAGGTAACAAACACTGATGACAATGTCGTCGTCATGTGTTGCTGTGGTGGAGACACGGCTTCTGGACTTGATTTTATTCAACAACAGGACTTTAATAAAAAAATCGGGCACTTTAAATACGTCATGCATAAACATGAAAACAACGCGGGTCGCTTCGTCAACAATTCGGCTTATGAAGCATGCAAATTTAAAGGCGTTTAACCGAGCGTTAGCTTCTGACTAATTAACAGAGACCGGCCACGTTGTAATGACCAAGCAGCAGCATACGGCGAACATGCGAATATTTCAAACGAGAATTAAAGTCCGCGATTTAGTTTAATCCACTCCGTCGGGTTCGTTTTTAATACGTTCATTAAATCGGGGTCGTTTTCGCGAGATATGCACGTTCACGTAAAAGGAAGGGGGAGGGGTGGGATTTGTTCGCGACCGAGGACCATATATCCTCGCTTCTAATCTTAAGGAACTCCGGACCCGATGGGCCGTGATGAAACAACCCGGAAAACGTAATCGGAGAACAAAGAAACAAAGTGCCTCGCGTTCTCCAAACGAAATTTTCACGCGCAGCTAAAGACGGTTTATCGTAAGAGGCGAACTGTTTAGTTACCTAGTTAGAAGATTTCGCTTTTAAAGTTTGGGAATGCTGTCAATGCATATGTATAATAATAATAATTTTAAGGGAGGGGAATTAGCGACATTCGCAACATGCGAAATAAACAGATTAAGGCTATGAGGGCAAATTTCCATCTAAGAAAACATGACTCCAACCTCCATGCAAGCATATGTCTCCGATAAATCTCATACACATCTTAATCTTAATAGTACCGAATAACACGAACACGAAATGGTTCAAACAAATGGGGAGAAAGTCGGCAATGGAAAAGTATGTCTTTGCTTGGTAGAAATCCACACGACCTTGACCGAAATGAGGCTGACAAAATTGCGTCGAACGCGTGGTTGAGATATGGTAATCTATTTACAGAGACAGAGACATTCCTTCTTGCGATCCAGTACCAGCTAATCAATTCCAGATGCACATAATTGGAAATGCCCAAATAACAGATGCCAGTTGTCCAAGTGAAAAGCCTGAGACCATTCAGCACATAGGGGAGCATGCAGCAAGCTCTCACAGACCGACTATCTTCACCGTCACAACCAAGTAGCAAACATAATCCACGAAAAATCTGGAAAATAGCCGAAGTTCACGTCCTACCAGTGGTAATCTCGACCGCAGGAATCATATCTTTAGACCTACAAGAAAATATCAGAACCGTAGGATTGAATCCAAATATATTCAAAATAATGCAGAAAGCTGTTATTCTGAACACCCCACCGAATCACCCGCAAATTTCTCGAGGAGTGAAGATGTTTTGACTTAGCCCCGCACTTCCCGTCATTACACCAGTTTGCAGAAGCTGAGAAGAAGAAATAATAATTGTACTGAAGTGGCTTTTACTTGATGAAAATCCAATTAACACAATTAAATTAGTACAAAAAATGTTCAGATTTTCAAAGATAATGCTTCCCAAAAAAAAGTATTACAAGAGCAGATAAAGCAAAGACAATCATTCCTATCGATTCTCTAGAATATATTACAAAAATCAAAGAGTTCCTTAAACCGGACATATACCAAAGTATACAATATGATCCCACCGAGTTATATCAAAAACAAATCCAAACTGTAATGGCAGATTTGTCACTTTTTAATGACATAATAATAATAATCATGAATCCTCAACCTGAAAAGTTATATTCTTTAATTAAATTGCACAAACAAGATATGCCATTAAGACCTGTAGTTTCTTTTGTAACAGCATCATCAGTTAAATTCTCAACAAGATTAATAAATATTTTAGAATATCACTTTGCCTTCACACCTAGATACGTTATCAAAAATTCGTTCGAACTAATTAACAAGGTTAAAGACATTAAAATTCGTGCTAAGGCAATTCTACTTTCATTTTACGTCCAAAATCTATTTGCTAGCATTCCACTAATTGACGTAATAAAGATAATAGACAATATTCTCACTCAAGTCAACCCTATCATAAAACAAGACTTGCTAGATAGTTAAATAGATTGTTTGGATCAAAATTATTTTCAATTTAATGGTCAATTTTATTTTGCTAAAGAAGGATTAATTATTAAAAACCCACTTAGTCCACTAGTTGCAGAAATTTTCATAGACAATTTAGAAAATATCATACATAAACATCCTGTGAGTAAAAGATTTCTCTGTTGGTATAAATACGTATATGATGTTTGTGCTTGTTTTACTAGAAAGTCAACTGCAGTCTTTTTTGAAACATATTAACTATATACATAACTGTATAAAATTTACCATAGAGACAGAACTAGATAACTCTTTAACCCTTCTGGGCAACTATAATTAAACTACAGAATTAGATTTTTTCATTCACCATAGACCCTCACACACGGACACAATAAGACCTGATAACTCAAATTACTCTCACACACACAAAATGGCTGCCTTATAGCCTTTTATCCACATACTACTTAATATAAAGAAAAGAAATGAAAGAAAAATTTGAAAAAGAATTAAATATTATACAACAAAAAGCTTTTTGGTATTTAAGGCTGAAACCCCCATAGGATTTTTTTTAAAAAACAATAAAACTAACTCATGAAAAACTCAAAAATCCGGAGTCCACAAACAGGTAGAATATTTAAGAAACGTATTAACGAACATAATAGAGCGTATAAAAATAAAATTTCGGATTCTAACTATGCCATTCAATTAAATTCAGAAACGCACAAGTGACTCTTTATCGCCCGTATGACTCACCTGGCTCTAAACCCTTTGTTCGTCGTTCTTAGAACACCAATATTGGATACAAATTTAATATCAGGAACAAGCGACTGATCTGATTTGCTATATATGGATGATCTGAAATTGTTTGCAGAGAACCAGATTGAACAGGCAGGCCAGTATAGGACAAAAGACAAAAGGGAAAAAATAAGAGAGTCGCATAACATTAGTTTGATGTCTGTATTTAAAATATTTTTGAATATATAGAGAGTTCTAGGTTCCTATAACTTCTCTGAAGTAAGACATTTGATATTCGAAATGAACATTGCTAGTGAAAATCCCACCCAAATTCTTACAAAAATTGATAATCTTAATGTTTGTAACGAACCATCACTGCACCGATGCCATTATCTTAACCGCAACGCATTAAGACGGCCCCGGCGCAAAAAACCCTTTGATCACGCTTGGACCCCGGCACGTCACGACGAGTCCGGATTCCGACACAGGAGTTGTTGTTCGACGGCGTTGCGCGACGGACGCGAAGTTTTTCGTTTTATTTCACGCAACTGTTAAAGACACGCAGTCTCAGTAAAATAGTAAGAAGTCTGTTCCGTGTTTTCGTGCTACCCACTTCACCCCGAGAGGACCCCGTTCTCTTACATCTTCTTATTATTTACGACAAGCTTAAAACCAATATTCTTGAACAAGCTAGCGTTTTTTTCCAAAAAAATAATACCTTAGTTTTTTCATTTATCAGAAGAGCATGGACACAAGACATTTTTGAAACAACTCTCAAATCAGAATTAATATGGCTGTTGGTAAGCACTGAGTTTTCAAATTTAAATGATACATGTAACTGCATATCATCAACAGACTGATGCGATTTCAGATATTTTAAATGGTAAGCAAAATTCCTGGTATAGAAAGAAAACAATAAAGGCTTGAACATACTTCCCTGCGGAAACCCCCTCGTAATATAAGAAAATGGTGAAAATGGTTAAATACTTTCTAACTTCGTTCACTAAAATATCTTTGAATGAGAAAGATGGCCAACTTGCTAAGACCGAAGTATTGAAGTCTAGCACAAAGACTCATGATTCAGGGTGTCAAAGGCTTGCTGTAGCCTAGAAGTATACGGCAGGTTCATTTCCTTCATCGCAGTAGTTGTACTATGCATTGCACGAAATCCAGACTGAGTTGAAGGGATAACTTCGAACTGCAAGAAATATTCATTACGATGTTCATACATTATTTTTTCCATAATTTTTGAAAGCACTAGTAATAGACCTGACAGTTCACTTGGACTATTGTGTGTGTGTAAGGAAACTTATTAGAAGTTATGCAGATATAGAGCAATAAAGTTATATGCCCTATCAGATGAGGAGTTATATAATTTATCATTTTTAAATCAATCAACCAAACAGTTCTAGAAACAGATAGAGCGGTCTGTACTGGGGCAGGCCTCTATATAGAGGTAGTGCAGTGGACTACAATAGACCGGACATTGCCATCATTGTTAAGAACATCTGGTAGATGATTAGTGTAAGGACTATTCCACTGGTGATATCGGCTCAAACGATTTAGCTTATTTTTCTATCGGATTTGGCATAAGCACCGTCATCAGTTTGTGAAGTTTCGAAATTAGTAATGAGAACATCATTCAATAACATTTAGCAAGACATTAAATAGGTTTCAAAGGGAAATTGATCGGATGCGTGACGTACTAAGGTCCACTCAATCAGTCACATTTTTTCGAGTTTACACAAGGGAATAGGTGGGTTGGTCGTTCATATAAAAATCAAGACTTTATTTAAAACTAATTTATTTACTTTTTCGTTTCCCTTTTCCTTATTTGTCCTTAATGTGTTCTTTTTTATGTATTATTATCGCCTTTCAAAAGGGAAATATAATTTTGAGTTAAATAGTTTATTACTATTAATGAATTAAAAGTCAAACTAATGGTACCGAAATGTTGAGGTATATTATGCTCCTTCATGTAACGGATGACTGACATCACTGTAATCTGCAGGCGCGAACTAAACCGGCAGATTACCATCCCGGAGTCGTATCTACCTACCCACAATCCTGCTTTGTGATTGAAAACTAATCCGGACAAAATTCACTGAATACTACAATCTACACGAAACAGACCTTTTCAATTTCATATAAAAATGTGGCGATTTCTTCACGTCACACTCCTTCTGGGGAGAGACCCGAAGCAGTAGCACTCCACAAGAAGTATATTTATAAGTTCCACAGTCTGTAGGAGTTTCGTTTAAAAGGGGATATCAACCACAACGATCGTTTGAGATTGGGAAGATAGCTTTGCACACTCTGCTTATCTCGTTATAGAATTATCTAAATCATTTCGAATTTCCTGAAAATCAACGCCTGCGCTGTCAACAGGGTCCTTCAGAAAACGAGTCTACCCCTCCTCAGGAAGAGCATTTATCACACTCGTCAGATCGATTCAGTGAACAAGTCCCTTCTTCCAATGTTTCTCGAAATTTCTGCTATCCTGTCTCCATCACAGGCGAATATTCCCTTACACAACACAGGAAATATGCCAACGCATGATTTCTTAGTTGTTTGCTCTGAATATTCCAGAAACGTTTTTAAAATCAATAAGCGAAACGTTGTCAAAAAGTTTTGTGGTCATGTATTATAACATTGCTTCAATGAGACATTTTTATAATAAGTGATCCATCATAAAATAACATTTTTATAGCGATACAACCGCCCAAAAACTGTGCAAAGCAATTAGGGGGGCGAGAAATCCGATTCCGTAACATAATAACTCATTCTTGCTCATGTGTCCTAATCTCGCGTTCTTGTTCTCGCGTCGCTTGACAGGGCCCATCAATCGCACTCCAGTTTCTTTCTCTGTTGTCTCTTTACCTTCGTACAATCGTACATCGGCCGAATCATTCTTTGTATCATCTCGACTCCATTAAGCTCGAAAAAAGAACTTACGAGTCAGTGTCCCCTTTGGGTTTCTATGGTCTTTCATCAGCGAAACAAATAAAGTTTAACTATCGCTTTCGAGTGGAACGATTTGGGAATATGAAACGCTTTACACCCCCTAATTTGCGGGGAGTAAATTTAATCCAGTAATGTCAGAAAGCGGCGCGCAAATAACGACAAATCGGTAAAGAGATAACGCGCCAGTTTTGGCGTTAAAGATAACGTCTGTAGATATTCGGCGAACCGTGAACCCAAGTGAACGTCTTTAGTTTGTATCGCTCAGCGCCTGCGAGTCTGATAAGGGATTATGACGTTGGGGAGCGGGTGGGCATTAGGGGTGCACTTAAAAGCCAAAGTTGTGAGGTTTTATACACTGGCTATGTGCGTAAGCCGCTTATAGGAAGCATACTTTCAGCCTGCGGAAATGAAGTCTCTAATAAAAACTTCTATGTGATTTAAGAATTAGGGGCGACGATGTGATCATTGAGATTTTTACACTAGTATGTTAGTTTTCAAGTTTCTAATCACAGATTACCCCAATATGGTTGTTTGTTGCCTATTTCTAAATGCAGCAATATATTTTTTCTATTTCCTTTTTGTAAAATACCTAATTGTACATCAATCGTGGGGAAGCGTCACTATCCCATGTGAGTTTCTTGTTCCAGGGATCCGAGCCCCTGCGGACATTTCCGAAATATTACCGCACGGGTTTGGGAGTAATGGGATGTTTTCGGGGATTTTACTGCATGTCTCTCATGTTTCATGTTGCATGTTAGTGAATATATTGGTGTTGTTTCGCAAAAGTGTGTTAGAAAAATAATAATATAGTTACAAAAGAACTATTTGCAATACAAATTCAATTGTAAAGTTTTCTCATCATATTTCGAGTAGTCAGTTGTTGGAGCACAGAGAAGTAATAAGGGGCTCTACAGCATTTTCTAGCGTGTTATCATCTCCCACTTTCAAATACACGTTCGAAGCAATGTTCCCGAATATCGTCGTTGTTCATTATTAAAAGTGATGTTTTGGGTTGGGTAAAGAAAATTCATCTGCGTCAGTTTTCCACAATTTCTTCTCGTCTATGAGTGAAATGAAACCATCCTCTTTCATCTTACGGAACAACAGTAACTGTCGGAAAGTAACTATAATTCAAATGTTAAACACTAAGTCTACCTGACACTATATAATAAATAGCTATTAAATAAAATTCGGTGGTCAGAATAGTTTGAATCTGTGCTATGCTAATGTTGTCCTAGGTTTTTTAAAAATTATTTTCCACTTCAAGTACATAATTAACACATTCTTCTTCAGTTGTAATTTAAGGGGTGTATTATCCAATTTTTTTATGACCTCGTCTACGAAATACGTTTTATTACGCGATTTAGTTATTAAAACCTCAGTTGTTTTTTGGTATAAGTATCTTCAAAATGCTGACTAAGGAAGTTATGCAATACCGCTTTTTTGCTGCTTGCTATCATAACTAGCATTATCATTAATTATTACGCTGCTTGGTGGAATGTGGGATATTGCTCATATATACATATGGTAAAATGGATATTCTTTTACCACTCTTTATAGTGTCAAGGTTGTCGAACCAAGTCTCGTCTAATATTTCGTTTTTCCACGCGAAATTTATGAATTTAAGTTAAACATTTTTGATTCCAAGCACTGTCACTTCACAAATTCCGAAAACTTTAAGAGAATATTTAACTACGACCTCAAATCAATCTCAATCGTCGCTACGACGAAAGCGATCGTCTTCAACTACGAGGACGCAAGTTTAAATTACCCATGTTTACACCCTCTTTTCAATCACTGCGACGGCAGCGATCGCGTTAATAGGGAGTCCTTTGTAGATGCCGGGTAGTCAAACGTGAGCGGTATTTATTACACCCCCCAGGCTTTGCCGAGGTTAATTGCCCGCGGTGCCCAACTTACTACTTTTGATTTGTCACCCTCGGCGTCGGCGTTTGGTTGCAAAGTTATCAACCACTGTGCTTACGCGGCGTCGTTGTTTCGAATGGACGCGTTCACAAAAAAAAAAAACCAAACTATAATAAAATAATATAATAACAATAATAATAATAACCTTTAATAAAGTTAGATGGACGAAGTCGAACTTTAAAGCCACTGACTGCAATCTACATATTTCAAATTACAGGTGAATGCTGACATGAGAATATAACATTAATTTAACTCTATCCTTCGGAAAAAGTAAAAGCCTTTTTAAATAGAAGCTAAAAGTTTTTCACGAACCAAGTAAATTTGATTTGAGATCGTGATGGTGGCTACACCGTAGGACCAGCGGACACACTACAACAGTTGCTGACCACGCACTTCCCAGGGTCAGCCGAACCGGACACAGGGGAGAATGCTGAAGCCGGGGGTCGCCTTAGATGCGACTATGCCACGGCAAGGAGGGTGGTTACCCATAGTAGGCGGAAGTGGGTTATTGACAGCTTTGGCCCCTTCAAGTCAGCGGGCGAGGATGGAGTATTCTGCTGCAAAAGGACGGAGGTCTCCTGACCAGCCCGCTGATGGATCTGTTCAGAGCCTCCATTGCGAGGGGATACGTGCCCGAGCTGTGGAGATACAGCAGGGTAGTGTTCATCCCCAACGTAGGGAAGAACGACTACATGGACCCGAACTCATACCGACCCGTTTGCGTCGCCAGCTTCATTATGAAAACTCTGGAGAGACTTGTGGACCGGTATTTGAGGGACTAGGTGGAGCTGCACGCCCGTCCAGAGGCAATCCAGCATGCGTACCGAAGCGGCGGGTCTGTGCGATCGGCTCTTCACCATCTGACTTTCAGGTTGGAGGAGAATATGAGCTCGGGACGGCTGTCGGTGTGCGTGTGCATGTGCGGCCCTGTACTCGAGCTGCAGGGCGGTGGAACGTACTGAAGTGGGGACGGTCATTGTAAAATGGATCCGCTCCATTCTAACCGACCGGAGGGTTGAGGCAAGACTGGGTGGGAGCAGGTCTCCATCGCCTCATTACCGGGCTGTCCACAGGGTGGGGTCTTGTCCCCCTTCTTGTGGTGCCTAGTGGTGAACGAGATTCTAAGGGAAGAACACGAGTCTATGCTCAGGCATATGCAGAAGACCTTGTGATAATGACATAGGGGACGGATGTGGGAAGGATGCAGGGGCTCCTGAAAGGGGCATTGACAAGATTCCGACCGGGACAGCAAGTTAACTATCAATCCTGGCAAGGCAGAAATGGTCTTCTTCATCTGGAAAAGGAAGGTGGAGCGTAACCTCAACATTTCGATGCAAGCGGAAGCGTCAAGTACTTGATAAACTGCAGAGATTGGCATGCCTCTGCATAACGGGCACCATGAGGACGGCACCTACGAGGACCCTAGAGGCTCTGGAGGGTCAGCCCTCTTTGGCGTATCGGGTGCGGATGGAGGCGGCCAGGAAGGCTGTAAGGCTTGCGAGCTGCGGGCTCTGGAGAGGGGGAACCTTCAAGCGTGGCCAGTACGCCATTTTAGAGGGCTGGCCCGGAGATCGCGGTGTCATGGGCATGCCGAGTGACGTCATGATCCCTGAGATGACCTTGATTGACAAATGGATCTTTCTCTTCCCATCGAGGGAAGAATGGAGAGAGGGCCGAGTTGGCTCCTGGGATGGACTTGTCTGGCACACGGACGGGTCCAGAATAAGAGATTTGTTCGGAGCTGGAGCCACTACGAGACAACGGGATCGAGCTTGTCGGTCCCTCTGAGTCAGTAATGTACCGTTTTTCAGGAGGAAATTTTCGCTATATTGAAGGCGACCAGAGAGGTGCTTCGGCTCAACCACGGAAGCAGGAGAGTATTCTTCTGCTCTGATAGTAGGGATGCACTTATGGAGCTAAAGTCAGTGCGCACGCGCTCCTTGTTGATAAAGGAGTGCCAAGGGGTATTGAGGAAAGTTGCCGATGCGCACAGGCATATGGGACCAGAGTGACGCTTGGGGATCGCACCGTGCGTGAGGTAGGGAGGTCTCAAAGGCAGGGTGAGAGAACAGGCCGTGGTGGGCTGGAGGATTGATCTGGGAATGAGGCAGGCGAGGCTTATGATGGATGGGCCCGCCCTTCCTCGGATCCGGGAGCTGCTTGGACTGACCAGAAATGAGTGCAGAGCACTAACAGAGGCCTACACAGGACATTGCAGACTTAGGAGGCATCTTTGCTTGCTAGGCATTGGAGACGACCCGGAGTGCACGTGGTGCATTGAAGGAGAGGAGACCCCGTATCATTTGCTTATCAAGTGCTCTGCTTTGACATGGGCAAGATTTGGAGTCTTAGGAACGGCCCTGATCGATCCGGAATCAGTGCACGGTATTGGGCTAAAGGAGTTGCTGACATTCTATAGGAGCGGCGGCATTCTGGACGTCCTCTAGCGCGGTCTGAAGGCACACAACGGACCTATATGGTGGGCTAACTGCTTGGACGCCCGCGGGGGACACTCGCCCTTAATACCAATACCAATAATAAATAACTTTTTCGGCCATGGTAGACCAACAAACCTCTGGATTGATTTTTGCATCACGTGCACATGCACATGAAAAATAACAAAACTCGGGCGCTTGATACCATGTATTCGGAGATGTTACATGTAATTAATTAACGAAATATATTTTAAGAAAAAATCCACAATAGCGATAGCAAATTGAATCGGGATCGTCACTTAAAAGAAACAACAAAATCGGAAGCCGGTCGTCCGAAAAAAGAAAATGGTAAACGTCGGAGGCACGTTGAGACGATATACGAAACGTGAGTCGCCGGAAAATTGCCTATAAAAACTTTTGCTTTGCTTAAGTATATCGTCCCGAATCGAAAAGTTTATATCGCGTTCGGCGATCCGTAGGTCCATTTTTACTTGTCGTCTGACGTTAAACGATCATACTTGGAAGTTCATTTCCGACAGTTTAAGTTATCGGGGCAAACTTCCCCGAGAAGTTTCGATCGAATTGTTAAAGTTCTATCTATCGTCGACGACGGTGATCGCTTCCCTTATTTCGAGTCCAAAATTAGACTACGGAATTTAATCGTCAAAGCAAAATTATCGTAGGTAGACTCTCTATTAATAAACCGGGCATGGTGTGTTACGACTTCCTTCCAACTGCAAATTTTTCCTAACCTTTAAAAAAAGTTTTCTGGAATTAGTTCTCCAGATTAGTAATCCAAACATACATACAGATACAGGGTGTTATTTTCTTTAAACGGTTTTTGTAGGTAGATTGCTAAAATGCTAATGTTTTATGCTACATACTTCAAACGCCATGGTGGTCATTTTTATCATTTTCTTTAGTGTTAACTAGTGTCCAAAATATAAATGTTCATAAAAATATGTTATGTCACACCGTATCTCCAGCGTTGCAGAATGTCTTTCGAAAGATCCTGGATGTGCATAATTTTATATGAATTTAACTACAAAAAAAACAGGTATGTCAGATCACTTGCAGATTTTGAGAATTTATTATTTATTATTATTATTATAAAACATCGATTTCTCCACCTAATTGAAGGATCAAACACAACTAATATAAAGAGATATATTCCTGAACATTCTCTAAACAGCCAACCAACAACAAAGTCGAACTTAGTGAACTATTCTTGTTATCCTGGCTTGAATACTGTAGATGTCACAAATTCCAGAATTTTGTAATGCTGGCTGACTAATGGCAGTTTTCGACCATCTAGTTTTAATTTGATTTTAATTTCAGATAGTGGAATACGTATGAAAGAAGACACATTGCAGACATGGTAAACCATATGACTGAAAAAACTGGAATAGTTCATTAAATGCCTTTCACTAGCGATAGAAATGGCTTTGCTGCTACATTAGAAAAAGCAGCTGATTGTGTGCGAATTAATTGTTACATAGGCATGTCAACTTTAATGAGAAAAACAGTATTAGAAGAGCAAGGTGGTTTAAAAACATTTGGTTGCTGAAGATTTTTTCATAGCCAAATCTTTTATGGATAGAGGGTGGAAAACTGCCATTAGTAGTCAGCCAGCATTACAAAATGCTGGAATTTGTGACATCTACTGTTTTCAAGCCAGGTTAACAAGAATAGTTTACTACCCTTCAATAAGTTCGACTTTGTTGTTGGTTGGCTGTTTAGAGAATGTTCAGGACCATATCTTTCTATATTAGCTGTGTTTTGATCCATTATTACTATTATTATTTATTATTACTATTAATCATGATTATAACCACACCTAGAGATCAAAATTTCCGAATTTTACTTTTTAGAATTTTAAAAACGTCAAGAATCTCAAGAACTACTTTCAGTACTGTAACGTATATCACGAGCATTGTCAAGTATTTAATTGTTGAAATGTATTTTAATGGCAAAAATCTAATGTTATTAAATGGGTGTAAAATGCCACATTTTTTTCACGACCATAAAACTAAAAATTGTGAACACAGTTAAGCACTGAAGAAGCCAACAGAATGACTGGCGACATGTCAGCATGTTCGATTCGTCAACAACCCACGCAATCCAGACGTTTTGTAAATAGTATTACAACAGTAGCCTGTGGAAGTGGAAAAATTACTGGGAAAATAGAAATAGAAAAACAAAAAGGACGATAATTATCAATAAATTAAATTTAAACTATGGACAACCTAAACCCCTTCCCTAAATTAATAATAAAAATATTAATAATTAATAGCCTTATATTAAACAAAACAAAAAAATAACAAACACTAAAAATTGGGTAAAACATTTTTCTAATGTAGAGCTCTGAAGAGCAATCAAGGAATTTGAAGTGTTTGAACTTGTTAAGATCTAAGCGTCGACAGTAATATTCCATATTATCGTACATTTCAAGATGGATCACCAAATTCCTGATTCTTTGCAGGTTTCCTGGGTAGTCACATCAATAGCAGTCGTATTGACTAGCCTTCCATCAAGTCCTCTGGTAACTGGACAATAAAACATTTTAAGGAAATGGTCGAAAATAAAAAAATAAAAGTGGAAGAAAATACACCTACTGCTGGAAAATTTTATCTACCCACCTCTCTCGAGTTACAATATTCAAACAAGAGTTTGAGCAAACATCGTCACGATCGTCGAATGGACGTTTGTTTGAAAACTCGTTGTTTCCGTTTGTTTTGAAAATCGATTAGATATGAAGGAGAATCGCGCTAGCCGGTGGCACCTTGTAATCCCGCAGGAACAAAACGTTTCCCTTAGATTTATAAGGTCCGTTTTTGTTTGCCCGTAAACTGGGCGGTCGATCGGTTTTTTTTTCCGGGCAAGGTAAAAGAAAGCTTTTAGGTATTTTTCGGCAACATTTGTTCAGACGTACGGAATGTCAAATAGAACAATCTATATTTACAAATTCGGAGTTCACACAATTCCGAGTCGCTTTTGTGTGACATTTACTTATCTTCTGTCTATATCCTCCACATACGTGTAATGGAGACTGACTTTTCATTGTAGTTTCCTTGGGTTTCAATCTTTTGTATTCGACAAAATATTCTTAAACTATTTACGGGCGATTAATGAACAAATCATTTCAAGATGGTAAATATAAAATAATATTGAAGCGCTGTTGTGATGAGACATTAGCTAAGAACGTTCCTACACATTTTATTATATCATTGGTTTATTATATATTTGTTATAAAATAAATAAATAAATAGATAAAACCAAGTTCGGTGAAGGCCAGCTGAGCTGTTAACAACCAATTGACATTACAAAAATATATCGATATAAATAGTGCAATATTACTTTAAGGAAAATTCTTAATTATCTAATTAGTTTTCGGTAAAAATGTTATTTTTCAAATGAAACTGAAAAGCGCAAAGTGAAAGATATTTTATGCATAGCTAATCTGAAAATATTGATAAACAGTCTAACAAACGTATACAAGACGAATCTTTTAGTAATGGCTTTCTTAATTTTGAATATTGTTACTTACAGTTAAAATGAGTTCGACGGTAAGGAGTGATATTTATAGACGTATTACAATAAGTATGAGAGACATCCACCAGCACCTGCAAAATGTAATTTTTCTAGACTCGATATATTTTTTAAATATTTTGAATTGTGCAACTTATGATTAATATTATCGCTTAGTTAAAGGTGATGAAATAAATCGAATAATTTTCGTAGTTGTAATTTATCCAGAACATCCAAACAAGGTCCATAGCCCAAATTACAGTAATTTAGATGACTCAGAAACAGTGCTTCACACAGATTTTTTTCAACTTATAACTTCAGAATGTCTTTACTGTTATAGATGATGCGGAGATTAATATAAAGCTATTGGAGAATTTGTTGTATATATTCAAAAATGAATAAATATAATGTGATCAAAAACTGAAATGAAAAGAACGTATAAAAAATAAATTTGCAAATATATATATATATATATATATATATATATATATATATATATATATATATATATATATATATATATATATATATATATATATATATATATATATATATATTCTTACAAATTAAACAAAATTAAAGGGCTTTTGTGTTTTACCATATTTGTGAACAATTGGACTAAAAATAACTTTTATTATATAAAAAATTACAAAAACTGTTGAAAGTCACCTGCTGCCAGGACTTTGGTGTGTTTAATTTTAATTTAGTTGAGATCAAATAAGCCCCTTATCATTAAAAATAAAACTGCTAAATCTCAAGCAAATCTGCGAAAAAATATTTGAAATAATTTAAAAAACATTATTTAAAAAAACTTTGACACACTGTATAATGCTTTTTTCAAAAAGTGATCCAAGGAATCACCCAGGAGCGCAGAAGTCACTGCTGACATAAAATTCAAAATATGTCAGAAACGGTAAACCTTGGTTAGATATAATATATATTATAATAGTATATTATGCAACAAGTGCGGTAAACGGCATTTGACTCACGTGTTTATTTGACGCGAGCGGAGCGCAGCGGGGTAAATGACTCAACAAGTTTACCGAACGTGTTGCATACTATACTTTTTGTACGACCGTTAGTCTTTGGGACATTTTGGCAAAACAACACGAACACGACATGACCGTCAGAATTGACAAACGTCAAAATTCAAAGCGTGGTAAATATCTCCGAAAACATCCGATTGCTCTCAAACAAGTGCGTTAAAATAACGGAAATGTCCGAAGTGGCTCGGATTCGTGTATAGGTATTTTACAGACGGGAGTAAAAAAATAATATATACTGTCTAGCATATTTTAGTAAAATAAGTGAATCCAAACATTTTTGTTTATATTGTGTCATCCCATAATAAAAGGCCACGTGGCAGAAACTACATTCTTTTGGTTACGCAAGCATTCCATAATTAAATAAAAATATACAACTATAGGGGCGCCATAAGTGACAAAAAGAATAGAAATTCCTTGCATTATACACTTCTGCAGTCGATATCGTTTCAAGAACAACTAGCCTAAAATTTCATTAGAGTACCAATAGTTGAAATATAACGTCAATATTCTAATTCGGACTCGGACTTTTTTAGGGTTGCTATTACAAAAGCGAAAAAATGGGTTTTTTATAAAGCTAAATAAATGGAAGGAAATTCCGGGCGATGGAAGCATTAAATTTTCCAAACGGCAACGTAATTTTCGCACAACAGCCTAATTCCATACAAAAACAAGGTTTCGCAACGTTAATCTCCCCCTCTATTAACGTTATTTATTCGCAATAAACCGCCCCAAAATAAAGGTGGGGGTAGTCAACCAGTAACGCGGCATTAGCGAACGGGAGTTTTACTGCCTCGCAATAATCTTAGGCTCTGCCAAGTTATGAAACTTAATTTTTGGAAAATCTCAAATTATCTCAAAATGTGAGTAGTTATTATATGCAGGCTATTCCATGTGGGTCAGAGTGGGTCTCAGGTGTACGGTTTAACATTAATACATGCCTGCACGGTTTAAGATTTAAATTATATTTGTTTTATAATTATACATTCACCAGATATTTACTACAAAACATGGAACCATGCTGGAATTTAGATCGAGAACTACATGAAATCTTCATAAACTTTAAACAACCATTCGACACTGCAGAATAAGAATGCGGACAGCAATACAGATTTGGATGGAAGGAACACAATGCAAGGATAGAGCTAGACAATGCGACAAACTAAAGCAGCTCTTCAATATAGCTCTGAAATACATTATCGGAATACGAAACGCGAACCACCCACCAACTTCAGTATTTCATCGAGAAGGTTCAGACAAGGCAGCAGAGCAAAATATAGATAGCAAATAGGCCAGAAAAGTAAAATAATTTAAGAATCTCTCTAAAAATATGTAAAGGCAGCAACGATTTAGAACGAATCCACAATGAATAGAAGATGCTATGAAATTAAGAGCACCCACTAGGCAAACCAAGATTAACTTGTAAAATACGGTTATGTATGATTGCGAGATATGGAGGATGACAGTCGCGAATGAAGGCCGTCTACCAATATGCGCGAAGAAATTCCTTCGAAAAATCTTTGAACCGACAGGAAGATGGAGGATAAAAACCAAGGAAGACGAAAAACCTATTCGGAATCACAAAGAGAATAGAGTCCAGAAAACTTCAATGGTCAGCCCACGTTAGAAGACTCCTCGACCACAGAACACCAAGGGTATGGGAAAAGATTTCTGGAACATAGCGAACGCATGATGGTTAGATGGATGTTGCGAAAGACAGAAATAGTCAAGTTGGCTAAAACGTATACAGGACTGTAATAAACCTGTCTTATGCATCTGTAAACTGCTTTTTAGTATACCTTACGAGGTCTCTACTACTCCAGTGAAGAGTTCAAAACTCAAAATTCTAACTTGACAACAGATTAGCTAGGTGGGGTTGATTGCTATTAAAAATTTTACTTTATGCCAAGAGGTAAACTGCAGAAGGAACAGTGACCAACTCATTTTTTTTTTTAATACTTATAATCCTTCAGAATTCCTTGCGATTCATGGGAATTGTTAATAATTCCAACGAATTACTTCCGATTATTCAGAATTCCTTGTAATTCTAAGCGATTCGTCGATATTCTTCAAAATTTCTTGTACTTCCTTTGAGTTTAGTATTAGTATCTCTCGGAATTTACTGTTTTTTGAAAAGGTATTATATTCGGGTTTACGTATTACTATTATTATTATTATTATTATTATTATTATTATTATTATTATTATTATTATTAGCTTCCTTCATTCATTGGAATTCGAGGGATTTTGAACTCATTTTGAATTTTTTAAACAAATTCCACATGCGTCTGTGGCACTATGTACATTTAGAGTTCTTGGAATTTCTCGGAATTGGAATTCCTTCACAAAATAATTCCTCTGTGGTTCACCCCTCGTTTTACGCTGTTTGATATGCTGGCGACATCCGATGCACACCAGACAGACCTAATTTTCTGAAATAACCAAAAAAGTTGGGTACTTCGTTGAATAGTGCCTGAGTTGATAACGCGGAAGAATTTAACCAAAAGGCAGCAATTTTCACAACAGCATGAATTACTGAAAATTGGAAATTGCCATTCTTTGCCATTGAAACATGGACGTCCATTAATCCCGTCCGTTAAAACAATCGCCAACAGAAAGACATAAAACATTATTTTTTTCATTACACCGTTCGATAACCATTAACCTAATTATCTGACGCGTTTAATTGGATTAATCCCTTATTCCCGATCGCGTATTTATATCAGCGGCATTATAATAATCGCCCGAAAACGTGCCAAAGCAAACACATAACTACAGAAAAACATACACTGACAAAATATACTACTCACCGCTGGTATCCTATACTCCCGATGATATTTCGGTTCGGACGACGGTTGGCCGGCCATTTTGGTGACGTATCACCCTTTCTTGCCGATGCGAACACCTGCGCACAGACAAACATCCCATCACTTTTTTCATCGATTAACTTTTTCCAGTTAGTTTTCGTTTTAATATCGAAAATATCGCACATCAAAAATGCTGTATTGAGTATATATAAATATGGCCGGTCTGACATAATTTTTTTCTGGATCTTTTGCCAATGCGAAAAGTTTTCTTGGTTTTATATATATAATATGAAGTGATGTTTCGTGGTGTTTGTCTGTATACAGGGGCGCACAGTAAGAAAGAGACAAATACGAAAGAGTCGGTTTGACTGGGGCAATATAACATACAAGGTGTCGGTAGAACACTGTAGTAGTAGTAGTCGTAGTAGCACAAGCATTACGAATATTATACTAGCATCTATCAAAATATACTATGTTCTACGAACTCCCTGTACTTGGAATATTATATGTTTATTTTCGTGTGACTTTATCTGTTCTGTGTCTCTTTGGTTATAATTTCATATGGTTGTGTCGGATATTACAAAATGTGTGTTGTCGAAGGAGGGGAACGAAACAAAAATCATGCTGGCAATATAGTGCGGTGGCGATTTTCTTATCGAGCGAGAAAGAAAATCAATCCTACTTAAAATAAAACGTGCAATCTACATATCGGCATGCAAATAAAATGCTTAAAAAGGTTCATATTCCGGCAACTATTGCGGAATACCGAACAATGCGTACTTTTTTTTAAACTATTTAGAAGTATAGATAAAACAGTAGCGTTTATGTTCCGACACGGGAGTTTCCAATTCCAATTAGTTAATCGGGTTGATATCTACAAAACGGCTATGAATAGAAAAAAAGTTATATGTGTGTATGCGAAACGTCCCATGTGTATACAGGGTGGTCAGTTAAGAAGGACACTCGATCATATCTTGAAAGGTAATTGCCGTAAAAAAAAAAACTAAAGTGGCTAGGAGAAAATGCTGGAAATTGTGTTTAAGTCTCTAGAATGGCCGTCAGGAGGCATATTCACATTCTTGAAATTTTTTTTTCTGTTTTTCGAGAACTAATCGTACATTACAGATAGGTAGGACAACGTTATGGTAAAATTCGATTCTTCTCGGTTTTTGCTCTCTTCAGGCAAAGTGATCAGAGATGTTTGAACATGTTTGGAAATAAATGTCGGATCTTCGGAATAGCTGAACACATTTTGTACAACTTGAAGTTGTTAAGTTTAAATTTGCTAGAGGCCATTTTGCTACATCACTATAAACACAATTTATATTGAACTGAGGTGGCTTTTACTTGATGAAAATCCATTTATCAAAATAAATAAGAACTAAAAGTTCAGATTTTCACGAAATTATATATTTTGACATGACAATTGTTGTCAAAATCAAAAATCAAACATTTGATGAAGACACGGTGTGGTCGAAACAATTGTCATGTCAAAATATATAATTTCGTGAAAATCTGAACTTTTAGTTCTTATTTATTTTGACAATTTATTTTCTCAAAAAAATTTAATGAAATGATAATTTCAACAAAAGGTATCGAAATAAGGATCTAATAGGCTGGTGCAAACCGCATTTCGGTATATTTTTCCTAATTTATAATAGCACGAAAAATATGTGTTGGGTTCGTGTTAAAAGAAGACGTTTTTATATCAACATGGGTCCGAATCTGCTTGGTTTCGTAGCTACAGGGTATTAAAAATACATTTTTTTTTATTTACTCCAAATTCATACAAAACGACTATAGTAATTCCAATAAAATTTGAAGGCTTAAAGTTATTTAAACGAGTAAATATTTTACTACAAAAAACTATTTTCTACGACAAAATTAGTGGCGCGCAGAATTTTTGAAAGGAAAGTATAGCAGCGATAACCCACATGCACGGCAATGCTCAAGTTGTCCAAACCTATTTTCGTAGTCAAATTTACAATCCAATTTTATTAGATTTATTACAGTCGTTTTAGATAAATTTGAAGTAAATAATAAGTAATACAAAAAAGTGTAAATATCCCCAAAACTAGAACAGACAGATGCAGGGCTTTTTTATGATATGATGTAAAATTTATTTATTCGATCAAAAAATTAATTGCAAATGTACACAATAATTTTAGAATTAATGACGGAATATATAGGTAAGGAGTTCCATAAGAAAAATCACAACCCATACTTTTTCTACAGCCTAAGTTAGTACTAGTAGGACTGCCTGTATATAGGAGAACATTTTAGTATATTTTATCAAGTTTTACGTGAAGACAAAAAAAACAAACAAGTCAATTTGCCAATTTCGAAAACTTGAATTTGGTAAGCAAAAACCTATAAAACAGACATTTTGACATAATGCTTAAATATATTACGCCAACGATACTTTAAGCGGACAAAAGAAGTCGTCAAACACTTCCAAACAAAACATTCTATACATACAGGCCGCTTAAGTTACTTTAGCCCGTATAAAAGATTGACAATAACCCGATACAAATTTCGTCGAGGGAAATGCATTCTGTGTCGTAAAAATTCTCCGCGAAAATTTATGGAAATTGGAACGTGATACGGTATAAAATATAATGAGTCATCCCCGAGCGTCGATATTTTCCAAGTGGAAATACGTTTCGCGGCTAAAAATGTTAGTGGCACTTTCGAATCGAAGGCATGAAAACATCTATAGATTCAATCCAGCTTCACATTCTATTATTTCTGAATTTTGGGCACACAAAAAATACGGTTGTATTTCACTAAATTTTATAAAAGCAAATAAAGCCAAGCGTTTAATCGTATTTTATAATAGTTTTAATTACTTCTACTAGTTCTTTTGAATATCGGAAGAAGACGATAATAAGAATATAAGAGAATGGTAAGGTAATATGACTTCAGTAAAATCTGTTCTTGAAGAAACTATATGTCAGTTCAGAAAACGAATGCCTGTTATATCAAGAACCCCAGAAAATAATAAAAGATTGAAGATGATGAAAGATTTAACAGCCAACATGGAGTGATGGGACTTGTGAAAGTTGGTGTAAACAACGCAGATATCGCGATTATCGTTTTTCGTTAGCGCGAAACAAACTATGTTGGTTGTGGCTAATGTTTAATTCTTAACTTGAAAAAACAACTCAAAACTTTTTCAAGATGACGTAATAGGAATAGTATTGGACAATTACTACAAAAATTTTCAGTATAATTTTAAGGTTTTATTTTTTCTTCTAAAAAACTAGCTGTCGATACCACGTTCCTCTTTTTAAATTGAACGCCATTTTTTTAAATTAATTTTTGAATTCTGAGCCAAATTTCACCCTATACTCTATATCATTAATTAAAATTTTGTACTATGGATGATCCCCTTCTGCCAATCCACTGACCAGAAAATTCCGTATTTACATATCTACGCACTTGTCGAGCAAAATGAGACAGAGCAACATCCTCTTCTCTCTTCTTTGAATACACGCAAAGCTGGTCGTTGGCTAACATTATTTATTATTTGAAGCTACTTAAGGATATGCACGGTGGAGATTATCCTTCAACTTCTCTTCTCTATATTCTTATTAGTTTTCGGACGCCCTGGCATTAGATCTTCTGGCCTGTTTTTTAAATTGGTATCGACATCTACTTTTTGACCAACCCAAAAAAAGCACAAAAAAAGGTATGATGGGCGTGTGCGACCATTTTTCTGACACAATTGTTCCATATTTTAGCCGTTCACTGAATACATACCAGGTTAGTAAACATTTAACACTTGAGAATTCAAAGATGTAACAAAGGAGCAACAGCAATGTTGTCAGCTTTACCACTTTTACGTCACACGTCATCATTTTGTTATTTAAATGGAATGTTCTATCTATTTTTGTTGCAATGAATTGCGCATGTCAAATTTAGTAATCTCATAATTTCAAAATTGTGTTTCTATTAATAATTTCTCTACGGCAATTGCGATTTTTCAGTAAAATGTACCGGAACGATTAAATATCTCCAAAACCGCCAAAACTGGAACGAGAATATATAATACCTGGATGTTCTTGAACATGTATTATTGAAAAATGCTCATAGCAACGTTGTCAGATTTGGAGATTATATTTATAATTCGGGAAACCTTGATTCAGTGATACACTTCTAAAGTTTCCAAAATTCTAAGATATTAAGAATTTTTTTATTAACAGTGGTAAAAAAATAGGAAAAGAACCAATTAACAGACATGGTCGAACACTACTCCTCTGGGATACATGAAGTTAATACGCACTCAGATAAAAAGATTTGGAATGTTGACCCCTAGGAGGTAAAGTCACAAAGTAAAAGATAGCAATCGGAGGTATGACAACCCTTGATGCAATTAAAACTCTGATGATAAGATAATCACAGACTATCAAATAAACAAAAATGCTAACAGCATTGTTGGCAGATTTCTTGATATTTATAAATATGTTAACTTTCACTAATACACTCCTAAAGTTTCCTATGTTCAAAACCGTCCAATATTCTGAGAACATTTGTTTTATCTGGCAACACTGCTGTTAGCATTTTTGAATTGAGCATGTTTAAACATATACAGAATTTTATCTTTACAGCTTTGGTAGTTTTGCAAATATTTAAGCGTTTCGGTACATTTTACTAACCCGGTATATAATAAAATCGCCGACATTAACGTTTCGGTAATGGGGGGCAACAACATGAATTACAACGAAGCGGCGACACAGTGCGAAAAGTGGGCGGGTCGCTACTCCCATCGGCCAATCAGAATTCATGAGGGAACGCTTCGCAATTTAATCTAATGTGTCACCTCAGCACATACTGAGATTTTTTGAGATACGCCGGAATTAAACGGAAAATATCGGAATCGTCTTCTTTAATATCGTAAGTGGGCGGAAAGATTCGACCAATCGCTTTGCGCAAACAAATTGGACATGGCCCAAACGCGAAGTACTTTAAAATGCACCCGGCTAAAGGGGACACGTAATCAATAACCTCTTTGCACAAATTCGTAAAATATTAACGCGGGATCTATTATAGATATTGCTTTGACGGACTTCGGGACGCGAGACGGTAAAAATCCCACCTCACACTTTGCAAATCGTAAAATATTCACGATCGACTAAAAACGCGGCCCTGTGTTCGACGTGAATAATGCATCGGTAAATGACGCTTTACAATGTTCCGTTTTTGTTGTCGCAATTTTGATGTTTTTCCAGGTAATACGGAACGAACTGATTTTCTTACTTCAAGTGGCGAGAAGAATGGAATGCCAACGGTTCTCGTAAAATTTGATAAAAAATAATAAAACCGCAGTCCTTACTAATTAATATCCTTTTATTTCAAAAATAAAAAATATAAAACGAAACAAAAATCAAAATGCGAAAAAAGTATGATCGAATAAGTCGAACAGTTCAACTGTTAAGAGTGTTTACGTCATGCATTGCTACGATCAATAATATAAATTCATAATTTTCTTGTGATTTAATATTTTGCGTTTCCTTTGCAAATTGAAGAAAAAATTAATAGTTACCTTCCTTTAGTTGTAAAAGTGTTTCTGAATTTGTTTCCGAAAAACGGATTAGTAAAACAAGTGTGGTAGCATTTGCCACGAACTGAGTTTATCAAACGTGTTGAATACTATCCTTTTTCGACGACGGTTAGTTTTTGCCTATATATTTGAAGAACAACAATACTACATTCACTGACATGATCGTCAGAAATCAACCTGCGCGGTAATTTCTCCGACTGCTCTAAAACCAGTGTCGTAATATCCCGGCAATGTCCGGAATGGTTCGGATCAGTGAAAAATGAAACTGACGTAGTAAAATGACACTTTACGGGTATTGGATCGGTGTATAATTGGGCAATTTAGAGAAGGTAGTAGTAAAACGTATTTTAAAATTGTCAATACGTTTACGATTAAGAATTACGCCTTAAAAATACAAAGATGGCTAGTATTTGCACATCTTCTGGGATCCTTCTGCGGCGGTTTTTGACACATCGAATTTCCTGACGTGTCAGTGAGGCTCCGAGTAAGCCAACAGGATGTGAAACGTCAGCAATATCGCACGCCAGATCCGTGTATAATTGAACATTTTAGAAAAGGGAGTAGCAAAAAATTATGATTCTCAATGTGTTCAAAACTCTTCGGCGCCAAACTAAACTAAAAATGTGTTCTAATGT
The DNA here is from genome assembly GCF_029955315.1 of Cylas formicarius. Taxonomy (NCBI): domain Eukaryota; kingdom Metazoa; phylum Arthropoda; class Insecta; order Coleoptera; family Brentidae; genus Cylas; species Cylas formicarius. The sequence goes on along the minus strand of NW_026844319.1, from coordinate 13,878,000 downwards.
AATTGTACTTATCCAGTCAGCAATAAACCGACTTGTGCATGAAAACAAACGCGAGAATAACTAACTAATTTTGAAGGAAATGAATTTTAGTTACAAAAAAAATTTAAAACATAAAATCACCTTTAACAGAAACAGTTATTAACCAGTTTCGAAGGGAATACATGAATATATATTATCTGGGGGAAACTTGGGTAAATGAGGGTTATACCGTTGATAAAGCATAGAAAATGACAAAAGGCGCGAGGCATAAATCACCATCGAGATAAACTAATAATAATAAAGTTAACAATAATAATAATAATTTATTGACGCTATATACGCATAAACTTTTAAACAAGTCAATACATTGATAACTAAAATTTAAATTAACATTAAGTGAAACAAAAATTAAAATTTACGAAACATTGTTGACAAGCACAGTACTTTAAAATATATCTAAAAGGGAAATACAGGGAACATACCATTAAAGGTCATATATCATAAGAAAATGCAAAATCACAGGTCAAAAAATCCACTGCTGAATTCAAGGCTATTATGAAGAAATGATTGCTGATGTTTTAGACTGCTTTCAGCAAAGGCAAAATTTTATTTCTCTTCCTACCAACAATTGCTACCGCTCAATTAAATCCTAAAAATTATTTGAATATGACTGAACTTGTGCACGAGGATTAATGCGACCCCATCAAGTCACAATAGAAAAGGAAGAGAACAACTGTAATATATGTTTAATATATTTTAAAAAGCAACAATTTTCAACTTTGAAAATAATGTAATTGTTCATCAATTTTTGGACACCATTTTATGTGATAAATCATATCATGCATAAGCCCATAGCGACTGTTAAAAATGGTTAAACGTTACTATGTTGCCAATAAATTTACAGCTCAAGAGATCTAGTGGTCACCTCCAGAGTCTATTAAATCCTTTGGCGTATATATAGAAAGCATGTCGAACTTAGTCAACATGATAACAACTAGAAAGAACTATCTTACTCTTTACAAAACTTCTCGATTCCACTTGCGTCGGTTTTTGCTGAGTCGAACTTGCTGACGTTTCGCCAATCATCCTGTTAACTTCTTCAGAGCTTGACTGAAACCGACACAGGAGGAATCCAGAAGTTTTGTAAAAAGTATTACAGTAGCCTGTGGAAGTTTCTTTGAAAAAACATGAACTGTCTTATTTGAAAAAAACGAAGTCTTGCAAATAAAATTGGGTATTAAGTATAGGGTCACCTGGAAGGAATTACTGCGAACATTCTGAGTCGCCTTAAAAGCGGTTTTCATCTTCATAAAAAGTTCAACCCGGCGAACATTAATAAAAATAAACAAAACAAGATAATAGTAGAACCAAGGAAGTATTGCAAACCTGGAGGAAGTATGCCATTGCCTTTTTCTAGAATGATTGACTAGCAAACTCCTAGATTGATTTTCTCGCCCCATTAGATCCAAGAATACTGACAAGTGGAGTCATGCATGCCACGAAGTTAAAAAAAAGTAACAAAACTCAAGGGCTTGATGCCATGTATTCGGAAACGTTCCATTTAAGTGGTATACGTAGTATATATGAAACTGGAGATTGAACATTTTCTTTGGTCAATATTTGTCGCAAATAACGCAACCTTGTGCAAAGCATACAGTTTTATTCGCCATTTCCTTAAACCTAAACTACGAATATTGTATACAAGATTGTACAGAAAAAGTAACCCAATTTGTGTATAAAAACGGGTTTGGAATTCGAGAAGCGATATTTAGTCGCCAAACACTAGAACAGGATTGCCAAGATTTGTTAATGTTAAACATAAAACTAAGAAAACGTCATACCCAAATGATCTGTGACTTGACAGAAAGGTTCAGCGGTTATCTGTAATCGAATCAATACGCCGATGTTAAAATAAACAATGTAGAACAACAGAATATTTTGAAATTAAACAAGGAGTTCGAGGGGAGTCAACATCTGGACTAGTAGATCGGGAACTCTTCGAGATCATCAAGGAAAGAAAAGTTGTCTATTTGGGATACATAATACACGCAGAACTTTATCAATTTCGCTTTGAAAGTCTATTTCGCCAAGGAAAAACTGAGGGGGAAAAACACGAGTAGCTTTCTTGGTTAAGGAATATCCGTCAATGGATGGGAATAAGGAACTTCCAGGAACTGCAAATCGCTGCGATAAATAGAACCATCTGTCAAAAAAAAATCAATGTCGGCTGGTTAAAAAGTACTAGTGTGAAATTTTCGATAAAATATACTCTCACGGAGATAGAGAAGAATTCCACAATAATAGTGAGCTATCCTGTATGCATAAAAGGTTTTCAATGTTTCAAAGTCTAGATATGAAACTTTGACAGCGACTGAAACGATTTTTCATGTAAACCAGTCGGGGCGAGATCATGTATGCTGAGAACAGGTGAAACCGCCTCTAGTTTTGAGGTCTGAGCGCGGCCAGAGGCGACGAAACTTTTGCAACTTGGCTCATAAAAACGCGGAAACGTCTGCCACGACAACGGCGGCGACGATAGCCGCCGGTTTGAACTTCTGATGTCCCAGGGGAATGCAAAAGCCAAATTCGAAGTTTTCTCCGCTATTAGGGATACGGGCTTAAAACATACTCCGGAGTTTTACCTTTTTGATGCGATCCGATCCGAAAAGACCCAAAACTTTGTAGCATCACTTTTTTTATCAGTATATCACTATTAATAGACGGCAACTCAATAAACATTTGACCCAGTTTTCACTACATACGATGCAACCACAGCATATTTTAGTATACTCCGTTTTTTATTTGAAAACTTTCCAGTGTCGCCAAATCTTCCTTAGAAACGAATAGACTGCTTGTAATCACAAGTAATATTAAGTAACCCCGATATAACACCTAACGACAATGCATGCGGATGAATCTGGGATAAAAAATGCTATAGAAACAGCGATTAAGAAAATATGCTTAAGAGTGCAACCCAAAACAGAATACAAAGAACTAAATAAGAAAATAACAAAAAAAATGAGACACAACATATGAAAAATGTGAAAATACTTACAAATATTAAAAAAAAAAAATAAAAGACATGATTGAACACTACTACACTGAACTCTACTCATATGGGACACCTGAAGCCAATATGCAAGATTTGAAATGTTCCGCTATGGAAGAAACTTGGTGCAATTAAAACTCTGATGAAATAAATGTCGTCCTAATCTCCAAGAAAAGAGAGAAACTAAACCTAGATAACTACCCACAAATAAATAAAAACGCCAACAACGATATTGTGAGATTTCGTGATGACATTTATAAATCTGGCAACCTTTCACTGATACACTCCTAAAATTGTTCTCTAAAATGTTCAAAAAACTCCAAATTCCCAAACATTTTTTTAATAAAAACGGCAAATTTTACAACGGTTTTGCATTTTTGAATTTTGCATGTTCAAAAACCTCCAGGTATTGAATTTTGCCAGTTTTGAAGATATTTAAGCGTTCTTGTACTTTTTACTGAAAAAGCGAGGTTGCCGGAGCTCGGTAATTAATAGAAACAAAATTTTGAAATTATGAGACTTTACTAAACTCGACATGCGCAATTCATTGCAATAAAAATAAATAGGACATTGCACTTAACATTTGTGACCAGTAATGTAAAAGTTGTAAATTTGACAACATTGCTGTTAGCATTACTGAATTCTGCATGTTCATAAGGTATTGCATTTTATCGTTCCGGTTGGCAGTTTTGGCGATATTTAAGCGTTCTGTTACATTTTACTAACTAATGTTCATATAAAGGCCTATATAAAATTTTGCCGCCAGTCTTCTTTTCAATTTTACTAGTACCGAGCTCCGACTATACCTATATACATGTGTTTATCTCCATTTCTCAACGCACGGTTTGAATTAATTTATTAATTAAATTGAATTAGCTACGTAATTTGCCAGATTGTGCTTGTTTCTTGTGGACCCACTCCAAATAAAATTTCCCCGTTCATTTTTTTAGTGATACATTTCGCACCATTTTCAGTGTTGCTGAATGTATGAGAATAGGCAAAACCAAAAATTGTCCCAAACCGGGTGGCACTACTTTCACTCCATAAAAAGAAAGCGTTATATAATGCAATCAGTGCCAGACAATGAAAGTAGCTTAAGCATTCGTTGGTTCATTCTGTGGTACTCAACAGCTTTCTGAAATAAACTTTATTGACTCCAAATCGAGAGGCACCCAAGCCTTTTTTTAAATGAAATAATAGGCAAATAACTCTATCAATCGTAATTAAAAATCATTAGTAGATTTTTAATTACGATTAATAAATAACACCAGAAAAGTTCACGGCACAACTTGTAACTGAGAAAAAGTATTAACTGGTAATGGGTCCATAACGTTCGTCAAACACACAAATTCCTGCCTTGAATTACGACCGCAATATCCGATTTTCGGATTATCCGCCATAATCAAAGCACCTTCCGTAAGTACGGGCCGATTTAGGGGACGTAATTAAAACCCGCGACCCTCGTTCGCATAATGGCGCCCGGTTTGGCACGTGCGCTTTAACGACCCCAGAGGTCACCTTCACATATTCCTAAACGAAAGTGAAATGAATGTACAGAGTGTGTCAACTTTTTGACGCATAAATTTAACGCTTGGTGGAACTTTCTTTGCAAATCTCAAAACAGTTATAACCATATTGCCGACATTACATATACCTACACTAAGATCCTCTCTCTAGATGACGTTTCAATTGAGTTTATCGATAACTATGGCAAATTCTTCTCTGTTTTGGGCGTTGTTTGGAGACTGTTTTCCAATGCTTCATGTTTCTTAGCCACAATTTTTTTTGCTTCCTATGCTCAGTTTTCCATTCATCTTGCCCGCAATAATAAGTTGGAATAGTTCGTATTCTTTGTGGTGCATAATGTGTCCGAGCCAGGATGTTTTCCTAATGTTTATGGTTTGGACTAGGAGTGATCTGGAGTTCGTTTTGCTTAAAACATCTTAGTTTGTTGATCTACTAGTCGAGCATTTAGCTATACAGCGAAATTTAGAATGCTAACTTATTTATGTCGTTCTAGAAATGGAGAGTTTTGGTTAGTTTTTGGAGGTCTGTCCTGACCTCTTCTGAGTGATCGAGTTGAGCATTTACTAATCTGCCTAGGTTTATTTGGCTCTGAACCCTATGAAGACTGGGCACCTGATGTTGTTAATCACTGTTATTTATTTTTACAACTTTCGGGCGTTTTTTATTATATATTTCGGATACACATTATTCTGTTCCACCTCCTGATGTAAACGAGGGGTCTGGGTCTACTACTCGACTTTGAGAAATGGACTACTTTTTGAATTTGCAACTATATTTTTGACTCAATCTCTATCATCTTTTTGCCTATCGACCCAGCCACTATGCTTCCAAGTTTTGTTGGTGTTCCCTATCCCTTATAGTTTATGACCTAACACATGCCTTATTGATATGATCCGTATTCAAAACAGTGAAAACGCCCAATAAATAAGAAAACCTAAAATCTTAACCTCAGTAGTTATACTGTTGGTTTAAATGGAACTTTTCAAAACTAATTCAGCATATTCATAGTCCACTTAAACAGTCTAAGAGTTGAGTTTCTATTTTCTTAGATGGCCCGGTATAATATTATTTCCCAACGGACGTCGTCCGTCTCGGGTTCGAATCCCAGTACGCCTTGGAAGTTTCTGTTCCTGAATAATTTGGTATGGGCGGTAATTCCATGAAAGCGGATCATTGACGAGTGTCCCATGTTTTGTTAATTTCCATTTTGGACTAGAGCTATTTCTATTATTATTATTATTATTATTATTATTATTATTATTATTATCCTATTTACTAATATTATGAAATATGAATAGAAATAAATGATATTTGCAAACAAGTTTATCAACCAGTATTATTACAAATTCAATAGGGAGTTACGCCTGCAGGTATTTAGCTAGGATTTAACATTCTGTATCTCTTAGGAATGTTCAACAGGCAACAAGACTGGTGATCTCACAGTTCAACGGAAAATGTTTCTAGTAATTACAGCGTTATTGTCTTGCTGAAATATTGGATTTTCTATTTGCTGAATGTAGAGCAACGCATCAACTTTCCATAAGACAAAAGAAAACTATAGGTGAGGTGACCTGCTTCCCACTGCATCCAGAGCATTGCTAAACGTTATATTTAACATTGCGGAATTCATGGGTTGATAGAATAGAATAGAAGAATAATGAAGAGAACCTACGCAGAATGGTCATAGAATGCGAAATCTTAAATAACAAAAGAATATTTAATACCCAAAAGCCAATAATACTAAAAAAAACTCTCTCTTCTAAAATTGCAGTGATGCTCCAGGACGGAGAAGTCAAAGAATATATGAAAATATTAGTGTCAAATGCATTTGTATTGCAAGAAATATGAATTATCTTTTTAAGTGGTCTAATAGATATGGGTTGTGTATGTCTTTGGACTCAAGATAATTAAACACAAGCTTCCTTCCTATTTAGATCAGAAACTCTCGAACGCCTCTCTTAGACACCTCTTAACTATACAACGGTACAGAAAAGAAATATCGAAAACGTCCTATTCCTACGATGTCTCTGTTTATTCAAACGCATTACGCAAACTTTGATCCTTTAATTAATTTAATTCATGTGTTATGTTTTCATTGGATCCATTATCGTAAGGGTCTTTGCCCCTTACAGTTTTTAGTTTTTTATGGTTTGAATAAGACTGCTTTCGAAAAATCATCGCTGGGCGAGGCAAGTTTAGAGCGCGTAGCGCAAAAGCAGCTTCGGAATTTCAAAAAGCAGCAGCTTCGCGGTTTCTTGTCCTAGAGGGACGCATTGTTTTCTATCGCGCTACTGCGGACCAGTATGGAACTTTCGCAAAATCGATGTAATTTTGTTGTGCACGCACCCTGTATAAAGTGTTTTTTATATCTCGTCGAACTTCAAAGTTATGGCAAACTTTGAAAAATATTCAAATTTGTACTGGTAATTGCTATTTAAAATTATATTTTTTCAAATATCTCGCCCACCCTGTATGATAGACGAAAACTAAAACTCTCTCTCGTCACATTTGACGATATTGTTCAAATCAAATGATCACATTTTCAAAAGTTTTTCCTTAATCGCCAATAATTTACCCACAAAAACGGAAATTTACGGATAATGATTTACTCTGGAAGGACAATTTTCAGGGTCTTCAAGATTTTTGTCTATAATTGTAAAACACTGTATATAAGAGAAAAAATGCTTGAAATAAAAGTTATAGTACTGGATATGGGGCGTCTGCTGGTTAAATAATTTTGCCGATCGAGTTAGTGGTTTTGGAGAAAATATTTTTTTTGGAAACCAAAACAAAAATATTCAAAAATTGTTAATAAAAACTGCTGTATTTGATTGCGCCCAACTTTAATGGTTTAAATGTGGGTTGCGAATACCCTGTAAAATAGGTAAAAACCTAAAATTCAAAAGACTTAGCTGTCCATATGAGCTATATTTTGGTATGAAACAAATTGGCTTCTGAATCCCAGTCTTCTAGTTATGGTAAATTTTTATTAAAAGAAGAACACCATTTTAAATTTTTTTCAAATACCGGCCACACTCTGTAAAATTTTAAAAATTGTTAGAAATAAAAGTTTATAGCATTGGGTATTACAGATCTTTTAATACATAATTTTTTTAGATATTAAAGTTTTCGAGAAATGATTTTATTCTTAGATACGCGCATGTCCAAAAGACGGTCGAAAATTTAAAAAAGAACGATATCTAATGTCTATGTCTCTCGTGGGCTGTTTAAAAGAAAGAAATGCCTCATCGACAGAGAAACGGAGAACGGAGAACAGAAAATTAAAAAAAAAAATTTTTCGAAAAATTCGATTTCATCGGTTTTTATGTTATTATTTATGGTATTTATGTTGACCTTCAGTATGACAACTCTTATCGTATTGCAATATTAAATACGGATTCACAGAATTCACACATAACATGGTACAATAGAACGCGTTACGTTTAACCCTATTTATAGGTAAATATATACAACGTAAATCTACCTAATAGTAGTAATAGTTGCAGTAATACAATTAATATAATATAACATAGATAAGTATCCACCATTACCATTACCGTTCGAGCGAGAATCAACCAGATTCTAGGTCTGAAATGGAAGGATGTATGTTGAGAGATCTCAGGAACCTTGCACTAGGTAAGAATTTTTGTTAAGATATAGATAGTTTCCACCAGAGCTGATTTCTGTATATCAGAGGTAGATGTCTACTGGAGAGTTTGTCCAGGTATGCAGAGACTTCCTTGGCGACATAGCAATGGCGATCATATACAAAACAATGAGTTTGGTTCGACATATCCTCCTCTGTATTTGACGGAAAGCAATCTATATTTCAGTTTCCTCTTGACTTCTCGTCTGCTCGAGATATCAACATGACACGTCTATTTCTCCTGTCTGATGATAAAGCCAGGACGATTTGCACATCCACTTTGTGCGTAATTGTAACTTTCCATTCATTATTAGTTACTACTTGGATCATGCTGATAAAATCTTTGAGCTTATAGTTCACATTGATAATGTTTGCACAGCTCGACGTGTACCAAGGAGCATATTTTTTTATGGCAAGAACATAATAACCCTCTAAGTTCACTTTGATGACATTTGCACAAACGTATGAAAACGTAAGGCTTAGATCTTGAATAACCTTCGCAAAGACTCTCTTTTATTTTCAAAAGTTTCGCGGGGCCTGTTCCACGTACGCTTTCATCCACTTTATGTCCCTGGAGAAACGAAAACGGTCTTAGTGCGATTTCCATTTCGGGAAAAATTCGATAAAGATGAGTTGAAAGGGTTCTATTACGTCGATAATCTTGGTTTGGAAGGAAATTCGCCGCGAATTCGGCGCTTCCGCAATTTTTCAGGATTTAAATGTCGTTCATAAGTGTTAAATATGCTTTTTAATAATAATAATAAAATTTATTGATCCAAACTAAAATATAAAATACGCAGGTGGAATAATGAGCCCGGTGCAGCTTCGTTCACAGGTAAGTGCTAAGGAAAGAAGAGAATTGAAAGATGAACTAATGGATATATTCAAATCATTTATTTTATACTTGGATGGAAGCGCGAATCTATTTCTGAGCAGGAATTTCGTGGGTCCGTCGATTTTCCGGCGTTTGGGGCGATCGTCTGGAAATTTACGCCGTCATGTTAGGAAAAACAAGCGACGTTGCGTTCTGCTTGTCTATCACGCGTATGCGCACATAACTGCCTGATCGTGCGGTAACCGTGGAATTCTATTGCCCGTGACATGCAAATTTTAGATCGCATAGTTTATTAAGTATTAGAGGATATATATGTAGCGTTGATATTAATGTACCTAGAAATCACCGAATGAAGATTCAAAATTACGTTGGGGAGGGCTAAACTAACGTTTGAATGTGAAATGGGTTGACAAACATACAAATCGCCATGAATGAAGAACACTTGAAGGACAAACACGCTAAGGAAGTTCCTATACTTATTGTGTTGGTATTTGTTAATTTGAAATGAGTTGCCAGTATGATTCAAGACTTGACTAATTGAAGGATCATTGAGATGTGCAGTCGAAACGTTGAAAGTTATTTTACAACTGCGGAAGGAAGTATGGGTTGAGGGACTGAAATTGGAAGCAGAGAAGGCTAGAATGCTACAACAGCGACGCGCAGAGATGGGCAGAGCGGTCTGTACAGCAGGTTTGTAGGAGCATTGGGGCTTTAAGGAGAAATACTGATTGCATAGAATTGCTACTAAAACTTTGTGTCCTGAAAGACCGTTTCAGAACAATCAGCTACATCACATACCGCGTCAAGTAATGGAAATTTCCTCCCACAAATAATGTAACCTTTTTCCGTTCCCGCAAGGTCATCAACCTTAACGCCTCTTGAACATGTGATATGATAGGTAGAAGAGTGAGTCGGTTTCCACTGGATTCTACTGGATATACAAAGTCTACGTCATGAGCTGAGATTATAGTAAGAAAACCTACCACAGGCAGATATAAATTTGATGATAAATGCCAAATTTCAAAAAATTACGCCCAACAAATTTATTTGTACATCCCAAAATATTAATAAAAAAATTAATAATAGTATGACTATGAGCAATTATTGGTTGCTTTCGTTTTAAATATAAATTAATCTGTCCAATATCAATATTTTGGGTTAATTCCACCTAAACTTTATTTTCTATTTACATTTAAGTTTAATAGATGTGAAACACTTCTTAAAGCCTGTTTCAATGCAAAAAAATTAATGAATTTTTGAGTTAATTAGCATGTTGATTTATAAAATTCGTTTTCTCTTATAGTAGCGACAGTTAAATGGAGTACTGCCTTCAGGGGGAGACAAATTCATCAAATCTATTGTATATGTTCTTAATTCTATCTCTGTAGTAGGGGCGTGTTCAAACGTTCTAAAAAATAAATGTCTACCACTCCAACTCGTTTTAATAAACTTAGTGTCTATAAAAAGGACTTTTCGCAGGCGCTACGTGTGCTTACCTTCCACCTGATGGCGTTTTCTGACATTATCGCAAGAAAAATATAATTTTGTTTAAAAACCTAGCGAAAATTGGATCTCAATTTCTTCATTCCCCTAAAATATGAATGAAAAAACTTAAAACTCAATTGATTCGTGGTAAACATTTCCACTTTAAGGGTTGTTACTCATATCTCACAATCTTAAAAAAAATTACTTAGCAGATGATATTTTATTGGTACGTTTTGTCATCTTTAACGTTTTCAAATAGTTTTCACTTATTCCTTAATTAAAAATTAAGTTCAGTCGCTGACTAACTCTTTTGATTAATTATTCACATTTTTAAGTAGCCCTAACGACAATATTACGAATTACGATGAACTTACGTTTGAATAAAACACGTTTGATTTAATCCTGATATTTTGACTAGCATCAAATAAAAACATGGACTGACCCGAGAATATAAATTTACGGAAGGCTGTTGTTACAACAGCAGAGAAGATGGCCATTCGGTGTATTTGGAACAGTACACCAAGGGAATCAAAGAGATTCATAATAGCTGACTGAGTCTTCTATCAGCTGAGATCGCCGCACCATACTATTCTTGAATGTAAGAATAAGAAGAAAAGACAGGATATTGATGATTGAAAACTTCTGGGAAACCTGCACAGAATCTAGAGAAACCAACCTCCCGGTCACGATATACATGTCAAAGACGAAACAGAACTAAAGACAACAGTTCACTGAACAAACACAATCAGAAAAAAACAATTTTCGGGCCGCAATTAAAACTCGCCAGTGATTTCGGGACTGGGAAAGAGTTTTTAGTCGCCACTTACTTAGGTTAGATGTCCTATGAGGATTTTCAACCCTCGAAAAAAAAATAACGACATGAAACATGCGTCAAAGAAGATAACTTCTTTTCTGAAATGGTTTTAGACATTAATAACGAATAAAATGACATAGTCACCATCTCCAGATTAGTGGTCGAAAAGATATACATATTTATTTTCCAAATTTCACTCAAAATTCACCAAAAACGCAACTTAAACGGTCTCGACGAGAATTTTTGGTAGATGGAATTCGGTGACGATAAGCCGCGGTGCCCGCAGTATCTGAAATTGAATTCGCTTTGTGAACGAACTTTTTATCGCAAAGTGTGTACACCAACGCGCCCTAAATATACACCGTCTATTGGGGATGGGACCGGCGACGATATTACAAAACCGCGCCCCGCAGCAAAGGGATGACGCCGATAAAAAGTCAACAGAGCGAAAGATATCACCGGATCTCAGTATTTTTTTTTTGTTCTCCCATGATCGAGATTAAACCGGAACAGCTATTTATTCGATCGCTTGCTCGGGCCTTCATGTTTTATTCTATTTTTATATGCGGGCTGTTCGAAAATGTACATATATTGGATGAAAAACGTCCTCTTTCACAATCTCCGCCAGTAAAGCCGGCCGAAAGAGCTTTAAAAATTCCTTATGGAGTGCGTTCGGCACAAACGGTATTTTCCGAACACCAATTTTAAAGGAAGTAATTACATATCTCCGACAAATTGCATGCACGAAAGCATTGAAACTTGGTACGTACTTGGTCGGTACATTTTTACATCACAGCCGTCCACCTAAAAGTGTCATAACATAGGCATTTAGAGAAGCGAGGAGAGGGGTGAGAAGTCTTGCCTAAATATGAATGGTTGTTTTGGTAACCACGTAAAATAGGAAATAGTATATTATGCAACAAGTGCGGTAGACGGCATTTGACTCACGAATTTATTTGACACGAGCGCAGCGCAGCGGTGCGAGTTTTTAATAAAAGAGTTAAAAAGTTCGCCGAACGTGTTGCATACTATACTTTTTCTACGACGGTTAGTTTTTGGGTACATTTTTGCAAAACAACACCAGTACATTCACTGACATGACCGTCAGAATTGACAAACGTCAAAATTCAAGGCGTGGGAAATATTTCTGAAAACATGCGATTGCGATAAAATCCCGGAAATGTCCGAGGCTCGGATTCATGGGAAACGAAACTGAGGCTTCCCGCTTCCAGCACGCTAGATTGGTGGGTAATTAGGTATTTTACAGACCGGAATAGAAAAAAATAATTATCACCATCCCAATTTTAGAGATAATGCAAACGACATCCGTTGAGAGTTCTTTGGAAATCTACAATATATAAATAAAACTAATGATAACAATAGATAAACTTCACAGTAGATAGATAAATAAAGCTGCACAGTATTGAGGTATTTTTGATATTAGTCGTTGTAAAAAGTTTCAAAAAGTCCCTCTGTCAATACACTGCATATGTGCAATTCTAATCCTATGTGTCTAAAACTGACACTTTCCACACAGGCTTAATCAGTGGATAATTAGGTATTTTAGAGAAGAGAGTGGAAAAAGCAAACATTACATCTGCCCCGTGACTTATATATATAAAAACCACCCCTGGCGGTGGAAAAACCGAAACAAAAAGAGCACATTATCTCTCCTGCGAGTGGCTTTTTGTGTGTGTATTTTGCTTTCGTCATTCGCTACTATTTCTGTACGGACAATAAACCTCCTTCCCGTTATCCAGTCGACCATTTTATCACGCGAAACCTCGCGATAAAAATACATCGAACGGTCTGTTTGCTTTTTTTCTCGCGTTTTCTCTTCGCAATTAAACCGGAGTTTATTGCCGACCGGAAAGCGGTACGGTTGGTTTTTCCGCATTTCTATGGCAAGAACTTAATCGCTTTTCTATCGCGCTGAAAAACGCCAACCTCTCGACACTGCACCGCACTGTCCAATAAGAGATAGTTTAATCATTTCCAATTTTGAAGTGACCAATCTATTTTAGGACTAATTTTTAAATATACAGTTAAAAATTAAAAGACTCTAAAGTCAATATTCTCATGGCACGAAACAGTAAAAAACTGCAGACATAAAAGACTTAAATACTTCACAGAGTGACGTCTCACCACACCATACAATACTAATATGAATCAATATACGCAGAGTAATATAAACGTAGCAATAATTATAAAGTATTTCTACCATATGATATACAAAGGCCTAGAAATTTAACCGCACTATCCTGACAAATGCACGTATCTACTTCATTTTCAAGTGCGAACAGTAGTTAAATTCGATATTGTAATTTTCTTTTTCGACTTCCTCCTTTAATATACCTAATTATACAACGATCTAGCGTACGAGAAGCGTCACTTTAACACGTGAGTTTCTTACCGCACGGGTTTCACAGCAATCGGATGTTTTCGGAGATTTTATCACACAGTTTCAATTTTGACGTTTGTAAATTCTGACAATAATGTCAGTGAATATATTCAAGTTGTTTTGCAAAAATGTACCCAAAAACTAACGGTTGTAGAAAAAGTGCGGTAAACGGCATTCGACACGTGCGGAGCGAGCGTTTAATAAACGAGTGACTTAAAAAGTAAGCGTGCAGTCTAACGACGTCCATAACTAGCTGCCAGCAAAAAGTAGAAACATTTCATTAATATATGCAATAGCTTTAACGAGGATTCTGAGGTAACTGTTACTTACCATTACTATAATAATTTTGATTAAATGTGATTTGGGTCTTTTGTGGGTAAGGGTAAGTACTTTTGATATATAGAGCAATACTACAAGGTCTAAGGAAAGTTCACAATATTGGCGTCATCTTTCCGTATCCCTTTATCTTTTTCAAGTTAATAATAACTCTAAAGAAATTTGGAAAAAGCAATATAAACGTGACCACGGCAATCGCCCTTGAGTCTAATAGGAGAACTTGGATAACGAAATAAATATTAGACTTAATGACTTAGACTTAGGAATAAATGTAAGGAAGTTGAGAATCTCCACAGACTTCATGATAGATTTAATTTTCACAAAACGCTTAGCAAATTGAGAAAATTTGGTTACAGTATGCCACAAATCTCATGATGATCGGGAAGAAAACTTGGTCTGTTGTCAAAAAGTGACCGGCCCAGCTATTATCAGATCTGAAGTTGGACAAACTATAGGAATGATGAAAAATGATAAAAGTCCAGGACAAGATGACATACATGCCGAAGTATACACACGATAAGGGTCAAGGGAAGCCCCATCAACAATATCAGATAAGAGGACGATACAGTGCCCCCACTCTGGGCGATCTTCAGTATCTTTAAATAAAATAAATAATCTTTTCAAGCGGTACGGGCTACATATTAATATTTCAGAAACCAAATTTATGATGATTAGTAGACAAGCCAACATGTTGTGACTATAAGTCGCAAAATAATTGATCAGGTAAGTGGTTAATAATGCGTGGGATTGTGATGAGAAAATAAAGTTTGAAATCGATATTGCCAGAGAACATTTCGAGAGCTTCAGAAAATACTCCATCCAACATTTACCATGAGACCTTCAACTAAGGTGATGTCAGTAAATTGCAGCGAAGCGTTTGAGATGTGGACTCTTCGCAAACTACTTAAAATCTCACGCACTGAACACATTTCAAACGATGAAGTGCTACGAAGAGCTGAGGTCGAAAAACAATCTTGGACACACTAAAGTCCCCAAAGATATCGTATCTGGAGCACATTTTAAGATGGAAGGCGGAAAAAGACGAATACGAAAAGAGCACTTATGGCTACGGAACATCAGGGATTGGAGCCGGGATACTGAACGCAGCAATCACCTTTCGCCTTGTAATCAATTAAGGAGTATGAGCAAATAATCCTCAACGAGGAACTACATAATAAATATTCAGAAACAATAAAACAATACATTGTAAGACCAAAATAATTTTATTCAGATTAAACTTGTAAGGGATTAAAAACAAAAATAAGTTATTTAACCTAAATAAACATTCACCTAACTGAACTTCTGTATATAAATACATATAAAATTGTGAATCATGTCCTAAAGTACTATAATAAATAGTAAATTATAGTATATCATGCAACAAGTATGGTAAACGACACTTTAGTCACGGGTATATTTGGCACGAGCGGAACGCAGTGGAGCAAGTGTTTAATAAACGAGTGATTTAAAAGTTTACCAAACGCGATGCATCCTATACTTTTTCTACGGCCGTTAGTTTTTGGGCACATTTTTCGCAAAGCAACACGAATACCGTCAGAACTGACGAACGTCAAAATGCAAACCGTGCGGTAAAATCTCCGAAAACATCCGATTACTCCCACACTCGTGCGGTAATATCCCGGAAATGTCCGAAGTGGCTCGGATCCGTGGGACAAGAAACTCACATGGTAAAGTGATGAACGCCAAATCGGTGTATAATTAGGAATTTTACAGAAGATATATATAAATATATAGTTCCTCTTGTTACCCGATCCATTCGCATCACACTCCCACCCGTCCCAGCACCAAAATTGGCATGATACGAACGTTTGTCCATTAACAATAAGCAATCTTGTTAACGTTTTAAGAATAATTTTAGGATAAAATTCGTACCTCTCCTTTTTGCACTTTTATTGGCTTTGAGTCCCTATTAATTGTTGTAGCCTCTGATGTAATCGGAGATTATGATACTAACGCTTTCAAATTGTTGTCAATTCATTTAAGACCCGTTTTTTATTATTTAAGTTTTTAACTTTTCTCAGTTTGAACTTACGTAAATAAAATACAATAAACTTTATAAAGTTTATAGAAGAGTAAACTATAATCTATAAAAAGAAACTTATTCCTGAGCATCACATAGATGACCCTAGGGAAGACAAAAGATAAGACTCCGACTAAAAAGATCGCATTGGATATTTTATTATTTTGAAAATTTTAACGTTTCAGCTTATTAATAAAGAGTTATTTATTAATCAATAAGTAGTATTTTTTTAAATTGCACTTACCATTACCAGAAGTTTCATTTAAATAGTTTAAATTTATTAACTAAATAAACACATTACATATTACGTAAGATACTTCAAATTTTCTAAAGTCTCCTTTTAAAGATGGTGCTCATATGGTATCATTAACATCCGATGGATATCATTCGGCCATTTAAAAATTATAAATGTACATGAACGAAACAAGTTCAGATATGCGACTCAAAATAGTATATTATGCAACAAGTGCGGTAAACGGCATTTGACTCACGAGTTTATTTGACACGAACGGAGCGAGTGTTTAATAAACGAGTGAGTTAAAAAGTTTACCGAACGTGTTGCATACTACACTTTTCCTACGGCCGTTAGTTTTTGGGTACATTTTCGCAAACCACGAATACATTCACTGCATGACTGTCAGAATTGACAAACTTCAAAATTCAAAGCGTGGGAAATATCTCCGAAAACATCCGATTGCTTCCAAATCCGTGCGGTAAAATCCCGGAAATATATGAAGTGGCTCGGATTCATGGGAAACGAAACTGACATGGTAAACTGACGCTTCCCGCACGCTAGATCGGTGTATAATTATGTATTTTACAGACGGGAGTAGAAAAACTAAATTATTTTCATGAAATAATGAAATCCTCAGTCCAAATAAAAAAACCATAGAAAATCAAATAAATATATAAATAATAGCAACTTGTATATCTTAGTTAATATTAATACACTATTTTATTGAATCAAACAAATTATATATTCTCAAGAAACACACAATTCTTTAAAAACAATAAAATTAAATAGTACTTGTAACATTTCATAAACCACATTTATTCAAATCAAACAAACATTTATTGCATGATGATATTAACCAAATATTTTTGTTAAACAACTTCAAATTTTTTTTAGAACAATTATTTTTCGGCGAGCATATTAGCATTTTGGTATAACGTCAAATTTGGCTGCAAATCGAAGAATATATCTGACGATTTTGATTTAAATTGACCTAAAATCAGAAGTAATCAACACTAAAAGTTTCGTAGATAAAGTATGGAATACGTTTTGGGTGTAATATTATTAAACAAGTTTTTTGGCATTTATCGGACGTCTTAAAAACGGCCTCCTTATAAAAGTATAAAAACCATTATAAAAGTTATTTTTTTATATAAAAGTCTTAAAAACATCCGATATCTTATAATAAAACGTTAAGCTGCGAAAAATGTCAGTTTGTCAAAACGATTATAGGATTTCGATTAAGTTAAATACGACGCCGATGGGCGTAAGCGTTTAGGTGCCCATCAACCCGGCCGCAATCAACGGTAAATGAAAAACTATAACGTAGAAATAAAATGTTTACGCCGAAACAGTTTTGGTGGAAATTGATTAAATCAAATTTTTACGAGCGCGAGCGGCGAGCAATAAAACCAACGGCTTCCGCGAGACCGCGAAAATTGAATTTTATTTATTTACCGGAGACGAAGAAAATCTTCGGTCCGCGCGTCAATGCACGCCCATAATCAAACATTAGAATTTTATTCGTTGGCAACGATGGAAACGGCCGCTGATTATCTTAACCTGAAGTTGTACTTCATTTAAATCATATCTCCGTATATTCGTTGACGATTTATATTTTCGTGATGCACGGTTTCACCTTTCGACTGACTGGACAGTGAGCAGCACCAGCTCACTATACAGGTCAAAAATCGTTTTCCTTTTAATAAGTATCACCGAAAACGGGACAAAAATATTGATATGGGATTCACCGTGGAGAACTTCAGTAGTCGATCTGCGTACACTAATTAACTCTTCTAACAGAAACTAATAATAATTACCTCAAGAAATAAATAACAAATTACAACCAATGTCAACCTTTAAATTTCCATTTCCATTAAAATGATTTTGCTCCTTTGTTTCTTAAATAAATCAAGACAGGTAAGAGGTAACTAAATAAAACTTTTTCTATATTTTAAATAATTACCTACATTGCAAAGGCAATGATAAAAATAACACCAACAAGAGGAAAAATTATATTAAAGTAGATCTATAAATGGAAACAGAACAGATAATTTCTTTCTTGTAATACGACTTTTTAAATAATTATAAATTCTGCAACATATTCTAGGTATGATAAAACGCCTAAAATTATGCAAGAATTGCGGTAAACTGGAGCAACAATAAACACCAAACCAAACGTGTTGCATACTATACTTTTTCTACAACCATTTAATTTCCATTGTATTTTAATAGTCCAAAAGAATAAAGAAATCTCATAGGATGGCACCTTAATAAACTAAATGGTTTACAAAAAAGTTTATTTGTACATAAGCAAATGACAAAATAGGTAATACAGATTTAGATTCTTATAAGGATTCGTTCGGAACTTTATAGTTTTTATATTTAATAAGTTCAATACTTTTAAAGCGAAAACGGCCCATCTTATATCCAATTAAGACATCTATAAAAATCATATTCCTTATTTATTTTACCCAGGTCACTTTTATCAATCAAGTCAATTAAAATAACTGACTGACAAAAAAAATCATTATTAATATTAAATTTTTGTCATTTGATTCAAAATTTCTCATCTTCCAAATATCTGTATATTTATATATAGATAATTATAATAATAATTAAAATAATAATTATTAATAATAATAGTTATTATCATTATCACATCAGCTAAAAAGTACCAAAAATCAGCACAAGAGTATTGCAAGAGTTCCTTAGTTAGCACGATCTTTATTTATAAGATACTTACTTATACGAAAAAACAACTAGTTGACATTATAAGAACCAAATTGTATAATAATAGTATATTATGCAACAAGTGCGGTAAACGGCATTTGACTCACGAGTTTATTTGACACGAGCTGAGCGCAGCGGAGCGAGTTTTTAATAAACGAGTGAGTTAAAAAGTTTACCGAACGTGTTGCATACTATAATTTTTCTACGACCGTTAGTGTTTGGGTACATTTTCGCAAAACGACGCAAATATATTCACTGACATGACCGTGAGAATTGACAAACGTCAAAATTCAAAGCGTGAGAAATATGTCCGAATACATCCGATTGCTCCCAAAGCCGTGCGGTAAAATCTCGGAAATATCCGAAGGGGCTCGGATTCATGGGAAACGAAACTGACGTGGTAAAGTGACGTTTCCCGCACGCTAGATCGGTGGGTAATTAGGTATTTTACAGATGGGAGTAGAAAAAACTTATTACATAAGCGAGGTCATGAAAAATTTCGGTAATATATAAAAATAATATGGGCCGAATTAAAAAACAATGCTATATTGTGAATTAATATAGAGAGCAGTTGGAGAGAATGTGCTTAAAGTGGAAAACTATAACTAAAAAACTTTGGACAACTTAAAACCATTAATAATATGGTTGGATGATAGTGATAACACAGATTCAAACTATTCGCATTTAATAAGTATATAATTACAATTAGACAGTTTGAACGAGTTTAATTTGCTGGCTCAAAAATGCCTATGAACAGATAAAAACGTTAATAGCATTATTACAATCATATCAATTTATCGTGTGTGGCACTAGACCACCAAATTTCCCCTAATCACCTCCAACATTTCATTAAATTTCCTAATGTCACCTTTATAATTTCACTAGTGATAACTAATTATCGCTGTACCCCAATTAACAGTCATTCCCATCAATTACCATCAATGTACATTAAATTCCTATCGGGGTTGGCGCAGCTGTGCAAAGGGTCTGATTAAAATTCAACTAGACCAAAACAACGCATGATATGATTTCTTGTCGCCAATCAAGTGCTTTAAAATGTATGCGATTCCTCCGCTATTAAACTTGGCT
Organism: Cylas formicarius; assembly: GCF_029955315.1. Classification (NCBI taxonomy): domain Eukaryota; kingdom Metazoa; phylum Arthropoda; class Insecta; order Coleoptera; family Brentidae; genus Cylas; species Cylas formicarius. Next base: position 13,857,833 of record NW_026844319.1, on the reverse strand, counting down.
TGTCCCACTTTTCTTGGGGGTGAAAATGAAATTAACTCGATTTACAAATTGAAAAGAAGCCTGCCACAATATTTTATTTCATTTTTTCAAGTATGTAATTTCCGAGTGGTGGTTTTTTGCCGTCATTTCCCAGCAACTCTAATTTCTAGGAAATCTCGATGTATTTTTAATTACAAAGCGAAGAACGTCAGAGTTCGAAAAAGACCCCGAGGGGCTCAAAAGCTTTCAAAACAAAGCAACCATTACACGACTCACTGTAAAAATTAAAAAAAAAGAAACATTTATATACGGATTATTTGTCCCGGAGACACATTGGTATGTTAATGCAATCTAGGGATTTAACTATAACGAAGCGTCAGTTAGCTCCGTTCTAATGGCTTGCGAAAAGTTTGTGTTTTCTAAGGTTGTTCGGAAAGTCATTTCGTTTTTTCCCGTCAGAGGACTTAATTACGTTTTTTCGAAACCAACTTCACAGTTAAGCCGCATAACCATTACATGTCTTGAGAGCTGATACTGCAAGGCTTGTGTGTGAAAAAGTTCTATTAATTCTAAGCAGTAGTTTTTGGTTGGTGCCCTTTTAAATATGGAGAGCAATAAGCAGCATTTTCGTCATATTTTACTTTTTTACTTCAGAAAAGGTAAAAATGCTGTCCAAGCGAGAAAAAAATTGACGGATGTGTATGGAGAAGGCGTGTTAACAGTACGCCAGTGCCAGAACTGGTTTGCAAAATTTCGATCCGGCAATTTTGATGTCGAAGATGCACTACGATCTGGAAGGCCGGTCGAAGCTGACAAAGATGCGATAAAGGCATTAGTTGATGCAAATCGGCCAATAACCACACGAGAGATCGATGAGAGATTAAATTTGTCGAATTCGACTGTTTATGGCCATTTGAAAGGCATGGGCTTAACCTCGAAGCTCGATGTGTGGGTGCCCCATGTCCTTACGGAGCAAAATTTGTGTCGTCGCGTTGACGTGTATGATTCGCTCCTCAAACGTCAAGAAAATTATCCATTTTTGAAGCGGATTATTACTGGGCACGAAAAATGGGTTGTATACAACAATGTTAAACGCAAGCGGTCATGGAGCAGAAAATATGTCAAAAAGCGTGTCAAAAGCCAACATTCACCAAAAAAAGGTGATGCTCTCCGTTTGGTGGGATGTCAAAGGAATCATTTTTTTTGAGCTTTTGCCGGACAATACAACGATTAATTCAGAAGTCTATTGTCATCAACTGGACAAATTGAATGATTCACTTAAAGAGAAGAGAATTAATCAACAGAAAGGGTGTAGTGTTCCACCAGGATAATGCGAGACCTCACACAAGTTTGGTCACTCGCCAAAAACTTTTACAGCTTGAATGGGACGTACTGCAACATCCACCATGTTCTCCAGATCTGGCGCCTTCCGACTACTATTTGTTCCGGTCCCTGCTAAATTTTTTGGATGACAAAACCTTTACCTCAAATGAAGATGTCAAAAACCACCTGAACCAGTTTTTTGCCAGCAAGGACCAAAACTTTTATGAGAGGGGAATTATGTTACTGCCAGAAAGATGGCAAAAGGTGTTGGACCAGAATGGCCAATATATAATTTAATAAAATATTTATTCATTATACGAAAACTGTCTTTCATGTTCCCCAAAAAAAACGAAATGACTTTCCGAACAACCCAATACTTACCATACACAAATATCAATGTTAAAATTAATACCTCATGAATATTCTCGTTAGTTAAAAGGCATTTCCATTTCTAAAAAGGTGAAATATTTTAATATTCAAAAATTTGAAGCCTAATGAAATCTACTAAGAGGTAAAGAATATACGGTTAAGGGAAAGGGGTCGAATATCGATCAGAAACCTCTTAAATTGCATGCAAATTACCAATAATACCATCGGCCAGTTTCATTACAATGCCGTTATTTTTTTGGTTCATTTCATAGAATATGGTTTCATACAATTAGGTTAAAAAACTCAAATTTCTCACTGCTAATAGTTGCATGACACCTCAAGGTATTTCGTGCCTGTTAACGATAGTTTAGTTAATTTATTTATATCAAACTGCAGAGCTAAATATGACTAATCCTCTTTGAGGACTGTAAAGGAGAATACTAAAAAACAGAATAGAAAATGAAGAAGAAGAGGTACAAAGCGGTTTCTGCGCAAACCGTTCATTTGTGCTTAGACAACTTTTAGTATGTAACTGTATGTAGAAAACTCCAAACTGGCGCCTTATTAGCCTATGGACTACCCCCCTATGGCCAGCGCTACGAGAGAATGGTGTCAGTGAGATTTATATTAAGGCAGTTAAGCAATCTTAAATTGGTAACAGAGTATCAGAACAAATGGACTTTGCAGGGATACGCTATAGCTCCAACTCTCTTTAAAATATACTTAAATTCCACTCTTGGATGATGGAGACGTATGTGCCATAATATGGGAATAGAAGTAGAAGGAGAGAAACATTATATTTCGCGAAAGACTAAATAACTGTAGCAGAAGATGAAGACAATGTGTATTAGATGCTCAGAAAGCTCGACGAAGAGTATGACAGTGTAACGGGTTCAATTTGTCATTGGCTATTTCGACTTATGTTTCTCACAATGCTCGGAGACTACCTATTAAATGTTTTATTCTCACAATTACACACTGTCTTAATCCTCAAAGCTACTGGTATTACTAATTATTCTTCACTACTTCATTCTGTTCGAACACACTGTAACTGTTTAATTGCTTGGTGTGGTTTGCCTGTCCTAAAATAAATGTAAATAAGTGTAAGTCCTTGCATTTTTGCTGCAATTTGAGACGTTACGGCGGAATGCGGTTGGATTGCACGAGACGATCGTCCTGTATTCCTTCTTATTTCCGAACTAACGGCAATTTCTATTCTTGTCCCTTGCTTTTATTTATTTACACTTGTTGCTTTTTGGAGAGGTTATATTTCAATCCTCTGTCAACGCGAATGCACTCGGCCATTAGTACAGTTAAGCACTCGACCTTTGGCCCACGTTCGTCTTCAATTTCCTAAGACGTTACTGTGTAATCTCATTCATGTGTGTGTAATAATTGATTATTATTAGTAATAGCGGGTAGTAGTTAGGTAATATTTAGTCTCCTTGCGTTGATTAACTTCTTTCATTATTGGCCCATTGACCCTAGTGGTGTCGGAACCGAACATCGTATTGCCAGCACCATCGGTCTCTTTTTTTGGAACTTTGTGAAACTTCATCGGTCTTTCTTTTTTTGGCTCTACGATTTCCGCCGGTGCAAGTGGTTGCAAGATTTCAATCCGAATAAGTTTGTGGCATCTCGTAGTTTTCGAGGATTAAACAGGATTGAAATCGTATAGAAGTTGCGGATCGTCGTCTTGTTGGTAGTATTTTGCTTGGACGTCCCCAACATTACAGCTTAAGCTGGATTAAAGCTAACCAACCTAGGACCTGGCACTCTTCACCGCTACTCACGATCATCAGGCGTAAGTTTCACAATTTATTTCACACTTTGCAAATAATTATGAACTCCGCAACTCATTATTTTGTTTTGTAGGTTTCTGGTTCTGGTTTTGGTTTTGGATTTGGTTTTCCTTTTGGAACCAGTTTTTGATTGTTGGACTGGTTTTGGCTTCCCATTTGGTACTGGCTTCCCTAGTTCCGGTTCAATTGGATTTGGTGCCCCCTTACATCGTGGACGGCACGTGTTATGAATTCTGCAACCCAAGAATTCGTCAAGTCTTCAAGTTAGCTCGGTTCAGGACGTTGCAGTGCATATATAAGCATTCGTGCCTATCCCACTGACTGGTGAACCCGTAGGCAGTATACAGGACAGCCATCTTAGAGCTTGCCCGACTCGTTCGTTGCTGGTAACTGGAGGATCACAGATAAGCCTCTATTTACGTTTCGGTTAATTTTATTCCTATTAAATACAAATTTCAATTTTTAAATATCAATATAAATTAAAGAGCTCAGTTAAGGTAAAGATAAAGTACCCAATTATAGAAACATTTGTTTGTAAGAGTTATTTATAAACGATCGATCGTAACCCAGCTTCCTGTGCTTAGTGTGTACTTGAGCCAATATATGGAGATTTAAACTGACGTGCCGGTTTATTTATTAATTATTTATTTGGTTTTTGGTTATTTGGGTTCGAACTTTGTTAACTTTGTGACTTTGTTGGGTGGCTAGTGAGCAAGGACACTAGTCACTATCACTAACTTATAGTATAGGTTGGGGTTTTGTCCTAGCTGGCACCATGGTTTCCAACCTTTGATTTATTTACTTTTTTTTTATACCCCGCCCATATTTTGAGAAACTGAGCTGCTTGGGCCCTATACTTACTGCTTCCAATCGGTAGCAAAGTGAGCAAAGTATAGTAGGATTGCTTCGGTCTCCCTTCCACCTTCAGTGGAAAAGAGACGTGGCAACAAATGAGGCCTAACCATAAACACTGGCAAAACCAAATATAGTGTAACTGGAAATATATAAATAAATGTTCTGAATGACATAGGAGACTTTGTGCTTCAAATCTTTATTTTTAAACATGCGTTAGTTGTTTTAAATAACCATTCCACCCATTCATCTTGTTTCGCTATCTCAACACCGGCTACAACCTCTTGACGTCACCTTTTTAGTTCACTGAAAACGACATATAGCAAAGAATGTGATGTTCATATGAAGTCCCACAATTACCACTAAATTGAACTAACCGATGTCGCAAAGCTTTAGCAAAGCGTACAATCGCATCGCTTCTAAAGAAAAATGTGTGAATTGATTTCAAAGTACGGGTATCTTTCCATTAAACAGATACGTATTTGACGAAGAGTTAAAATAATGGAATGTTTACGGTTTAAACGTCAAAAATATGGTCCATTTTAACGTATGTTTTGCATAAGGTCCTCCAGAATATATGACAAAGGGGCTACTAACGCTCCCCTAACCCAATAAATTTCCATAACCCGGCAACGGCAGTTTTTATTTTCCTCCCCGTTCTTTATTCGATGGAACGTCTGAATACGCCCAACCACCGGCGGAAGTTCTGTACGAGTAAATCCTCTCCAGAGTGGGTTCGACCTCTCACAAAGTGTCTCGTACGGTTCGCAAAGTCTTCCCATGCTAATCTGGCCAAATTAATCATAACAATGGGAATCAAATAACATAAATGCCGATAGGTGTTGACAAAGTCAAAGGTCAAAATTCAATTTCTTTTAATTTTTCTTAAAATAGGGTTTTCTACAAAAATGCTTAATCCTTTTCCTAGCGCACACCGTTCTTAAAATTTCGCAGGTTATATTTTGCATTATATGGACACACCCCCTGTGAGGTAATTCACTTGGCGAGTCATTTCTTAAAGTGGTTTTCCCCGGTATTCCCTCCCACGATCTGTAATGGCGGAATTCTATATGAAAACCGAGGGGTGAATCGCATTAATTACTTATAATTCCTTAGAATTTTTCTGCAGTTCATTGGAATTCATCGCGGAATTGTTTCATTGACTTGACACTCACCTACAGGGTTAATTTTGAAAGATAGAAAAAAAAATGTATATACAAAAGTATGAAGATTTTCTCTCTATTTGCTTATTCAAATGTCAGAAAAAACAAACGACGATCGCAAGCCGCCAAAATGACAGCAACATTTCTTTTGTTAATGAAATGCTCTATATATTATTTGCTTAAATCGTAGATATTTTTTTCCTGATTTCAAAAACATATAGTTAATTGACAATTCATTTAACGGTTTTTTAGATATTCCACTTTTAAAAATAATTACCATTCGATTTCTGGACAATAGTTTAAAAATGGTCAAGTCTGCTTTGATAGCAACCCTATTATCTATGTTTACAATTGTCTTACTAATCAAAACTAAAGATATGCAGCGTAAGTCAAAACTTAGGATATTTCAAATGGGTTATACTGAGGAAGAAAAACGCCAAATAATAAAATTATATTATTCAAACAATAAAAAAATCAATAAATAATGTTAAAAATTTTCCACCTAACCTCCATTATTTTCTATACATGGGACAATCTTTGCTTTCAATTTCCTATTAAGACACGAGGTGATAAAACCAGGGTTTCTCTATTTAGATCTTGTAAAACGGTACTAAGTCTTTCTCTTATCACTTGTAAACTTTCAGGCCTATTATAATAAATTTTATTTTTTAGGTATCCCAACAAAAAAATATCACAAGGATTCAGGTTGGGGCTGTCGGCATGCCATTTGATAATTCCTTGCCTACCTATCCAAAGTCTATATTTATTATTTAGATAATAGGTAACCACTTGGACATTATGTGGAGGTACCGCCATCTTGATGACAAATTAAATTTAAATAATTCTTAAATGGCACATCTTCTAAAACTTCTATTTCTGTTGCAAGGAAATTTAAATATCGTAAGCCATTCAAGGATCTTTCATATATAATTGGTCCGACCAATTGTTGCATTTTCACTGCGTGCATTTTGTGTGGATTATTGGTGGACCAATTCTTCTTGTTGAATACACCTGCTGTTGTGAGCGAAGCCTCATCCGTAGGTATTATTTTGTTTAGAAAATTTCCATCTTCTGGAGATCTTCTGTACATAAAGAATCTCTAAACTGGAGATAGAGTTAGACGGTCGAAACAAGACTACATTACATACACAAGATATTCTGGTTAGTTTCGACCTAGAATCTCTCTTTACTAAATTCCCTTTTCCTGAAACTCTCAACATCAATTTAGATATACTAAAATCAGAGAAGCTGGAACCACACCGTATCTTAATTGAAAAATGCTTGCTTGGAACATATTCTTCTTATAAATGTAAAATTTTTGAACATCGGGAACAGCTATAGGTTCTCCACTATCACCAGTCATCGCGAATATATTTATGGAAGCCCTTGAGAGGACAGCTCTAGACGCCTTCCATCTAAAATCAAAATTATGGAAACGCTACGTAGATGATACTTTTTTATTTGGCCTCACGGTCAGGAATCCTTAGTAAATTGTCTTAAACATTTAAACTCTATACACCCTCATGTACGTTTTACCATTGAAATAGAAACTAATAACAACTTCCTATTTTTAGATATTCTTATCAATAGAAAATCAGACCTAACATTGGGTCATTGTGTTTACAGAAAACCTACGCACAACAGACTTTAATGCATTATCACATCAACATCCGGCCCAAAAATCATCGGTTATCAACTATCTTATTTACAAACTATCTCATCCCGAGTCACTGAACTCAGAATTAAAACAACTTACCTCTGCTCTTCTCTCTAATAATTTCCACATTAAAGATATTAAGCGTTCCATCACAAAATACACTTCACCACAACCTTCCAATAGCAATGAAACCGAAAGCAACCCACTCTTGCCACTGTTGTCCTTCGTTATATTCAGAACACCACTGACCACATATCAAAAGTTCTAAAGAAATATAACGTCAAAACCAGATTTACCACTTGTCCAAAAATCTCTCAACATCTTCGACCCGTCAAAGACAAAATTCCATTTGAGATGCCAGGAGTTTTTTATATGCATTCCATGCATATGTGACAAAGAATACATTGGAAAGACCGAAAAGAGCGAAAAATATCAACTAGCCTCAAAGAGCATTAAGACTAAGACAAATAAATTTATCAGCAGTTGCCGAACAAAATTACGAAATCAATTCTTCTACCAACGAAAAATCCGAGAGTCTATAAAGATTTTAACCGCGACTCAGCTCTCTACCTGTCACAAATATGGGAATTAGTCATCCAAGAACCGTCTTATGCTTATGCTTAGCTCCGCCCCCCTCCAACAATATACAGAGTAAAATGGAAGATACAAAAAAATCTTGAGTAAAAAATGACAGCAAACGCACATTTTACTATTCTTATGAGCTTTAGAAAACCGAGATACGAGGGCATCTCAAAATGCAAAGCTTCCAAAAACATCCCATATCTTCAAGAGGACTATGAAAATTATGTTTGCGGAATCTTTGTCTTTACTAATAAGGTAGACAACCAGTAAAACCCTGTAAGTGATATAATGTTGGGGAACTTGCAGCTTCTTCAAGAAAAAAAGTATGAGGATGACAGATACATTTTTTGATAAAAGTTGCTTTTTTTTGAGAAAAATCCAAAAAAAACGAATATTTTGACTTTTGACATTGAATAGCTTGAAAATAACCAAGCAACACATGGGGACTTTGACACTTAATTCCTACTGTTGTAGTGGAGGTCTCCCACCAAAATCATGTCGGAATTTTTGTTATTTGAACTGTTATCCGGATGTGTGTGTGTGTGGAATTACGCATTCTTTTTTCTATAAAAACCATTTCACATGCAGAGTTTTAAAATTTCCTTACTCACTCAGTTGCGATGCATAAATTACTCGCGCCATCCCGAAATTCCTCAACGCCGTTTGCGTTTAATAGAGCGGCGCGCGTCGGTATTTTAATTTATTTTACATAAATAGTTTTGGCTGCGAATATAATTTGCGATCCCCGCCTCTAGAGATACGGCAGCGTGGTGGGGGGTGACGAACGATGCCCTGTCCGACTTTCGACCAATGAAATCGGACGAGATCCATGGAATTAATTATCGTGATTAAATCGCCCGTGCTATTATTTATGTGCGGATTCAAAGATTCTCGGCGGGGTATGTGATGTTATATATAATTTATCTTTAGCCAAAAAAATTTAATGGGAATTATTAGAAAATGAGAAAAAAAAACAACTGTTACTAAATAAACGATATTAGATATCTTTCGCAAATCTAAGTAAAAAATAAAAATAACGAAACAAAAAATAAATAAATATCAAATAAAATCGGAGGGTTCAAGGGTTAATCACGTCATACGAAATATTATGGCCAAAGTGCTACAAGAATCAAAGTTTTCTTTAATAGAACTCTCTTTATATTATAGCATTTTTGGATTCTACGATCAAACTAAGTGTGTGTTTCGATTACGTTTTTCCCAACTAATTCTAAGAGTACTTTAAATAATTTGAGTTTTGTCAAAATGTAACCTAATTTTTTTTCTAGAAGACATTTATTTAAATTATTTATTTAAATTATATCAACAAAATTTACAGTACAGTGTAACAATCGACGATATTTTATATCCCAATTATAAAAAACTTTCCACCTCTACAAAGTGGCAAAAAATTTATCCAAATTTAATAAAATATATTAAGTGAGTAATTAAAAGATGGCAAGTATAAAATGATCTAAAAGGAAATCAATGACGATGTTCAGTAAAAACCACATAAAACAATCATTAAAAACGTACTTAGTCTCAAGTTAATACCTCCTTAAATTTCTTAGGATGGTTTCCAAGTGACAATTTTTTGTAATAATACAGTTTTTCAGCAAAAAAAACACATTTTTTAATATTTTTCTAGCTTTATTTGCTTCACACCACTCTTGCATTATCGGTAAATCTATAAAATCCAAATTTTCTAAGTTGCTAGTATAATTTTATGTAGTATTCTATGACATATTTGTAATGATTTTCACAATGTATTTATTAATAATTGTAATAATTTATTGCCTATAAAATATAGCTGCGTCTATTGATTGATTGATTGACATGATTTTTTTTCTAATTTGTGGGGCTACAATTCTGACATTCACTTTTTTGTGCGTAATATATGTTTTTCTTCTGCCGTCTGTAAAATGCCTAATTACGCACCGATCTAGCGTGCGGCAAGCGTCACTTTACCACGTCAGTTTCGTTTCCCACGAATCCGAACCACTTCGGACATTTCCGGGATTTTCTGCACGGGTTTGGGAGTAATCGGATGTTTTCGGGGGTATTCCCACGCCTTGAATTTTGACGTTTGTCCATTTTGAAAGTCATGTCAGTAAATGTATTCGAGTTTTTTGGCGAAAAAAAAAAGTATAGTATGCAACACGATCGGTAAACTTTTTAAGTCCTTTGGTAAACACACGCTCCGCTCGTGTCAAATAAACTCGTGAGTCAAATGCCGTTTACTGCAGTTGTTGCATAATATACTATTCATATACAGAGTGGTACATAATAAATTATCAAACGGTCGCTAATTAGAAAGATTACAGAGCGTTAAAGTTTAGTTCTCCCAATATTTATTTCTTTATAGTTCAAGCTCTTTCTGATACGTAGACATGAAAACTTGGATTCAAGAGTGTTTGGAGATAAGGACGACAATTACATTCTATTTTGTCACATAAGTAGAGGAGGCCAGTTGCATGTAAAAATCTCGCTATTTTATGTAATAGTTTTCGTCTTTTTTTGAAAATTTATCGCATGGTTATGAATTGTAAGTAAAAATGTATTTCAATTAGAAACATGCATTGTAATACAACCTTCGCAAGATGTTACTACAAAAAGTTTTCTTATATGTGTGCAAAACGACTTCAGTAATCACTTGAGCTAGTTTAAACAAATAACTAAGATTTATTTGTTTTCAAATCACAAATAAATAAGATTTATTTGTTTTAAATATCAAATTTATTTGTTTTTTTTTTAATTTTATATTATCTTCTATTATATCGTTAGACTTGTATTTTATATAATTTTTTAGAAATTTCTGTTAACCTTTATGCGTTTCCTTGGTCACTTTTCCAATATGTCACGGGGTATACTTATGAAATGTGCAGAGTTTTCGGAAACTTTCATTTGTTTATTTTTGTAGATGAACTTTGAATGTAATGTAGCATTTTTATTATAATAGATTGCTATTTTGTTTATCGAATAAACATATATTTGTATTATTATTATTTAATTTTATTTATGGATATCTCCAGGACTTGTTGTGGACATTTCTCAATAGTATCATTTTACTGTAAGCGTCCAATCTTGCTCTCATTTAGCTGATATTATCGATCGCCAATAATTTGACTATTAGTTAACACTTTAAAATACAGTTATTTGTATTTAGCTTAAGTCAAAGAATAATAAAATGTTTCCATTTCTTATATCCATTACATGACTTTTTTTGAATTTTTTTTTTATTTTCCATTTTAAATAGTGTGCCTATTTCAATAAGTTTCTGACTGCCTAGATTTCTCAATTAAAAAAATTAAATCACAGAATTACTATCAAGTTAGGTGGGGTACTGTACATTTAAAACCAGCTTAACGCACTAAGCATTTTAAGTGATAGCCAAATTTTTAGGTTTTTAGGAAAAATTTTGTTTGTAAATCGTGCGGGAAATGCTTCGTTGATATCGCCTAGTTCTCGATCGACGATACGGTGCAGGACTTGGGTTTAAAAATTTCATTATTATCGCTGTTTGCAATTAAATTAGTAATGTTTTGACACGCAGCAGCGAGTGTATCGCCCTTCCAAAGACCAAAAAAACAAAAAACAGCGAGTTTGCAATGTAATATGCGGTTTTTGCGCTTACAATCCACTTCCATTATAATAAATACTGGAGACGACTGGAGATACTTTATCAGTTGAAACGTTAAAGTGGAGGTTCATTTTATTAACTATTTTTCAACTATTCTCTGCCTTATTCTGCCATATTCTTCTCTATGGCCGCGTGTTTAAGAACCATTGCAGGTTTTCGGTAGATATTAGTCACTCATGAGGTATGTCAGTTCTGAGGTTCAAATCACACGTCACTTTTGTTAAGCCATGCATAATATACAATTTCCAATTAAACCTAATACATGCTTCATTAGAATTGCGCGTCTTGAATTTACAGACCTTTTCAATGCGCGACAGTAATATCCCATCCCTGGTGGAAATCGATATTAAATACAAATGTTACACGTGGTTAATTAATAATGGCAAGAAAGCAAACAGGATCCACGTTGTTGCAATTACAACGTGACATGAGCCGTGCCATGTTGGAAAGGTCCATACACGTAATATAGGGTGAAGGACTAATTTTAATATTCTGCATTTTGCTAGGTAGCTAGCTAGGTATAAGATAATGTTATTATTTCTTACTCAGGACTGAATTTGGAACTTATATTAAAATGAAAAATTACAGGGTGTTCCATTTGGAAAAATATATCTTCAATCAAACTTGTCAAAGAGCAACCATTCTTTGGTATACTCTGTTCAAGGACGGCTAAAGACAACTAACCAAAACTAACCTAACATATACAGAAATATTTATTAATGTTGGTTAATGTTAGTTAATTAGTTTGACCTTTTGTCAATAAAAAAAGCCAATATATTAAAAACTATTAGCTGCGATTGCTGATTATATCTTCCCGACCTCTTGCAAACGTTTATGACGAACATATTTTGAAAGACACGTAACGAAAACCAGCATTGACTGTTATAATGAAAAGACAATAATTTTTTTTCAAACAACTTTTTGTCTCTGTAAGTAGACATAGTATAAACAAAATTAACCAAAAACGCGTCATTCAAGAACGGTAATGCGCCAAACTATATCTCTCTATGTTCGTTTTAGATATGGAGTACCTTAAATAAAAGTTGATCAGAATTTTATTTAGAATCCAAAAATGCAATAACACACAGGGTATTATATTTAAAATAACTACACTACATATTTGAAAATATTTTAAAAAGTTACACCAGCCGCTCTTATATACTCATACCAAAATTAATAATATTAAAATAAGTTCATCTTGACATACGTCTAATCCGGCATCTACGTGTATCACCCTGTATTTATGGACCAGCAAAAAACTCCCGCCATTCGAAAATATTAAAACCGAACCGTATTTTCCTATATTTCGGATGCGCGAGGTGTAGTTAGGTACGTGACCGAATAAATGCTTCAGAAATATATTTTATATCCTACGCCCTGCATATTGTATTAGACATGTAGTCGTGTGTCGTCGAGTCGCCAGATATATCGTCGTTTTCGGTGCAACACGAGGACGTGACTGTTTCTGTAGGAAGCTCTAGAAGTCGCCGATCAACACTCACTAGGCAAGTTTCTGACGCTTATAATGTCGCAGTCACTGGTCCTGGTTTAATGTCCGCTAGTGCTTTTAGCAAACCGGGCGAAATTGAATTAAATTGAAATTTCAAAAGGGTTTTTGCCGTTTGGTGTGATGGTAGGATAGAAATTTACTACACATTTATTTGACCATATTAATCGGCAAAAAGTATAGACGAATTTTTACTTATCTTAATTTTTTACTACGACGAAAGACCATTTTCTTTCTGGAATTCATGGGTTAAAAAAAAATTAACTAAACATTGAAGGTTGTAAGAATAATAAAAATATTTTTACTAAAGCAGGGTCCGATAATTTTACTTCATTTAATTCGTATTTTAGATTGCTAGAACGCTACTGAATTCGAAGCAAAATTGAGCAGTTATTTGTGTCTAACAATTCTTCTTTTTGCAATACATATTTAGTAATAGATTTCTGCGTGTGTGCGTGTGTCTCCACTTTCTGATGTTTCACAACCAAAACATATTCCTTCCTTTTTCAGAAGGAATTGGTATTATTAGTTTCTCGAGATTTGCCCAGATATGCTGCGTTGCTCTTCTTAATTAGTTCAAACAATTCAAGTCGTATGTTGACACGTTACAGATTTTTTCCATTTTTCAGGCTTAGCCGCCCAAAATATCTTGAGGAATTTGCGATAAAGCCATCGCCAAGCTTCTTAATTTATTAATCGCAGTCGTTTTCAATATCCATTCTTCCATACCGCAAGAAACTAACCAACCAAACCATCATACGAATCTTAGTCGTATGTTAAAATCAAAATCGGAGCAGGTGACTCAAGAATACTATTTCCTTGTCCGATGACAAGGCCATCTTCCAATCTTGGAAAAGTCAGATGTCCAGGCTTCAATTTATCTATTCTATCTATTGCCATTGCGTTGGTGGGTCATAAATTGTTTTTAGTATTGGTTGACGTTAAAGTTCATTGATGTGTTCTGTTCTCCTGCGTTAATAAGCAGCTGTAGGTGGTGTATTCATTTCCTAAAACTCCCGTTTTTATATCTTAAAAAAACTCATGGAAAATTTATTTTGAAGACAAGTTGAATAGGAGTAGAGACACAACGCTTCTAGTCTGTAGGGTTTTGGACTTACTGTTTTCTAATTTCATTTGTGCCACTACAGACAAGCACTTGCTACTATCAGCTTTCTTGAATAGTGTACTAACCAAAATGTGAGCCGCTTATATCTCATATTCTTTGTTATATAAGTCTATAAGTCGGTGGTCATAGTCATAGTTATAGTTCATTTTAAAGAATATAAATTTTAACACCTTTAGTACTGAGCCGTTTTTACTAGGTATAAGTCATCGTACCGCGTCATGTTCTAGTGATCCCGCCCACCCAGGATATATGTAACCTACGACGGTAAAGAAACATCTCGAAGGCACCAACTTTTTTTTTCTATACTTGGGTCTAATGACCGCTTTCCCATCCGCATAAGAGGACAGAGAACACACACGCGCTTTCTAAGATGTAGGATGAGATCAGATCTCTATCAGAATCGTTTCTGGATCTCGCCTCCGGCTTTGAGTGGCATTGGAAACTTGTTCGGTGGTTCCACCATTGACCTGCAGAGTTTTCGTTTTAGGGAATACCATCATAGGTCTTAGAAATTTTCGTACAAGTACAACCGCTTCGCTGTGGTGAACTATGCGGTCCATCATTTTTTGGAGTTTACGTAGGCCATCTGCTATGACAGTGGTATCATAGGCATATCATATATAGGCATTTCTTCTGATGTTTTTTGATCTGCTTTGACCTCTGCAATCTTGTGCCAATACAGTTCAATGATAATGCCCAAGTCTCCATTGTCTGTACCAGGTGATTTTAGTAATTCTATTCGTTTTTCATGTCTGACATAGTCGCCATCCGATAATCGATAAAAAAGACGTCAACATTCATATCTCTGCATCGCTGTGTAAACACGTTTGATGTCTCTCAATTTGCTGCTCGCATTTTGGGTTTATTCGAGTGTGTGTGATTCGGAGCAAAACTTTGACCACATGAGACGTAAGGCAGATCATACGATAATAATATGATCAGCCCGAAGTAGGCAGTGTTATGAACGTAGACCGCAGCCAATCGTGAGGTACCTTTCCCGAGATGTACAAAGACCTAAACAGTGACCACAGCAATTATTTTGAGCACCTTCGAATATATATTATCTGGGCCTGTAGTTTTGCGTTTTTTTTTGCAATTTACTAGCGTGTATGATTTTATAATTGGTGATGGTACGGCCCACTTCTTGTATTTCGTAATCTTATGATGGACGGTTTCCTCTGTGATCATTCTCTTGTATAGTTCTATCCTTAGTCTATCCATGTCCTAAGTTTCAAACCCTAGTGGTCTTAGCCGTATTCAATAGGTATAGTATTGTAGCGATGATGATGATGATATCAACAGTACCGAGAGTTGCAGGTAGACGGACACGTAGTTGACCTACATGTGCCTTAGTACTTAAAATTAGAATTAAAGTTACTTTCCCGCAGTTGTGGGTAAAGTTCATTCTGAAAATCGCGAGTGTTTCTGAATTAGTAAAACTACGCTTTCCAAACAATAGAAAATAAATATTCTCAACGTAAAAAGCTCTTCGCCGCCAAAAATCAACATTCGAAGTTCCAAACATAGTTGAAATGAAGTTGAAAAGACTGTCATCAGAAGAATAATTCACTTTAAAAGGAAACACCCACTTAGGACCAAATAATGTCTGAAATCAAAAACAATTAGTTGATTCCACCCATAGGTAAGAAGAAAGCGAAACTTTGAAGGAATTGAATTGAAAAAATTCAAAACAGAATATCACTTTTAACGGAAAAAGAGGACGATATTTGAGAGCAGTTAAATAGGCATATAAAAAAAGACTGTCATGAAGACATGAACAGCTGATGTATTTAAAGGGTGTTTCCAGCAAATGCAAAATCTTATTTCTCGCAGTAAGAAGCTAGGTATAGTTTGCAAATTTCCTGCAAAATTTAACGCAAGACGCGTTAAAGTAAAACGTAAAAGTTTATGGGGTCGAAAGTATATACAGGCGTCGAGGACTATCTACTTTAACGGAACGCCACGAAAAAGTATGGCAAGGATTATAATTAATAATTTTTCAGATTACGGCGGGGAAAAAGTTAAAAACTTTTCAGAACTTAGGGCCACAAAAAATATTCAGAGCAGATTTAGTTAACGATTTTTGGGGTCCGGTTTCATGATTATTAATGAAGCGGCCGAGATGTTATTTACGGAATAAATACAAAAAGAAAAGTTTTTTTTTTCCTCGTTATAGCTTTCCGATGAAACTTACGCTATTTTAATGTGCAGCATATTTAGTTAGATCGAAAAATACGAAAAATATGGTGTGGTCCAAATTGGTTCGTTTTAGAGATACAGGGTGTCAAAATTTCATATTTATTTTTATTTTTCGGAATAGTTTCCTAAACAATGGCCAATCTCTGAAGAAAAATTGGAATTTGTTTTTTAATTCAAATACGAATTTATTCGTAGTCCAACTCGTACTTGTCGGCGCTACCTATATATTATGTACAGGGCGGTCTGTTTATCTTAGGAACTAGAAGAGACTGAACATAAAATTAAATACAAGAAATGCTTAGGTTCATTTGGGTTCGTTTTGCCGTGGCGACTACCAACTTTTTTTTAATCCTAAATGGTATAATAATATTAATACTGATCTAGATAGACCTTTGAAAGAGGAGTTCAACAATGTATTCTTGACGTTGAGAAATAGCCTTAGTACTGAAGATGATGACCAATAATTCAGAAATGGCGATTTGCAGGCCCCTCATATTATATATCTTTGAATTTGCGTTTCAGTTATCTATCTAGTCTATCTAATATACTTATACATATAAATCGGTTTAAATATAAAATAAAATAAACGTTGCGTTTAAATCTCATACCGTTATATATTGTTGAACTCCTCTTTCAAAGGTCTATCTAGAAGAGTATTAATATGCTCCATTTGAAATAAAAAAAATCGGTAGTGGCCACGGAGAAACAAGTCGCATGACAATATAACAAATGAAAAGTTCAAATGAACCCAAGCAACTTTTTTACTTAGATTTTTCTTCAATCCTTCTCATTCCTGATGTACGGTGCCTCATAAATGGATCAATATTATTTTACAGAGAATTATTTTCGTTCCGATTCGTATTTTTTAGTGTTAAGAAATTTCAAATAAAACATGTAAATAGGTATGGAAACTTTTACTATGTGTCTTACAAAAATATTCGCTCAATTAAGAGGGTAAAGTTTATGCAGACGTTTTGGACAAGAGGGTTTCTGTTAATTTTGAAAACTGGAATGCATTCGAATACACCAAGCCAACACAGCTTAAAGCTGTTCAATGGGTTTCAGATCTCGCGATTGGGATGGCCATTCAGTACAAAGCTTTGTTTCATTAATTTGGATGCGTCTTTCTTATCATTGTCCTAGTTGCCATTCAAATACGGCTATGTTTTTCTCTCTAAACCATCCTGTAACTAACCTGACTAAGTGTTCTGTCCCAGATGAAAGAAAAAACATTCCATAACATCCAAACAGGAAAAATTTGCTTTCGTCGCTGCAAAGAACAGTATTCCAGTTTCCTTTGGACCAAGACAGGTGGGCCCTGGCAAACTCCATTCGGGAATTTCTATTCTTCTTTGAGAAAAGCGGTACTTTAACAGCAGCAAAAGTTGCTTTTAAAAAACAAAAGTCCTCCGTTGATTAATCGTTTCTCACCATTCTACCGGTGACTTTCAATTCCGAACAATTCCGAGATTTGCTTTTTAATTTATCTAGGTAATTTTCGGTAGTCAAGTTCGATTGTTACTAGGTCTTCCTGACTTCACCTAACTGAATATATGGAGATTTAAAAAGCTCTAGTTTACTTCAATACAAACATTATCAAAAGTTTCCATACTTTTTCTCACCAGTGGGGATAAAATCAATTATTTTGAAAAAAAAAGAGAACATTTTTAATAATAAATTGTAGCATGGGTGAGTTTATTTTTTATATTAAAAAAAAACAATTTCAAGCGACGTGCTTTAGAGGCTCTTTTCACCATATCGCCCGCAGGAAAAAATTAACAAAAATTGTCACGTTCTGTTTTCGAACTCTGTCTACATCCCGTATGTTTTCCAGGACACCGGGTATATATGCAGTAGCTATAGGAGTTATTAGATTTTTTTGAACGGTTGTCCAATTTCTGAAATTAAAATAAAGTGATAGTTTATTCATGGCGCGTCAAGTGGCACGTGTAATTGGATTTTCCGGCGGAAATAATTGTAAAATTTTAGCGAAACCCGATCTGGGGATCGGCTCGGAAAAAAAAACAACACGACACGGGATTTTGTGCGTGTATATTTACATAACCGGCGCAGTCGGATGGACGCTACATTATTCAGTAATAAATGTTATTAATAGGAGATGATCAGTGCATTGCAGGCGAACGGGATAAAATGCGAGTGCAATTAATTCGCACAACTGTAAACGATATTATAGTACCCTCGCAAAAATTAATACGGCGGAGAATTTAAGCGGCCGTAATTTTCTATTAATTACGTTCGAAAATTCTAAATTTAACGAATATTGCAAATTGCCCGGACGAAATTGTATAATTTCGAAAGTGCATTTTTAAAATGAGACGCCGTGTCCCATAATTGGCGTATTAAAATGGATTTATCTGCATTTCCGAGCGCACAAAATGGACGCCGATTAACATAAATCTAAATATTATGAAATGCCGAAAGCGATTACGCACTCCGAAATTACCGTTTCCCCTGTATATATATATATATATATATATATATATATATATATATATATATATATATATATATATATATATATATATATATATATATATATATATATATATATATATATGATGACACTATATTCCGGGATATCATCCGTTCGCTCGTTGAACTCCGACTGGAATCCTGCATCCGACTGGAATCCTGCAAATCTTGCATCCGACTGGAATCCTGCAGACGTTTCGCCAAAATCTCACTTGGCATCTTCAATGCTCGCGCTCCGAAAACACTTCGAACACAGTGTTCGAAGATGCCAAGTGAGATTTTGGCGAAACGTCTGCAGGATTCCAGTCGGATGCAAGATTTGCAGGATTCCAGTCGGATGCAGGATTCCAGTCGGAGTTCAACGAGCGAACGGATGATATCCCGGAATATAGTGTCATCACATTTTTCCATCCGTGAATCAATACGTGAGAATATATATATATATATATATATATATATATATATATATATATATATATATATATATATATATATATATATATATATATATATATATACGTGATGCAGAGTGGTGTCCTCCCATGTAAAATCCTCGGTTAAGGTGGCATCCGGGACAAAGTGAACTCCGATATACGGATGCCAACTTGAATTTTTAAAATAATGTCGGCATTACACTTATTTGAGCACCACCTATCCAAAAACACATAAAACTTGCGGAAGTCAATTTTCACGTTAGCTGGAAAAAATTATACGAGGTGGTTCAACGAGATTCCGCTTGTTTCTCTAGCATCGATTTCTGTGCCTGTATATTGGTTATTTATTTAGCGGTGGCATTGACTTCCCCAATATATGTGTATATAGTGATATCGGCAACGGTTACTTTGACTTCCATAATTTACCGTGTATATTGGAAATATGTTGTCGGGTTATGTTGGCTTCCCCAACTGACCGCGCGTTATAGTTTTATTTTTAGTGGCTACATTTTTTCTTAAACCCAACATTTCTGAATATTTTCATTAACTATAAAAATTTGTGTCGGGGTAACTTAACAATGAATCGTAGAAGTAAACGTATCTTGGATCTAGCTCGAGACAAGAGCCTAGCAGGTAGGAATTTCTATAATTATTGTATTAGCTTTGCCGCATCAACCATCACGAGACTTAATTCGCAGATTAAGATGCTTTCGAGATATTTAAAATAACTGGGATTCAACAACGAAATTAGGGAAACACATCACAAACAATACAAAAGTTACATCATTCATGTTAATATATTTTCAACGTGTTACGCGTTCCGTTACTTTTTTTAATGTTAACCAGTTATTTGTGTCCGGTTATGTCTGAAAACTGCATTGCTAAATTTTAGAGGTAAGATCTCACTGAAAGATATGAAGGAAAGTTTATATAATCAAAGGGCCGAACATGCATGTTTTCTGAGATAAATGTAAACTTTTCAAAAAACCGGCTGCAATTGCAATTTGCAGTATAACCTTGTCATCAAGTATTTTCCTAGTTTACTACAGTTAGATGATACATCGCATTCAATTTTTGGTTTTAGAAATAAAGGCTGAAAATAGTGCTCGTGTTTCTTATTTAAGTTAAGTAAGTTTTCAAATTTTGAGAAAATTGAAACTGAACTCCGAATAAAAACAATATTGAATTTTTTTCGACATGTTCATGTTCTCGCTCAGATGTGGTAAACAAGATGTCAAACGGACAAAAACTTTCGCCTTTGAAGAAAAGGACATTCTTTATCAAAATTTTTGATTGAAGAAAAAATATTATTTTGTATACAGAGTGTCCAAACCGTTAACAATTTTTTACAATAGTAAAGCAAACTTATTCTAAAGTTTTTAGCAAATTACTGCTTCAGATCATGAGTTCTGAATGAGATATTTTAAACCAAAGAAGCAAAAAAATATTGTCATCCAAACCTAATGAAAACAATTAGAGCCAATTTTGAAATATCATTTTGCTAAAAACTTTTAAATAAGGTTACTTTACTCTTGTAAAAAAAATGAGTAAGAAAATGAATTAAATGAATGACATTTTCGCGAAAAATTGCATTTGTGGTCGGTCTTTGGCCGAAATCACAGACAATGTTTTTGTTATTGTTACAATGTGTGGAATTATCCATAGAAAATGAAAATTACGTACCCTCTTTACATTGCTAAATTTTTATTTTGTAGATATGACTCCTTCAAGCTCGGATAATAGCCAAACAATTTCCGATTCTGAATATAAATTACCAGAAGAATCCGAAGCAGAAAGTTCGTGGGAATGTGGATACAGAGAAAGTGATTTTTACTTTTTACAAAACTTCTGGATTCCTCCTGCATCTGTTTTTGCTGAGTCGAACTTGCTGACGTTTCGCCAATCATCCTGTTGGCTTCTTCAGAGCTTGACTGAAACTGGCTCGTATTTTACTCTGTAGCTGCTATATATTATTGCTCCTGTTTTGATATTTTACGACAGATTACAGACCAATTTTCCTGTTGATAACTCTTAAACTAATTACTATAAAAATATTGTAATTATACCATTAAATCCTGCCTACGTTTTAAGTACGGTAACAGATATCCAAGCGCGGTTTTACCATTACTTTTTATATAAGAATTAAGCCCCAGGTAAAAACGTTCCATTTGTTTCTATTTAAACGTGAACAATTTGAATTTTTTTCCAGTAGTTTTTTTTGTGGTAGGTTCTAAAATAGAAAACAATATCTTCGTTTCTCATTTACAAGTGTCCAACTTCGAAAAATGTAACCTATACCCTCATCGGTTACAACCGCATTCGCCCTGAATACTGATTGCTAAATGATAACACTGGGGCTTTACCTAGAAGACTAACCCAAATCAAGAATGGCCTGGTCTTCTTAATCGTATCCGTTCCAACAGACTTGGCTCGGCAAACTGTTCCACGACCCAATTTAACCGAAAACAATAGCTAATTTAAGGGCCCAAAATCTAATCCGAGACCTAATCAATTAATATCGTCGAGAGAGCCTGGGAAACTGCGTTCGACATTCCCAGACTATTAGGTTAACTTATCCGAAACTTTGCAAACAACCCCGGGACGAAGTTGTTACGGGAAACTACACCGTTTAACTCGGGTCCGCTATTCCCGTCCTCCACAAACTTTTAAAAATTTTTAATTACTTAAAGTCGGGTCTCATCAGAAGTGACAACAAACGAGGAAAAAATAGGTCTATTTAGAAAATGCCATAAGAACACAATGTTTGCCTCTTTATATACAGGGTGAAAAAAAAATCAGGCGATAATATCGAAGATGTAAGTAAATCCACTTCTATATATACGGAATTCTACTCGAGATTTGATAGTACCAGACTCTCCTCTGAAAATGAATTTCTTTTATTTTATTTTCTTCTTTTGGTATAGGTTTTAAGTATTAATTCTAGCTGGCTCTAATAAATTTAATGTTTCTTAATAAAATCGTTTGCACTGTTTACAAATCTTCTCTATCCCTTCTGCGTCGGTTATTGATAACCCAAAAATCATCGGTTATCAAGTCTCTTGTTACATTCGAAAATCGATGAAATCGAAGTTTCGACAGTATCTGCGCTCGTATAAAAATTTTATATCTCGGTAACGGTAGGTCCTATGGGATCGCCGTTGGTACAGAAATGATCACCGTCAAAAAAAAATTTTTCTTTTTTTGTCTGTTTGTCCGTTCTCCGTTCTCGTCTTTTGGTTTTTCCTGAATAACTTTCGAACCGTTGGAGTTACAAAATTGAAATTTGCCTCCTTTTTGACCCTCCACGAGCTTGTAAGAAATGGCCCTGATCGCGATTTTCGACTATTTTTTGGGTCTTGCCATGAAACACGATAAGTGTCCGAAATTTGAAGCTACCAACTTCATATTTGGCACATGTATGCTGCTTTCCCCGTGACGGAACCTATTGAAAATGGGGGGCTGGGGGGTCGGGAGTTATTCTAAAAAAATAAAAAATCGCGCGTGTAAGGGTCTACAATAAACAACATTTTTCAAAAACAGTTTACGAGACCAAAAAAAAAATTCTTGAACCAAAAGAAACAGAAGATAAACCTTTATTCGTGACAATTTTTCAAAAACAAAACTGAAATGAAAATTGGTTATAACTGAAAGAATATGATTCAGATCTCACATTCTTTTATATTGCGATATAGCCCGCATAGATGGCAAAAACTTTTGTATTTAAGGTTTTCAGCTACTGTACAGGGTGTTCCCGATATTCAGTGCTAAATGAGAAATGTGTTAAGTGTCCTAAATTTTCAGATACAACTTCAAATTTAGCAGAGAAGTAAAAGTCCGTGTCCACATTTAAACTGTAGAAATTGGACGCAATCAAATATTACCAAGTATTTTTTAAATATATTTCTTTTTTTTTTTTGGTAATTTTAGCTTCCAGAAAACTATGTTTTCCTCCATAATCGCTCATCCCAGTGGCAAAATTCTTTAACCGGTAGACGCAGAAGATCCAGTGCAATAACATTTATTTCAGGCATTTTTTCGATTATATACAGGGTTTTCAAATTATAAGCAAAAATCTAAAAAACCCAAAAATTTGTTTTTTTACAGAGTAGATTATTAGTAGCAAATCAAAAATCGTAAAAAATATGGCTGATTGGTTCAAACGGTGTCATAGGCCGCATCAAGACCAACAATTTTTGTATTTGCGGTTTTCGTCATCACATACGCTGCTCGGGATATTTCAAAAAATCCATATTGGAACTGGTTTCGAGGGCTGTCAAAGCGCCATGACGTCATTGATTATTACGGTGCACTGCATGGTTTCAGAAAAAATTTATTTTCTCGAAAACCATTTACTATTTTCAAAAAATTCTTGAACCAGGAAGCGGGGAAAATCTAGGGCTATAACCTCTGCTTCAAACAATGATTGTATCATATGTTTCGTTTATGGGCAAAAAATCTAAAATATCCAAAAAATTTCCGTTTTTGTGAGTAAATTATTGGCGATAATTGAAAAACCGTTAAAGATGGGATAATTTTATTTGAACAGTATCACAAATCGTGTCGTGAGAGTTTCGTCAATTATACAGGGCGCGAGATATTTGAAAAAATATCATTCGACAACGCTATTATTTGTTTGTGTTTCCTGTAACCTTGAAGTTCGACGAGATGTGCATAAAATTACATCGATTTTGCGAAAGCCCCATAGTGGTCCACAGGAGCACGATAGAAAAACAATGCGTCCCTTCATCACACGAAAGCTGTTTCGCGCTAGGCGCTACGAGCTTGCCCCGCCCAGCGAACATTTTTCGAAAGCAATCTTGTTTACATAGCTGTAAAACTATCTCAACCCCAATCACTGAACAAAAAATGATATTTTCATCTTGTTTTCCAATTTTGTCTGTGACGGATAGAAAGATATTGAGAGATTTTTGGACAAGTGGAAAATCTGGTTTGGACGTGACATTTCTTAAGAACTTTTGATATTTGGTTAGTGAGGTTGTGAATGTAAGCAAGGACCACAGTGGCAAGTGTGGGGTTGCTTTCGGGCTCATTTTCTTTGAAATTCTGTAAACAAGAGAGTTAGTTGATAATCGAAGATTTTTGGGTTATCAACAACCGAGGCAGTAGGAATCCAGAATATTTATAAATAGTATTAGAGTAACACGCGAAAGGTTCTTTGAAAATTTAAATCGCAAGTTTTTTAAAGCTGGTTATTTCCAAGATTTTGATAATATAACATTTATACTATATGCGTAATTATCCCATAAAATTTCCGTGAGTTGTGTCCTTTTATTCTGATAGCAAGCTTGTTGGACAACGATATGGAGCCTTATGCTAATAAGACGGAATTTTCATTTACAATTTTTCAAACTTTCGAATATTTTGCCCTTGATTCGGGATGATTTTCTAAAATTCAGAAGTGACAAAAAAAGCCTGGAGTTAATTTAACTTCGAGTGGTGTTCAGTAAAAAAAAACTCCGTATTAGATTGTGTTTCAAATTTAGATTTAATCTTTTTCCTATGACAATACGCCAGTATTTAATTGACTTTGTAATTCATTTGCCACGCCAGGTTTTGTTGGTTGTTAGTTATTGCAATATGTACTCATCGTCGTCTGAAAGAACGAGTCTTATCGGGTCTTATCAGTCACGATCATGCCTCGTCAGAAAATTGACCTTTTCGTTTTCAACCAGGTCATTTGCTTTATTTCGGCTCCCTAATATCGATAGAGTCTCTTGGTAGCTTGTTGCGGCTTTGGAAAAGCATTGAGACGATTTCCGCTGGTTACCCGTAGGTATATCAGTTGCTTTGGTAAACACAACTAAACATTATTTGAGCTCCGTTTTCTATCAAAAGCTTCATTAAGAAAATAAATAGACAATCAGCGTTTTTAAAGTTAAATGAAGAAAATATTTCGTCGTTGTCAAAAAATTTTCGCTATAGTTTCGATAAAACCCATGTGTTGCCTATCTGTAAAAAAATCAACTTTGATTGGTTAAAAACTATGGATGGTAAATTTTCGGAAGAATTCAAAAATGCAATATATGGCGTATTCTATTCACAATAAGTAATTGCTTAACTGTCAACCATCAACCCTCCATATGACCGCAAGTTGCACAATTTCTAAAACAATTCGCCGCATTTAAATCAGAGATACTCTGTTATTTTTGCATTTTTCGAACTTATGGGATTATGAAGAAAATGTTTTAATTAGAGCTCGCTCCGCTAATCTGTTAAAACATAGTTATTAACAAGTGGTTATTTTTTTCTACAAAATCGTAGCACGGAACGTATTGACAAAAAAAAAGCTAAAAGTGGTACAAAAGGGCCAAGGAAATTTAGAATAAACTTTTAAGATGTCGCTAAACATAGCAGTGAAATCGACGAAATTGCAATCAGTATAATTAAAATTTTGAAAATTTTGTTTTCCCAGGCCAACTTTAAGCAATTTTATTAAAATAGCTCTATAAAAAGTGACATCAGCATTTTGTGTTTTTTTTCTAAAACTTTTGAGAGAGAGTTTTTTAATAAATATAAACTGTTCAATAAATATCAGGACAATTTAAAAAAAAATCGAAGGGCGAAAGAATAGCTTTAGGTACGTGCTTGGACTTTTTTAGAGCGCAGGACTGCATAGATAGGGAATTATTGCTCAAAAAATTGTATTTATACGGTAGAGGTAATGTGTTGAAATTGCTTAAATCGTATTTATTGGGAACGAACCAAGTAACAATAACCCACAATTGCAGTAGCTATCTTTCGGATATCAAGGTTCGTCCAATTTTATTTATCATTCTTGTGAATGCCTTTTGTAACAAAATCAAAAGAGAGAATATGCAATGCAGCTCATACCAACCTTCTTTTAGGAGGAGATAATCTCACCGAGGTTAGTGGTAAAGGTAGCGATATTTCGCAAAGGCTTATGATTGGTTTCCTGGGAATAAATTCATATTCAACAAAGACAAAACGAATTTAATTATATTTTGAACCAAATTAGGTAGAGCTGAAATAGCGCTAGTCATAAGGAGCACTAAATTCTTAGGTTTGCAGATTGACGATTTTCTTGATTCGCTAAATAAATTTAAATCAATTTGTTATTGAATTAGAATCGCTGCAAACTATATGAATATGAAAACATTGAAAATTGTGTATTTTGTAAACTTTGAGTCACGCATGAGGTACAGAAAGTTCTCATAGTTCAAACAAGTGTATGGACCCTTTTTCTTCATGAAGACAACTGTCACAGGAATAACATATCTAGATATGCTTCAAAGCTGCGTATTTCCCCAAATTGAAGGTGATTCAGATGATTTCATGATCATTCCAGGACGTTAGATAAGAACAGGAGGAGAGGGGTTACGTAAAATAGCGTGTTTTTATAACTCCTATGCCTGACACCCTTGAAGACCTGCGATATCGAATTAATGCATCTGTGATTTTTTTTTATATTTGTCGTGTAACAGCTCATAATTGAATGCATACCATAATTGTACAATTTTCTCTACTCATTAATGTTAGAATCATGTTTCAATCATAATTAATTTCTTTTATTCTTTCATTTTTTTTGTTTTCTTGCTAGCATTTTTATTTTATGTAACAGCGTTGTTGCACATTTATTCATTTACTAACACCATTTTAAGCACACGTAATCTTTTTATAGTATTGAAAAAGGCCGAAACGTCAACTAAATAAGAAATTAGTTTGCTATCAACTCGGCCAAAGAAGCTTTGTATACATTTTCTACCTGTGCACGAAAAACTCACTTCGCTTGACGTTGCAACATCACCACGCGACATCATGGAAGCCGATAAAACAAACTCTGTAGACTTTCGATGCTCCAAATCGTTGTTGATTAAAATTGAGTAGCGCGATTGTTAAATCGGGGGGAAAATTTAGGGACTTTTTAAATACTATGGGATGAATCTGCGGCTGCTGAACGAATACCAATTTCGAAAATTTGCCGCCATCGCATTTGGAATTAAACATAATAATAGCCGCTCGAAAACGCGACAATAAGCGCGAATATGAATAACGGGGGAATTTTGCAGTTGAAAATTGTGCCCGATCGGCGGTATCGAATATCTAGACGCAGCTAATTCGTCCAAATCGATTAAGCGTCGAGCGGTGGCGGTGCCCCAGCGGCGAGCATACGTTAACCTCCCCGCCCTCCCGTAGGGACATAATAAAATTTACCCGCGGCTTTTCTGTTTAACACAAATATAACGATCCGAGTTTGTCCCGCTGTTAAATTATTAATGAGCGGCGACATCAAATTCGAAGCTAATTACGGCTGAAACGACCGGGAAAAACGTGTCCATCTCATTTGGTCGTCCCTACATTTTATTAAATTTTCATGCTACAAATTGGTAGTAATTAGATCCAGGACGACTTGAAAAGATGGAACCACCAATTAATGGCATTCTTGTGTGAAAATATTGAGGTTTCTATTATGTGATTTTTTATTTTCTCTTTCTATAACCCCAGATGCTAAACTTTTTAAAAAGTAACAATTTCAGTTATACATCTCAGTTTTTAAAATGCTTTCTTGAAAAAGAGGAGTGTCCTGGTATTACCTACAAATTTTTCTCGACGGACGTCTGCTGTCAAAACTTATTTCATTTCTGAAAGCCGGCATATTGCCTAATCTTTTCTCTTTTGTTTATTTTTGAAAGATTATTTTATTATAAAAATGAAATAACAAATAAATCAACTCAAAAATGCTGTGGTTAAACAGATGAAATAAATTGAAGTCCCTCCTTATTTTTTTAGAACATTATCTTTGTAGATATTTTAAGTTAAGTTAGGAAAATTTAATAACAGTGGGATTCATTTTTACTCTTAAGAATCTTTTGATATTGTCAGTTATTACTGTCAATTAGTAATTAGTATACAATAAATCAAACACTACAAGCGCCAAAATTCCATTTGGGCAGTTACAAATAACAACACCAAATTTGTTTGCAAGTTACCACCTTCTGGAGAGATCGAATCTACGGTCTACAGTCAAATTAGTGATTTTCTCGGTGCTATTCATAAATCTGAGAGCAAGTGCGAAGTGCGAAGCCGTTAATTTATATTCAAAAGTCATAAGTTGTCGTTAATTGTAAGTGGAATTAGTGACAACTTATGGATGATATATGATGATTTATTCGATTATTTATAGATGCCGATTTCAATTACTTGTTTGCTTGCGCTTGACTCCTTTTATTTAGCTCCACCCACGAAACCTCTGATTGTGGATGGACATAACTTGACCTAACTGAACGAGTGACTGAAGTAGTTCATCAATGCCATACTTTTTCAACTAGATATATTTTTGCAAAACATCACGAACACTTTCACATAGTGAAGACGGAAATGACAAACGTCCAAATACCATTAGCGGCTAGAATCTACTGAACATATCCGATCCCCTACGCACCCGTGGCTAAAGTACCGGAAACGCCCGAAGTGCGACAGTGTTTAATGCAGTTGAAATGTTAAAGAGACATTTTGCTTAATTGGGTATTTTAGGAGTTGGGCGAGCAGAAAAAATGCTTTTCTGACCATTCGAAAAAACTGTTATGATATTGGAAAATTTCAACTTTATAATTTACATCAAAAATCAAAAGAAACGATACTACTGCTTTTTTGCATAATTCACGACGGACGGTTGAATTTTCTATTCCAATTACAAACAAATGTGGGAAATCCTCCCAGAAGGCACACTCAGCAAACCATATTTTTTCTTTTTCCATTGTAAAAAAAAATGTCCCGATGCCGTCGTTAATTTTACCGGTCGATCTTTCTTTTCGC
Source organism: Cylas formicarius (assembly GCF_029955315.1). Lineage (NCBI taxonomy): Eukaryota > Metazoa > Arthropoda > Insecta > Coleoptera > Brentidae > Cylas > Cylas formicarius. Next base: position 13,828,915 of record NW_026844319.1, on the reverse strand, counting down.
GTAGAGGAAAACGAAACCGCGTTAAAGATGACGGTGCATTTTGTTCCGCAATCGTAAACGGAACAATGAAGAAGCTGCCAGTCTGCGAGTCCGAATAGCTTCTCAAACAAAAGGAACAAAAAAAAACGATGGAGGTGGAATTGCTTTTACTACTGTCGTGATGATTCGACGTTCACACGTCACGACCCTTGCGATGTTTCGTTAAAAAAAAGAGCGTCTAAAGTCTAAAATGCTGGATCTATAGGACCCTTAACTATCTCTATTTAGAATGGTTCCAAAAATAAGTTTTTAAGAAAATCGCCCAAAATTACATCCTGGTTTAAAGCTTCGCTATTATTGTTTCCATAGAATAGACTAAAATTAGGTAACGAAATATTTCTCAAAAAATATAAAATATGAGAAAAGCCATTAATCGGAAATTTTAAAAAGTGGTTGTCTCATTTATCAGACCATGTACGCATTTAACGCAATATGCCTTTTATTGCAAAATGGATCTTTTAACTTAAAAACACTGTTTAAATAAGCATACTTCAAAGAAACTTCCACTTATGGTTTTTTCTTAAATTACCAATCCTGCACTTATTTATTACCAGTGTTGTAAATAAAGTTTCACCAATATTTAATGTCGGATATATAATGTCCCAAATATAGTACATGTACTATTAAAATATCGTAAAAATACAAAAACATATTTCGTAAAAAAAAGAATATCCAAAGGATTAAATTCTGGTTCGTTCTAAAATTAAGAAAGTAATTATTTCTAAAAAATACAAAATATAATAATACGTATTTTGATATCTTTTTACTAACTTATAATAATAGTAAAAGAAACAAAAACTCGAAATAGTGCCGCATCCAAGTGTGCTTTGGAAAAACAAATTAGCAAAAATTATAATGGTGATGTTTAAGTGTCAAACATATTGAGATTGTAGCTTTTTATAGTGTATTTTGTGATAGCCTTAGCCGTAGAAGTGCTTGATAGGTTTCGTATTTACTTTCAAAACATTGAAAACGAAAAGGTGGCGACATTATTTTGTTTTTATTTGTTTTTGTAGATATTATAAATCAGAAAAAACTGCACTTTGTTCCCATAATTTGTCTACTGGCCATTTTAGACAATTAAGCAAAATATATTCCAACCTTCTCGTGGAACTCAAATATTTTGCTTTTTTTTAAGTTATTCTCTTATTTATTATCTGTTTATTTGTGCAAGACTAACATTTTAAAACATTCAATACGTCACTCACTTTATGTCACACTATCGTGTATGTTTTTAGTCCCGAGCTTTTTACTCTAACTTTTTTATTTTCAAGAAGCAGAGAAGGACGCAATCGACATTAATTTTCTCTTGGCCCGTTAGACATAAGACCTGTCACTCCAAGTCTTTACGACAATAACGGTAGATTCCTTAAACTTTGCTTGTATTAAAAATACCTAACGTTAAATAATATTCCAAACGAAATGAGCTGAAATTGCGAGTGGAAGATTCCCGTGCGTAACGAGATCGCCGCAGCAATCAGTCGCGTCATTTTTTTCTTAAAATCTCTGCATCGTTCGAAACCTCAGACTCTAGGCTCAAGAAGCGGATCGACTAGAGACCATGGAAGATATTAACTGCGCGGATTCAACCGAGGCGCAGGGCGGACACAAGGGTGCGTTAATTTTCCATACACGAAACCGTAATCCCCGAGAACTTATCACTGTCGGCCGAAAACTTGTTGCCAAGTCTTGATGGATCGGTATATTGCGGTTTACACGCTTGTCAAATTAACCGATTTACATCCGTTTCGTAGGCAGGGGAAGCGAGCGAGTACTGTTTCGAATTCCAATCCCGTGCGACACTGCCAAAATACGGCAGGGAGCGGGAACTCGCTTAGGCTTGATGTGTCAGTATATAATAATCAAAATAATAAGTGCATTGGTTTCAAAAATTATGAGAAAATGGTAAATACAAAAGTTGTCAAGATTGTTAGGGTGTACAATTTAAAACTATTTTAAAGAATGCAGATTGGCTCAAAAAAGCGTGGCGAATAAAACTTATATTTTTTAAAAGACCCTATTTTCAAATTGTCTTTCGAATTCGTTTTGAAATTCATCTTTTTTATTCACAACAACACATACCTAAACGTAATAGTTGTTCCAATATTTTAAGTTTTCTAAAAAATACTAGTTCTCATAATTGCAAAAAAATACTTAGAAGGTAATCACTCAATCGCGGAATTTGTATTAGACGTTACGGGGTGTTCGATTTTCTTCAATGGCACACCATACAAATTATTACTTGTTATAAAAAATCTAACAAAAACCTACAACTTTGCGTCACAAAATGACATTGTCAAATTTTAACCTGACTAAATCAATTCATAAAATTTATTGTGCGAGCTAAGCTTTGCGAGTAGTACGATTTAACAAGGCTAAGTATCCTAATGGAGGTATACCAACTAGACAATCTAGAAAAGTAGTAAACCGGAATGCTACGAATGAGAAAAATAATTGGAAGTTTTACATCCAGTTGAAGATAATTCCAAAGTGTGTAGCCGTCAAATTGCTGGCTTATATGATACATCCCAATCTAACGTTAATCGCATCACTAAAAAACACAAAAATTATCCCTTCCACATGAAACAACACCAAGAACTTCTAGACCGTGATTTTGAACAAACGGTAAACTTCTGCACCGTTATAAATGAAGTAATAGAGGCCGATTCAAATTTTTTGACTAAAATAATGTTTTCCGATGAAAGCAATTCCACAGTAATAGTGCAGTTAAGTTATTAGGGTATTTTTTTTTCACGAACCATCTAACGGGCCTAGATATCTAAACTTTTTGAAAAATGATTTACCTCAACTTCTTCAAGAAGATTGAGTTCTAAAAATGTGGTTTTAGCAAGATAGAGCTCCGCCCATTACTACATAACAGTAGAGGTGGATTCATTGATGGCACCCTTGATCACACCGCTAAATTTCTTTTATGTGTTTATGTAAATTCCCCACTAAAAGATATAGAAAATAGAATTCAGGAAGCGTTTATGCCAAGGAAGAAAATATACCAAAAAGACTAAACATGTGTACCCAAGAAGAAGACCATATTTGATATATCAATTTGTAGTAATAAGTATTTAATATTATTTATAATATATCCTCCTGTAATTTTAAAATTTGGCGTTATTTTCAAAAAGATTTCTAATAAGTGTCTGGTGCTCTATCTGCGCCTTCTGCGTCGGTTTTTGCTGAGTAGAACTTGCTAACATTTCGCCAATCATCCTGTTGGCTTCTTCAGAGCTTGACTGAAACTGTCTCGCATTTTACTCTGTACCTGCTTATATATTGTATGAGACGGGCGGAGCTGAATTCCCATATTGATGACAGGTAAAAAGACCTGAGTCGCAGTTAAGATTGTTAGATTGTTTATAGATTTCTATAAATTTGTTTTAGTCTTAAGGCTCTTTCATGTCCTTTGAGACTAGTTTATATTTTTCGCCTGGTCTCTCCAATGTATTCTTTATCGTATGAATGGAATGCTTTAAACTCCTGGCATCTCAAATGGAATTTTGCCTTTGATGGATCGAAGATGATGAGAGATTTTTGGGAAAGTGGTTTTGACGCTACATTTCTTTGGAACTTTTGATATGTGGTCAGTGATGTTTTGAATGCAAGGAAGGACCACAATGGCAAGTGTAACATTGCTTTCGGCCTCATTGCTACTGGAAGGTTGTGGTGAAGTGTATTTTGCGAAGGAACGCTTAATATCTTTAATGTCGAAATTATTAGAGAGAAGAGCAGAGAAAAGGTGTTGTAATTCTGAGTTCAGTGACTCGGGCTGAGATAGTTTTACGGCTCTGTCAAGATCTGAAGAAGCCAACAGGATGATTGGCGAAACGTTAGCAAGTTCGACTCAGCAAAAACCGACGCAGAAGGAATTCAGAAGTTTTGTAAAAACTATTACAGTACCCTGTGAAAGTTTCTTTAAAAAATTAACAAGCCTTTAGGGAGAGAACATCAAGCGCAAAAGCAGAAAGTTAGAAGAAGATCATCGACTGAAACTGGTAAGATTACTCTGTACACTGGCCTTGTTGATACGTTGTAGGGACCATAACTAACTAAACTAACCATAACGTTATCCTCAATTTTCTTAAAATATCCCATTACGTCAAAACTTTATCCGCTTATAAAATTCTTCGAAAATCTAGTTTCGCTTTACTTCGAGAAATAATTCATCATACCCGTAAGGAAATAGACCAAATCAATAAGGCTTTTGTCTCTACACCTTGAAATTGCTTCCATCTTGTCCCCATCCGAGATCGACACCCTTTCAAACATGATTCATGACAAAGCTGAAAAAATTACATTCAGAAATATGAAAAACTAAACAACACTAGGAAAACCATCAAACTTCTCAACTACCAAACACTCTAATAAATGTATCATCGCACCAACTTTTAGACACGGAAAAATCAGTTCTTTCAAAAGGGTCCAACTTCGTCCTTGTCCCACGTATTATCCCAAAAGGGGAAATCATTTCAAATGTCAAGTCTTTCCCAAACAAACTGTCATCTGAAAAAGCAAATGACATGTCTAAAATCTAATCCCGATATCATAATCCAAAAAGCAGATAAAGGAAATGCTACGGTGGTCATGAGTACAAATGAATATCAGGAAAAGATTCAAGAAATTCTTACAGACAGATCATAAAAAAGATCCTACGTCATCTATGGAACGCAACCTTAAATCTGTTATTAAGGCTTCATCGCTATCTGTCAGCACTCATGACTCTAAAATTTGTCGTCTCTACGGACTCCCAAAGATTCACAAACCAGGATTACCCCTACCGACTTATTGTCAGCACCATTGGTTCAACAACATATTCTCTACCAAAATATCTAGCTTCCTTACTAAAACCCTTTACAGGGAAAACTGATAGTTTCGTACTTAATTCATTGAACAATTAACAAGCATTATATTAGATTTAAAAGATATTCTAGTTAGTTTCGACAAAGTGCGTATTCCTGAAACTCTCAACATCATTTCAGATATATTAAAATCCCAGAATCTGGAATCAAACCTTCTCACCTTAATTGAAAATTCCTTGCCTGGAACATAATTTGCTTTGTGGCTTTTTGTGTAGCTTGAGTGTTTACTACAGTTTTTTTTTACCGAACGAAAAATAAACGAAAATTATGTCTGGTAGAAAGAAACGTACTGGAATCAAAAGGCAGAGATTGGTTTAAGTAACTCAGGAACAAGAATTTGGTATAAAAAAATGCATCAGACAAGGATGCATCTTATTTCCAATCAATGGAACCCAGACCAAGAAATAAAACCCAGAATTGAACAAGCACGAGTAACCTTCCTAAAACTAATAATGCTAAAAATACCCTGGATTGATCACGTAAAAGACGAAGAAGTACTTCGAAGAGCAGAACTCTTCGGTAGAATCAAAAAAAGCAAGTTTGCATACTTGGGCCATATAATACGTAGCCAACGTTATCACTTTCACCGTCTTATTCTTCAAGAAAGAAATAAACTATCCTGGAGAATTGCAGAATGCAGCTCTAAATAGAGAAGGAAGCAAGCAGGAACCTGTATGGCACTATAGAAAGAAGATTAGAGAAACGAAAAAATGATGACAGTTTCAAGAAAAATGGACATCACAATGAGAACACTACTTGTTTGCTGTGAAATGAATCCATTTCAGTGATAAAAAATCCAATATAAAGAGGCATCATTATCCTATTAAGCATCCAATGCTCCACTTACTGACAGGACAGAAGCTTAGCGAAAATTTGGAAAAACAGCAGCAAATGTTTCATGAACAAAGAACACAACATGATAATGTTGTCAAAGCTAGTTTTACAGTTTGTTCAAAATTAGAAAAGTCATGCCGAAGGAGGTTGACTAACAGCTCAATTGCCTATATTTATTCGAGGTGTTGATAAAGAGTTCACTGTTACTGAGGAAGTGATTGATTTAGAGCCGCACTACAGTGGCCTGTAAAAGTTTCTTTGAAAAAAAAAATATCAATTTTATTCGATCTCGAGGGCTTAACCATCAATTTGTAAAGATGGTTAAGCCAAGGCAAAACGCTGAAACGGTTTTAAGAGCTCAGAAATAAGATAGAGGATTTTATGCAAATAAAAGATTAATTACTGATTAGTCAGTGGATTGGAGCATTTGTGGTTTTGCTTACCGGTTACTTGAATGATTTCAATATCAAAATCAAAAACAAGGACAGTTAGTAAATGATTTGTACAGTCATTTGAAAACGTTTCAGAACAAAATCCGCTTGTGGTAGGCACCATGCTCTCTTATTATATTGCTAAAGAACTTAAGTTACTGTCGAAGAGCTTTAGCGATTCTAAAAACATGAAAAACTGTTTCAACTTAAAGAATAGTTTACAAAATGCTCCAATACAATTTCAAATGGAGTTGATTGAAATTCAAGAAAACTCACTAACTACTAAAATCTGAAAATGAGGAGTTGCTTGGCAGTACTTATAAAGGCGAACAGTTCTATTCAATAATGAAAAAGAAAATTCTTTGTATCACGTCGGCATCGACAGTTTTTCAAATTCAAGCTCAAGTGTCTCATTAATTTCGGCGTCGCTATTAAACTTTCGCAAATTGTAACAATTTGAAATTTCAAGAACTAATTATAATGTTGTAACTATTCTTTTTATTATATTGTATTATGAGGACAATGTCGTACTATTTCATTGATATCTATAAACACCAATTTCTGAACGCCTGCCGTGAACGTATTTGCACATTAAAGTTTGGCCCGCAACATGTCAAAGGTTGCCCATACCTGTCTTAAATACTTGCAATCGATAACTACGAACTTCAAAAGCAATATGAGGAAACAAACGAAGACATAGATCGGTATAATATGAAAAATCACTTACTTGGAGACAGCGTGTAGTCCCAACTCTCCGAGTCATTCTTGTGGACGTTCAATTTTTCAGGCTACAACAAACAAACAAGCATTTTAAACTACACGAAACACGTTTTAGGAGAGTAGCGTTAATTCGTCTCGCCGAAGAGTGATCTCGTTTGAATAGAACTGGAAAATATTTATGCTCAGGTAAATTTATCCTACTTAAAAGTTTTATCCTAAATAAAAACTCCAATTTCCGCTCCGGCGAACTTATATACTCCTATTAGTTCCGCGAGAAACGTTTAATTTACCAACTCTAACTATTTCGGTTACGAATTAACAATCCGCCGGCTCTTTCAAATGATTAAAAAAAAACGCCTCGACTTTTAAATCGCATTATTTCGGTCAGAACTTCTTTTTTGGATAGGCTATTAAAACTACAACTTTCCAGCCCTGCGTCCGACAACTTTTGACATCGTGGCACATTTCGCTTGCGTGCACCTAATTTTCATTCGAATTACTAAAAGCCCTCTTCGTCGCTGAATATAAATTAGAAAATATTCCGCAAACAACTGAACGACGAGCTTTAAGTAACAGTCGGATATCTCCGTTGACATCAATATGGATTTCGAAGAAGCGCTGAACGTCGTAGGTGTGTTTAATGGACACCACCCCCTCGCACGCCCTTTACTCTCGGCTCATTAATGCCAATTACCAAAAGTTCGATTTAAATCTCGCAAGTTTTTATCATAACTCGAATGTGCCAAGAACACATTTAATAACCTGAACGTAATACCTTCATCATATCAAAGTACGGAGCGCTTAATTTTCTGAAAATTTCAAACGTTCTTCACTTTTGAAGTGCTTTAAATTTGAAATTTTTCATTTTTTTTTGCATTTCTGACTTGCAAATTATTTTTCCTAAACAAGGACCTATACTTTGTTTCTGAATGCGATAGAGTTATAAATCATTATTGAACAGTGTTTAATGCACCTCGATAGCGCATTTGTTTGATTGCCTAATGGACTGACTGTATTTTAAATTACTTAATTTTTTTTTTTTTTTGAACGACTTACTTCGTGTGGGACATACCGAGGTCACTATGGTACATAACGAAAACCGATACGTGTTGTTGGTTTGACGATCAACCCCCGAGAGCGTTCACTTTTCTGTATTTTTCGAACGCTCCTCACTTTTGAAGTGCTTTAAAATTGAACTTTTCATATTTTTTTGCATTTCTGATATGCAAATTATTTTTTCTAAACACGGACATCGATACTGATATATGATATATGATATATATGATAGAGTTATAAATCATTATTAAACAGTGTTTAATGCACCTCGATAGCGCATTTGTTTGGATTGCCTAATGGACTGACTGTACTTTAATTTTTTTAATTTACTTTTTTTTTGAACGACTTACTTCGTGTGGGACATACCGAGGTCACTATGGTACATTATGGTGCCGAAAAATAAATTTGTTTTACTAACGAAAACCGATACGTGTTGTTGGTTTGACGATCAACCCGCGAGAGCGTTCACTTTTCTGTTTTTTTCAAACGCTCCTCACTTTTGAAGTGCTTTAAAATTGAACTTTTCATATTTTTTTGCATTTCTGACATGCAAATTATTTTTTCTAAACACGGACATCTATACTGATATATGATATATGATATATATGATAGAGTTATAAATCATTATTAAACAGTGTTTAATGCACCTCGATAGCGCATTTGTTTGGATTGCCTAATGGACTGACTGTATTTTAAATTTTTTTCATTTATTCTTTTTTTTAACGACTTACTTCGTGAGGGACATACCGAGGTCACTATGGTAAATTATGGTGTCGAAAAATAAATTTGTTTTACTAACGAAAACCGATACGTGTTGTTGGTTTGGCGATCAACCCGCGAGAGCGTTCACTTTTCGGTTTTTTTCAAACGCTCCTCACTTTTGAAGTGCTTTAAAATTGAACTTTTCATATTTTTTTGCATTTCTGACTTGCAAATTATTTTTTCTAAATACGGACATCTATACTGATATATGATATATATGATAGAGTTATAGATCATTATTCAACAGTGTTTAATGCACCTCGATAGCGCATTTGTTTGGATTGCCTAATGGACTGACTGTATTTTAAAATTTTTCATCTATTCTTTTTTTTTAACGACTTACTTCGTGAGGGACATACCGAGGTCACTATGGTAAATTATAGTGTCGAAAAATAAATTTGTTTCACTCCCGAAAACCGGTACGTGTTGTTGGTTTGACGATCAACGCGCGAGAGCGTTCACTTTTCTGTTTTTTTTTTTCAAAATTTGATTTTGTGTGTTTAACTCAAAAACGCGCTGTTTGATGATCTTCTTTAGACATAAAAAGCAGTAATGCGAAACGAAACCTATAGAGACTGCTAGTAGTGTGAGAATTATTAGAATTTGTAAACAAAGTTCATGAAACATGAAACAGAAAATGCTTTCCCAAAAACGAAAACAAAAAAAATCTAAATCAATTATTAATAATAATATTTATACCAAATAAAAATAAATAAAAAAGAGGTTTAAATCAAAACCGAACAAATAGTAAAATTTAGTGGTTATAACAGTATTACATAGACGTAGTACATTACCTATGACGATTGTCAAGGGTCCCCAGAGTGACAGGTAGAACCGCCGGTAGCCTTAGTGTTTAAAATTGGAATTATATTAACGAGTATTATCAGTATAAATATTTATTGCCTCTAAGTCATCTCCGCTTTGCGGACGACATCGAGCTAATAAGCTGAGACTTGGCAGAGTTGCGAGGAATATTCTTCGCACTGACAATAGCCTCGGAGAGGCTAGGCATGACAATGAACCTAACAAACAACATATCAGAAATAACACAGATACGAATAGACAATCAAATTAATCGAAAGGGTGGAAGAATAGATTTGCCGAAACAAACCAAGAGAAGAATTTGAATGACTTGGGCCGCTACTGGCAAATTTAACACCGATTTTAAAAATCCTAAAATACCCATAAATCTGAAATGCGTATCACGATTTATCTTCGATACCTGTGTGCTCCCAACTCAATTTAACACGAAGAGCACCAGAGAAACTCATGCTGGGCATCAACCTTTGCGGCCATATACGTAATGAAGAGATCAAAAGTGGAACGAAGGTAGATAACGTAATAGAGAGAGTTGCATAGTTCAACTGGGCCTGCGCAGGACACAGTGCCAGGCAAGATCACAGACGATGGACAAGCATCGATAGAACTTCCAGGACATGGATGGATTCAGAAGGCCACAGATAAGGAAGAGTGGAGGAGAAAAAGGGAGGTCTATATCCAGCAGGGAATGTTGAAAAGGTAGAAGAAGAAGAAAAAGGAGAAGAAGAAGTTAGTAGCAAAGTTCATTTTTGACAATGGCTAGTGTCTCTGATTTAGTTGCTAAGAAATGGGCTAGTAAAACTGCGCTTTCGAAAAATGAGAAATGTATTATTCTCAATGTGTTCAAAGCTCTTCGCTACCAAAACTAAACCTTGGGAATTGCAAAAATGGTCAAATTGTGTTCGAATATGACTGGAGTTGGACAGAGAACAATATACGGACTTGTGAGAAAGAGGGACCCACTAACCTAAGAAAAATACATGAGGAACAGAAACTGTAATAAATGAGGATAAAAAGACTCCCATCGGAAGAAACCCTGGTTGTACTGTAAGGAAATACCTAGCTTGGAAAAAATAATTTCTGAAATAAAAAAGAGTGATTTCGTTCCACCTATTGCCATTGTCAAAAACTTTGAAGGGAATGAATTTTGGCTAGAAAAAAACTCAGACCAGAAAATAACTTTTAATAGAAAAGACGAAAAAGGGAACAAAGACAGTGGATTATAAAAAATGTAGTAAGTGCGCAGAACATTGATACAGAATGTGGGAAGCTGATAACTTGAGAGGAAACACTGTAGAGTCCCCTATAATTTCTCCGGACAACAATTTCCTTCTCGAAACATGAAAACTAAAATTTACTGCTGCAAATACCTAGTAGATTTTTTTCAATATTAATTTTTATTGCAATTTATCCATTTTCATATTATTTTTACTGCTCAATAAGTTGTTATTAGCTTGATCTTTAATTGATATCTCAATTATCTGCCCATCTATATAATTATAATCATGCATAATTATTATTATATGGATTATTATAATAAACTATGTAATTTAAATAATAAAATTTATTCGCCAAACTAGTCTTTCTATTGTATGTAAATTAGTGTGACCCTAATTTAGCAGTGTTACAAGTTTTGACATAATGAACTGATATCTGCACATTTCGTTTATAGTTTGTAGTATTGTATTTTAGAGCGCAGAAAATTGGAAATCTTAAATTTTTAAATTTCGTCTAATTAATTTAGGCGTTTAAGACAAGATTTTGGAACATTCTATAGTGAAAAATACTACGTAAGACAGCCTGTAAATTACGTAGTAACATTAACGTCTTCACTATATCAAGCGACCAGCTGTTAACAGACCAAAACGAATATAACAACAATCTCATCATCAAACCTGCCAAATACACGAGTCGTCTGACTTTGGAGTGCCTAAAGTTAAAAATGTTATTGACACAATAGTTTTTTCAAACTTTTTGCATGACTTCCTGGGGCCTAGTAGTCTGCTATTTTCTTTTTCTGTGACTATCATGGAAACAACCAAAGGGGAAGAATACACGGGGTATACCAAGAAGCAGTGGAGGAAAATTTACGACAGAGAAGGATTATTAATTGGAGAAAAATAGCAAGAGATAGAATCAAATGGAGGAAAATTACACAGCTCTGGGCCTAAATGGAATGTCAAAAAGCTGATATATACATATTTGTTTCGGAGGCGTTTTCGAAATATTTTTTCTGCGGTTTGACAACATATAAAAAACTCATAGGCTTCACAATATGAATGGAAAGGCGAAAACGAACTTTCGCAACGGGTACGTGTCGAAGCGAGTAAATCTAAATAAAAGATCAAAGAAATTTTTCCGCGACATATTGTCTAAACGCATAAACCAAACTATTTCGGAAATTTTCGAATCCCGTGGGAGTAATAATAATAAACGTGAATCACGGTTCACGTTATTTTGATATGCTTGCCAAAACAAGATCCATTCTGATATTATAAATTATTGCTGGAAGGATCAGCGACCTGATGAGCGTTTTTTTATTGTATTTTATTGCGTTTCCTTTTTTATTATTGATGCCGTTTCTGTGCCAAAGAGCGTGCGGATTTATTCGTACAACGACAGTAATGTATGTAATGATTTTGCAAAAAAAAAACGAACTGGCACGAAATTTTGAATAAATTTCGTTAATCCTTGGCAAATATCGGACGAAGGTTACCTTTTCTGTATACCATGTCGTACACCTTTTAGCAGCTCATTAAAAAAAAACTATTTCGGAGCAATGGCTTTTGTACCGGATTGTCGATAACACACAATGACTAGGTTAATGACTCGGTTAACGACATAAGTAATTAACATTCCGCAGCAAAATAATCAATTTTATTAATTAAGAAAAAAGTAGGATAAAAATTGAGCAAATGACTTTGTGACACGGACTTAGGCTGAATGCAGATTATAAAACAAAGACTAATAAACATTTTTTACTGGACTGATTTGCAAGTGATACTTTAGGAAAAGAAAAACTGTTTGAAAACTTTTACGAGATATGAAGAATGGGCGCAATGACAAAATAGAGAGACTGTGATGCCAATTCACAAAATTAAGGAGACTGGTTGCTCTGTGTGCAATTCAGATTTTGCGGGCATTAATAAATAGGAATATCCAATTCCTAAACTGGTAGTTATACTTTTATATACCTTTTATACCTTTTAATGCACCTTTATAAGAAATGCTCTATATAAGTATGTAAATTTCATATCGTTATTTTCTGATATAAATAATATAATATAATAAATGTTTTTTGTTTCTTTTGTCAAGTCAAGTCCTCTATTATTGTTGTTATGATTAGCATTACTATTATTATAACGACTAGTGAATGACATTTCCGGTTTGAAAACTACATAACACGTTGATTTCTAATATAGACTCTTTATATTCGTATACTGATTACAGTGTGGGATTTTTCCTCAGAAATTGTTTATTCTTTGGTCAAGTCAAAGTCAAATTCTTTACACATGAAATTATTACTTTTTACTAACCCCTAAATTATCTCCTTCCATTTCCAAGCAAAAGAATTCGTCATAACTTCCACGTGCTGTTAAAAATTAATAACTTATTTGATAATCCCACCTTTCAAGGCTTGTTAATTTCTTTAGTACAGAAAAACAATTACTTAGGCAATTTTCCCAGATGCCGTAACAGCCAGTCGCAGTAATATTCAATATTCAGTCTATAAGGTACGAACAATTTATTATTTTTATGTATTTAAAACAAACTTGTGTTGCAATATTATAGGAAATAATGTAAAGTAAATTCAAATCATGACGTTTGCGGCGTGACTCGAGGGATGCTAATCTCAAGTAATGCTGAAGTTCGGAATAAGCCATGTACTCATTAAAAGTTCGATACTTGTCGCAGAAATCTGCGTTGGAAGGTTTCGACGCTCTTAGTGTTTAGTGCATGAGAAGGATTTTCAGACCACACATGCATGTTTCAAATGGGAACAAACTAATGCATAATACAAACAGATACCTGAGAGACGAAAGATCATGGAAATCCTAAGCAGATTATTTGAATTCATTTCTCGAAAATGAGGAATGTAAGTTGGAGTAAGTATCTAACGTTATTTTGAAGTTAAAAAGCGATTTTGGGACGTAAAAAAGGTCATTTGATCATCTATCCAGATCTGACTACAGACAAACAGAAATCCTTGGGAGACCCAACCCTGGAAAACAACTTAAGATTATCTCAGATCAGTAGAAAAGATAATTTTAAAACCATCTTCAACCATCATATCATTTGTAAATAGGTTAAAAATCATCGATGGATTTGGACTTGAATCCGCACTAGCTGCCCTGCAAATAGTTTTTAAAACAACTCTGGTTGTTATAAATTTTCGTATGAGGACCCTGTCAAAGACGTTGGAAAAGTCTGTGTAAATAAACTCCCCAACAAGTCAACTTATGGAATTAAATTATGTTCGGTAGGCTCCCCCTCATAAAGCCAATCTGGGGAGGATTAAATATTTAGTAATGGTTTCAAAGAGCTTACTTCGTACATTTAAAAAACTCTTATTCTTCACTTATAAATTTTAGTAACTAGATTTCAAAGAGGCAACTTCCAAGAACAAAACAAAAAAATTGAGGTAATTAAGTGTGAATTAATACAACCGAACAGTTGGAGAGAATGTGTTGCTCACGTACTTGAAGTTGAAACTTTAATTATGCATTTAACCTCCTTGTCTTGGCACAGGCTGGCTAAGGTAGCTGCCAGGTAAGGTAGTGCTGCCAGTAAACTCTGCAATAAACTTCTCACTGAGCGCCTTTAAAAGTTAAAAAATACGAAAAAGTTTACTTAATTTGCTAAAAAATCCCTTTCATACTATGGATGCCTAACTAAATTGCAGCGTATCGAACCTCTTGCCTTAAAATAACGATTGATTTATTTTTTTGTATTTTTGTCAAAATTAAATTATTTGTTTAATATTTTTACATAAATATTTACTAAGATTATGTACACTACACTTACTTCGTCAGAAGTCGGTGGAAATATTGATTTGTCTAAATTATAAAAATGATCAATCATAAAATGCAGAAACTTCTCCAGACTTGAATAGTTTTTGTTGTTATTCGTTACATAGTTGACTATGAATTGCAATTTTCATCGAAATAAAATTAGACTTAATGCGAAAATCGAAAACGTTATGAATTTATAAGTTACCGAAAATCCTAATCGGACATATCAAAGAACCAGGAGTAATATATTGCTTCTGCATTCAGAAGTCGCCGAAACATCGACAGTAGCCTAACGTGTCAAACGTCCAAATTACCCATGTAAATGTGGCTTCAATTTAAATAAACACAAAAGACAACAACGGTAACGCATCGAGACAATGGGATGATTAAGTCTATTGTCACTTAAAAGGCGTCAAATTTATACGCAATCTGGGATTTTGTGGTGTTTATTGGGGCGAAAAGATATTAGAAATTGTTGTTAATGAAAGCGAAATAAAAATCGATAAGGAATTGCTAATATCCGCGACGTTGCCAAACGTAAAGCGGTTGTGCAAATTCAAAATTTATTTTGTGACGAACGGTGCGTTTTTTCTAACAGCTTTACTATATTTGGTGAATGCATCTAAAACATGCAGTAATTTTGTTTGAAAATGTAAAACTCGTATTTTTAAAAACGATTTTTTATGGCTATATAACTCAGCTATGAGATGAATTTTTGTTATTATTAACTGTTTCGGATATTCATTATTTATCTATTGAATTAATATTATATACTCCACTCAACAGAAAATCCAATTATTGTATCAGGCATACTGCAAAAAATAATAGTACAATAAACAATATAGAAGATAATTGCAATAAATATTTAAGAAAAGTTTTAAATTTTTATTTTAAGTGTTCTAGATGACTGCAAAACAAAAGTTGTTTCGATACACTTGTACTTTTAAAACAATTATGTCGATTTTTATGTATATACAGGATGAAAGTATATTTATTTACTTATTTTAAAAAGGACACCATAAATATTTCTGAATTCCTCAAAACTTATTCCATGCATAATAATGCCCAAGTTCTATCGTTTCTGACATTTTCAATTTCACGTCAAGACTGACGTTTGCAGGTTAGTCTCACTTTTGCTGGGGGTTGGGGTAGCTTTCCTTATCAGAAGGATGAACTTTCGTGGTCTATGTGCGACCAAATTTTAATTTATAAAATCGTTGAACGTCACTTTTAATGAAAACACATACCAAGGGTGACTCTGTATATATACCGCTTTCTATTGGAAAAATTGTATTTTATTTGACAATAATAGTATAATATGCACCAAGTGCGATAAACGGCATTTGATTCACGAGTTTATTTGACACGAGCGGAGAGCAGCGGAGCGAGTGTTTGATAAACTAGTGACTTAAAAGTTTACCGAACGTGTCGCAACTATACTTTTTCTACGACCGTTAGTTTTTGGGTACAAACAACACGAATATATTTACTGACATGGTCGTCAAAATTCAAAAAGGGGGAAATATCTCTGAAAACATCCGATTGCTCCCAAACCCGTGCGGTAAAATCGCAATGTCCGAAGTGGCTCGGACCTGTGGGAAAGGAAACTGAAATAGTAAGTGACGCTTCCCGCACGCTAGATCGGTGTGTAATTAGGCATTTTACAGACGGGAGTAGAAAAAAACTATTTCAGTTGTAAAAATGCTATGAATACCTGCTCATTTGAGAAAAAACTTTATCCTCTGAGCGCAGTTTTCAGATGAGGGAACAAAAAGAAGTTTTGGCGCTAGATCGGGTGAGTAAAGCGGTCAAGCAGTTCAAACCGCAATTTCTGGATTTTCGCCATGGAAACCGCTAAGGTAAACGTTGTCTTGGTGAAACAGGATGGTTTTTATTTTGATTACGATGACCCATGTCTATCCCAAAACTAGTCGCCACCACTTTCCCAGCTGAAAAAACAGTTTTTGCTTGTTGGAGTCCGCTGCTTTGACTGTACTTTTAATTCAGGCGTACAATGGAGTATCCAAGTTTCATCTACACTAGTTAATCGGCTCCAAAAACTCGGATTTATTGCGCTAAAACTGCGATAACAGAGCATTGGAAACGTTCATCCGAACATGTTTTTGGTCTAACGTGAGTAAATTCGGCATCCAATATGCGGACAGCTTTCTTATGCCTAAATCTTGATTTCAAATGTGACAATAGTATATTATGTTTAAAAAGTTTACCAAACGTATTGTATACTATACTTTTTCTACGACCCTTAGTTTTTGGGTACATTTTTGCAAATCAACACGAATACACTGACATGACCGTCAGACTTGACAAACGTCAAAATTCAAGCCGTGCGGTAAAATCTCCGAAAACATTAGATTGCTCCCAAACCCGTGTGGTAATATTCCGGAAATATCCGAAGTAGCTCGAATCAGTGGGACAAGAAACTCTCGTGGTAAGGTGACGGTATTTTACAGAAGGGAATAGAAAAACACGTTTTTCTGACATTTTTATAACCTCTGCTATCTCCCTCACTTTAATTCGACGGTTGTTTAACACTAGTTTATGAACTTTAGCAATATTATCGTCGGTAGTTACGTCGTGGACGTCTCTTACGGCCACGTTTAAATTTAGCTGCCCAAAATTTCACTGCGGTGCAACGGTGCAACTTTATTTTGCGTGGGCATATTTCCTTTCAAAATCAAATATTTTATAACAGCTCTATAATCATGTTTTCCATTTTCACGAAAACACTCACAACGACTCTTAACTAAAAACCACGGTTTCAAAATGGCCGAAACTTTAGTAAGTAAGTAACAAGAGATGTACAACTACAACCAATAGCTTCTAGTGCCGCCATCTTCACGGTGAGGTCGGAAACTTTTCAAGCGACCCTCGTATAACAAAAATTTTCAGACGAAGAAATCAATAGATATAACTAGTCGCGCAAAAATGACAGAAAATATCACATGCGAAATAAGGAGGGTCTAGGAAATTCCTTGGAAATAACATGTACTAGGGTTTTCGATTTTCTGTTTAAAATAAGAAAATTGTTAGTTGTCCACCAAAATACAAACAGACTGCAGATATAAGCACATATTTAACTTTTGACTTTTTAAGTTTTTTTCATATTTTTTAGGGATTCTAAGATAAGCTTTAATGCTATAAGAAATAGGCCACCCTGTACATCACATTTAATAAAGACACGGTGTTGTCGAAACAATTGTCATGTCAAAATACATAATTTCGTGAAAATCTGACCTTTTAGTTGTTATTTATTTTGATAAATGGATTTTCATCAAGTAAAAGCCATCTCAGTTCACCCTGTACTTGTTTTATTGCTTGTTTGCATGCTCTTACAAATAAGATGACCTATATAATTTCGTTCTAGGCTTAGGAAGTTGCAGGATTTCTATTAAATCGCTACAGAGCGTCAATAAAATTAGAGTGTTAAATGGTAACAGTAGAAGAATTAACGGTATTTATCGAGAGAATTAGTGAAGAAAATAGTGGTACTAGTAATAATAGCGAGGTATTAGTCGTAATGATTAAGGAATTTTAGGTATTAATCGTATTGAAAAAAAAAATTCTTAGTAAAAATTTACTCCAGAATCTATCGTAGTGTTAACTTATATGTTTCTACAATTATTCTAAAATAGTTTTGAAAAGCTTACAACTGCGTAACTTTATTTATTTTATTTATTTATTTATTTATTTATTTATCGTATGGCTCTACAAGTGCTATATAATAGGTTACAAACAAACAATATTTTTTGAGAATTTTAGAAATACTCACAAAACCCTAGCCATGTTACTAGTTAATAGTTATACCGAAAGTTTTGGTTACGAACAAGTGCAACCAAAACTTTCGGTATAACTATTAACTAGTAACATGGCTAGAGTTTTGTGAGTATTTCTAAAATTCTCAAATATCGTAGTCGTTGTCGTGTTGGTTGGTGGGTTTGCTTAGACTGAGTAAATTCTTTGCAAGAGTAAAGAAAGTTCTGGAACTTGCTAAGTAGAAATGTTTGATTGATTAAACTCCATTACTGAGACCTGCAATTTTTTTCAAACGGCTTCGCGAACTCATTATTACACCCGAGATTACAAGTTTGGCCAATGCGAGAAAAAAAATATATATTTACATATCGTTATTTTGATTAATTGGTGGCGTATTAGAACTTCAAAACAAGTTTTTAGTAATTTTATTTACCTAAGATCCCAAACGTTTAAATAAGTATTAGGGGATTAGTGCGTAATGGAGGTAATAGTAAGGGATTAGATTAGTAGAATCATGGGTATTAGAAACATTACTAAGTCAATTAATCTGTATTAGAGCAATTAAGTTGTTTAAAAATTAAAATTTAGGCGCATTATTATCAATTAGTATACGTATTTTTGATGGCGGTTTACCCCTATATAAACTTGGTAACTACTCAAACTCGCGACTTAGGTGGCGATTATCTAAGGTGTTCCACAATATAATAAATCAGGAAAGATGACGACTTGCTAGCATTGCTAACATAATCGTCATCTTTCCTGAATACCATTATATAATATATACAGTCGTACAGTGCCATTTTGCCAATTCATAACTTCTGGCTGAACCGTAAATTTAATAATATTAACAACAATATTCTCTTTACGCAAAACCGTCTGGATACAGCGGATAGTTCTAATCGTTAACAGACTCGTTCTTGGCACCGACAAGGGAATATAATTAACCTCCGCTACGGGATGTCCGCATCAATTTTGGAAAATTCGGGAAACCGTTCGCAATCTCGCGTAATTAAACGCTCCAAAGAACTGTTAAACGTTTTAGAGTCGTGTCGTTAACCGACGCGATCGACTGAATGCGTTTACGATAATTAGGTTGCCCTTTTTACGGCGCTACGAAGACTCCTTCATGGTCTATCCAGCTCGAAGGACCAAAAAAAAAACGCTGCCGAAGTCAAACGCGGCAACGTCGCTGCCGGCAAAACAAAAGCATCCGGAATAAGCGTTGTAAAACACGCATTTTATATGCCGATACGTACAAATATACACACACACATTCATGCGAGTTGGCCAGACGCCCAATTCGACGGCATCCGCCTTTAATGGATGCCGACGCTAAAAGACGACACACTTGCGAAATTGTGATTTAAACGACGCCACAAATCACCGTTAGATAGCTATAGTGTCCGTTTTACCAACGTCCCGATTTTAATAAACTTTAATTTATCGGCTATTGTGTTGACAAATATGCGTACTGCCTCAACCCAACAAAACACGGCGTGTTATGTTTATATTTAATCGTCGCGACGCTTTAAAGGCTTTAATACCGTTCCCGACAAATAACTAGTCGCCGGTTTTATTTTCGCGAGATGTTCGACGCGGATATTACGCGCGAAAGATGAAGTTTTTGAATCACTGCAAAGTGAAGAAAAGAAGATAAAGAAGGAAGAATGACTCCTAACACAGGATTGGTGTTAGTAGTATAGGTACTGGTCAATTGACCACTTCTTCAAATAACAATTGTAGAGTATCATCTATCATTATTTAATAAAAACATGTAGGTATTTTATAATAAATTATTACACATTTGCGATGTCCAATTTACCTATATTCAAGTAATACCCGAATACGATACTTAGCAATCTCAATAAAAACATCCACTCTATTTAGTACTCAGAACAACAATTGAACAGTCAATTGACACAACCCTAGGTGATGAGCAGAGTAGCGGGAAGAAAATCTTCTACTTCTGGACCCGTGCTCTTGAATTAAGAGAACTAGGCCGTGAAATGGGCGTAGTTCACTTTAAAACAGTAAATGTAATTTTTTTTAAAAATCGGGGTAAAGCGAAAGCTTCAGGGAATTTTAAATTCTCCGCTTCTTATCCGTGACAAAGCAAGTTGTTGTTGACGTGCACACCCTTAAAATTGAAGGTTTGTTTATTTTGTGTGTTGTATTTTTAACATCATTCAAGGAAATGTGGAAGAAGGGATATTCTGTCTCAATAAAATCCTTTTACACTTTTTGGACACCAGATCTGATCCAAAAATTTGTGCCAACAAATAGCGGCTATAGTCACTTTGTATGTTGGTACCCTAACACAATGTTTTAGTTTGAAACTTCAACATAGAACATAGAACATCAGTACAGAGTAGAAGATTCCGACTTTTGAGGGTCAGATAAGACGTAGTATAATAGAAAAGAAGTAGGACAAGTTTATATTTAAAAAAAAAAACCTTTATAGGTTTCCACTCTGGAAATATGACTTCCGTTAATCCGGAAAATGGAGAAATACGATGCTGTAAAAGAAAATATTCCACGGCTAAATCCATCTGTAAAAATAAGGGACTATTTTATAAAATGAATTTATATTACATATTTTTATTTTTTTTAACTCTGTGTGCACCACTATTGGGCGAACTGAGTAACTTAATAGTGGTGTAGCCGGTCCCTAGCCGGGATAATAGAGTGTTCGAGATAAACCTAGCAACGTGCCCTGCGTATAGAACTGATCAGATATAGGACACAAACATTTGAAGATGACGCCTGCAAGAAACAGGACTACAAGAAAGGATACTGGCATGTTGGAATAGGGGATTATGCAAGCTGCGGTGTGGACCTTTTACTGCCTGAGAAATTTGAGAATATAGAGAATATCGAATATATCAACCACAGAATCTTGAAGACCACCTTCAACTTGGCAAACAGCATAACAGTGTATGCTCCAAACATAAGCAAACGGGAGAGGGAAACGATGATTTTTATAACACTTTACAAGTTATAGGGAAATGAAAAACTTGTGATATTTGGAGAATTTAATGCGAGAGTGGGACATAATAACATTGGCAATGTCAAGCAACTATTTTACGAGGAAAAAATGAATGGAAACGGAGAATATCTTATTGAACTGAATGCTCAAAGTATTTTGAGAATAAACAACACTCTTTTCCCCCATAAACCCCAGCACATAGCAAGTTTTCAGGTTGGAATACCTGGTAATAGAAATATTCATCTAAGGAGACCTAAAAGAAAGTGTATGGAAGCATGCAAATAAAGCAGCCAATGTATCAGGTTATCTGCGGGATGTAATTTGGAGAAACAAAGATATATGACTGGACGGGAAAGTACACATATAAACTAACATACTCAATAGAATCGAGAGTCGACACAACAAAAATGATAGAACAACAGACATGAGCACATTGAAATCAATAGCGGGGAAAATATTAAGAGATAAAATCCCAAACAATCACCTCTGTGAGGTACAGGATATCGTACGGTGGAGAAGACAGAGAAGATGGGAGTGGAACCAGCAGGTAACACGACGCGATAAACTAGTCCAAACAGCACGGGATTCAATACCAGCAGGCACCAGATTACCAGGAAGGCCCTGATGGAAATCGGAAAAGAACAGGCCCAAGACCTAATATAACAAGAATAACACGAAGAATTTAGTTATTATTTATGACTTAAAAGCTACAGTTTATTCTGGACGTGAATGAATAAAATAATGATTCTTAAATATTTTTAATTTGATCTTTCCAAATAACATATCATATGTGTGAGTGTAAGGCAAAGTTGGTTTCAAAGTGGCTCAAAGTCAGTTTGCACCCCAATAATTCTGAGACGACATCTATTGTAAATGCAGAAATTCAATTAAAATTTGAGATGTTATACACAACACAACTTTACTTTTCTCTTCGTAGTAAAACCGATAGCATGCTTCCATATAAAATTTTATCAGATGTCATCCGCCCAACAACTCGCTAATGCCAAGGTAATAAAAATCACTTCTCCTATAAATTTATTGATATTGATATACCCATAAAGATGTTAAATAACATGGAGGTCGTTAATACGGTAAAAATTGATGCCCCTCAGACGCACGCCCCTGACTTTCATACAACAACCTGCGCAACTTTCATTCTACCCAGCCATCTTCACAACTGCCGAAAAAATGCAACAGTCAAACTGAAAATTTTTAAATTCAAGAAATGTCAGTGCAAATGTTAACATTTTTTTAATACTATGTTAGTGATGCAAGAGCTGAATTAAAAAATACAACGTTTGAATAAAAGAAAACCAGTACGGACCTGGCCGATATGTCTTCCCGCTTCTAAACATTAAAACGTCGAGACTACAAAATAAGAAAATCTCGCCCGCAGAAAAATATTTATGCCATCTGACTCGCATTAATCAAACGTCCTCTTTCATTTTCGCATTCGTTTTTACCAACCGAGATATTTGTTCGGCGGGACAATTGCAGACATAAATAGTTATGCAAGCGAAACAGTTGCAACTACAATAACAATCAACAAAGAGAGACTTTATATCCAAGATAGGTCAGATCTCAAAAAACAAAAACATACGAGAGAGAATATCGAATGGTCAAATTTTAGTCTACGGTCAATTTCCAGATCTAACGTCACTGCAATAAACAAGTTAATTACGTAAAAACAGAACATATTTTAGAGATTTCGTTATTTGCAATCTTAAAAATCTTTATGTGTATAATCATAAATCAATTAATCATAATTAATTTTTATTTTATACGCATTTGCATCTTTAAAGGGTCTTTGTTAAGTTCTTATTTTCATTATAGGTCAGGTTTCCTAACTACAACAGCTACAAGAAATGTAGTTTTTCTTCTAGAGTAATAAAACAATATTCTGGAGGTAGTATTTGGCAAAACACAAGTATTCAAAACACACATCCCTTAACAGTTTCATGCCATTCTAGACCTGAATTGCCAGAATGAGGCTCTTAAAAGTAAAGCAATTCCATAAGAACAAAAGTCGCTCAAAAAATCTACCTTGGATGTTATTACCAAGATTAGAAAGATATCAACAGAAGGGTGCTACAAAAGAAAATTGCCCACTTGCGATAAATAATTCTTGTATCAAAATATTCCATTTTTTGTCTCAAATTTCTTTCTGCACCCAAATGATGATGACTAACTCTATTACTGATACGTTCGAAAGACTAATCGGATTAATAAACCAGAATATTTAGATCGAACTACACAACAAATCATTTGAGGAACTCTTTGTATAGTATTAATAATTGAAGTCAGCACTCATTTTAGGGTACTGGAAAGCAAAAAAACAGTTTTGAGTTTATGCGGTTGTCATATGGCTCCTAAATTTAGGCGTAACATTAGTTAGTTAGCCCCTAAAAATGTATGCTCTTAATATTCTACCCCCTAGTTAGAGGATAAAAAAAATCCCTCTTCTTAATTTCAGCCGCCAACATATTGCCGACAACCTCTTTACTAGAGTTTTGCAGAGACTGCCTTGGTCTTTTCTGGCCTCCGTGGATATTGAGGGCAACGAAATGGCTGACAGATTGGCCCGGAAAGCGGAAGTATAGTTCTCCAAAAGATATACCGTTTTTACGACATATTCCGGTATTTAACTTTGGTAAATTTTTATGAAGATCTGTCTAACCGCAGGTTTTCCTCTTTGTAATCGTTCAGAACCAGCTCGGGCTGAGGCAGTCTAGGGTTCCAATGACGAAGCCTCCGACGTTTCAAAATCAAAATTGGGCCTCTCTCTATTAGGAATCCTTAGACGTAGAGGTGACAGCAGCATATGAAGGCCGTGCTAAGAAGAGAATTAAACTCCAATAAATCTCTTATCCGGCTCTTTACTACTAGGGGACAATGGGTTAAGACTACTTTTAGATCAACTTATTGAGCCCGAGCAAATCTCCAACTTGCCCACGAACGAGGGACTGCACTTCCTCGACAGTACAGGGCTCTTCTTCCAGAGGAACCCAAAATTTGCGGGCATAATTGATCGAAAGGCAACATAAAGACGGAACTGTTTATGTGCCTGTTACTCCAATGGACAGGTCCAGGTATTGCTTGGGCTCGGGCCATTTCATTGCCCTCTTTTCCTACAGAACTTACCAAACTAGATTGACAAAATTACACTCTACCTAACTCGTCAATATTTCTCGACATCAACCCCAAACTGACGTTTACGATGGCGAGGGCTCAAGTACTACCTAATGAAGTTCTCAACTTGTTACGATTCACTTTCTCCACGAAGTCGAGTATTAATGAAAACTCATCCGCCCTTTACCGTAATGTGAAATGGGACTTTAACACTCGGATAGTGTGCAACCGTACACGAGGCAATAGCCGTTTTGTGGTTTGTGTTACTCCGTTTTTGTGGTTTTGCGGGAAGTTAGAATCGGTTTACGTCTTAATCAAAAACGATACCCAAATGTACGATTCGTCATTGAGGTGAATAATTAAATGCGCTCCGAAATGTACCACCCCCCTCGTCATGAATGACGATCAGTTTAAATACTGAATGAGCGTACGTCACGCAACGAATATATCTGGCTTTTGTTAAAAGGCAACGGTTATTTTTGGATTGGTCGAATATTTTCGGCTATCAACGTCGAATGTCGAATTAATGTATATGGGGAGGTTTATTGAAGTAGGAAATTAATCATTCATTCGCGCTACGATTTTGGTTTGTGTTAACCAACGAGCTCACATCGAAAGGTAACCAGACAATCAGTCATTGTTATGCAACCAAACTGAAAGTCACACTCAAGACGCACATGCCATATCTAAAAATATATTATATAAGACTACATAAGAATTAGAATTAAGTGTTACGGCAAGCTGGAGCATGAACATTGTGTGAATTTACACTTTTTGCATATAATGTGTTTGGTCTTGGCATCACAGCTTTTGGGCCTAACGATCTTAAGCAAATAAAGGAATGATGGTATGGTAATAGCCTCTTTCAATATCAACAGGTCTAACACCCTTGGTGTTGAGTATATACGAGGTTAACGCCAAAATTTCCCGTCCTGACATAGATGCAGCTCCAGTATCATGATAAAATAATGTCTTTTTTAAAATATATATCTTAGTAGGCTGCGAAAAAAAAATTGAAGTATTGCGTCAAATAGTTTTCTACTGACAGCATTTTAAACAAGACGCGTCCGAAAAAATGTCGCAAATAACGCAAATTTAGTATAGAGCAGTCATAAAGTTTTTGACAAAAGAAGGGTTAGCACCTAAAATTATTAAAGAAACGCTGGACGGTGTGTACGGCCAAAGTTCTCCTTCGTATTCTGTAGTGAAAGAATGGGCAAAACGTTTTCGAATAGAGCAGGAGTCCCTTGAAGATGATTCAAGAACTGGTCGACCAGTGGAGGTCATAGCGGATGATATTGTTGCGATTGTGAAAGAGGTGGCATTGAGTGATCGACATTTAAACGTCAAGGAAATCTCAGAAATTACTAAGCTAATGGAAGATGGGTTCCTAAAAACCTTTCGGCTATTCGAGTGTGCGCGGTCTTTTTTGGAACTCTGTGGATCGGAACCGAAGCCTGTGATAGAAAGTACTATGACAGGAGATGAAACTACGGTTCTCTATGATGACCCTCTATCGAAAAAAGAATCAATGGAGTGGCGTCATAAGGGTGAAGCACCTCCAAGAAAATTCAGAGTCTGCCAGTCAATAAAAAAGCTGATGGCCACGATCTTTTGGGATTGTGAAAGAATTCTTTTGATAGATTTTAAAGAAACTAATACCACCGTCAGTGGTAAATATTACGCAATATTATTACATAAATTGCGAGACTGCACACGTGTCAAACGTCGAGGAAAACTGATGGTGTTGCAGAAGCTGCCATTTTAGAGTGTGGGTTCCAACAGATAGATCATCCTTCCTATAGTCCAGGTATGGCCCCCAGCGACTATTATTTGTTTGGATATTTGAAAAAGGACTTACGTGGACGACGGTTTAACGACGAAGTTGAGTTAAAAGAGGCTGTTTAAGCTCATTTTGCAGACAAACCAAAAGCACATTTTTTTAAAGGGACTGAGTTGTTAATAAAGAGATGTAATAAGTGTATTGAAGTTAAGGGGGATTATATTGAAAAATAATAAAAAAATGTTTCTTTCATATTCAGGCCGGGAAATTTTGGCGCTGCCCTCGCAAACCTCAAAACGCGTCTATTATTAGTTTTAGTTAGTTCTCCAAGAAATTCCACTGCCGGTCATATTTTAAAATCTCACACTAACATGTCATAGAACAGCTTCAACTTATAATCGAGGGCAAAGTAGATGAAAAAATCTTGGCTAAAAAATATAAGATACTTTATCTAGGAGAAGAATACTCATATGCCATAGTCTGCTTTGTCAATGGAATTATTTGTTCTTGACAATAAATTTGTTTCATTTTATCTCGGTAAAAATTTCAACCTTCATAGATTTTGATAATGTTATTATTCTTACGATCTTGGAGAAGCGATTTGTGAGGGGAGAAGATAAAGAGAACATTCAATAACTCAAAAAATGAAAAAGTTCCGACCCCGAGAAATACTTCCATTGAGCTGCTTATGGCACGGTACCTTTGAATAAATTCTTTTTTTACTCCCGTCTGTAAAATACCTAATTACCCATTGATCTAGCGTGCGGGAAGCGTCACTTTACCACGTCAGTTTCGTTTACCACGAATCCTTCGAACTTCGAACATTTCCGGGATTTTACCGCACGGGTGTTTTCGGAGATATTTCCCACGCTTTGATTTATGACGTTTGTCAATTCTGACGGTGATGTCAGTGAATGTATTCGTGCTGCTTTGCAAAAATGTACCGAAAAACTAACGGTCGTAGAAAAAGTATAGTACGCAACACGCTCGGTAAACTTTTTAACTCACTCGTTTGTTAAAAACTCGCTCCGCTCGTGTCAAATAAACCTTGCCGTTTACCGCACTTGTTGCATAATATACTATTAAATTTTCGTCGAGACAGGTGTGAGTAAAACATATATACATGCAATCTGAAATATGTATAAAAATCCAAAAAGCATGATGAGATAGGGGAAGTTTCTATCGAAATCCGTAATGTCACCGAAGGGGCAATTTGTCATATTCGATATTTAAAATATATATCCAGGAAACATTGAAAAAAAGGAGAAGAACAAATGGAGCTATGGGAAGAAAGATGTCTATTGCCTTTGTTTTTCGCAGACGACTAAGTTATCATTGCAGGTTGTGAGGAGGATGCCGATTACATGCTGAGGAAGAATATAAAAGATGGGAACTTAATATCAATCTTACCAAAACCGAATACCTGAACCACACATCCGCGAAATTAAAAGGCGTAGAGAATATAAGTTACATCGGGAAAAAGAAACTCCAAGAGAGACATACACAGCAGCGATCAACAAGGCAAGAAAGTAATCGATCGGTCTATTAAACCATATCCTGCGGTCAAGTAAAATATCCGTCCAAACAAAGCTAAGGATTTATAAAGCAATCGTAGAACCGATCCTAACATACGGTGCCGAATGTTGGCAATCAAAATTAATCAAATAGATCATTTGCGAACTAATTTTATAGTCACTCCTTTGAGTGAAAAAATAAACACGTATTATTAATTAAAAAAACAAGCACTTTCATAAATAATTCGAATATTAAGACTACCTATATCTCTGCTCTGAATAATTGTTTCCAATTTGGCCAATAATGTGCGCCGAAACAAAACCGAACCGTCGTCTAACTTCCAACAACTAGGAATCGCACTGACTTACCCAAATGGCGAGTGCGATACTGACATTTCAGCGCCATTACAATGGCAATAGCTTGGAAATTTGTGCATCAGGGAACAAACTTTAACGGAAATTCAGCACCCCCATCCCCATTATCATGTTTTTACATTACTAACTTAGCGCAAGTTTATTAGATAGACGAAATTCCATTCCCATATACATATGTAATCAAGTGTAAACTGAGTGTAACTGTTGTGTAAATAAGTCAAATCAAGACAATGGAAATTTCGAAATTACAAATGTATGCAAAGTATATAAGAACTTTATATACATTAAATAATTAAACGCCTTTAAGTAAGATTTAAACGTCGCGAAATGGTTTATATTTAAGGTTATGTCTAAACGCTTTCGTATAATAATAATAATAACAATAATAATAATAATAATAATAATAACAATAATAATAATAATAATTGCGGGGTCCCGCAGGGATCAGTAATAGGTCCAACCCTACGGAATGTGTATTACAACGGTGTATTCCGAATTCCTGTTCCAAATGGTATTACCCTTGTCGGATATGCTGACGATCTGGCTATCTTAGCAGAAGTAAAAGGAGCCGAGATGATGGAAACAGTAGCCAACCATGCCCCTTACAATGTCACGGAATGGATGAAATCTAAAAACCTAAAATTAGCCCCCCAAAAAACGGAGGCAGTCCTACTTGTTGCTGGAAGGAAAGTTAAAAACATTTCAGTCACAGTGGAAAACACAACAGTTCAGAGTCAGGAAGTAGTCAGATATCTAGGTATAAAACTAGATAGAAACATGTCCATGGGGGCCCACATCAGAGCCGTAACAGAAAAGGCCAACAAGGCCTTGAACAACATCAGTCGCCTTCTACCAAAAGTGAATGGGTCTCGTGAAAGCACCAGGAGGATATTATGCTCAGTAGTGACTTCAATACTACTATATGGAGCCTCAATATGGGACCAAGCAGTTGAGAAGAAAGTCTATAAAAGGATTCTGAGTATTGTTCAAAGGAGGGTAGCCATAAGAGTCTCCGAAGCATACAGAACAACTTCCAATAAGGCACTTATGGTGATAGCTAGGATCCCACCTATTAATCTACTAGTTAAGTGCAGAGCCCGTATAGAGAAAGATGGACCAGACGCTAAAACGGAAGCACAAAACACGGTGATGTTATGCTGGCAAGAGGAATGGGACATAGATGATGGTACAGCGGAATGGAGTAAAAAGCTAATTCCAAATATAAGACCCTGGTTTGAGAGACGACACGGTGAAGTAGATTTCTTTCTTACACAAATACTCACCGGGCACGGGTGCTTTGAAGCCTACTTCAAACGTTTCAATCTGGCCGAAACCGATGAGTGCCTTTATTGAATAAACGTGGATACGGTTGAACACACTCTATTTTTCTGCCCAAGATGGAACATGCAGCGGAATATAGCAGAGCAAATACTCAGTCACATAAGCCCAGACAACCTAGTAGAAAAAATGTTAGAGTCACCGACAAATTGGGACCACGTCTGCAAAATAGCAAAGCAAATACTTTCTGCCAAGAGGATAGAACGGCCAAATCTTATACAAGCTCGCTGAACCTTAGTCAATAGGAGACCGAAAGATCATAGGGAAGATCATAGGGCGCGAGAGAACATCACGCGCGTCCGGACGACACTCCATCTGAGGTAATGCTGACGCAGTTCCAGATGGAGGGCACACTGTTTTGTCGTCAAGAGAGGAAGTGTGAGTACGCTCACACTTGGTTTACACGGTCGGCTGTTGCCAACCCGTCGTCGCCAAGGGGACACACCATCCATCCCCAGGATGTCTTGAGACGCCCAGAACGGGCTGAGGAAGATTCGCCTTATAACCTCTCATACAAATAATAATAATAATAATAATAATAATAATAATAATATGAATAATAATAATAATAATAATAATAATAATAATAATAATAATAATAATGGCCTAATAATTGAATTAAGTAAATACCCATTTTATAAGAAATGCATACAGGTGTAGGAGTCTATGGACAGGTTGATCACTAATAGTCTAAATAAGACTTTTTTGAAGAAAGAAATTTATATAGCTGCCTCTTGAAAGCATAATTAATTTTCTAGTCAGTCCTTTGAGTGAAAAAATAAACACGTATTATTAATTACAAAAACAAGCACTTTCATATACAAAATAATTCTAATATTAAGGCTACATTTTAAATTCATTCGGTAGCCTTTTGTCACGAAACAAAAATGGGAACACTTAAACATTTTCATTGTGTGACCTGGAGCTGAGCTAATATTGATACTATGTAAGAAACTATATAGACACGGTGACGTCATCAGTACAATTGTATTGAAAAAGGCAGATGCAGAATGTAAAAACGCCATATTTTGCATGGTTGACCATTTGTTTTTTCATTGATCAAGCTAGACCAGAACACATCACAATATGTCAATCGCAAAATAACGATTTGAGGGGTTTACAGAAAATATGTCTATGTTGAAAAAGTAATTTTATAAATTGAACTGAGGTGGCCTTTACTTGATGAAAATACATTTAACACAATTAAATTAGAATAAAAAATGTAAAAGTAGTAATAGATTCTTAATTAATAACAAATTTAGTTTTTTGCTTTTTGTTTCATTATGTAAAATATCAGAATTATCGTCAAACTTGTGTATTCCTAAATTTAAATGAATCAACATCAACAAGGAGTTAAATTGTTTTGAAGGTGCGAGCTTGTTATTAAAGGTAATAACGACAATTTCCCAAGGCTTCCCAAAATAATATAGTATTTACAAAAGCAGATATAGGAAAGACACTCATTGCTATTGATCCTCTGGAACTAGAATATATTACAAAAACTAACCAGTTTCCTAAACCAGACATATACCAAAGTATACAATATGATTCCACCGAGTTATGCCAAAAAAAAATCAAAACGGTAATTTTTTGTAACTGCTCCAAGCAAGAAAATTTCGAAATATCTATCTAAATTTGGTCTTGGGAAATTTTTAAAAAACAATACAACTAAATCACAAAACACTCCAAAGTCTACAAGTTGAAATGTCAATCATGTCCCAAAATTTATATAGGACAAACAGGTAGAACATTTAAGAAACGCATTAATGAACACAAAAGAGCGTATAAAAATAATAGTTCTGATTCTAACTATACCATTCATTCATGGAATTGTTGGAAACTATGGAGATTAATACAATGAGATATTCTAATCTAATACTTAATGACCGATTGGATTTAAATGCGTTAATTTATAACCCTACACCGGCAATAAAGAATCTATTACAACCTGATTATTATATGAATATAAAGATGTCGGAATATTGTCATATTTTGTATTTGATAAAGGCACAGTGTTGTCCAAACCGCTGTCATAAAATAATAAATAACTGTGCAAATCTGAACATTTTTTGTTGTAATTTAATTGTGATTAATTTTAAATTCATGTACGCTTTTTCTTGGACAGTTAATAACGTATAAATAAATAAAACAAAGTATATAGAGAGTGTTATTGAAGTGACATCATATAAACTAATAAGTAAATCTAGACCCCATCCTGATGTCAAATCGATATATTGTTCAGACCAAATGGCAACATTGTCCGGCTCAACAGGACGACTAGATATGACCGCAACCGCGCATTTCACTGTCAGACTAACAATCGCGATGTCTATCAAATAACCCAACAGTGCCAAACGGAACATGTTTGCGGTATGTCAATTTCGTTAAATACGCTGCGTTAATGATTAACATGGGAAAAAATCTCCGATGGTTATAACCTTACTGAGTACACTAAATTACTTGAAAATATCATCATTACACTTTCAGAAGTCCACAGTGGTTCATAAAAGGTACACTCAGGACTATATGTTGACTGACCATCAGAGAAATTACTAGTCGCATGACAGTCGCCACACTCACACACACACACACACACCATTCTTGTGCCATTCTTGTGCAACCAACCGAGGGTCGAACGTACGCTGATCTTCTTAAGGAGATCAAAGCCAAGGTCAAACCGACAGAAACTGGAGTGGACATAAAGTCCTTAAAACAAACGAGGCGCGGGGGCGTTCTGCTAGAGATGACCCGCAAAACTGAAGACAGCACCGCGCTCACGGCCGCTATTAACACAGCAGCCGCCAATATCGGTACCGTCAGAACGCTGATACCTACAGCTACGATAGAGATTCTAGACCTGGACGGAGTCTCCACTGAATCTGACATCCGTGATGCACTTGGGCGAGACTTCACGGCAAACCTTGAAATCAAGCTAGTCAACCTAACTAAAGTTACCCAACGAGGTCAAAGAGCGGCTTTTTGCGAGATTGATGAGACCAATGCGGTCAAGGCCTTCAATAAGGCTCGCATAAAGGTTGGGTGGGTTAGCTGCTTCGTACGGCCGGTAGCGAAAGTGGTACGCTGTGCCAGATGTCTCGGGTATGGGCACGCGATGCACTCCTGCAAGGGGCCAGACCGCAGCAAGTGCTGCTTTAAATGCGCAGGAGAAAGTCACAAGGCAGCCGACTGCATCGAGCAACCGAAGTGCTTTCTATGTCCGAATGACGCTAAGGACAGCCTGTGTCATATTCCTGGCTCCGGAGCTTGTAAAGCGTTCCGCGCAGCTCTAGCTGAAGCGACAAGGGCACACAAATGATCAGAGTCCTTCAAGGTAATCTGAATAGGTGCATACTAGCACAACACCTCCTTCGCCAAAGGATCTTTGAAGATAAAGTCGACATCTGCATCATCTCCGAACAACATTCAAACTCCCAGAGAGGGTTATGTTTCGCAGATGAAACTGGGACAGCAGCACTATGGATCGCAAATACAAAGAACATTACCGCAATCAACAGCGGAAGTGGAGCAGGCTTTGTCTGGATTCAAACCCCTACAGCCTACTTCATGAGCGTCTACCTCTCGAATAACGAGGGAATCAGTGTGTTCCGTCAGAAACTGGCGACCATAGAGGACGCCATCGGCAAGTTCAACGGCGGAGTCATTGTAGCTGGTGATTTCAACGCCAAATCGGCAGAATGGGGCGCAGCGTTCTCTGATACCAGAGGCAATGAAGTCGCTGATGCCGCAGCAAGACTCGACCTCATTGTACTGAATACTGGAAATACCACGACATTCCGGAGATCAGGGTACCAAGAATCCATCCTTGACATTACTTTAGCGACCCCAAGGATTGCGAACACGATTGAGGGCTGGACTGTATCCGAAGAATACAGCGGTATGTGACCTTCAGTGTTGGACTTGTACCTGGCTCGGCTCCGCAGTGCACCCTATACAAAAGAAAGTGGAACGCTAGCAAGCTTGACCTCGATGCTCTACGAACTTTTCTCATAAGGAGCATACCAACTCTCCAGAGAAACCCCAATCCAAGCACCCGCAAGGAGACGGAAGAAATAGTGACAAGAACCTTGGACGTTATTCTCGGCTCATGTAACGCTTCTATGCCACGACTGAAAGTTCGGGGTGCACACAGACCGGCATACTGGTGGTCACCGGAGATAGCAGAATTACGAAGAACATGCCATGTGCTACGTCGCCGCGCAACGAGGGCTGCAAAACGTTCACCCGAACAGGAACTGTATGTGAACGAGTACAAGCACGCAAACCTTGAATAAAACCATCAAAACAAGGAAAGCGACGCTATGGAAAGACTTATGCAATGACCTCAACAATGATATCTGGGGTAAGCCTACCAAATTGTCACTAAACGACTTGGAAAAGCTGCACCAGAAGCGCCAAAACCCCCCTCCGTGATGTATAGCATCGAGGCGGAGCTGTTTCCCAAACACCCGCCGCGGAGGAAGTTATGTTAAAAGTGGCGAAACGACTCCCTTTACTACCAAGGAACTGCAAGACGCGGCAAAGACCATCAAGATAGGAAAAGCACTCGGCCCAGATGGCATTCCAGCCTTGGTGATCAAGACTGTAGCCCTGAAATACCCGGACATACTCCTGGGCACCTACAATGCATGTCTTGCAACTGGCACGTTTCCCACAGTTTGGAAGCGGCAGGGATTGATCCTGTTGGACAAAGGAAAGGGAACCTCAACACCCTCTTCGTTTAGACCACTCTGCATGCTTGACATCGCTGCTGGAAAAGCTCATTCAAGGCAGGCTTCGAAATGACATTGACCGTGCTGGAGGTTTTGCTACCAACCAATACGGGTTTCGGAAAGGTAGATCGACGATCGACGCGATTCAGAAGGTGATAGAGACTGCAAGAAGAACATGGTCTGGTACTCTCAAAACTCGCAAAGTATGTTTACTTCTAACATTTGACGTTAAAAATGCCTTTAACAGCGCGAATTGGGGAAATATTCTGGACGCCCTAGAACATAAATTTGATATAGAGCCAGAAAATCTGGAAATAGTTGACGATTACCTCGACGAAGGACACCAATTGTAGAATCGACGGAAGGCCCGCAGGAGCACGACATAACGGCCGGCGTGCCTCAGGGCTCAGTCATGGGGTCCGATCTATGGAACGCAGACTATGACCAGCTCCTGAGGATCCCGATGCCGCAACAAGTGGAACTTGCGGATTTTGCGGCTACAATAGAAGTGGACAGTGTCGAAGAAGCAGATTTATTAATTCGGGAGACCACTGAGACCATCGAAGCCTGGCTTGAGAAACACCACCTGACACTTGCCAAGCAGAAAACAGAGATGGTTGTACTGACTCGACAAAAATGTTTCCCTAAACCATTCACCGTAAAGATGGGAGGTACAACTTTGACGTCAACGAGAGCTTTACGCTACCTAGGGGTAATGATAGACGAAAAACTATCTTACCGTGAACACATTGATAGTGCATGCCGGAGAGCTAGCAAGACGGTATCCAGCTTATCAAGGATCATGGCGAACACGATGGGACCTCGAACCAAAAAAAGACGAGTCCTCCTCGAAGTAGTTTACTCAGTACTGCTCTACGGAGCCGAGATATGGGCGGACATCCTAAAGCAGAAAACATACAGGCGCAAAATAGCAGCAGCGTAACGGAGAGGCGCTGTTAGGGTTGCCTGTGCATACCGCACCGTCTCGGAAGCGGCAATACTGGTCATTGCGGGAGCAACGCCTATCGACCTGTTAGCGTTTGAGAGAGCCAAGCTCTATGACGCTAAAAGGAAATGCGACAACTTCAAGGATGCAAAAACAAGGATAAAAGCGGAAACCCAGCAAGAGTGGCAGGACCGACAGACGACGGGTGAGATGGGCAGATGGACGGAGCGTCTGATTCCGAACATCAATGTCTGGCTTTCTCGGAAACACGGGGACACAGACTTCTATCTAACCCAGCTACTGACGGGACATGGACAGTTCAACGCTTATCTTTTTAAGATGGGCTTACACAACACCCTTATGTGTAACTACTGTCCTGATAAAATTGACGACGCCGAACATACGTTCTTTGAGTGTGCTCGGTGGAAGGAGTATAGAAGTAGCACCGAAGAGATCATAGGCGCCAGGCTCTCCCCCTCCAGTCTGGTGACGTCTATGATCGAACAGGAGGGAAACTGGTCGGCTGTTGCAACGTACGCACAGCGCCTTCCGAAAGATAAAATTTCAGGAAGGGACCAGTAGCCAGGAGTAGGCGCCATGGGGCGCAGCACGGACTGGATTGATGTAATGCTAACGCGGTTCCAATCCAGTCCTCACCGTACCATCTGCGTGGAGAGGGGAAGAGGAATGTTTTTTTAGTGGGTAAAAATCTCCACACTACCGCCTATCGATATCTGCCGCAAGATGGGCGGCAGAGTTTACGATGACGGTGTGTTTTGAAGATTTTTTTCGTACCTCTTTAAAAAAACACACACACACACACACACACACACACACACACACACACACACACACACACACACACCCGCGCGCGCGCGCGCGAATTATCATGGCGAAGTCGACACCGATAGATTAATAATTTGTGATAGAATTTGTTTTTGGAGACACATCAATAAAAGTTTGTGTTTGTGAATTATGATCTAAATTGCATACGAAGTAATGTAAGAAATCCAGTCTAATCCATTAACTGGAAATTTTTGAAGCTGATGTGGTAAAAAATACGACGACTAAACATTTTTTAATGTTGTCCGTTTTGAAAATATTGAATTCTTGAATGATTCGTGATTTTGTTAAAAGGAAGAACAGTGTTGAAAGAAAAATATGTTGCTTAGTAAAGAATTATGATTAGTTTTGTCCGTTTGAATTTATGACATTAACAATTTTGTAAAAAAAATGAATCAGAAACCGTTTGTTGTATTAGCCGACCAAGTAATAGGATTATTTTATAATACTTGGACGCATTAAACTAATGGTGCCAAACTAATAATGAAACAAATTATTTTTGAGGTTTTAATTTATGTCATTAGCAATATCCTTATCAAAAATAAATCGGGAATCCTTTTCAGTCTCAGTACACAATAATAAGGTCGCTTTACTACTGATGGTACTAATGGTACCAAAATCTTAATACTAATTTATGAGATTAGCATTGTTCAAGTCAAAAAATAATCTAAAAACTTTTGAAGTGTTATATTTGAGTTTATTAAAAGCGAAATTCTTGGAGGACTTTTGCCTATCGAAGATGCGATTCATCTGTTAAATTTTATATGATAATTTCTGTAACACCATGTACATTGACAGAGAAGATACGACTGTGCGCTCACAAGTTGTAGCATCGAGCACGTGGACAGTACCTTTCTTGGATTTGTCTATCTCTCTAAGCTATTATATCATCCGTCCGCTTGTCCCAACTTCAATAAATAATACTTGTGAAATACTCTTTTTTAACCTAACCCAATGAATTTATAGAACCAAAAAAAAAACATTGTTTCCTATTCTTAGTGTTATAGACTTCAAAATGGTAGCACGGATTTAATTATGCAAAACTCAGCACCGGATAACTGTCAGTTTTATTTTGGCCCCGAGTGAGTAATAATCGTAATTTGTCGATGCCAAAAATTATTTTCCAAGCTAATTAGCACACTTCAAAGTACCCGGGACTCTAGTTAGCGCGGAATGCGATCAAACCCACATTTAAATGCCAGTCGAAACCCAATTAAAAGTCTCGACGTTTCGGACGTTCGTAATTAATCACCTTAGATTTGAAAATTTGCAAAAAGTTTGCGCGAGATAAGGCGAGCGGCATTGTTAGTCCTAATAACGCCTATGACGTTCAAAAGAGATCCCTAAACAGCAATTGAAAATGAACAAAAAATCCGCAGCAAAAATAACCAAAGCACCGGCCCTCATAAACAAAATATGAATGAATGGAAAAGCACTCTTATCCCAATCCTGCTACATGTTTTACAGCTAACAGGATTTTGCGCCAATATGGTCACATTGGGTGATTTGGCGGGCCAAATTTCCAAAAGATGGCAAAGGGCAATTTGCAAAACTAACCAATACGAATGATGAGGCACAAATTATAACAGAAATCATTACTAGAAAGTTATAGCAGAGTTCCTAAATGAGTTTGGCGATTACCAGAGAATTTGTATATTACGGATCCGCAACTCAAGCTGTTTAGCAATCACCCTTCTTTTAAACTTTTATTTTTTGCCATTAATAATTTGCTTAGTGTTATATAGTTTCATAGTTTTGGAGGTAATGAAACCATGGTTTTTCACCTGTGCAAAGACAGAAGTACATCGACAATTACATGCCAACAAGAAGGTAGGATTGATGACGGGAAATTTGAAATAGTATTGACCCATGCTAACAGGGATAGATGTTGGGCGAATTAGGCACTGAGACTTTCATAAGAACCACTTACAGAAACAATCAAAATACGAGTGAAAGTTGGTTACGAATAGGCAGATATGCTTTATATCGATTTATCGAAGAATTAATGCTAATGGGCTGCAGTTATAGCGTCCTCGGTTGACATCGTCATTAACCATGGTGTCAGGAACGAAGAATCTACTACCTTCTACTTCTCGTCCTATCAGTGCCTTCATATGTTTTGGAGCCGGCATTGGGAAGATCTGTCATTGACATGGCTTCAAATGCCTTTAAAATAGGTGCAAATCCAGAATAAAATTACATCGAATTAACAAAAAACAAATTACTTTGAATTCAAAATGCGAAAATTAATTTCAAAGGTTTCTGTGTTTAGATCTCGGATAACTCGGTATGATTATGCTTATTCAAAAATCACGAAGAGACTTTATAATGTTATGAATTAAATAACTGTTTCAGATTATACATCCTGCGTGTTGCAAATGTTTGCTTTAAAAATATTTTAAAACATGCAAAGAGTCGATCCCCGATTGGGCTGCAACCATCAGGGTGTGCCCTTCTTAAAAGAAAAAGAAATTAAATATTTCTATACTATCAATAAAAATGTATTATTTTACCACATAGCCTTCAGGTTTGGTCTCACTTGCTGCACTGAAAGAGATGCAAAGATGCGTTCAAATGCGGAATGGTCGTAAAGTAATTTACTTTCCTTTAACATTTAGTTCCATTAACAAATTGAAATATGGCATCAACGTATTAGTCACATAAAACAAATAATCGAAGACATTTTTATAAATTATATTAATATTATATATTATTTTGGCAAATAAGTCAGGTTACCCTTTAATAAACATATAAAAATTATGTAAATGGGCCATTGTTTTTAAAGATTACGTGGCAAAAAGGGGTTGCCCATTTTAATCTAAAAATTGCTTATTTATATGATGATATAGATAGATGATATGATGGTGCAGAATATTTGTCGTCCGAAATGAAACATTATTGTATAGAAAAAATGGAATGAACCGGAAATCACTGTGTAATATTTTACCCCATACCCTTCAGTAGTCTTGGCATAGCATAAAATCAAACTCCAAAATAGGAAATGAGCTGGTAAAAAAAAGGACCGGATTTCTCACACGCACATATCAAAGACATTGTTAGGAAATAAATCGTCACATTACGAAAACCCGGTGTCTGATCCCGGTGCACGCACGCACCTATTATACCTGGCGCGAGAATCTCTAAATAAACTATTACTCAAGCGAAAACTACATTCGGGCGACATCGGCGGTGATTTAACGCGGCCTTGGCATTGGGACCACCGAGCGGTTGCGTTGCACTCGAGAAAGTGCGGATTTAAAAGCCGTCGCCGTCAGGTAATGTCGATTACAAAAAATAATACCCCGAACTACAAATTTCAGACGATTATGCTCTAGAACTAAAGTTGAATGTCCTATCTGGCAAATAATAATAATAATAATAATAATAATAATAATACGAGCCCTAACAACTAAATGTTCGGACGATGTAAAAAATGATAAAAAAGACATTTTTATAACTATTTAAAAATTGTTTTTGCTTTGCCGATTGAATAATCAATATACGCACATTACGATAGCACAGAAAGTGCTATCGTAATGAATTATTTTTTATTTAGCATGAATTACATAGCAAAATAACAGAAACATACCAAATTTGCTGATAAATAAATATTCGGACGCGAATGGTTTTTGACCAATAATGATAGATAAATGAGATGTCAGTCAGTCAGGGTTGTATCTTTCAAGTTTGTATAATAGTTGATAAGAAAATGACGCGTGGTGTTACAACAAACAAAAAAGTGCGAGAAATTGTCAATCTCAGTACTGCAGAGGTAAATCAATGCAAAAAAATTCAAATGACTTGAGTATTGCAAAATCAACAGTCGGGGATATCATAAAAAAGTATGGAGAGACAGCTAGTGTTAGCGTTCGTGGTAAAAGTTCAGGCCGACCCCGTAAAATCACTAAAAGAGATCGTCGTATTCTGGTCAAGATTTGTAAAACTAGCAGACGAAGCGTCTTACGACAAATTCAAGCCCAATGGAATCACGAGGCAAACTTAAATGTCTCCAGGGAATGTTGTAGACAATGCATGCATGCATAAGTCTGGTTTGAGTTTTTATAAGCTAAGTTAACAATTTTTCCTGTTTCAATATAAAAATTATTAGTATTCTATGATCTACTTTTGTTAAAGGCAAAGGAAAAACCATTATTGACGTCTATTCAGAAGAAAAAACGTTTAGATTGGGCAAAATCTAAAATATCCTAGACAGCGGAAACGCGGAGTAACGTTATCATCAGCGACGAATCAAAATTTGATGTGTGTGTAGGCGATTTTCAAAAAAGGGTGATTCGTACAAAATCAGAAGTCTTTCACAAAGATTGTCTAAAGCGCACGGTAAAATTTCCCCAGGGTGTTATGATATGGGGGTGTATGAGTGCTAAAGGGGTTGGCAACTACGAGTTCATTGATGGTACTGTAAATGCAGAAAAATACCAACAAATTTTATCAAGAAGTTTAATTCCATCAATAGAACGAACTTTTGGAAATGAAAATTTTATATTTCAACAAGACTGCCATACTGCGAAAACAACAAAAAAGTGGTTTGGGGACCATAATATGAAAGTTTTATCGTGGCCATCAAGTAGCCCCGACTTGAATATTATTGAAACTTTATGGCATCGGATGAAAAAGACTGCGTAACAATCCTCAGCGAACAGTTCCAGCATTAAAGGCAAAAATCACCGAAATTTGGAACCCTTTCACCCCCGAATATTGCAAGATTTTGGTAGATTTCATGCCAAAACGCATAAAAGCTGCCGCGAGAGGTGATGTTACTTCTTATTAATGTTCGATTTAAAGTAAAAGATTTAAATGGGTCCGAATATTTATTTGTCAGCAAATTCGGTATGTTTTTGATATTTTGTTACGTAATTCATGTGAAATAAAAAAATAA
The DNA here is from genome assembly GCF_029955315.1 of Cylas formicarius. Taxonomy (NCBI): domain Eukaryota; kingdom Metazoa; phylum Arthropoda; class Insecta; order Coleoptera; family Brentidae; genus Cylas; species Cylas formicarius. Next base: position 13,788,056 of record NW_026844319.1, on the reverse strand, counting down.
TTCATTACGATAACACTTTTTGGTAAGTGCGTGATTTTATTTTTCAATCGAAAAGGCAAAAAAAAAAGTATAAATATGTTTTATTAATTAATAATAATAATAATAACAATAATAATAATAATAATATCTAATATACTTTTTCTACTCCAGTCCACACCGATCAAGCCTGCGGGAAGCGTCAATTTATCACGTCAGTTTCGATTCCCAGGGATCCGAGCCACTTCGAACATTTCCGGGATTTTACCGCACGAATTTGGGAGCAATCGGATGTTTTCGGAGATATTTCCCACGTTTTGAATTTTGACGTTTGTCAATTCTAACGGTCATGTCAGTGAATGTATTTGTGTTGTTTTGCAAAAATCTACCAAAAAACTAATGGTCATCGAAAAAGTGTAGTATACAAACTTTTTAACTCATGAGTTTATTTGACACGAGCGGAGTGCAGCGGAACACTTTTTGCATAATATACTATTATTCAGGCAATTTCGACAAAGAAAATTACAAGAAAAGGCAAGGTGCAGCGGCCAGTATCTATGCGATGATTTCTACATTTATCTCCTACAAAAAAAAGAAGACTTACCACAAAATTTCCATATATAGAAAGGAAAAAACCTAAATCTATCTAACAAAACTAAAAGCTAAAAATCCCAGTATATATATATATATATATATATATATATATATATATATATATATATATATATATATATATATATATATATATATATATATATATATATATATATATATATATATATATATATATATATATATATATATATATTATTTTTGGAAGTAACCAGGTATTTAGTTCACTTAGAAAAGAATTAATTGTCGCAGTGTGAAGAGAAGTTGTAGCTGAAGGATCATTCAAATATACTGAATAATGACTCGTTTAAATCTTAGGTGTAAGTTGTTCACGTCAATCCCATAAGGTATTTTTTCTGAAAGATATTCGGAGTATATCGTTTAAATGATTTTGAAATAGAGACAGCGGCATTGAATCAGGCGTCACGTCTTCTTATTGATCCAGCCCGCATCCTTTAGCTTATCGCTTGAAGGGTAAATTAACCTCAGGCAGAATTTTTGAACATTGGCAAAACGTTGTGAAGAATTAGCTGGCAAGCAAGGCCCGCACACGACATCAGAGTAGTTAAACATGGCGAGAACCAAAGCTTCACAAAACTCTTTTTTAAGATTTCCAATTAGAAAATTCCTTGAGCTATACAAACCTTTTAGACCAATAAGTGCAAGCCGAGATGTGTTTTTAAAGTTTTGTGCCCAAAAGTAACTCTAAATTTCTTGCTTCATTTTCTACAATAATATTGCCTATTGTTATGAATACTTCAAAACAAGACACTTAACATCCACCGCACAGCCGTAGATTTTTTTGGGTATAAGAGCAAACCACGATCTTTAGTCAGTCAATTCGTTCAAGGTCACTGTTCATATTTTGGAGCTATAAACGACAGGGGTCAAAAACAAAAACACGGTAGAGCTGCTTGTCGTATTTTTCAGTACTCGATGAAATGCAAAAAATTTGTTGTGAAAATAAACAAAGGAATAGCTAAAATCGAGCTCTGCAGAACTTACTTCTAGGCAAGCAGATTCGACCCCGTTCAAGACCTCCTTTTGCCTTCTCCCTGTTATAAAATTCCCAGAACCATCCCCAAAACCCAGATATTCAAGAATGATGAAAAGAATATTGTGTCTTGTGAATTACTTCTTCTTTTTCGACATAATTTACTATTTTAATTTTTAGGACACGTTTTATAATCTTTAAAAAATCCGGTGACATGTTTAATGGCTTTTTAGTTTATTTCCCGCGCAAACACCATCTAAAACTTACGGGTCAATCTCCAATTTCGGAAATATATCCGCAAAATTGACGCAGGTTTTAATGTTAGCGAATGGGAACCTTTCTATAGTTTTTCAAATTTTAATACAATTTGTAGCTTTTTTGAATATTTATTTAAAATTGTTACTGGATTTCATTCAAAAATATTAGTGAACAAAACTATTTTTTTACGAATTACGAATTTGTTGTGGGTAAATGTAGAGTCGATTTCATAAATTTGTTCGGAAATTGGGCAACAGCTTGCCAAAGATGGACAAACAGAGTGGGACAAACGACTACAAATTTTACACGAAAAAAAAAAGGAAGAAAAAATACAAGGAATAATGACAGCGTCATTCCAGTTCTACTAAGCGTTCATCCCCTTAAATGTGCATCGTTTAGAAGTCAAAGCGTTATGTAGATTATTCGAAATGCGTAATTATCAGTTAACTCCCTTTTTTATTAAATTATTACTTTCCCAATATACTAATTTAAAAGAGTTTGGAATGGTTCTTTTACATTTATAACTGATTGAGTGAGCCATCAATATAATGCTGCACTGCAGAACATTGCTGTTAATAATTTCTATTCATCTGGAGTGTAAATATCATTACTTCAGATATAATTACTACTAACAGATATTTGAGAACAATGGGTCTGCATAAGAGGCCTGAGTACGGGGTTGATTGATTGAGTTCCAGCTATTAGGTTCTGATCCAATCGCCACTTTAATAGAAACACACGTAGTATTCTTCTAAAAATCAAATCTAAATAAGATGATTAGGTAAAAACTAATGCCTCCTTTTTTTAAAACCTGTCTAACAATAGAAATATTCACTTTGTTTCGCTAAATGTTTAATGATTTATTCATATTTATTCATATTTATCCAAAATTTATTCGAACGCTTATATAGTTTTGGCTTAGTGGGCAGTTTATTTTTTCCATGGCGTGTTCCTACTCTCACTCGAACGACCACAAAAAAATCAATCCGTAACGTTTTGCCAATAAAACTGACTCGCTTTTGTCTCGCCCCAGCCCTCCGCGAAAAATTACTCGAGATCAGTGCAACCGATTCGTTCATTATTCAGCGCGGAAGTTTCACTTAAATTTTTCGATTTATATTCTAAAGGACTTCGATTAATCAAAACAAATTTGCGGTGTCCGTTTTCATTTTTGGTGTTATTCATTTTTACTGTACAGTTTTCTTGTGATTTGGGTATCGTAGAAAGGACAATAACGAGACAGATGCAGCGAAAGCGGGTAAGTAAATGTAGATGGTTTGAGAGAATAGATAGATATGAAACAAAAATAGACTAAATTTGTTTCGTTTGTATCACAAAACGCAACACAAAGTCGCGCAACGGCCACATATCTCAAAAATTGGTAGATTTGAATGTATGAAATACTATACGGAAGTTTTTAATTAGTTAGGGCCCAATGGGGACATAGTTTTGGTTAGTTGCCACACTTATAGTTTTTTCCCTAAGTTGCAAACTTTCTTATTTTAAATAGAAAGGTTATGTTTTCATTCATATTCTGGTATTAGTATTTTTCATGCAACATACCCTATACCCAAATTCAATCGTTTTTGCAGGAATGACAAAAAACGAAAATAATTAATGATTTAAGCAATAAACAAGAATTTAACTATGAACTTATGAACTCATAATTATTGACTTTAGTCAATTGGTAAACTTAAATAACAATGAAAACTATTTAAAAAACGTACTTATTTTGATAAGTACTCAAACTGACGTTCTCCTGCTACTGGACAATGTTATAAGCGATCCGCAAATTCCAGTACGGTGTTTTGGGGAACATAGCTCGAATTCCAGTTCAGTTCCGTTTTGTACACTATGGTTCCGAGGTGACTTCAAAGGGGGATTAAATCTGGTACACGAGACAGCCATTCAATAGTCCGATCCACCGATTTGGAAACATTTGATTCAGGTACTTAAATTTTGTGTATGATGGGGAGGCGTTGTTGTATGTGTGTGTTGACACCATATGGAGTTATTAGTCATCCCTATTTCGACCTTTCTGATGATCAGATAACTAATATTTTTATAAATGTAATATCAATATTAATATTTTTCACCGGCGATCAAGAATAATAATATATTAAAATCGACAAACCAAAAATCGACTCATTCGCAAAACGGATAAAACTTTGGAAATTTGGATTTAAAATTGATTCATCACACAAAATTCCATCCGCCATATCTTAATTAAATTCTAGTTGATTGATTAAATCATTAATTATTCTGGGTTTTTGTCATTCCTGCTGAAACGCCTAAATTTGGATACATGAAAAATACTTAAGAATTTTAAAGGCAATCCAAAAATGGAATAAAACCCTATCTATTCTATTTAAAATAAGAAAGTTTGGTAGATTGGTGAAAAAATCATAAATGTGGCAACATCGCCAGTGGATTCGGCCAAATTAGACACCCCCGTGTTCTGAATTTCCTTGTGCGACTTTACAGGCTGCGATGTGATAGGTAAGGGCGGAACAATGGGTGCGTGATACACTATCGCCAATTTCGATGTATAAATTTTTGATTTGATTTGATGTTATTTGTATTACTAATATAACATGGCGTTGGGAACAGAATCCTGCCGAAAAGAATGGTCAAAGATGGCACCACCTTTTCTGTCTAAAGGCCACCTTAATTGTTTCGACAAATTCCATTGTGCCAAGGGAGGGGGTAAAAACCAACGTAAAAGAGTAGAAATGGTTGGGTTTATGGGATAAACACTGAAAGTTTATCGAGTGCTCAAATAAACATAATGTTAATTAAACTTTCGCAATTCTTCATTTTCAAAGTAAAACAAAATAAGAAAATTTCCAAATCGAAAACAAATAAATTGCATAGTTTCTACACCTAAACTATTTAGAAAATCGATTGAAAGTGGAAACGAAGCACATACCCAATGAGGTTTCATTGTTTTACACCTTTCTGAAGTAGACTATAACACACATCGATAAGGAAAAGAAAAACAGAACAGATGGAAAAAATATTCATTTCGTTCGGGTCAGCGCGCCCCTATCTAGAACAATACCGACTGTAATTAAAGAGGAACGCCCCGACCTTTGAAACCATTTAACCGTATTAGCTTCCAGTTCGGTGTAAGCCCGCCCCTCACAATCGTCTAATTTAAAATTCAAAGTGGCCCTCCAGGTTTCGCGGGAGGAACTTTTCGCAACGTCATTCCAGGGCCCAACGAGACCGAATGCGGTTTGTCTTTTTTTTTTTGCTTCCGCCGAGCTCCTAAACGACAGTTGTCTCCAAAAGAATAACGTTTTATTGCGCAATGAATTTTACGAGCCCGCAAAGTTCGCAAAAGGTTGGTTTTAATAAAAAGTCCCCACGAAAACGAGAATATTTGTCCCCATAACTGCCATATTTGCGAAATTATAACGTCTAACCGGAAACAGATTGTTCTGTCGAGTCGCGTTCTGATGCTGATGAAAAGTCAGGCATTTGACAGTGCAGCGATGGCAGGACTTCGTGAAACGTGGAATTCCATTGTGGTATTCTACCGTTGACATCTGCCATCGACGTGAACAGCTTTATTAGGCGCAATTCTATTGGTGCACGTGATTTCGACTTCTACGGTCTTGCAAATTCGAAATTATTTACAATTTGCGCTGTAAATTTGTTTTTTAATCATTAACTGATACAAAACTACCAATTGACGCACATAATGTGTTGGCGGCATAGCGGATTACTCAATTTGAATAAATAAAAAATAAAATTAACACAGGCATCACATATTATGTCACCATTACCAGTACTATTTTGTAGCAAATTATTAATATAAAGGCTATATTTTTGCAAACATTTTCCTGATGTAGTGGGAGTTTCGAAATGCATCCATATTGCAATAGTAAGACCTGTAGAATAGCAAGGGATGTCATTCTAAAAATGTAGGAATTGTATAAGAACACATTTAAATTTATCTGAATGTGGTATTTGCGATATGTTTTTAGAATTGTGAAACGAATTTAAAAATGTTAAATATTAATGGTCCCTATAAAGGACAAACGCTATTAGACTATTCGGAAAGATTCGCTCATATGAGTTGCATTTTAGAAGTAGATGATCAGATTATAATAATTCTATTAGGAGCATGGGCTTGCGATGTTTTTTAATGAGTGTGAAGTTTGGTATTATTTTCATTGTAGAGATATAGCCACTTCGTGAGTGGAACGGAGCCTTATAATATAACCCTATGATATAGTGGGTACCAGTTTTTCATTCAAAATTAGCAGGAAGTAATGTAAACCACTGCAAACTATTTTGTTGTCAATTTGACTTAGTTGCAACTACTGGACCGAATACCATGTTCCACCCTCTCCGGCCCTCGACCAAAGCCGCGTTCGTGGTGGAAAGACCCTTTCTAAATTCAAATTGCCGACTACACAATAATATGGAAGGAGACGTGATACACGATGAATGCTTCTAAAACTTTCAAAAATTCACTTTCTTTACAATTTGAATTGAATTTCCAACATATTATGTATTATTTAAACCTGGAACCTAGTGTACTTGACGACTTTGATAGCTCCCATTACCCATTACTGTACCGGTATTTGGAGGGATGCTAGGTAGAAGACAATTCTTTAATGTTTATTTTTTATTAGATGGAGCTGTTGTTCTGGAAGAATCGGACCAATATTTAAATGAAGTGTCAAACCATGTCTTATCAAGTTAAATGATTGAACGATTCTGTTTTTGTCGTTATATACTCATGGGGCCATTTTTATAATAGCTGGGATTCCATATATGCTTAACACGGCATTCCATCAGACTTTGTAGTATATATACCACTTGCTCTTCATACATGTACTAAACTTTCCGCCTAAGTTCCACATTCGTCAAAGCATTCGCTGAAACCCAAATATTCACGCATCCTTTCAATGGGATTTGACGCTATTATTTTTACAAAAGTCCAGGGTATTTTAGCCGAATCACAAGCGTCAAGGCCTCCATTATGCATTATAAAGAGATTTTAAAATTTGGTTGGTATTGAGAGATAAAGGCTTCTTTCCACAGACGAAACAAAATGATGTTTCTAAAATCAATATGTGATAAAACAACAACGCACTAATCGTTCGCTGAGAAATTCAGATTAAATTTTACAAAATAAAAACACTAGGGCTATCTATTGTCCTTTTTTTTCTAACCCGGCTCGTACTGCGGGTAATATAAATTTACGAGTACAGGCACCATTCCATGTGATTGCAATCATTAAAACCATTCCTCTAATAGATCTCTAATAGAGCTATGGTAACTTCCTAATCTCGACCGCTGCACTCGTCCTCTAGCCCCCCCCCCCTTTCGTCGCCGAGATTTCAGCAGGCTTGGCCAGGTCCAGATTATTATTATTACGTCCCCGGTCCGACTCGGGCCAAGTTCAGCGCCACCAAGTTCTCCCGAATCCAATTAAACCTTATGGTTGCGCGGACTGTAATATGAATAAATCACGGGAGTCCCGACCGTCTCCGTTTCCGTCGCCCCGACGTTGCAGTGCGGACTCGAGAAATCTAATTATTTTAATTAAAACCGCCCGATCTGTATGCGAGGCGTTCGGGCGTCCTTTCCGCCGATGAATGAAAATTGAAAAAGAAAATTCTCCATTGTTTTATTCGGTTACGCGGCCGAGAGGATGGGAAGCGTGAGCACACTGGTTCGAAACATAAGATGATATTCCCAAGTTTAAACTACGAAGGACACAGTCAGAAGTATTTACTGTTTCTCAGAATACCTCTTCCTTCTTTTCTTTATTACCTCCATAAAGCAGCACGGGTTTTACAGACGGAAGTAGAAAATAGTATATCATGCAACAAGTGCGGTAAACGGCATTTGACTCACGAGTTTAAACGAGTGACTTTAGTTTTCCAAAATCGGGAAACATCCGATTACTTCCAAACCCGTGCGGTAGAAATGTAAGAACTGGTTTGGGTCCGTGAGACAAGAAACTCACGTGGTAAAGTGACGCTTTCCGCACGCTAAATCGGTGTTTAATTAGGTATTTTACGAGCGGAGCGTAGCGGAGCGAGTGTTTAATAAACGAGTAACTTAAAAAGTTTACCGTTTACTTCTTTACATTTAATTTTTTACATTTACATTAAGAATGCCCCAAAAAGCTATCCTAGATTAAACTCGTCAAAAATAATTATATGTAGCTCTATATATTATTATTCCCTAAATATTTATGAAATATCTGCATTAAAATGATTACATTCAATTTTTTCATATAGATATGTAGAGGGCGCTAGTTAGAGCCTATAATCTTCTTAATCATATCATAACTTTTTTGTTAGTACCGTTTATTTTCTTTTTTTTTACAAGAATATGGTAGAATGATGAGTTCTAAGTAAAATAGTATATCATGCAACGGCATTTGAGTCATGAGCGAGTATTTAATAAACCAAACAACAAAATTTTTGCCAAACAATACGGATAAGTTCACTGACATAACCGTCAGAATTGACAAACGTCAAAATTCAAACGGTGCCATAAAATCTCCGAAAACATCCGATTGCTCCCAAATTCGTGCGGTAATATCCCGGAAATATCCGAACTGACTTGGACCCGTGAGACAAGACACTCACGTAGTAAAATGACGCTGTCCGCACGCTAGATCGGTGTTTAATTAGGTATTTTACAGAAGGGAGAAGAAAAATATTATTGTTGCTTCCAAAATCAACTTCAAGTGCTTTGCTTCGCCTAGAAACAGGCTGCACACTTTTAATTTACCATTACCTTCAAATTTGCCTTATCTTTCTTATAAAAGTGTTAAGAATTGAAACAATTTATCACTGGCTGGTGTATAATGCTCTCCGTTCCGTGGAGTTTTTTGATGACAATATTTTTATCACCGCTCTAAAAAATTTGGATTCACCCAAGTCAAAACGTCTTGCTTATTTCATTATAAATATATTAAGGACCTACGCCTTTCTAAGAAACGACTTATATTTTGTAATAAATATTGCAAGGTATCTGTGTATTTGCAATCACATGTTGATAGATTTTTCTCTATTTGTTTCCTATTTCGTGTTGAAGGCATGCAATTTCTTGTAAAAAATAAATAATTGAATTAAACTGAATTAAATTTTTTGCATTTTCAATTACTAGTCTCTGTTGGGGCGGCTTTATTAACTCTATATGTTTAACACAGTCTAATGCTTTTTGATAATCTATGAAATACATGAAGATATCTGATCGTTCATCTCTGCATTTTTGTTTCAACTGTGCCGAAGCTTTATGTGAATCCAAATTGTTTAGGCCCAATATCTCTTTCGCATCAGTTATAAATTCAGTGTGGATTATTTATAGGGATAGTTAGCACCTGACTTCATAAGCTAATTATTCGGAAAATCTTCCAGGAAAAGGTTTTACGCAAAAGAGGACAAGGACGCCGCAAAATCTTCTGGTTGGAAGAGCGTAGAATTTAGGATTATTTAGAGCAGCAGATAGGGGTCAAATCGCCTTGTTCATCCGATGGGATAAAAGAAATCAGAAGAAAAGTTACGGATGAAGGGGTCAAAAATGTATTTAACTTTATTCGGATTCTTTCGGATCATTTAATTCAACAGGTCAAATGAAATGCCGTGTTCCACATTTAATCTTGGCACACGGAGAGAATCACTGTACCCGAATTCAGGGTCGAATATTCGTCTGCGTAATATTCAGTCGCATTCTCGGCCTCTCGTTGAAACGCTGGCGGTGCAATATTAGCAGAAAGTGTTAAAACGATTTTGACGTCCGCTCGTCGACCCGCATTAACACTTGGGTTAAATTCAGCTAAACTTTTCCCATGGAGCCCTGCGATTTCTAAGCCGCCACCGCGTTAGCTTTAATATAATTCCAATCTGAAATGGTGTGTATGGGACTTTATACGCAATTTTAATATCGTATGTGTAGTTGAAGACAAAGCGAGTGTTCAAAAGCGTGAAGCAACTCACAAATACAGTAGCCATTCGTTTGAAGTTGTAGGTAAAAAAAATGTTATCCAAAATTGTTGTATGTCATTTTAAAATATTTTCAAGGTCGCAAAACTTCCGATTGTACCAGGAGCAAACTTCCTATTTCAAAAATTTGAAATAAAAAAAATTACTTTTTATCATTTTTGGCACGGTGGCATGGCAGACACAAAAACTAAAACAATAGTTCCGAAATTGATATTAAGATACGAATTATCATTTATATCGTATTCAAAGCTGCAACCCTTTCTTATAAAAGTTGCCCTTTTTTCTTTCTATCAAAACAAATATCATACTCCAACAAATCTTCCTGAATTTCAGTTGTGAATTTGGTGTTTTTGTACCAGGTGGGTGTGCCATGCATTAACCATGACAATTACACTGTTGGGCTGAATATTTTTTAAAAGATAGTCTTTAGTACTTAATATTCTTCGCAGGCAACAGCAATCTATTATGATGACGCATTTTATTTTACTTAAGGACCTTTTGCCCAAGAGATTTTTGCAAGAGTTTTTACTGGAATTCTTGGGATACTATAAACCAAGTTTGATATAGTTAGCGTAGTAGTTTCAAGAAAAACAAAGTGTAGTGGCAACAATGCGGGCAAGTAGACACGGGAATGAGAACGCCCTGCGAAAAGAGAGGAAGGAGGGCGGCTCTCCACGAGTCTCTAAAATTTGAATGTCGATCGTATTCGGTAAATTTATAGAAGTGTAAAGTCCAAGTGTAGAAATAAATGCTGTTGTCCAAACCGTCTTCTCCCTAGTTTTGGCAGACTCGGATCTCTGATCCACTTCAACATACATCGGTTTTCGGATCTATACTCTTTAATTTCCTGAAAGTAATTCGATCTCCAAGTACGCAATCTGTTTGAAATAACTGTATGGAGGGTGGCAATAATTATAATATTGGTTTCCTTTTCTTCCGGCTTCCTTTACAGTTGATCCAAAGTTTTGTTAAAGGAGATATGCTTTGTGTGATGGAAAAGCACTAAGTACTTTTCTTTCGTTCAATAATTCACTGTTCACAATAGGCGATAATTCACTGTTCACAATATCCCTTGTCGAGAATATTGTCGTTTGTGTAGTAGGTCATCCAGATTTCCGGTGAGCAAGACGGTATCTTCGGCATACCTGATGTTTATAGATTTACCCGTTAGATGAGAAGATGTACTCCTATCTAACACCTTTCTGAAAGCTTGCTTCTTCTGAAAGGCACCCTTTCAACTTCTACTTTTGCTGCTTGTACGCCCATAAAGGCAACATGTTTAACAGTTTTAGGTGCTTCACATTATCAAACGCTTTGTGTCTTGATTTCCGTCGAGACAATTCGAAGCCAAAACGTTCAATGCAAAAATCACCTCTCATCAAACTTACGAACTGGTACTCAACGCACTTGGAAACTTGTGGCTATTTCGGAGCTAAAGGAAGGGCATGAAAATCATCTCGGATGACTGATTTCTATATAGGTGAAAAATCTGAGTAGAGGTTAAGATTTTTTAGTTGCTTATAGATTTCTATGGATTCTCGGATTTTTCTTTGTTTAGAGAGAATGCAATGTTAACCTTGACAAGAGTCTTTATCTTTCACCTACTTTGCAGAATGTGAGCCAGTTTCAGCTAAGCTCTGCAGAAGCCGACAATCGACGCAGAAGAAACCCAGAAAATTTGTAAATGGCATTTTAATATTCTGTGAAAGTTTTTATTAGGATCTTGTGACTTTTGATCAGCGAACCTAGAGTGCAATGGAGAATGATCCTGTCTGTGTTGCTTATATTGAATTTTCAAAAGCCAAAGTTTCATTATATCAAGTTGTGTGGTAAACTTGGAAATTTCGCTCTGCAGGGGATGGTCGTAGGCCTATTAAAAAAGATAAAACCATGTATGTTGCTGTTAATGGCATAAGATCGGCTTGCGGGGATGTGATTTCTGAGGTACCGCAGGTTTCATACTTGGGTCCTTGCCTCTTTGTTTCAATTTTATATATAGCAACTACTCTTCTGGACTCTCATCGTACTTCTATACTGTCAAATATTGTATGTTAACCATTTGAAGAATTCTACTGCCGTTAATTCGCCTTTAGACAGAGCAGATTTGCAGGCGGACTTAAACAAATTTTCTGCGCTCTAAATTGACTTCACTTAAATGCTGATAAATATCACTACATAGATTTTCTAAGGTAATTCTCTCGAGAAATGAAAATGTTATTTAAAATTAAACCATATACCATCAAAACGGGTTGGGATCGTAGGAAGTGTTCTGGAATATTCGTTTACAGTTTGGCGTCCGATATACCACAATTACGTGGATCGAATCATCGAGAGTGTCCAAATAAAATTCAATAATATCCTTAATGTTCGTTTCAATAGAGAAACACAATTTTATTTTTATAAGGAGAATTTATGTTATTATCGCTTGCAATCATTGAAGTTCTCAAAACAGTTTTTTGATATTTTCTTTGTTTATAAGATAGTAAATAAGCTTATCGATTCGGAGTTTTGTGTGAATTATATTCTTTTTAATGCTCTTGCCTTTATACCCTTTGGATGGACTAACTTTCAGTATCCCGGCTTTCACATCAACGTTGATAGTAGTGTTGACTTACTTAATACTAATTTACGAACCCTTAAAAAACTTATCACATCTAGAATATCTGTACCATTTCAGTGAGATATTATAATTATACTTATCACAAACAAACAACAATAGGTATGAACGTTGGTAATTGCTTCTTATGGGAGACTAAATGCATAAAAAGAGTTCAGATGGATATAACCGAACCAAACAGACGAACACACCTAAGGACCTACGCAATACATCACGGGCGACGCTGCATTTTCTACCCATTGTTTGCAGCGTCGCCGTGACGTATTACGTGTTCATCTTTGTTTAGGTTATGTTCCTCTAAACTCTCCTTATGCATCTACTGGGGAGGGACCATCAAAAGCCAAGCCAATAACTTTGAGACACGCCTTACGTTCTTCGTTTTTACGTTAGCACCAAAGGGGTTTTCTAAAGACCGATTTTTTAATATTAAGGAAGAATTTCTTATATCGTTCGAGACGTACGTACTGCACGGATAGATTCGCACCAATTTGTTTGCGTTACAAATGTTCGCGATGTTGGATCACGCGCCACCGCCGCGCCGCCCCCCGCATCTTCGAAGGGATGAATAATTCTCTTATTACGATATCGCGGGCGACATCTGTTCATGACTTCCGGCATCGGCGATATATATGCCGTTCCGGGAAACGCAGAGTTATTAGAGACGCCTTGCGATCGGGCGGAGGTACGCGGGGGAATCGCGGGTTGCAAAACGTCGACAAGAATTATTACTGGCCCGGCGGTTGTTCGGGATCCGAGCACTTGCCTCGCTTATGTAGGTTTATCCGCGCCCGAGTTCATGCCATTAGTGGAAATCGCCGCCACAGTTAATTTTCTGGCGGTTGACGGTGAAGGGGTGTGTGCGGCAGGGTTAGATGATAATTTCGCTTGGTAATACCGATTAATTGCCGATTTCAATACCGTTCGACGTATAGGGGTGATCGATAACGTATGGCGGTCAGAGACATATAGTGCTTTAGTCTTTGACAATAAATTCAAATGTCCTCTTCCGTCTTATAAGCTATTTCAGATAAGCGCAGAGTAATGAAATGGGAAATTCCGTCTAGTTCCGCTTAATTTCGATTTCGGCCATAGGTAGGTAAACTTTGTGCAATGAAATGAGACCCCCATTATTAATCTAATATTAAAAAAATAGACTGATATTTTATCATGAGAGAGAGGGGGAGGGAGGGAGAGAGAGCGAGAGAGAGGGGAGGAGGGGAGAGAGGTGTGGAGTGAGATGGGAGAGAAAGAGACGGGGGAAGAGAGAAGGGAGAGGAAGGAGAGGAAAAGGGGGGAGAGGGACAAGAGAGGTGGAGAGGGGAGAGAGGACAAGAGAGGGGAAGATGGGAGGGAGGGACAAGAGAGGGGAAGATGGGAGAGAGGAGTGAGAAAAGATGGAGAGTGGGGGGTCGGTAGAGCGGAGGGAGGGGAGAGGGGTTGGTAGGGGGAGAGGGGGTTGATAGGGGGAGATGAGGGAGAGTGACGGGCGAGAGAGGGGGGGAGGGAGAGAGATAGGAGTGAAATTTATTTTATTTTATTTTATGTTTGATGTGTGTGTTGATGAACGGATACCAATACGAAAAACCCGCAAATTGAGCTAAAACCGGATGATATTTCCCGCTGTCGATAAAAAGAAAGAATTATGGAATGAAATCAAATGCCACACATTGAAAGTGGCTTAAGAATTCCATGGGTCGCTCTGTAGTCCCTTTGCATACTTAAGAAGGATTTACTATTTGATATCTTTCTGAAATAAATTATAAAAGGTTATTATAGGGATAATTGAAAATTAATGTTTATTAAGTGACATCAATCAAGCACATTAAATCATGTTTGGATTTAGAACCGATAAACTTCTTGAGGATCCGGATGAACCTATACCCGTGATTTTAAGATGTTGAAGATATTAAAGTTAATAGTGAATTGCCTGCCACTCTATTGTTGGCACGAAGAAGAGTATACAAAAAATGGAAAATATGGGTTCAATATGTTAAAAAAAAACTGAAGGTAGTAAGTAGTAAGTAAAGAATATTTTAAATAAAATTTCATCGGAATTGATATTCTCATCCTCATCTATCATCTATTTCTATGTCCTTCCTTATACAACACATTGCTTGTGTGGCTCCCTCCATGCTTTACAGTCCACTTCTCGTTATACTTTTAATAAAATCGAGCAGCCCCACAGACACCAACAAGACCCTCTTCATGATTTTCAATCCACTTCCGGTCCTAGTCTTTCTAGAATTGTGCAGCCCCAAAAATAACTCGTACATTTACTACTTCAAACACTGATGGTTCTGTGCCTACGCTTATCCCACTTTCCTTAGCATTATCATCATATTTCCAAACTTTCTGGCTGGAAGAATAAATATCATATTTATGTATTCAGTTATATGAATTTTATTTGTTAAATTTTAATTATTATAAAATGGTTTTGCAGTTGCAGTTTAATAATCAATAATTTTATTTTATAAAATACATTATTTTCCCACTTTAAACAAACCCATAATGTCTCCAGTGGTGTGGTAGACTCTCGAAAGGTGGTATATGTAACAAATATAGGCAATTAAAAATTGTAAAGTTTAATAAATCCTCTTTGAAATGCGCTGTCGTAGGCAGTGACCGGTTGTGACGTGAATTCGCTCGTTAGACTAAGCGCCAGCCGGACCCTAGCATAGAGAGAATCATTAGAGAACGACAACGCGTTCGTCTTGGTGGTTTCAATTTTAATTTTCGCTCGCTTTGTTATCTTGTGTTTCAGTTTAGTTTCAAAAAGAAAGTTTTCAAAATGACCGAAGCCGATTTTTTAAAAGATCAACCTGATACTTTACCTTTGGTGGATATGATTATAGTGATATCTTACAAAAAAATACGGAAAATTTTTCTTCTGCTGAGGTTCGCGGTGTTAAAGCTGAGAGGTATGTTCATAGAAAATTTATAGTTCTATAGTCTTCAAAATTCAAATGGTATATAAAATAAAATGTAAATTATTCAACAAAAAAAAAGGTTTTCGTTTAAACTAGTGGAAACCTAAACCTAAGCATATTGTATATTGGCATTAATAACTTAAAGTGTTCTTTATTTTATATAGATCAGGAATTCATACCTATGGACACTAAAATAGGATAGGTGCAATTTCAAAGAGTTGAAAATGTTTGCACGGTTAAGGCTAAAGTGGAACCTGAACATAATGTTATCAAGAAACGGCTTTTATTTCCTGGTAGACACGATGGCATGATTTGTAATACTATGTTTGTGTTGATTCCATTATTTTCATGTAACGGACCTTTACACGGGCCAAAAGTAAACATAAATAATATAATTCTCAGCTTATAACCGGAGAATAACACTATAACACGCCGCCCTCTCGATCGAGAAGCAGCGGTATTACGTCACCACCATTCCGGCGGGTTTAGTGTCGTTTAAAAGGAATAGCCGGGAGTCATAACTTGAATTATTTATTGCAACTTAAATATTGGATTTCAGTTTTGATATTTGTTATGCGTTATTTCTATACATAAACAAATGTATTAATGAAATAAAAAAAAATTCGTTCCCTACTGAATGAGCATTTCGTCACACGAATACTGAAAAAAATTTCGTTTCATCGTCCAAAAGTTTTCTATAAAGTGAAAAATTCACCACCAGTTTTTTTTTTAGATATCATGAACCCATATCTACCGTATTTTTAATTTTCATACTCTTCTTCGCCCAAACATATTGCAGTAACGGCCAATTCAGTATCAGTTTACAACTTCCCGATCATACAAAAAAGAACGACGTTTGATTGTAGAGTGTAAATACTGCCGAAAAATCTTGACCGTGAGCTCACTATGACTTGAGTGCCTAATGGAAATTGGTCTTTATATCAAACGAACTATTTTTTAAGAAATACCCCAAACCACAGAACGCAAATATATAAAAAAAAAACACGCAACAATCCAAACTTGACTTCTCAAGTAGATCAACATTTTTTCCGTCAGAAGTCTCATCGATTTGTAAAATCGCCAATAATAACCGCTATTTCCGATAGCGACCGCGGCGTATCGATTCGGATGACGACGCGAAACAAAAAAAAAGACGTTATTTTCAGTTCAGATCGACTCCCGAAATAAATGCGTTAAAAATAAGTGACACAAAAAAAAAACGCGGAACCCGAACTAAACGAGAAAAATGACGCGTCAATCGGTTCACCTTGTAGTCTCATTCATCTTCGATGCAGAGGATCCGATAATACGCAAACAAAAATACGCCCCGAACGCGCGTATTTGCAACAATCGGCCGATGCCAAAAAACCGATCATAATTTAAAACGAAATCCGGACAGTTTGTTTATGAAACGTCGAAATGCCCGGCTCTAATTGTTTATTATCGTTCAATTAACGTTGGCGCGGCATTTTTTCTTTTTTCGAAATCTGCGTTACGGTTTTGTTTTTTTAACGTCACTCCGCGGGGCCGCAAGAAAAATGTTAATTAACGGGCGGCCACCGTAATAATAACAAAAAAACAACCGAGGAATGTGGCCGGCCGGAAAGGGTGTTCAAATACGCGGAATACACGCCATATTTAAGCGGCAACTCTGAATTACGTCGACAAAAATGCCTCGGATTTTGCAAAAAAAAAAAATTTTAAAGGCAACGTATTTTTTTTTCATCTGATAATTTACAATAACGTTATTACAGAACAAACTCTCAAATCAGGGACCGTAATTGTCATCTTGAAATTCGACACTAGGTTCCTATAAAAATTTCTAATGTTGCTTTCAAGCTGAAGCTAAACTAATTTGTTTTATGCTCTTTGTCTAAATCCGCAAAGAGTGTCGCAGCTCAATATCCTAATCTTAATATGAATAAAACAACATAACGCCCAAAAAAGTTTTGAGAAACATTACTTACTTATGTTTATTACTTTTTTACTATAACTTCGAAAGGCACCAAATAACCCCATAGCTAACATTTCCAAGGTTATTTAGTATTATCAATAATTTTTTCGTTAATAATTAGGTTTAGTCAACTAACGCAAACTACCTATGGAAGACAATTACAAAAATTATTGAATTATTTAAGTAGTGAAAATATGAATTGAAATAATTAGTATTTTCCTTCGTTCCTAAGGCTTCGATTTTTTCTAGACACTGAATTATGATAAGGTTAAATAGGACAATTTTAATGCGATAAATATTGAACAAATCTAAACTAACTAAAACGTAGGCGATCAAGAGATTTTGACAAGGACGAAATAACAACACGAACTCAAATTTGTCTTCATCGCAATCAAAAAATACGTCAATAATTAATAACATTAGTTAGTTAGTCTCCATCAATTGCTTAGCGATAATACTAAAATATTGAGCTGCGGTTCTCACTGAGTTGTTGCGCCCTTATTTGACCATCTATCTATCTAAAGGCATAAACAAGTCACAACGTTGCATTTATTCTTTTTTTAGAAAATTCATAGGATCATGTGTGAAAACGCCGCCTGTGGCAAGGTAAGCAATCGCGAACGCATTGCGATTTATACCCTAGCAAAATAAACCCCCACTCCACCCCAACAGCACTTTCCTCGCAGAGACAGATCAGACAGCATTAAACATAATAGATGTGACTTTGTCTCCTCGGCTTTAAAATATAGTTTAACAATGGTTAAAATTAGACATTTTTGTAGAAATCGGCTTTTAACAACTACGCGCAGTGGTGGCCATTTCAGAAACTCTAAAATAATTTCCAGCATCCCCTTGGTAGATTTAGTTAGTTAGTTTAGTTTAGTTGTAGATGAATCGAAATTGTTGATGTCTTGATAATCATCCTGTTGAAACTGTTTCAATTAAGCCCTGA
Organism: Cylas formicarius; assembly: GCF_029955315.1. NCBI lineage: Eukaryota > Metazoa > Arthropoda > Insecta > Coleoptera > Brentidae > Cylas > Cylas formicarius. Next base: position 13,769,787 of record NW_026844319.1, on the reverse strand, counting down.
AGAGGCCAGCAGGATGATTGGCGCAGCAAGTTTGATTCATCAATCACCAAGACGAGAGGAATCCAAAAAATTCGTAAATAATAACCTAGCAAGCTTTAATTTTGCGTTTTTTTAAATTCAGTATAAACAGAGCTAATGAGGATGTGTCAGCGGCCATGTTGTTTGCTGAATGCCCCACGGTCATTGGTTAAGAACGAGATTCATAGTTGCTTAATAAGGCAGGACCTCCATATTTCTAGTAGCCTATATGGGTACTCCATATGAATTTTTTATGTTCTCACTACATACGTTTTGATGTTGGACATACTGACTCAAAACTAACGACGTCAAAAGCCTTCCTCAGGTCCAAGTCACAATTAAAATTCTACACAGCAAAAATCCTTGCAACAGAATTAAATCAATCGCTTATTTGACCCACTTGCAATTAAAAGAAATAAGTAAACATTTAAATAACTGAAATGTATTTGACTCCAACAAACTAAAAAAATTAGTGTAAATGCTGTATGTACTTAGCTTATATTCAATTGCTCCAGATCAATATAGGTAGTTAGATTAATTATAAATATGTTAATATGCAAATTTATTGCATGTATTTATTAGATTGTTCTAATATCTCAACCATTTCGCCTAAATTTGAATTCACTATTCATATTCATTTTTCAAAGAAACTTCCACAGGCTATTGTAATGCTTTTTACAAAACTTCTGGTTTCCTCCTGCGTCGGTTTTTGCTTAGTCGAAATAGCTGATGTTTCGCCAATCATCCTGTTGGCTTCTTCAGATCTTGACTGAACTGAACAGTTTCTGAAATGAAACAGTTCCAATCGACCTCTGAAGAAGCCAACAAGATGATTGGCGACTAAGCAAAAACCGACGCACGAGGAATCCAGAAGTTTTGTAAAAAGCATCACTATTCATATTCTATATCCAACGTGTATCACGGAGAACGACTTATTCGAAGAAGAGGAAATTGGCAATCTTGTGGAATCCCGTGGGAAATACCAATTTGCGATGCATACCACAAGTAGGTTACCACAAGTAGGTATGTATTTAAATATTTAACTGACATATTCAGTTATTATTATTATTAGTAAAATAATGCAGCTCACTACTCCTATATAATACTACTATTGTTTTGTAATAGACTGAAGGCTCTAAAAATGATTAACTCAAGCAATTACATATTCTCCATGAACCAATAAATAGAGAAGATTTTACAAAATATATAAGAGCCGAAATTGCAAAATATTAAAGATAATATATATATATATATATATATATATATATATATATATATATATATATATATATATATATATATATATATATATATATATATATATATATATATATATATATATATATATATATATATATATATATATATATTCTCACGTATTGATTCACGGATGGAAAAATGTGATGACACTATACTCCGGGATATCATCCGTTCGCTCGTTGAACTCCGACTGGAATCCTGCAGACACACTGTGTGTGTTCGAAGTGTTTTCGGAGCGCGAGCATTGAAGATGCCAAGTGAGATTTTGGCGAAATGTCTGCAGGATTCCAGTCGGATGCAGGATTTGCAGGATTCCAGTCGGATGCAGGATTCCAGTCGGAGTTCAACGAGCGAACGGATGATATCCCGGAGTATAGTGTCATCATATATATATATATATATATATATATATATATATATATATATATATATATATATATATATATATATATATATATATATATATATATATATATATATATATATATATATATATATATATATATATATATATATATATATATATATATATATATATATATATATATATATATTGATTGTATTGATTCACGGATGGAAAAATGTGATGACACTATATTCCGGGATATCATCCGTTCGCTCGTTGAACTCCGACTGGAATCCTGCATCCGACTGGAATCCTGCATCCGACTGGAATCCTGCAAATCTTGCATCCGACTGGAATCCTGCAGACGTTTCGCCAAAATCTCACTTGGCATCTTCAATGCTCGCGCTCCGAAAACACTTCGAACACTGTATATATATATATATATATATATATATATATATATATATATATATATATATATATATATAATATATAATAAATTAACAATTATCCAAATTTCTAATAACTTAGCATATGAAATTATCACATAGTCTAGTAATTTTTTAAAATCAAAAACCAATTTAAGACATTTTAGCGTAAATATAAAGTACGTAAAATTCGTGTTTTAAGGGAGGATTAAATATCCAATAATTTTTAAACACAAATGAAATTTACAAAATGTTAAAAAAATTAATAATTTTTATACAGGCCGATACCAAAGGCAATTAAGACACCCCGATACACTGAAAGAAAAATAATGAATAAAATGCAGATGTAGTAGTAGATGCTATTGTTTCAAATAGGTAAGTACAGTCTGAAAATTACTTACTACTATTTAAGTCTTACATAGAAGTATCTAGTAATTAGTGTTTGAGAAAAAAATCTACTTTTTACTGAAGTCAGCAATTAACAGTTTCAGTAAATCTTATTTAAGGTTTTTGATTTTAGGTACCATCCACATCATCTTGAAAAGTAACAAAGATCAACTTTTTTGACCCAGAAAACTGTCACTAGCGCTTGTAACCTTTACAATTTAATAGATTGACAATGAAACTCTGATTACGCCAATCCAAGTAGTTATGAGAAAGCAAGTTCCATAACGCTATCAAATCAGTCGTACCCCAACCATTAACAAAGACATGAAGAGTCACTACCCATACATCTATCGCACTTTTGACACCCGGTGACGGACAATAACGTAGATAAAAAAAAAATAAAAACAGGGATTGGGATATACGTCCCTTCTTGATTATTGGCAATAGTGAGATGTATGGTCCTTTCGGGCGTGACAAATATTTTTTATGTATTTCATCTTATATATATTTTATAAACTCTAAAATTTTAATAGAAACTTCCTGAAAAATCGAGAAGAAACCCTATAACGGGTCACAAGTAAGCCAAAAAGTTGTTAACTTGAATTATGATTAATCACTTTTCTAATAATTGAGTTTTCGCTCCAAATCTAATGCAATTATACATTTTTACCACATCTATGTAACTATCGCCATATTACGTCCCGCAACTGACATCTGACTGACAAACAGTTAAACAAAGCCTTAGAACCAATTTGGGAGCATTCAAGGGTAAACGAATGATATTTGACACAAGAAGAGACTATTTACCCAATTATTTCTGGATTTAGGGGACAAATGGCAAGAAGTTTTTGCAAAGGAAGTAAAGGTAAGGAGTCTAGGAACCGGAAACCGATTTTACAACGGGAAACGCTAGTGCTTTGGGGTTCTGAAATTTGTCTCGTCAAAGGGCTTACGAAAGAGGGAAGGGAAAAACCACGTAAACCACTGACAAAGTCGAAAATCGGGCACGGCAAAAAATTTACGCGATTCACTTACTACGTAATACTACGGTTGCCATAGTAATGGAAACTAGAAATATGAAAAAAAAATTCTTAAGTAAATCGCCCGAGAGAAAATCTGAGAAAGTATTTGAGTTTTTGAAAAGACTGCCAGGGGGCGAATTTTGCTTTTAAAACTCGGTTTCTATAAATATTACTAATATCAACCATAGTTGAAGCTGAGAGAAGTTGGATAGTCAAATAAAGTTAAATTTTGCAAAACATTCCCACTTTTCAGGTTATTACTTTCTAAGTATCCCAAATTTTCCAAATAATTCATTAAATTATTATTTAGGATGTCAAATAATTTTTAAAATCAAAATAAAATGTTATTATTTCACTTTATTAATTACAATGCCTTCGAACGACCTTACTACGTTTTTTTTTTTTCATTAAAATTTTGATTTAACTACAAGCTCGCTTACTGATCAATTTTTGGATTTGAGTATTTTAGTGCTAATAAGAAGTTGCCATGAAAAAAAAAATTGTGTGACCAATCGCTACGCATCTTTGGTGTCGTTGTTCGATGCTTGTCAGAGTCTCTTGATTGCCTACCGTTTTAAACAGTTTAAATTAAGTAAATGTATATTGCATTCAAAATGTCTTACATAACCAGGACAAATTCATAGAAATACAGTGATTGGAACAAATTAACGAGTTAGGAACGAAGAAAAGTTATGCTTAAAGTGATAATAATAAATAAGTGATAATAATAAATTAATTAAAAATATGGCTAAAATAGAAAATAGCAATGTTATGAGCTATTAATTTTCACTGGGTTGTTGGGTCGTTATTTGACCATCTAAAACCTGTAAAAAAAGTTATACCGTTGTATTTATTTTCTATTTCAGATTTTTTTTTGTGATTTTGTCAGAAAACGCAACCTGGTGGAAAGGCAGGTCAAAGCGCGATTGATAGAATAATGATGCTAAGATGTGTTTAATCTTTTCGAAGCTATCAAGATTTATTTCTTATAAAGATAAATGACTTGAATTCATATCAGCTTTAAAACAGTACTCACATTAAATACCATTAATATTAGATTAAATTGTTGAAACAGAGTTTTAAAAATCAAAGAAACAGTTACGTCACCCCGTGCCCATTTCAGAAACTCGAAAATAATTGCAAGCATTTTCTCTTTCCGGTTCTTGCACCTCTGTAACCAGTTGAGAAGCTGACGTATTTCGGCAATAAGATAAATCGTTCCATGAAATTAAAATTAGAATAGAAAAAAGAAAATGTTAAGATGTTACCTGTTCTCCTGGCATGGATTCGTGGACACCCACTGATTCGTTGATCAAATACCTAGAAGCATTCGAAATGTGGATGAACCATCATCTACTGAAAATCATCTGGGTGGATAGAATGAAAATGCAGTAGTCGTAGAGCGAATGAACAAACACCAGGAGATAATTCTAACTATCAAGCAGGGTAAGCTAGACTACTGTGGTCATATTATCCGTCATCCTGAGAAATATACCATACTCGCTCACAATGGCGAGAAAAATAAAAAGCAAGAGAGACCTTGGAGGGAGAAGAGCGTCATGGTTAAAAGTCCTCAATCAGACTGGTTCGTGCTGTTAGTAAATTGGGTATCAGCAAAACAAACCAAAATTATAAGAAGTTCATTTCCATGACACCGCGCCTGATTGCCCTTATTGGGCCACCCGGTAGTAATATGGGAATCGAGAAAATGTTTAACTGAACGCCGCTGTTGCCCCGGTCACATCAACCGGTGAATAACTGTATCGATGACCGTTTAATTTCAAACGCTCCTGTTATGGCAAGTAGTTTAGGGAAGGAATTCCGAGATCAAATTATACCATATGAGAAGGTGCGAGTACAGGAATCTCGGCGCATTCGATTTTTACTATTTGAAAGCTACTAGCAAACATATTGCGGATATATGTCTAAGCCCGTTGCCTTTGTATCTAAAAATTACAATCGATTATTGATCTATCTATCGCTGAAAGTGAATCAGAATATATTCTCTTTGTTTCATGTTCGTCGGTTTGTATAGGTTCTAAGTTAACTGTTACCTGTAACTTGAAAAAAAAATTCGACGTTTATTCTATTTGACTCTAATAAGTTTAAGACTTGGGTAAAAAATTGTTTCTTTTTTAAAGCGGGTTCATTTCCAAGACTTTTGGATCCGAAGACGCGAATCAATTATTAAAAATATCTAAATTTGCAAGCATCCCGTGAGTTGTGTTCTCTTGAGCTTCTCCTGGCAGTTGGCAGGAGAATTCGTAAATGCAAAAATCAGTTCTAATTAATCAATTAATAAATATAGTTTGAAATAAATTCTAAATAACGAATTGCTTAACTATCTACTTTCGCATTTCTGAGTCTTATGCACTTATGAAGGAAATACGCTGTGGCGATACGCCATATGTAGTATACCCAAGAATATTGTGAATGCAATAGGCATTGTGTAGCAAATATATTATATTGCTAAAATTTGGGAAGTTGATTTAAAAAAAAAAACGTTTTTTTTACAATATGTTAAATATTTTTTGTCCAATTTTGTTGAAATTTGGCAACGTCAATTGTAATGAACTGAACTTAATGTATAGCATTGTCGACCTGTTTCTTTTTTTAATATTTAACACCCTGTATCTTAGAAACTCAACATTTGCGCACCTATTTTCTAGCGTTAGAGAATGTTTTTTAAACCCTCTGTATTTATTATCTCGCGGACTCATGATAGCATAATGGTTTCGTCGGGGGTTCTTTTTAAGGGCAAGTATTCGCAAAAAAAAATTGTAAAACGAGATAAAGGGTCCCCTAAGTGGAGCTCTGCTGACCTTTTAAGATGTCCCAATAAAAAAATTCAGTCATGGTAATGTCAAATACAAACCTGAACCTGAGAATTATCGAATTTAAACTTAACACTAAAAAAATGTTTCTGGCGTTTTAAATATCACTATGCGCCATCATAGACTCCAACAATATAACATAAACGAAATAAAATACTCGCGTGACAATTTGTAGCAAATGATTTTTAAGTCAGCAATCCGAAAATTTCCCAAATTCTGTTTAAGCCTTAAAACTTGTAGTATATCATTCAATTACTAAACTTAGTTAATATATAATTTAAAATAATGAATTGGGAAGGAAAAGAAGAAGTAGTAGATGGTAACAGGTACCAAAAACATTAACAAAAAGAGTCAAAAATCGCACAATTTAACTAACAAGAAAGCAAGGAGTTACACAGAACTATTTTGTTTTCTAGCAAACAATTTCTATGGGAGTAAATTGGTTTTAACGCACCATAGGCTCCCGTAATCTTATAAGTAACATGCTCTCCAAATCTAAGTTTACAGTCCGGATACAGGTACAGACTTTTACAAGAATCAAAAAATCGCAATGGAGAGTGATCGACTTTTATCAAGAATCTTTTTTTTACCTTTTCAACCTTCCAAAAACTAAAACAGATGACTTTGCAGGATTAATTTTAAATAAGTGATCATTTATGGAAATTAGTTATATCGGTATTAACACATTAATCAATTAGTTGATTGTTATTGCCATCACAAGACGTATACAAATTAGTGTCGTCGGCAGATAGATGACATTTAATTGACGTTGAATAGATAGATAGATAGATAGATTCATTTATTGACTACGTTTCGTACAAAAGGGACGTACAATTGTAGCAAGTCAGAATTGATATTCAAGTGCAATAAAATCAAATTAATAAATAACATAAAGACACACATCTAATACAAACAAAATTAGACAGTACTATACAGTTTTATAGCGCATCGATACCAGTGACAGTGTCAATGTATGCTCGCAGGGAGTAAAAACAATGACGTTGTAGGAATTCTTTAATAGTATGTTTAAATTTTCTATAGCTCATCTTTTTCACGGTACCTGGCAAAACATTATACAATTTCAGGTTCAATGAGTTGTTCTCAGACTTCCTCAGTCTAAACCTAGGCCGTCTAAGGAGATCCCCCGAACGAGTTCGTTCTCTGTATCTCTAATAACTGGTAGTAGATATAGATGCAAGGAAGGGGCATCACTTTGAATTTTTTAAAATAAGGTTGACAATGGTCCCTGTATCCTATATTAGCAACGATTCGAATGGCCCTTTTCTGCATTCTAAAAATCTCCACAGCAGCTGAGGAATCATACCACAGTACCGTGCCATAGCATGAGTGTGAATGCAACAAAGAAAAATAGACCATAAGCAGAGTCCTTGTTCCTATCAGGCCTCTCAGTCGTCGAAGAACGAATATGTTGCTGGACAATCTATTTTTCAGGTCTGAGATATGTTGTTTCCAATTTAGACTATCATCGATCCTAATGCCAAGCAACTTGACGGACTGTCCACTATTTACCAAGCAATTGGAGGAAAACACAATAGTCTGGGTCTTGTCTAAATTTAATTTAAGATAATTATTTTCGAACCAGACATTAGCCCTGTCCTCCAACATGCCAACCCTAACGGACAACTCCTCGATACTCTTAGCAGATGTAGTGAAGGATGTATCGTCGGGAAACATCACGGTATCTACTGGTATTCTACAAACTGCTGTCGGCCCTGCAAGTAGGACGCTATAAGATCTAAGGGCAGACCTCGTATACCATATCTGTATAGCTTTTTAATAAGAAGCTGGTGAGAAACAAAGTCGAAGGCCCTGGAGAGATCACTCAAGGTCAAACCAAGTAATTCACCCCCCCTCGAGGCCCTCCACTATCCCACTCACAACTTTAGACACTGCTTGGATCGTCGAACACCCTCCCCTAAATCCAAACTGACCAGCACAAAGACATTCGATCTTATTAATATAAGAAGTTAGCTGATCTTTTAGTAAGATCTCAAAAACTTTGCCGAACAAAGGCACGATTGAAATCGGCCTGTAGTTGTTAGCATCATAGCATATCACCTGCCTTATGGATTGGAACTACTCTCGAAATCTTAAACAGCGACGGAAATACACCTGTGTCAATACATTTATTAAATAAAGTGGTTAATGGCAGTGTAATGTACTCAACCAGTCCCTTCACCAAGACACTATTGATATCATAAGCATCGCTAGAATAAGATAGTGTATAGTAAGGGTAGCAGGAAACTACCTTCAGGTACTTATGATTTAATGTAGATGCTATTTGAACGACATTCATTAATAAGCACTTGCTGAGTTCGGTCAGACAAGAATGACTAAGTTCTATCATCCCCAGCCCAATAAATCTTAATATACATACTGAAAGGTCATGGTTGACTATATAACGCCTTACTAAAGTCGAGCATTCAGCATACTATCAAGACTAAATCCTGGTCGAAATTCTTACTGCTTTTGGGGTAATATTTTGTTTTCATCGACAACATTTCTTAATTGAAGAACAAAGATCCCAATTCGGAATATTCATTTTTGTTAGGGGAATAATTTCCGTTTGTTTCCCGATAAGTGGGAAGTAAAAAGATGAGATGCATTCATTAATGATGTGTTGTATAGGGCACGATTACAGGGCAACATTATCTGTCGACTTTAGATACCTCAAAGCCTGTTGAAATTTTGTTAAATTTGGTAAATAAATACGTTCCGGTCGATCGAATAGAAAAAAAGTAGTACACACATTTTTGTTTACCACGAAGAAAGTACCTGAGAGAATGGCGGTTCAAAATGGAGCAAGCCTCAAGATCCGATTTAACTTAGCACGGAAAACTTTCCCCGACGGACTGATAAGCATTTTTTTTTGTTAGTTTGATTATCGTATTTTAGAAGAAATATATTCAAGAGGCCTATTTGAAATCGATTTTTCGCGAACATCAGGTATATAGAACTATGCAAAGTTGGCTCGGAGCAGTGCGGGGAGTGAAAGGGTGAATCGGGGTCGATATGTATTTGATCGGTTTTCATCTATCATCCGAATCCAGCGAACGAGGCAATACGACGACACGCTAGACACGCAACGGCCCGGAAAATTAGTCCCCGGATAATAGCTTTCGGTTATGGTTTTAAACATGCCCGTTTCAGCGTTCGTAGAGCGCGTAATCTGGACCCGATATAACCGTTCGCGGACCCATATGGATCCGCCGCAATTTGGGACAATCATTGAAATTCCTATTCTGGATATTGATATGTATGCGACAAATATCTATCGGACCCCTCAATTTCAATTGTTATTGCAATAACAACAGGTTTGCAACTTGGACAGCGTTATTGTATAGTTAATTAAAATACCTAAAGGGTTTGGATTCCTTTTGAATTTCTTTTCCTATTGATACGAATTCTCCATATTACGATTAAACATGGGAGCGAATAATTTGTTTCACCCTATAACTTAAAACCGAGTTTTATCGCGTTATCTATATTTTTTGTTCCCTCCTTGTAAAAGAAAAAAGTTTAGTTAGATCCGGTCGATGGCAGATTACCTGCGGTTGGCAGAGGGAATCTAGGTAGCACGGTGGAAACTTTGACGAGGTATTTGCAATTTGCCGATTAAAAATTTGATTTGTGATAGTATTCTCACTCAAGCCAAATTATTGCTCCCGTTCCCAGGCAATAATATTGTCTCTCTCTTTACGAGAGTACTCCGATTGAGAGTGTTGCGGTCTAGGAAGCCATCCTGCTTTGTTCACTGTCATTCCCAAGGTCGTACGGTACCCGGTTTTAGAGGCGGTTCGATACAAATTCCCTCAGCGAGACCGTAGTTTCAGATTGCAGGGTTCGCAGGGCCATCAGTCCCGAGCGACCAACGGATTGGACAAGGATAAGTACCCCCTAGGGCAGCGGTCGGCGAACCGGGGTAAATTACCCCAAATGGAGTAAAAATGAAATTTTTGGGGGTAAACCTGTAAGTATTTTGTTAGTATTTTTTTCAACTTTAGCGATACATGCAAGCCACGCCATCTCACTCCCCACCACTAGAGTGTTCTCGAGTTGTATCTTTGCGCAATAAAGCACAGCCCCGGCTACCTGCTCAGTCCGTGCCATGCCCTCAAGATACATTGACGAGTCATAGGGCGAGTTTTTACTAGTTAGTTGCTGACAAGATCACCATTTTATCATTAATCATCGATATATCGACCAAGGTAAGCCGTAATTCAGAAAATTTAATTCAGTATTTTACAACTATTATTTTCTGTCTCCCTTCAGACGACAGCAAATAGAAAAGGGACATACCAAGAGGAATTCCTTAATTACGGTTTTACACAAATAGAAGACATTGGTACAATGAAAACACAGTGTGTTGTAGGTATGAAGGTACTGACTTGAGAATCTTTCAAAACAAGTTAATTGAAGAAATATTTAGATAATTTGCATTCACACCTGTCTTCCAAACCGCGAGAATACTTTGCAAATTTAGAAATATCTGTTAATAGACAAAGATTGAATAGCAACTGATTTGCTACATTTGATCAGTGTTCAGCATGAAGGGCTAGTTTTCAAGTAGCCTGATTGATTGCTCGAAATAAGAAACCATTGGTGAAGATTTGGTTAAACCAACTTCTGTAAAAATGGCAGAGATTATGTGTGGCAAAAAGAAGCGAAGAAACTGAATTCAGTTCCTTGTCTGCGAGAATTGTGAAAAAACTATTTCTATATTCCCAGGAAATGTGAAGGAGCAGGTTATTTTCGCATTAAAACAGGCTAATTATTTTGGTATTCAGCTTGATGAGACAACCGATTTTAGTAGAAATTCACGGCTAATAGTATATGTTCGCTACAAAGGTGCAGATAAATTTGAAGAGGAATTGCTGTTTTGTTCTCCTCCCGAGTTGAGAGAAATGCACTAAACACGCGGCTATTTCGTGAATTATGTCAGGATGGTGAAGCTGAATATACGGACCTACTTTATTATTCAGAAGTAAGGTGGCTCTCTTGCGAGTATGGGTTTAAGGATGGAGGTAAGTTTAAAAACTCTTCCTGGGTTGCATATCTCGCACATTTAGCAAGAGTTGCAAGGAAAGAATATTAATATCATTCCAGCAAGAAAAATAGTGTCAGCGTTTGGATTAAAGCTGCAATATTAGAGAGCGAAAGTAGAACAAAACAAGATAGCTTCTTTTTCAAGGTCAGCATTGTTTTTGGAAGATTGCGAAAATATTACTTTTGCATCAAATTAAGGATACAATTGTAAGACATCTTATCAAAGCTGTTTTCAAATTACATTCCAGATCTTGATACACGTTTAAATGTGAAATTGCTATGATACCAGAAGAACCTTCAGGTTTAGCAGAAGCAATTCTTGAACTTCGATCTAATACTGAAGCAAGTATTTAATTTAAACTAACCAAATATTTCGTCTTTTTGGATGTCAAAAGCTGCATAGGCTTTCAAAATTGCACATGACGAGGCGGTTAAAAAATTGTTGCAATTTGGAACAAAATATTTCTTCGAACAAGGCTTTTCCACTCTAATGAACAACGAAGAACACTGTATTCAAATCGCTCTTACATTTTTACATTTTTAAGCAATTGTATCGAACATGAGACAACATCATTTCTCCAAAACGTGAAGGAAGAATGTTTTCAATTATTCTCTTTTTCCTAATTTTTTCAATTCTAATTTTCATTTGTACCACCATTATTATTATTATTTTATTATTATTATTATTATTATTATTATTATTATTATTATTATTATTATTATTATTATAATTTGTTACAGTACCCCAAATTGTCAACCCTCAATTGTACCCCAATGGGTTTTAATTTGTTATATACATAATTTCTTATTATTTTGTAATTCATATGACATTTTGCTTGTATTATTAGACGAAAAAACTAGTTTAAATTTTATGCATAGCCCCAATAAAAATTTTTTTAATTTAAATGATTTTTTTCTAAAAAAAATGGCGTAATGATTAAAAAAGTTCCCCGACCGCTGCCCTAGGGCAATAAAGACAGTTTGCGAATCGTTCTTATACTTCCTATGCACTCGGTGTCGATATTACCTACCGATATTTTCTTTTGAATGGTCCGTGATTATATAGTAAATTCTGAAACCCTCGTACTTATACTGTTTCTGTACGTTACTGTGTGGTTCAACCGGATTTAATTTCAGTTTTAACAGTTAAGGTATGATCTAGGTTTAGGTGAATATTATTGGCCAATCATGGCTCTCGAGAGTACACCAGGTTTATCTTATTGCCCGATTTTTCGGAAATGCTATAGGGTGTCACATGTAAAGTCGCCCCGGTTGTATTATATTATCAACATTATTGTATTAAACGTTAACTGAACGTTACCAACCGCATAGCGTAATTTCCAGACCGAGATTTTTAGTGTTTTTTCTTTAAATCTTAGAGTCTTACTTAAAGAGTAGTGTGTGTGTGAGTGATAAGAAACTTGGCGACCATTGACCACTGGCTAGGTCAGCGCATACTCCTATGTTAGTAGCAACTCAATTGCAAATCCAATCAGTTGTTAACTTCATTACGTGGGTAAAGGACATATACAGATTTTTTCACCCAACCCATTCATTAAAAGTTTTATGAGATGTAATTTGGAAACGCCTTTCAAAATTTGTAGTTTTGGAATTTGGAGAAATATTAGGGTGACCTATAAAAAGAAATAATTAGGTTTTTTGATGGTATCATATTTGTTTGACTGAACATTTGCTCTTTCATTTAATTGGCTATGGGAAAACACTTATTCAGTTCTGTAAAGTAAAGCAAAGTAAAAATTAAAATTTTCTATGAAATAATTAATACTCAAATACTCAACGAAATTCCATTCGCCGTTCATCGTCACCGAATTTGAAGGTCTGCATGACAGATGAAGCAGAAATTCCTAAATATTCTTCCGCGGATGGAAATAAGCTAAGGTATTTGTTACATTATATTCGTCACCAGTTATTGGTTTTGAAACTTTTTTTGTAACAATCCTCTTGAATTTCGTCTTGCATTAAAAACACGACAGGTTTTCTACAGCACTTTGTAACATTCGGCGTGAATATAAAACAAATTGTGAATATCAGCATTTGAATATTCTTCCATATTAAATTTAATCTTTTATTATTAGTTGTCGTGTGACAACGGAACGCAATAATTCATTTTCCATAGTCAAGTAGGTGAACGGAAAATGTTTACGCGAACAAATACGATAGCATCAAAAAATCTAAATATTTCGAAAATGATTCGGACTAATACCGTTTGAAACAGAAGTAAGCTCAGCTCTGGACTTGATAACGCTTAAAGTTACAGGCTGCATTTGAAAAAACAAAGTTTAGCGAGCAAGTTGATAGCAACTTCCGTACACATTGCACTTTTTTTTTCAGCCTGTCCGTCACTGCGACCCAGAGGATCTATTGTGACTCTCTCCATAGCTATAGAGCTTTATCCAGGTTCGTCTCTCTAACCAGACTCCACAACTTCCATAATGGCTCCCTCGTATAGCTCTCTGCCTCTGGTTTGGTATCGCCCAGCAGATGGAAACGCACTCTCGCTAGGCCTTCGCAGTGGCATGGTACGTGTGCGGCTGTTTCCCCCTCTTCCTGACAGAATCTACATTCTGTGTTTTCTTCCACTTCCATCAGGCTTAAATGTCTCTTAAGCCTGCAGTGGACCGTCAGCAGACCTACCATTATTCTTACGGCTTTCCTATTGTAGCTTAGTAGGTCCGCTGCAAAATTGGCCGATGAGCGCCTTGGCCTGTCTTTGTCCCGGCATGTCCCTCCACCATCGTCGGGATTCTCTGTCCATCCAATCCCTGATGGCTGTTTTTGCAACCGGTTTGGCCACCCCACAAAAGAGTTCTGGTCGAATCAGGCGCATTGACCACCCTTCGCGGGCTGCGTCGTCTGCGCCTTCATTATCCTCCGTGCCCCGGTACTCATGATAGAGTAACTTTGTTCTGGCTTGCTATCTCGTTTAATGCCTTATGGCAGTCCAGAACTAACTTGGATATTATTTTATTAGATTGCAAGGTCTTTATAGCCGCTTGACTATCGGTGTAAATTGCAATTGATTTGTTACTGATCTTCCTCGCTTTTATTTCTCTTGCACAGTGTTCTAGTGCTTGGAATACTGTTGCTAGCTTACCCATTGGAATAGAGATTTTCCTTTTCGTCGTGGGTTCATATATTCCGGCTCCTATTCCTTCTTGCACTTCCGTCAACCCCAACCCCAAAAATTATATCTGACTAAATTTTTAATGAACGTGTTGGGTGAGAACCAACCTCTAATAAATGTTTCGCAGATGACAACATTTTCGCCCCGCCGCTTAAGATAGCGCTGGTGCATATGCTTAGGATATGTTCTAGGGGACTTAACTACTAAAAATATGTGGTAGACATAGAATTGGAACTCGAGGATATCGAAAGACATGGTTCTCCGGATTTGCCCTAGTGCAATCTCTTTCTTTGGGGAAATCTGTCATGAAATTTATTAACATCGATCCAACAACTTACAAGCCTTAAAGATAGGCAAATAGGTCGCATACTCATGCGAACAAGAGAAAAACATGCATTTTAAAACTCTCTTTTTTGATATTGGGATTGGGAGCAATGAAGATATTTTAACATAATGACAAATATTAAGAGTTTTTTCAGTTAAGGATTGGGAGCAACATTACATAACCCGAAAGATATTTGGATATAATGACAAGAATTGGGTATAGTATACTTTGCGACAACTGCCTTTTTGATGCAGAAAAGGCCCATAAGATGTATACCAGGATTTTCCAAATCGACTTCCGGTAAATCCTATTTTGAAAAATTTAATATTTTAATATTCTATTGTCTGTATTTGTTTCAAATACGTGAACACAAGAACTATAGACGATTTTGGAGTTCCTTATGCAAAATATAATAGTTCTTATAAATGTATAAGATTTTTTTTTATTATTCTACCAAAAGACGTGCTTCCGACGGTGATGCAGATATTGACATCGAAAGCCGCATGGAAAAAAATCTTACATTTCTTACTTTTCGATTCATTCGTCTTCAAAAATACGGAATAATACCCTGTCCCGCCCTGTATATCCGCTGGGTAACTATTATCATGTTTGTGCTTTTTTACAATATTTTAAAATATTTTTGATATATTTTAGAGGTGAGCCAGTGTGTGCTCACAAACATATTCAAACAAAAGTAAAAATAATATAAATATGTATAAAGCCAACCAACCATTTATCCAGTTATCCAAAATTACCAGTCATTTTTCCAAAATAACGCGGTAAGACATTTAAAAATTGATGAAATCTTGTTAACAAAAATGATTTTTTTGTTTACGATACAATTATTGAAAAAAAGGCAAAATAATGGTTTTCAAAAAAATAGTATTAATTCAACACAATTTGGTGAACTTTTGGTAAAGTGGTTATTTCACTTAAAATAAAGAAATAATGAAAATAATTTCAAAACAAATTATAGCCACAAGTGGGTATTAAAAATTAGAGTTAGATTATCCAAGGTTATATATTATTATTTTGATTGTGACTGGTTTTAATTTGCACCTGGAATTTTATGAATTTGAATAATAATTTTATTATTGGCGCAAAATAAACTTACCTTATCAAAAAAAAGACAAAAGCTGTGTCAACATGTGTGGACTGGTTATTTTATTTTATTTTGATTTTATTTTGTGAATATTGCCGCGACACATATTTTATAGGATAGATTTTATTCAAAATAAAGTTTTGATTGCAATAAAATTGTCTTCATTTGTCCATTAAGTGCAGTTTCCATTGTGGTAGGGTGAATAATATATTGATATTCAACTAAGATATTAAAGTCGGGAAATTTCCACACAACAAAGTAATATTATTAACATTTCGTGATAACAAGCGCAAGAAACAAAATAGCAATAACCTGTGTTTAGTTAAGCAATTTCGCGAGGCACTGAAACAAATCATAAACAAGAAAAAATACCTAAGACAACTAACTATACAGTGTAAAGTAACTTGGCTCCGTCGAGGAAACCCCCGCCATATTTTGGATATCACCATAACAATTTAAAAAAAAATGCGCAATTTTTCCTCAAATTTTGGGCAACCCAAATGCAAATTTGATATTTCCTCCATCAACAAAGGAGTTTTCTGCTCTTCCAGATACTATTCTTTGAATTTTGCACAATTTTGCAAATTCCATTTGAAATTTTGGGGACACTTACCTTCCAAAACTAACTACCAACATAACAACATGAAGTTTACCTCCCCCCCCCCCAAACGCTCAAAAGAATTTATTTAAAAAATGTGTTTTCGTTTAGGCTGCGCAAAATGTGCTCATTAACTTTGGACGTTGCTTACATATATAATCTGTATGGGGGAAAGTTAACAAAGCCAAATAACTTAATAAAAAAAAACAAAATTCATATTAATTCTGAGTGTCTACCTATTATGCTATTTTAGACTAGAATGGTTGAGGAAAAAACTATTTTTGAAGTACGGCAACATAAAAGATTTCTTTTAAACGCAGCCTAAAACTCATTATTTTCCTTAATGGCTTTAAGAGCGGCTGTTAAATTAGGTTTGTATATTTTGCTTGTTTTATCAGCAGGCAATTATTTACGTATTTTGAAGTATGATACGTATTTAATATTGAAACGCCATAATGTTTCAGGCCATTCCGAAAATTTATTAGAAAATGTTTTAATAAACCTAACGAGCCATGACGTTTGCTATATTTTGCTAATAACACGCATAACTTGAAATTACATGCGTACAATTAAACCCGAGTTAAAGAAACAGCATAATAATGCCATGGGTTACACTTGTGGTGTCCAAGCGAAGCTCATCTTGATGAAGGTTTTGCTTGCTGTTGTTAACTTGAGCGATACTATTTAAGTCAAGCGGTAAATACATTTAAAGGTTAGACATTGAATCTGAGCGACGTCAATTTGATAGCAAGTTTTGAGGTGTCACGCTATTAACAAAACTTACGACCCGTCCATTACAAACAAAAAACTATTCGGTTCCAGCGAATGTGCAAAGAAGAAAATATCATCAACAGGCTTATCAGGAGCGACAAAGCACACTTTCACCTCAATGCATTCGTGAATATGCAGAACTGGAGAATTCTGTCTGTTTGGCCATTCGAAGATGACCACGAAAATGCTGAGAAACTGTTACTAGTGAGAGACACGAACATGCTGCAACATTTCTGCATCTAGAAAATATGCCAGATATGTGGTTCCAGCAAGATGGAGCCACGTCAGAGGGATTTTTCGAGAACTTATAATTTCAAGAATCTCAGATCATCCGTATCCTACATGTTCGCCTGAACTTACGGCTCCGGTTTTTTTCTATAGGGATATCTTAAGGAAAGGGTTTTCGAAAAAAAACGGTATCCTAACTAAATGAGAATATTCAAAATTAAATTAGATTTCTCAACAAACAAATTCCTGTAACGCAAAACGCTAAGGACAGATTAGAGAGCAATATTACCAGGCATTTGAAACATTTTGTTTTTCAAAAATAGACTCAATAAGTCTGCATGAAATGTGCTAAAATCACAGTTTTTCAAATAAAAAACATTTCGACTTTAAAAGGTCTAGCGAATTTTGGAACACTCTGTGTGTCAAATTGTGGATCTATTAATTAGGTTAAACCTACTCGCGATCTACATCGAGTCAACGCCGACGATTCAAAACATATTTTTCAATAAAAATAAGTCACGCGTTGTGACAAGGGGGCTTTGGCGCTCAAAACACAGCAATATATTTCAGTTTGAACAAGATATACGTATCATCATAAAAAACTCACCTTGGCATAGTCGATCTTCAACGTGCAACAGCCCGAGTAAATATCCGCCCCGTTCAGGGTTTCTTTCGCCCTTGTTGCCGACTCTATGCTGTCGAACGTGCACAAGAATTAAGGAAACACCCAAAACATGTGATTTTCCGCGAAAAACGAAGAGCATATTAACAAGAATTGAATAAAAACGATTTAGAAATATCATTAAAAATGAGCATAAAAAAGGATATTCGACCATCGCTTGGACTCCGTTTTTCTTGAAAATAACGATTCTGAGCACTTGGCCGCTACTTTGTGATATGGTGTGGATTACGTCCTGCAACAAAAAAAAAACACGAAAATTACCGAAAATCTGCACAAATTCTAGGGAGTATATTTATCTTACACTGTAACCTGTAAGCGTCTTGGAAAAAGGAAAAAAAATATTTAAAAATATATTATTGTAGGTTATAATCTTTTTCCCAATTTCTATCATTCCTAACCAAAAGATTCTTTTTTATAGAAAATTTTCAAGAATACTCACATTTGGCTATTTACTCACAACCTTTTTGTTCTCTAAAATTCACGAATAGTAACCCAAAGAACAACAAATTTTCTATTTATTTTTCTCGGAATGGTTGACACAACTACTAGACCTAAGTAAAGGAAGAATCAAATCTCATTATTATACAGGGTGACCGACACGACCGATACGAAATGCAGTGTCGTCGAAGATTCTTTTTACGCAAAATTTCTTTCTTGGCTTAGAAAATGGCGGTACATCATATACAGGGTCCCAAAAATGTGCATTTTCTAGAAATATAGTATCTAGTATTTCGAAATATCAACATTTTCGACAATTTGAATGAGTTACTTATTTCCATATACCAAGTCAAATGTTTTGAATAAATTCTTATGATGAAGAGGTTAAACTTCTAGTATAGTATTATTGTTCTTTCTTTTCTCTTTTAATTCTGTGTTCTATATTTTTTTAACAATAAACACCATTTATTATTATTATAAAAATGAGGCTTTCTCCTTGTAAACGCGTGTGCCATCTTCCTTCGTTTTGAACATACAGGGTGCCAATCTAGCTACAGAAAATCGTTTTTCTATTAATTACTAGGGCAAATGAGTAGCAAATGATGATATTTTATTTAACATAAAAGCGGATTTTTCGACAAGGGTTGGGTCGGTCTGATGGGATTTGAATTAGACTTACCCTGTCGTAATATTCCTTCAAATGTTACATACATTTGGCATACAAGTTCTAGTATAGGATGCAGAGAAAAAGTGGTCAACAGGGTCAAACAGGACAAACTGATTTTCAATCTATACTCTGTACAGATCTTAACGAAGTCCATGGAGATATGAAAGTGTTAATAGTGCGGAAGAACTGCAGGTGCAAGCGAAAGTGTCATAAATGCCTTCAATAAGTAAGTATGAACTGAAAAGTAAAGCTATAGTGATCAGCAAACAGTCTATATAGCAGTCAATAACAACGGCGTATGGAGAGCGGCTTGATATGAGTAAGGAAATCAAAATCCGCATAAAGAAGGCTAGGGCGGTGTTCCTCAAGATGAAGAAAATTCTAAGTAGCCGAAATATTAACATTCAATTAAAACTCAAGACTCACAAAATAATATATATATATATATATATATATATATATATATATATATATATATATATATATATTGCTGATTGCAGATTGCTGTGCGCAAGGTAGAATATTTTGCCCATGGCATGAGACGCCCCGATCGATATAATGTCATAAATTTAATTACATAAGGAATAATAGAGGGCGCAGACGAGCGTAGTTTTTTTTTTACCCTGTAATCCTGTATATGCATTTTTTAGCCTGTAATTTTTCAATCGAGATATATTTTTTGGGGGATTTTTACGTAATAAGTGAATCTTAGGTTATTTTTATGCGATAAAAAACATTTCTAATTTTTATTTTTATAATTTGGTGTGGTTAATTTTTTTAAAAATCATGACAATAAAAATACTTTTTTTTATTAAGCTGATTTGAAAAAAACGCGTCCT
This sequence comes from Cylas formicarius, assembly GCF_029955315.1. Taxonomy (NCBI): domain Eukaryota; kingdom Metazoa; phylum Arthropoda; class Insecta; order Coleoptera; family Brentidae; genus Cylas; species Cylas formicarius. The sequence goes on along the minus strand of NW_026844319.1, from coordinate 13,749,630 downwards.
GTGGACTAACAGTATAAATAAATGATTTTTATTTTTTATACATTTTTACTTTTATAAAATAAAAAAAAACTGTAACATGTGAATTTTAACTCTTAAAATATAAAATATTTTTTTAAGAATATTCTGTGCATATTTTCTTCATCTCTCTGATAAAGAGTATTCTGGTCAATACGTAGGATGCGCTTTTTTATAGTTCGCCCCTCTGGTATGTTCTTTCAATTTTTTTGTTATCCATATAGCACTGAAGCACTTCCCTCATGTACAATAATTTATGAAACACCGCCATGAGCCAGCGTCTCGTTGTTCTAGAAGTACTATAGATGTGCATTTTTCGTCCAGGATATCTACACCTCCTTTTGTGCTTTTGTAGAAATTCATTATCTCGCCATTTTCTGGATTCTGGATTAAAACGGCAGCTTTATTTTGTTTTTTTGGAACGTGGGAGCCCGGTGTCCATGTTCCCACATTCCATTATATCTAAGGAGCTCCAATAGCTCGACAGGCGAGAACCAGATATCTGCGTTTAATTCCTATTTTTTCCAAACAATGCTTTACAAAGACGAATTACAGATTCAGTAGATTTTAATAGTCCGTTGAAAGTCCAATTCCATCTTAGTTTTGTCCGGTATACACATAGGCATTGCAAACAGAGTTAATTCTTTCCAACTTCACATTGGTTGGTACATTTAACTACAATTTCGCTCAACTCGTCAGTAAAAAGACAGCTCAATACTATTTTAGAATTTGCAGACAAATAGGAAATGATGTGCGTTTGAGTGCGAATATTCCTGGGTATTGGAGGCTTACGTCTTCGGATTTACTTGAAGCATGAACACTTTAAATTTAAAAGATGCCAACGTTGAATGAGAACATGGTATTTAAAAACGCGAAGAGTGTTAAGTATCGCTCTAAATGCGGAAGAAATTAAACAACGGCTATCATTGCCCTGGAAAGAAAAAAAAGGTATGGACGTTAATGATTTTGCCGATGCTCCTCTTGAAGCGCCTGTTTAATAAATAACAAACGCCGTAATTTCGTACCAATCTATCGCCGGACACGATCCATCCATCTCTAACCACTTTTAAACAAACGCCGCTTATAGTCTGGAATATAATAATTAATTACAATGTTACGCCGAAGGCGTCATTAACGTCGACTTGGCCAACAATAAATCCCGAGCAATATGAAATACTAAACAGGCTGCTTAATGGGCTCCTGCAGCAGAGAGGAAGTGACGCTCGAGAATTTATATTTTACAGTGCGAGAACCGAAAACATGTCTATGGGACTATTGTTCCGAATCTATGTAAAAAACTAATTACGAGAAATTCAAAATATATTGTAAATTTGGAATAGTATGTCGCTATCCGCTGTATCGTATGTTTACGTTATATTAATGTCCACTTTCGGCAATCTAGCAAAAGGAATGGAACCGAGACTAGTTCCGAATTAAAACAAACAGTTCTGGATTGACATATCACATAAAGGGTAGTCACTGTCCATATAAAAATAACTACTAAAAATGGAATGACAAAATGCTGGAAATTATTTGTAAAGGGGAGTAGTATGGCAATTATAAGGTAAACCATAAAAATCAAGATTTTTGATTTATTGCTTATTTACAGCACTGCATCTTTTAAACGACTTCTACGTTTTCAACAAATCCAGTCAAGCTTGTTTGAAAGAGAAATTTTATTAATTTCGAATATTAGGCTTATAGTTGGTTAGTAAAGTATTAGTAAAATATTTCCAAAACGGTCAAAGCTGGAACGAGAAAACTCAAGATCCCTGACATACAGAATTCAAAAATGCTAACAACAATGTCAGATTTACCATTTTTACATTCTACGTCATAATTAGGTCAGTTCAAATGGAATGCCCTATTTATTTTTGTTGCAATGAATTGCGCCAGTCGCATTTAGTAAGGGATCATAATTTTAAAATTTTGTTACAATGAATTACTAGCTACGACCGCTTTTTCAGTAAAAACTACCGGAACTGTTAGATACATCTAAAACTGTCAAAGCTAGAACGATAAACTGCAACATCTGGGGTTTTCAGAATTCTGGAGGTTTTTTAACGTTATCGATGCAGCTTTGGCAGTTTTGAAGATATTTAAGCGTTGTTAACAGCAGTGTTGTCAGATTTACCGCTGAGAATAAAAAATTCTTAACATCTCAGAATTTTTTATTTAAAAAGCGGTTTTGTCGCAGCTTAATAATTGATAGAAACAGTAATTTTAAACAAATAAACTCACATCAACGTAAATTATTGCTATATAACATAATTGCTTACCATAAAAATAAATTTTGTTATTTTAAGTTCATTTTCAAAATTGCAAGAAAATTAAAAACGACGTACTTGTATGTAAAATAACCTGATTTTTGAAGAAGAAAAAGCCTGATTTAGATGGCAAAGTAATAATTACCTGAATATAATACAAAAGAGAAAAAGTATCATAAAAGCCAGTTAGTATTAAAATATATGATTTAAACGGCATTGCAAAGATATATGACCTGACTAATAATAATTAATATATAATATAAAAAACTATTCCTTCCTATTACCTTCAAGATTCTCGTTAAATATTACCTATAGATGTATCGAGAAGCTAAGCATTGACATATAGGAGGAGTAAACAGCAGAGGAATTCTAGTGAACAATATGAAGAATTCCGACAAATTTCAAAGAATTCCTGCAGAATTCTAAGGAATTCCAGAAGAATTATAAATAATTCCAAGAATTCTAAGGAATTCGAGAAGAGCTTCAAATAATTTCAAAACAATTCAAGGAATTCAAGAGAAATTGCTCAAAATTTCGTATTCACTTTCTAGAATTACTTATTTTTCAGAAACACTTTGCATACTTTTAGAATTATAAAATTTGGTGGCCAAATTGGGACGCCGTAACCAATAAAAACCTATAAAATCTCAATATCACACAAGTCTCTTCTACCATAGATCTCCACAGCAATCATCAACTATTATCATCTCATTAACAGAATCCTACAATTATAACAACAATTTCGTGCATTGAATAAAAAAATACTCGGGCGATCGGATCGCTAATGAAAATGGGCGGGTTTATTTTCAAACCCGTCGTAAATACGAATGGAAACGACGAGCGAAATATCAAAAAGCTGCGCAAAATCAACAACCGATCGAAATTTGATACGACGAGATTGGCGATTACGATAATATTTACGTAAGAGCCGTGTCATAGATTTTTAAATGATCCGCGTTATCAGGTTTGTTACGTAGTAACTGCATCCAACCGAAATATTTAATCGAAATCTACCCACCTATATTTAAACATTAATTGTTATGGCGTAAATGGCTACACGCAATAGCGTTTCAGAATGAGTTCGAGTTTCTTGAGAGGGATTTTAAGAAAAAAAAATCCTACGTCTCAAACACCATCACTGTTGAGCAATGAAAAAAAAAGTTTATTTAACAACTTATGAAATTTATGAAATTTTGTAAGAAAGATGTGAATCTGCAAAAAAAATCCGAAGATATTTGCACATTTTTTTCATGGAAAACATATTAAATTTACACTAAAATGAATAGGGATTTTAAAAATAGCTTTCATTTTAATACAAGGAAGCGCCGTGCATATTTTTTACAAAATTCTAAATCTTGTACACATGCCACTGGTTTAAAAATTAAATTATTTGAATATATGGTTATCATCATACTATCAATCTATCTATTAACCAAATAACAGAGATCTATGAATAAACAAACGTTTGAATAGCGTTTTGAAAGTTCAGATTTTTCTTTTTATGTTTCCTAGCGCCAGAGAGTTATAAAACCATTAATGAACTGCAAAATGTAGTGGCCTTAGCCGTATTCCATAGGCGTAATGTTATAGCGTCCCTAGCTGTGGCATAGTGTTTTAAATTAGAATTATGATTACTTTCCGGCAGAAAATATTCTCGATACATTCAAAGCTCTTTACCACCAAAACGCAACATTGCAATTGGACAGTCAACAATATGCCCACAGGAACAAAAACAATGTGTAAAAATGAGAATGAAAAGACTGTCATTAGAAAAATAATAGCCTCGTTTAACCACCTTGAACAAACGCGTCATCGAGAAAGAACATAGATATTGTAAATTTAAATAAACTTCTGTTGTCGAAATCGATTTAAAATTAAATATAACAGTACTGCGCGTTCCGCCACATCACTGTCAAATAAATTCCCTAGAATTGGTATGGGAAAAAATAAACCGCTTTATAGTAAGTAGGAAAGCATAGTAAGGGAATAAAGACATCGGATTCTGTAAAATGGACTAAGTGCGTCGAACAGATGAAAGAATGTGGAAAGCTGATAACATGTTAGAAAACACTTTAGCACTGATTCAAGGTGTGTAGGTCTTAAAAACCAAAATATGGAAAACTATCATTGCAAATTTATCTGAACTTCACGATATAAACTTTAAATTGTCCACCCTGTTTAATTATTCGTGTCAATTTAAAACTAGGAATAGAAACTATTCCGCAGCAGGGTTCACCCTAGTTAGCGTATTAATTCATTAAATGATCGATATCAATTACGTCAAATACATTGGTCATTTGGCATTTAATGTAAAGACAACCCTATATTTCGGGTTAGATAATTTTTATTGGGCCAAAGGTAATTTTTTAAATGACATCCATTTTCTGAAGAAGATTATGTTTCCGGATTAGGCTACATGTGACACCAATAGTATGAGTGGCGGCTAATGGGAAAATTTTTAAGGTGGGCTACAATTCTTGCAAAAAACTTACCTTAACCAAAAACTGAAAATTTGTTCAATTATTTGTTCATGACAAACTTCAAGGATGCACTGTTCTTTGGAAATGCCCTTAACATATCGAGCAATTTTTAACCAATAAGCAGAATCTAATTGAGTTCTAATATTGGTTGACCCTAATAAGAAAAATTCCGTACAAATATGAATGTGGCTTTTAGAATTTTCATGTCTTTTTATTTTCTTCTATTTCCATCCAAGCTTTATAGCCACCAAAAGTAAACAGAGAAAACAATATAGAGCATTTTTTTAAATTTCTTTACTAAATTTCCTGTATAAATTTTTCCTTTACTTATACCAGTTTTTCCAATAGTAATATCTGGTACCTTTAACTTTTCTAGGAATATTTAAAAAATCTCTTCTTATAAAATAAATTGAAAATTACCAACATAGTTCAAAATGAATATAAATTCAGCGCGATTAGCTTATGACTTTTTTCAGTAAGTTATTAATTTTTTGGGAAATCTGTAGCACTGCAGCGCGTATGCACCAGCCGCCCCTGGATTATATCATCTCAAAATTGTAGATACTGAGCCAGAAATAATCCCCAACGGGTTATAAATTGTATAGAACAATATTGCCAGAAAGGCAATGTCTGACGTGGGATTCTGGAAGGCCAAACAATTGGTCTTTTTTTCTTGACAGAATCATTAAATGCTGGTTATTTAGTTAACATTTTCGATGCAGAATTATGGAATGACATAGAAAATCTTCCTCTCAATGTGCGACATCCATTCACAATTCAAGGATTGTTCGTCAATGGTTAAATCAAAAATTTCCTATGCCCCGGATAGAATGAAACAGTCCTTTTGAACCATGCCCTCCGAGGTCCCTTGACATTACACCACCCGATTTTTAATTTTCGGGAGTGATAAAAAATAAAGTTTATAAAACAAGGCCCACAAATCGGGATTACAATAATAAAAAAAATTAAAATATGAATGATTTCATGAAATTTGGTATGTGGGGTAAGAATAATATTCGAAACAACTTTTTCAAATAATTTTCTCATTTCTTTAACGGGACGCAAAAAAAATCTAAAATTGACCCTATTTGTGAATTCGCAGTAGGTAGCAGTTAAAATTTAAATTTCACTTGAGCATCTTTTAAAAAATGTGAACCCTCAACCTGTATAACCGAACAAAACATCAAAACTTTATTTATTTAGATAGCCAAAATATGGAAGTTTGTTCAGCTTAAATGGGCCACACTGTATAAAAAAGTAAAAATACTTTCTTTGGTTAGAAAAACACTTTTATTAGTTATGTTCCTCGAACAAGAAGTAACATTGTACAAGAAGTACATTGTGTTTAGAGTGATAACGTTATACGAGAAATTCCTCCTGCAAAATTACAAAAACCTTGAATATATAAAACTGATAAATTCCCATCAACTATTTAATTTTCACACATCGACAATTTAACGCGTCAATTTGGCATCAAATCAAAGCGCTAAAGCGCTTTAACCGGCATAGCCAATATTTTGGTTAGAAGGCTTACCTTACAATGTAGAGTTATACGGAACCCGTTGTAAAAAAACCTGTTTTCTTGGACCTACATCCTTGAAATAAAATGGAAACACTGCCCAATAAGCCTCAGCGCCCGTTCACTTCTACGTTTTAGATCTCTAAGCTTAAGCCTCAATTTTGCTGTGCTTTCCACTTCAGTCACGTAAGTAACAACTTACGTTTAATTGGCACAAGGGGGGAAAATGTAACATTCAATTGAAAGAAATAAAACAGCTTCCGACTTGAGTTAGTAGGCGTTGAAATCATTGAGGCTCGCTTTAGTTGCCAATTTGAACCGGTAAGAACCAATGGTTTTAAATGTTCTCATATTCCACAGTGAACTGCCCCCGTCGCCTGGTCCTAATAAGCAACATCAAAAAACAATTCCAAAAATTCCACGAACAACAACGTACAATTAAAGGGCCCGTATATTTACCGAAACCCGATCGAATGCGTTTACTTTTTTTTTTGATAATTGAATTTTAAGTGCTCGCATTTTACAATCTCGCGATAAGATTATACCAACAAGTAAATATATCTAAATCTGTTTTTATAATTCGCGCTTACACCACGAACAACTTTTACGGCTATCGAGATTGTTTTTAATGTTTGTTTAACGATTGTACTACCGAAAAACGACGCTTATCAAAACTTTACTTTAATACATCTTTTTTATCAATTTGTTACTTAAAAAATAGCCACGCAAGTAACAGAAGCGAATAGACAAAAATTTTCAATAAAAACAGATCCAATATTATTTGTTCTATACTGGATGGTTCAAATCATAGAGAAGAAACTTTAACAGCGTGTTCAGCAGATAAAAATAAGTGACAAAGTTCATATGACCTAAAATTGTTGAAATATTTAGAAAAAATCGTCCTTTCTAATTTTAAAACAAACTTTTCTTTTGCCTTCAAAATTAGTGGATGTTATTGCCACTTATAAACAAATTGCTGTACTACCTTCTCTAAAACATCCAATTATACACCGATCTAGTGTGCGCAAAATGTCTTTTTACGAAGTCAGTTTCGTTTCCTACGGCTGCGAGCCACCTCGGACATTTCCGGGATATTACCTCAAAGTTTAAGAGCAACCGGATGTTTTCGGAGATATTTCCCACGGCTGTCAATTCTCACGGTCATTTCGGTGGATGTATTCCTGTTGTTTTGCAAAAATGTACCCAAAAATTCCGCTCGTGCCAAACAAAACTCGTGACTCAAATACAGGTTACCAGAATTGCAGTATAATATGCTATAGATAACATAATTAATTCTAAATAAAAATGGTCTTTTAAGTTTTTCGATCAAACGAACCTTTTTCGAGAAAAATAATATGTTTGCAGAACAATTCCAGAAATTATAACAATAACTTGGTGATAATTAACTTCATTAATTTAATTATAATTATTATAATACCTACCAAACATGAAAGTAAAATTTATAAGACATTTTTTTTAATAGTAAAAAAAATTTTTTTTCGATATAACACTATGTATACTCTGCAAACACTAATGCAAAAGACTGGCTTAATTCGAATTTGATTTAAATTGGTTATTTTTAAACGTTCTTCTTTTATATATTATTTAAAAAAAAAAACAGAAACCAAAATTATTTAAATAACTGAAAAGTGCAATAAGCATATTATCATAAATACACAAAATTGTATCAACGCATTTCAGAAAGCTCATGTACCAATGTACCCATGTTACCTTTCCAGCAACATACATTCAGCAAGCACTTCTGTGTATTGAAGTTCATCCCGTAGACCACAAAAAAAAAACAAGAAATAAAAACCCGGTCATAGTTCTTCGGGATAGACTAAAATTTATACATAAAACTTTAAAATTTTCTCAATAGGACTTATTTCTTCTTATAGACAGATAAACAACAACAGCACTAGATGTAGAAAAAAATATATGTATATCTTTGTATATTTTATACTATACCCACTGTATTTGCGGAATCTTAACTTATATTACGAAATATTAAATAAGAATAAAGTAGATTTCATCAATCAATATCTTCAATCAATCAATACATTCTTAATCTAAATTATATAGTAAATTTGCCTGCAATGTATTGTATGCCACCCTTATTGTAAGGGGTGTTTGTTTTCGATGTATAGAAATTTAAGTTGCAATAAAACAACTATGGATTATTCGATTGACATGAATTTTATTTATCAGAAAGATAATCTTGTGGCATTACATTTTAAATAAGATTTCTGGCATATGACCGCCACGGCTGGCGCGGATGTAGTCCAATCTGGACGCCCAATTTTCGATGGCTTTTTCCAACATTTGTGGCCGTATATCGGCAATAACATGGCAAATGTTGTCTTCCAAATGGTCAAGCGTTTGTGGCTTATTCGCATAGACCAATGACTTTACCTAGCCCCACAGAAAGTAGTCTACCGGTGTTAAATCACAAGATCTTGGAGGCCAATTCACAGGTCCAAAACGTGAAATTAGGCGGTCACCAAACGTGTCTTTCAATAAATCGATTGTGGTTATTCAATTCAGGAATGAAAGAGTTAATAATCATAACTCCATACCGATCACCATTGACTGTAACGTTCTGGCCATCATCGTTTTTGAAGAAGTACGGACCAATGATTCCACCAGCCTATAAAGCGCACCAAACAGTCAGTTTTTCTGGATGTAACGGTGTTTCGACATACAGTTTTGTTTGTTGACGTAGCCATTCAACCAGAAGTGCGCTTCATCGCTAAACAAAATTCGCTTATGAAAATCGGGAACAACGGCAATCTCGTTTGGCTTCAATTCTTGCACGAGTTGGATTTTGTAAGCACGTAAACCAAAATGCTTCCGCAAAATCTGCCATAAAGTGGTTGCACACAGATCCAATTCCTGTGCTCGATGGCGGATGGACTCATTCGGGTCTTCCTCAATGCTACGCTCTACAGCAGCAAAAGCTTCTTCTGTACGCACCGTACGGCGTCTCTGGGGATCCGAGTTATCAATAAAAGTAAACGTGGTGCGAAAACGTGCCATGGTTAATCGAATTAACTGCTCTGATGGACGATTTTGTCGACGATAAAATGGACGTAGTGCGCGATACGTATTCCGCACAGAACCATTATTTTCGAAATAAAATTGCACTATTTGCAAGCGTAGTTCAGGCTTGAGTCTATTCATGATGAATTGCCAAACCAAACTGAGAATAAAACACTTGACAGCTGTTAAATCGGTCGCCATCTTGAACAGTAATGCCAACTTAAAGTTCTATACATCGAAAATAATAACCCTATATTATGCAAAGAAAGTTTCACGCATCCAAAGCTTCTTTCATTCATTTAAATGTTGGACGAAGATTGATTCCGCATGATTCATATCGAAAATGACCTTATCCACAAGTCCGAACTTTTTGGAAAATAATTTCTTCCCAAATTAATTTCTTTTTAAAAGTATAAACACGGGGTGTGCGAAAAGCAGAAAGTCAAACTTCAAGGGACGACTGCTTGACATGTAAACACGGTGTTGTTGAAAGTAGCAAGGCAAATTTAACCCCCCATATGTAACTGCAGTCGTAACAATTATTTTATTATAGAAAAATAATTGGCCACCGACTCTTGTTTATTTTTTGAACTTTTCGGGATAAAGAAACTTGAAGTACAATTTGTTTTAGCGTTATCGCATATGAGGTTTTCAAAGGTTTTTCCATAAATATTTCTTAAGCCTAAGTTGTGAACGCACAAAAGTAGATGTCGATACAAAGTTCATTTTTTAAATCCATTTTCGCATCCTGCGTCAAATTTCATACTTAACTCATGTACCCTATATCATTAATTTTGTCATGTCTAATTCGGAATATTAACTCATTTAAATTTTGTGGTTTTTCCTTATACACTTTTGATTCTAAATATTCACAGAGCATAATCTGAAGATCTCTCAGGCCGGAAAATACCAATACCATTCACTTTCTTTATTGACTGAAATATAATTGTAACAATTTAAAAATGTTACTGGTGCTAGCTACTTACCTGTTAACGTCAGAACTATATTTCAGTTTTTTATTCATTTACTCATAAAAATAAGAAATAGGTATAAGGTATGCTATATCAATTATAGGTGAAATTTGACATAGAATTCAAAACTGGATTTTAAAAAATGATTTTCTATTTAAAAAAAGGGACCCACTGTGACCATACTTTGGAACCCTGTAGTTTACTTTTTACCTCAAAATCGCACAAGGAAACACTTCCTCAGAGAAGTGTGCATACACGACGTCGTCATAAAGATGGAAATGCAAAAAATTAATGGAAAATGGCGGTACCTACCACTGTAATCGGATACATTGGGTTGATCACGGTAAACAGCAGGATATGATTTGGCTTGTTGTCATCTGGTCGTTTCCTGCGTGGCTCGTCCATCGATGTGTTGAAATTCTAAAAATAAAAGGAAATAATGTGAAAGGTACCGTACTCAACCTCAACTTTTCACATATAAATTTAAATGACTGTCTTACACCTTTTGAGTTTATGAATTAACCTTTTATCGCAAAAGGGCATGCTGAAATTTACGCTATGTTACTTCTGCCGTTCTTTGTCGAAGAATTACTATACTACGGTTCCTAGTGCGAGAGAATAATGAAATGTAAAATGCTGACTCGTTCCTAAATTAATATGAAATACAAGTTTGTGTACAGTGAAAGCGGTGGACTGGTGGAAGGGGGAAGGGAGGGGGGGACTATTATACTAGTGGTTTTCAAGGACCAGCTATAAATGTCAATCCCGATGAAGACACGGCGAAGAAAAGAAAAAAAAAACGAAAAGTGAGACTCGCCACATGTAACGCACAAGGAAAGAGAAGAAGTTCTTGAACAATTGAAAATCAGGACATAATGGTTATCACTGAGACTAAGAAAAAGGGAAACGGTGAGGTAAAAATGGACGGCATACTACATATATGGAGCGGAGTAAAGAAAGAGTGGACAGCCAAAGCAGGAGTGGGTATAATTAATAAAGAAAAAATTTAGAAAAAACATCAAAACATGGGAACCGGTAAGTAAAAGACTCATAACAATGCGGATCACGATCTACGGCAGAGAACTACCTAGGTCATCGAAAAAGAAAGCTTCTCGGACGCCTTACAAGACGAGATAAAGCAAATAAAACAAAAGGAGAAAATTATTATTGCAGGAGACTTCAACGTAACAAAAGAAATTAATAAGAAAAGAAATTAATAACGTAACGGAAAATACGAAGAAGAGGTAACTAATGACAACGGAGAAAGTTTCATCAAACTATGAGAACTGAACGACTTTAAAAGTTACAAACGGATTTTTCCAACATAAAGACATCCATAAATACACCTGCACCCAAAAAAACCAGAAACATCAGATCAGGAGCCGAATTTGGAAGTGACCATAGATTATTGGCAACATACAACCAATCAACATACCCACACGTCAAATAATGTATGCTACAAACAGGGATAGAAGCTTGAGGAGAAGAAGAAGGGAAAGAAAGGAAATATCAAAATAATCTCAGTGGTAAAACGATAAACGAAATAAAAGAAAATACAAAGAAAAAACAGAGAAATAAAAAGACTGGTAAACAAGAAAAAGAACGAAAATTGAGAAAAGACATGCCAAAATGTACACCAGTTCATCGGTGGTGGAAGTTCAAACAGAAATGAAATGACGTATATACCACACATAGAAAACGAAAAAAGGGAACAACGCTATAAGAAGCTCGTCACGGAAAGAAGGCAAGAATTTGTATTAAAAAAGTCAGAAAAAGAAGAAGAGGGACAACTTATACAGCCCAGAAAATATGGACCGGAGAAGGTGCTAAGAATGGTACAGCTAATGTTTGAGAAAGCAATAAATGGAAAATAAATACCAGACGAGTGGAAAGACTGAAAATTATCAAGGAATTAGTGTCACAGCAAGTATAGGAACTATGTCAACATTAGATATACCAACAACACTGATAAAGGCGATGGGAAAACTGGTATAAAAACATCAAAATACACAAAAAATTGGCAACAGCGTAGTCAACAAAGTCACAACGTCAACTTCACCAATTCTTTTCAAGATATTCCTGGAACATGCCTTGAAAACCTGGAAACATAAATGCGAATAAATGTAAAGAATGAATACTTTGACACACTTTGTTTAGCGGATGACCAGGTTGTGATAGTCCAAGAGGACCTCAGTTACATGGTCAGGAAGTTAAAGGAAGAATATGAGAAGGTAGGATTGGAAATAAACTTGAAGAAGATAATGTACATTACAACGACGAAAGAGAATGCAGTCAATTTACCAATAGAGGACAACATTGAAATAAAAGGAACAAACAACTTCTCTTGGGCTTTACACTGCCTAAAAATGCTACTATGAGGAGGAAAAAAAGAATAGGCTTGGGCACACACGATCCATTCAGTTATATAGGACAACCTCAAGATAAAAAACGAAAAAGTTAATATACGATACAATTGTAAAGAGTATAATGACATTTGCAGCAGAGGTATGGGTCACAAATAAAAACAATAAAAGAAAAATCCTAGCTAGAAGATACCGAGTTATAAATGAAGAAATCGGAAGAATGAGAGTGGAAAACAATGTAATACATCACATAGAAACCAAAAGACTAATTAATATGTTACGAACATTTTAGAAGGGCGAGGAACAGATGCATCAACAAAGTAATTGGAAGAAGAAAGGGCAACCAAGATCATACACAGATGAGATAGAAGAGCCAATGCGAGGAAGACAGTTGGGAGAAGGATCACGGGAAGTTAGATCAGAAAGGAGGGCCCGATTAAAGGAAGGAAGACGGCTACGGCTATAGACCCCTTGTATATTATTGACTCAAGTATTATATTAGTGACTTTTCGAGTGTGGTTATTTTTCGTTACATATATATTAAAATTGTTAATAATACTGTTCCTATTAGCTGAGAGGTTGAACTCGAATTATAATTACATTGACTTTCAGACCCCTTTTTGCCACAGATATCAAAATGTTGCCCTAAACCGTATTTTGGAAAATAAATGTACTATTATTATTATTATTTCAAAAATCTGCTATTTACAATACAATTTGATTTGCAAATTTTAGCCATCACCATCCGAGTAGACAGATGAACTATTATAGTCGTTGGATTTCGGAGAAATAATAATAATTACCATGTTATCAGCATTGTTTCTTCCCTTTTAATCACATGTTCGACGCACTCCATTTTTCACAATCCACTGCTTTTATTCCCTCTTCAATACACGAACTTTACTTGCGCCCAATTCTATGGGACTCAATTCACAGTGATATGGCGGAAGGCAAGGCACCGTTTTATTTCGTTTTGAATAGATTTTGCCCACAAAAAAATTCGTACAAAATGGTTTATTCAAATTTACAATCTCTAATAGCTTCTTTTTCAGCATTAGATTTGAGAAATTTCTTCTTATTTAAAACCCAATGATAAGGTCACTTTCACACGTATTTTTTCGGATTTTCTTGAGTTTTAGATCGCATTATCCACAACTCTAACAGATCCAGGAAGAATAAGTTGTCTTTAGTCCGCTTTCATTTGAATCATCAATAGTATCATTGATAGTATCAATAAAAATTTGTTGAATGGAATTATGACTTGTTAGGATGTCATTAAAAGTCGACTTTTTATAATAATTTACCTTAAAATTTAAATGATATCGCGACTAGATTTAGACACATCCACAGTTCAATTTCATTTTTATTCCGTAACGACAAATCCATTTTGCTACCGATGTCAGTAATTATTAATCTTTTTTTTTCCGGGGGTGATTTTACTTCAGTTTAAAATCCTTCAATGAAAGGTTGCCAGGTGTATCTTTAATTTTTTCTCCTGGCATATTTTACCAACGGTATATCCATCATTTACCCAAGTTTCGTCCAAATAATAGATATTCCTGCTTTCCCTTCAAAACTATCCTCTGCTCCCCAATATCAAATATTGCTGGCATATAATTTAGTACATCAGGTTTATACAATTTCTTGTTACCCATGGGCGGAATGAAATCTTCGTTTTTCATTTCGGACATTATTTTGTCCAAGATGTTTTATTAAAAGTAAAATGAGTGTATTATTCATTTCAACTATTTTTGCAACTATGAGAAACATTAGCTATCTTCAGGAACTAACCGTCACTATCGGGACCGTTGACTATCATCATCGGTACAATGTTACGCCTACGGAATAGGTCTAAGATCACAAGATTTTACAGTTCATGATTTAGAACTCCGTGGTATTCTGAAACAGAGCATAACCACTGCCAAAGTGAACAATAACCAGAACTAACCAAAAATTCAAATTTCACCTCCAAGCGCCATACATGTCCTCACGCTGCAAATTACAGCTACAAAAATACTCTAATTTACGCAAATCCGATAAGAGATCACAACATTTAAATATTTAATATTTAATGGACGTTCTTCTAAATGAGTTCATACGGCTGACGATAGTAACTTTCTACTTGTCTCTGATATCCGACATGTACTTTCAATAGTTAACGTTCTCCTTTTCCTTTTGTGATTGTTTGTTCAATTTTGAAGTACCTCTTTGCAGTGTGTTTTTACCTTTCAATTTTTGACATTTTTAAAGATGAACAAATATCTTCTCTAGTTATGTTTTCTGTTTTCAACAGAAAATCAGATATCAAGAAATTACCTTTCGAATGAACCTACTACCTTCATGCACCAGCGTTTTGGATGTTTTGTAATTTCGACGTACCACAGATACCATGGAAAGTTGAAAGTGAAAACAAAAAAAAATCGGGTAAATATCAAATCAATCCGCAAGATTTTAAACCCAAGCAAAACTTTGTCACACCTTACCTATAGAGTCACCCATAAATAATTAAAACTCTAAATGCAAACGCTATTTGATTTCGCTGCACGATATCCCTGCCAAAAACAAGAATCGATGCACCGGCCGATTTTATCTGAAATTTTATCTGAAAATCTTACTTTATTGGCTGCTAATCGCAATAGTTCAGTAGTGGTTAAGGCAGACCATTGCCTCAGATTTATTTTGCACTGAAGAATAAGTTGCAGCAGATCATATCGATTTACGTTTCGTGTTATACTGTCCAAGTATTCTAGTTTCGTTTGTTTAATGTTATTGTTGACATCGCACTTTTCATAGTTAATACAGACGTTGGTGATCCGGCTCGTGCATGTTATACTCAATAACGTTTAGAAGATAGAAGAGTTTCTCTCTTGTTAAGATTGGTACGCCAATGAGCTTCAGATCAAAATCCAAAATTTTATAATTTACCCTATCAAGTGAATCTCCCAGTTTTTTACAAAAAAATATTCGATTTCATAGAAAATCTTTGAATGCACGTCTCGAAATCAGTCTCTAGAAAAAGTTGATGCAAAGTTAGTATATATTTTTCACATTTTAAAACCAACGTGTAAGCTGATTTTATAACAATTCGGAGAGAAAGAGCTTACTTAAAAAAATACAATAAAGAATTAATTAAATAATAGATTAGTTAATAAAAATGTTGTCATATGATGAGGATTTTTGCACTTATTTATCAAAATTAATGTGGACCCCTTCAAAGTTGTCCGCCCCGATCTCCTTAATTGTTGCAAACTTCATTCCTTTCATGGGTTTCTTGAGTTCCGGAAACAGAAAAACGGGGGCCATATCCGGTGAATCTGGTGGCAAGCAACGATAAGTGTGCAGGTACATTACCGTGATGCAAAATCCGTGAATTGCTTTCCCCGAATTCCGGACGTTTTCTTCGTATTGCTTCTCGCAAACGGGGCATAACTTCAAGATAATACTCTTTATTGACCGTATGACCTTGTGGTAAGAACTCTTGATGTACTACGCTACGATAATCAATGACGACAGTAAGCAAAACCTTGATTGATCGAACTTGAAGTGCTTTTTTCGGTCTTGGTGATTCTGGGTTCTTCCATTGGGCTTTGGTTTCGAAATCGTAATGGTTCGTCACCAGTTATAACCTTTTTGAGCATATCGTGATCATCATTAACATCGTTTAACACTTGTTGAGCGATGCTCGTTCGACAGTCCTTTTGTTCAAAATTAAGCAGTTTCAGAACAAATTTTGCTGCTACACGTTTCATGCCCAAAACTTCGGAAAAAGTTACATGTCACGAGCCAATAGAGATGCCGACGTCTTCAGCCACTTCGCTAATAGTGATTCGACGATTTTTTAACACCATTTGTTTTGTGGCGCCCAGAGCGAGGTTAGTCATCGGCGTCTTGTCGGTCATCTTGAAACAGCTTGTACCACATATAAACATTTTTTTTGCTCAATTGGATCGAATCATTAGCTAAAATTATTTCTCATCGTCTATAACTGGGTCGCTTGATTTTAATTAGAAATTACGGCCCGATTACCTCGACAGCGGTCGCTTGTCGTTTGTTTTTCTAATTAGGCATGCATCTGGGCCATTTCTGCAAGTTATATCTGTTTTAGCCGGTAAAGACGTGAGTTTTTATAAATAAAAATCCTGATAAAACCTACTCCGACCTATACCCGCAAGATTTCCAGATTAAACGACCCTGCGCCATATTTCTAACAGGAAATAGATTTCACAAACTTCAAAGTATCAAATTACAATGACGCAAACTGACATTAAATATCCTGATACCGCTTTTAGATTTTTAAAGTACCGTCATGGACAGCTTAGTAGTTAGTACAACAGTGTTTTCTGGTTATATAGAATATTGTAATTCATCAAAATTCTGCAAATTTTTAAAGTGTGATATGGCGGATTGTAAACTCCAACACAGATTTTTTACGTGACCGCCAAGAGAGGGAAATAAATATTCCGGATATAAAACAAAGTTTGTGTCCTCCTCCTACTATGTAGTTACAAAGGTCAAGGAACACACGAATGAAATCAGAAAACATATTAGAGACTATAAAATACTGTGTACACCGTGTGGAACTACGAAAAAAAATTCCGGACAAAAGTTTTTTGGACTCTCCTAAAGATTTAAAATATTATAATTTTGTTGATACAGGGTGACCCAAAAGTCTTCCCCCCGATGTCAAGGACATGATACATCAAGGATATAATACTCCAAATATACGAATAAAATCTATTACTAACAATACAGATTTAATAAAACTTCAGAATTCATATCTAAAGAAACATTTAGTAGTTAATCATCTAGCTAATTTCAATAAATAATAAATAAATAAACACATAAAAAAAAGTTAACTAAAAAGGGCTCGTCGATGAACAACAACAAAAACAAATAGAAATATCAAAGTTTGCTTATACCTTAATGCGTCAAAAAAAAATTGTGATGTCATAGTCAACTAAATTTTTAAATATTTGGATATTTCTTTGTTGTTTCGACTCCAGATGAAACTAACGCTTTAAGAGGAACAATGGTAACTAAACTGTATGCACCGAATCAACGAACCCTTTTTATTTAGTTTTTTTTTAATAGATTTATTTATTTAAATTTGTTACCTTGGTTAGTTAGTCTATTATTTATTTTTGTTATTAGGTATTTTCAATCAAGCTAGATAATTAACTATTAAATGTTTCTTTAAATATGATTTCTGCCAACAAGTGTGGCAGTTTTAAATTCAACAAGAATCAATACGGCTGTTATCTTAAACCTCCATTATCTCAAAAAGTAAGTAAAATTTAAATATAAGATAAATTACAAACTTACCTTAATTTTTGTCCTAGAATTGATATCTGAATAAAAATATAGGGTGTTACCATTTGAAAATCTTGACATTTTGTTAATTGAATTCGCCAAAACGGCACAACCTATTTGGGACACTTTGTATAAGCTGAGGCGCATCTGTCAAACTGATTAAGTAGTACATGATCTCCTTAGCCTGTGGCTACATTTTTGTTGTAACATTTGGATCAGTAGCGTCACAACACAATTTTATATGAGGCAATCAAAATATAAAAAAACACAACCTCAATTTCTGCCTAAACTATGCAAAATTTGAATAGGAACTTCTTTAAAAACTGACCTTTATTTTAACCAAGGATTCAAAAAATGTTGAATTATACAGGGTGATCCATTTAAAATAAAGTTGATGTCGGGGGGACACTTTTGGAACAGCCTGTATCAACAAAATTATAATATTTTAAATCTTCCGGAGAGTCCAAGAAACTTTTGTACGACACTTTTTTCGCATCTCCTATGAGTTTCCAGATCGTCTAGTAGATCGTTTTATTTGGCACACGGTGTACATACAACTATACCAGGACAATTAAAAACATCCACCTAAAAAGGCCACTTTTCTAAATTAGCATTTTTATTATTCACAATTTTTTGCTGTCATCCAACCGATCCCAAAGCTTTGGCTACTGCCTCATGGACGTTGGCTGGTGAGTTCCCTTTTTCTCTTTGACCTTCGAAAAATGTTATTAAATTCAAGACAATTTTTTTCATTTTGATACCCAAAAACTTTTTTTCATTCTTCAGTTTGTCGCATTCTGAACAAAGTGACACACAAATTTTTTCAACCACTGATATTTCTGTGTTTGTGCTCCTCTTCCTTGCAATGAATTGTAAAAAACTAGCCAAGTTCAAAAACAAATCACAGAAAATAATAGTAAATATTTAATGTTTTATATATGTTCTAAATATTTAATTTCAATTTGATTTTTTTTATTAGATTACATATATACCACAAAACTTTTTACAAGGAACTGTCAAAGTTAAAAAAATAATCTGATAGATTGTTAAACACTTTTAGGAGACCTATTGCAAAGGCTTTTCTCGAATAACCGCATCAATCACAAATAAGTCTGTTTTTTATACAGAGTCCCAAAATGATGAGCAAAAAAATTTACAGGCTAATTCTACTGGAGAATTTAATATTAAGGTGTATGTAGTATTAGTTCAAAACCTCAAAAATAAAGGAATTAAAGGATGTCAAAAAATGAATTTTCCTGGAAACGGGTTTTTCTATTTTCCTGAATAAACTTAAATACAGCACACTATTTTTTTTGCAAATCTGGATTCCCCTGAGTCGTTTGTTGATAAATCGAACTTGCTAATGTTTCGCCAATCACCCTGTTGGCTAGTTCAGAGGCTAACTGAAACAGTTTCAGCAATTTCCATTTATCAACAACCGAGGCGGAAGGGATCCAGAAGATTTGTAAATGGTATAGTGGAAGCTTCTCTAAAAAATTATGTTTTTTTTGTCTATTTCAAGATAAAATTACCAAACAACAAACAAGCTTAGCTGCCTTTTATTACAAATTTTAACCAATAAACTACGACCACTTACAAAGGCAGAGGAGAAGGAGAAGAGAATAGAATTTTAAAATATTTGGGGAACAATGATAGTTATTTCCAACATTTAGTGTATATTAAGGTGGTTTTCACTTACTACGCCAGGCTACTGCTTCAATTATTTCCGAAAATGTTTTCGATTACATGAGTTCTTGAAAACTGTATAGTAAGAAAAATTGTTCGGAGATTAACTTAGGGAGACTAACCACGGGAGATTCGGTATGAAAATTTCACGCAAAAACGAATATAGAAACGTCATTACTTTTACTAAAGCTGTCAAGCCAGAGAAATTTCCACTTATCAATCTTGTAGGTAGAGTGGGCAGATTTCTGAAACAATACATGTGTTAAACACTACTGGTGTGAAATTTTCGTTTAAATTTCTTGTCACATATTCATAGACATAATTACCCACCAAAAATAATTCGATTTTTCGAGAAAATTGCTTATATTTCCAAAACTTTGTCATTTCAGTTATATAATTATGATATATAATACAACATAAGTTATAAATTATCTATCAATTGAAAGGAATTTTAATTATGTATGAGAATATTGAATATGTGAAAAATGTGACATTCTTGCTAATTTTGTATAAGGACGTAGCATCATTATCATTATTATTATTATTATTATTCTACAGGAAACTAGTGCCCAGCATGTTGGCAAAGTGCAACCATAGCTTAAGCTTAAACTTTCTCAGTAGTGAAGTACCCAAGCAATAATATTTTCAGCCGAAAAATATAGAGATAATTAAACATCTCGAAAGCCGTTAGTATAGAGAAATATTTCACAAAAATGGCCAGATAGATGTGACAACGTGTTTATGTTTATGGGAAATGAAAGATCTGTCTCCTAAAAGAACATCTCGTCTATGTCCGCCAATTAAACAAAGGATGTGATGCGCGAAGCGCACTACAGACTGTTTATGCTTGTCGTCATCCAATGCCACCAAATGTCATGAAGAGTGACGAGAGAATATTTCGACAATATTTCGAGCGCCAAAGGAGAGTGTCTCTTTTTATATTGTCAAAAAATGACCTTTCCGGTCTCCTTTCAATTTAAAAACCTGCAAGCCGCGCGTTTAATTCAAGATAACGTGCTTTTGAAGGATCGTCCGATAACAAGCGCGAATCAGATTAACTGGTCAAGGCTTTGATTTCTTAAACTCGGAAAGTGTGAAAATGTGTGCGCTGCGCTACTCGATCGTACATTTTATGCACACTTCGGATCGAACTGGTTAGCCTCGGTGGGGTCAACGCGCGCGGACGTTGCCCAGAGATAGAATCTGTTATATTTTCTTCTTATTGCAAAACGCGTCGATTGTCCCTGGACGGTAAATGGCGGTCAGTGCACTCTTTATGATATAATTTTTGAGACACACGATGACGAAGCGCCGATAACAAAAAACTAGAGTATATTTTAGAAAGTAATAACACTTCATTAGGTGAGCAAAAGGACTACTAAGTGACCCAATTAATACTCAAGCCACCAGCTTCCTTTTATTGTATCAACTATAGTACCAGCCGGCTTTGGGTCAATCTAGCCAACCCTGAAATTGGTGTGCCAGAGGCATCCCGCTAGCATACTTGTAAAAAGGAATGATTTTTATTTTAATGGAATAAAAAACACATTATACTGAAATTAAACCATAAAAAATCATAATATTCTTTGAGAGAAACTGTTCTCTTGACGTTGTAATTAACGGGTCCACGCAAAGATCCGACTGATCAACTAGTCAATATTACACATTCTGTCCTCTTCTTTATTTATTTATTAATTGACAATTTAGGTTGCCTAAGTACAAAATACCAAAAAAGCATCCCCGTTATATCTTAAAAAGATAGGCTTAAAACTGAATCTAAACTTTACCAATTATCAGCACAAAATTAAGTTATATTCTAGAAAACATTTTTCATTCGGCATTTTAAAACCTTTAATAAGAAAATATATGAAAAAATATGAATAGATGAAAATTAAATATATTTTGTAATCTGGTGATTGGAAACTTTTCTGTCCTATGTTGGTTAGCTAGTTCAAACAGAACATCTGTCTCTTGCGTTATAAATTGGTATTGTTTTTGATAAGAGATAAGGAGAGTTAACTTAACCGTTTAAAACATTGTGCAGCTTTAAGAGGTCTGTTAACATTCTTTTGTTTTGGAGAGTTAGTAATTCTGGTTTTCAATATTAGTGTTTTATATACGAGACATCCTAAAAATAGGTTTTCTACTTGTATAATACAGTGCACGAAGAGATTTAGGGTTTTAAAAGTATACTGGGTTTCTATTTCTTTATTTATATAACGGTTTTGGTTTAAAAAAATGCTAAAGCAAGGTAGAGGTGGTTATTGTGGCAGTATTGTTCCAAACTTGATGTATATTTTCAAGTCATCGGCGAAGAATAGTATTTTAAATGTTTGAAACATTTTTGTAGTGAAATAATATGTATTATAAAATGATGGGGCGAAGATGGCTTCCTGTGGTACAACGAATGTCATGTCAAAAACTCAGATCCGCCAACTATCACTATTTTTTTAACACTAATATAAGAGCTGGATGATCTAGCTATATCCGCCAGCGCCCCGAACTCTGCAAACCTAATCGACAATATTTGATGTTCCATGTTGTCTAGTTCATTACTAAACTTGGTCCACTTGATCAAAGAACAGCTTAAGGTCTTAAAAAAATTATTTGGCGGGTTGTGTCTTGCTTTTTTTACTCCCGCTCATAGGATTCAGTTGGCAAAGATATGGCGGTGTGAGCAGCAGACTATATTTTCTAATATATCTTGCAATGCATATTTCATAAAACACTGTTAATGTACATTTACTACAACTGTAATAGTTAATACTTTAACAAAGTATCTTAACATTCAATACTTTTGGTGGTTAAGTAGTCGATAACTTCTTGTTTTCGCCGAAATGAAGCTGGAGCCCCGTCTGTACGAGCGCTAGCTTGCGTTATCCATGACTTCTATATCAGCCTGAAGAAATTTTATAATTTCACCAAAATAATTTCGCGCATGACACGACTGAGAGCAAACCTTTTTTTTCGTTGATATTTATTTTATTACTTATCGTATAACACTGTAAACACTGCGGCTTCATAGCAACTGCTGGTACTTTAAACTAAACAAACATACTTATAAAGGCGCTACGGTAAGTATGTCCTAATTACTATGTGATTAAAGTGTCGTTGATTTCCATTTACCCCATCACAAAGGAATAAAAAGTGGCATATATCAGATAAAATAGTGAGTGGTCAGGTCAGAAGCCAAAAATAATTTTAATTTTGATTGACCCGCCTATGACCGAGACCGAAATTGAGCTGCACTGAACTGAACCTATTAATCCACATTTTACCCTAAATAGCCTATACTTGATTAGTTTACACTTGAACGACAATATACTGGATGCTTTAAAAAACCGCCAACGATCACCTGAAAATTCAGTAAAAATATTTTTATAAATAAATTAAGCAACCATTTTTATACGACAAATACTGTGTTGAACACATAAATGATTTAATTTTTGTGATCTAGGTAAAAAAATAGGATGTTGTGCTTTCTTTGTGCTCAATACAAATCCCAGAGTCCTGAAAAATGTGGGAATTTTTCAGCACACCCGGTATTATTTTGAAAAAATCATCGACTGACTTCAACTGAACTTTTATTTAGATATTAAATAAGCATGATCGGAGGTTTGAACAACAGCTTACAGTAAGCAAACTGGTAACTCAAAACACAGAAGAAAGAATAATAATTAAAAACTTGATATAAAACGCTGGCCTGGACCACACTTAAAGCAATAAGACATCCAAAGTAGTGTCCAATAAATGATGGCAGATTATAAAAACTTATTAAATGGAAACAGACCAAACTTCGTCGAAGAGAATTTCACCGCACTTACAGCTGAAGTTTTCCCCATTGAATTGATGATATATCTTCCTTTAACAGTAACTGAAACGCCAAGGGAAATGCTTAGAACGAGCTGAGGTACCGAAAGAATGTAAATGGCCTACATTAGCACAAAAAAGTAAACCAAAGGGAATAAAGTGAAATGTGAAAATGATAGAATTAAAAAGTTGAAGACTGTGACATATGGCTGACCCCATCATGCGTATTTTATATCGACTTCTGTCGAAAACAGCTGACTGAAAAACGCATAAAATGACTAGTGTTCGGGTTGGTCAATTGCCCATACCAATTGATTCGATTAAAATGTTTTCAAATGATATCTAGCAATTGTCAAGTGTTATCTATCATTATTTCGGTCAATTGTCACAAAAAATATGACCGATCAATTCTACAACCCTAAAAATGACATTACAACGAAACAGATATACAGTGGCTCTTGGGAAAAAATTGTATTGTTGATTGTTAGCAACCTGGACTACAAATTTTCAAAGTAAATAACGTTTTCTACATAAATAATTGAGCTGCAAATACCTAAACAGTAAGCTTTGGAAAATGCAACTGAATATTGCCATAACAACCAAAACAACAATGCACAGTTCTGACTAGGTAGCATTTTACGAATATTTTTAACAGGCAATGTTCGAATACATATTTATTTATTTTAATTTAAAAATTTGTTTTCCTTAAACGTTGAGGAAATTGGTTTTTTAACGTCGTAGACTTCGACGACTATGTTTACAAAATCTTTCCGGACTTGTCACCATCCAATTCCTTTAAATTACTCGATGGCCCTCTCACATTCAGCATACCACCGTGTAAATATTATATAGTAAACAAAGCGAATCGTAAACAAATAATACCAATGCAATTTTAACGACTATGGACATTTAACTGGAAATGGAACAACAATTAAATAATGTTTCATTCAACAAGTAGCGATAACACACGTTCAGCACCAAGAAATCTGGTCGTCTTACAATTGTTAAAGGATCGCTCAACAACAATAACAAACAGAAACACTCGCTTACAGTCAAACGGGTTACATTTCCAATAATCAATAAATTAAACTGTGGACGAGTTCTCCTTCCGCGAGCATTTTCCGCGCTTCCCAACATTACCGAAAAATACAAACACCGAAATCCCATGGATCAGACAGGAACTGTCTGGATGGGATCGGATGAGGACTCACAAATCTAACCACCACACAAAGCTTGGGTGGAAAAAACATGTAATTTACCTTGTTGTTGACCGAGTCAGTGTCCGTCCTCTGCCTTTTATTGCCGTTGAACGCCATTTTGATGCAAAAGATAATAATGTACTAAAAATATCGGATCTTACTCCTCGAACGCGACCCGCTATACAGACGGCACGCGTAAAACTGTCAATTTTACGGAATGAAGTAGAAGGCAGGCTTAACCGCCATTTCCAGTATCGGGGAAATAGCGGCGACCTCTACCGGAATCATTTGAGACATCTAAAACTTGTTTCTAGAAAAAAGCAGATTTCTAAATTCTTGGTGTATGTTTTTGACTTAACTAACTAAATGGAAAGCATAAGCCTAAACACAAACTAACCAAAACTTACCAACCAATATAATGATTAACGCTTCCAAAGGAAAACAATGCTTTTTCCTTCCTAGTAAGCTTTAGAGTAATAAGACATTTATCTATGCAAGAAATAATTACATATAATTTGTTGTCTATGCTCAAAACTTCAAGTTTGTAATTATCCTTTGCTCTTTTTTTTTAAGTGCATAGTATGCATAATTGAAAAATCTATGCGCGGAAAATTTCTGGATAATTGAAGATTGGTGTATTATGGGACCTACACGCGTACTCCACAAATCCTGGAATTTACAGTCAAGATCCCGAAATCCTCAAGGTCAGGAGTGACGATTTATGAGTTTTTTCTTTTGAGGATTTTCAGAGTACCATCCTACACAGTAGTGTATGTATTTTATGGGCTGGGTGGATCTGGCAAGTTAAACTTCACTGAAATTACTGGGAAGTATTTTAATTTAAAGCAAAAAGACTACTCCAAACAAATACAATTTATATGAAGCACATAGTGTTAAAGTGCAAACAAATAATGGGTATTCGGAAACTTGATTCCAAAATTTAATTTTCCAGCCTGAGGAGTATGAAGTCTGCGCATTACCTCTTTAATTTCATTTACACTAATTGGAGGTTGATTCAAATGAACTGAACTATAGTCAAGATCCAGTCCTTCAAATCGGGGAGTGCCATTAAACATAACAGAGGAATAATAAGAACCCTGCAAATGTTTAAATGGATCCGTTGTAGATTTTGTATCGGCTCTAACCAACAAGGCATAATCTACAATTTCGGCAACTGTCTGAAATGCATAATAAGACAAAATGTCTAGCGCATCTTGATTGAAGGCAATCAGGTTTTCAGGGTCCACCCAGAGCTTCAAATGCTTAAGGTCACCATTTGCATTCTTGAAAGATGTACACCTGGCTTTGTGGAATTCCAAGTACTTTTCCTCGTCTAGGGCTTGTGTAATTCTGTCTGCACGTATTTCTCTCCTTAGTTTTACTTCATCTACATAGGATGTATCCATGAATTCACCAGTTTCATCCAATTCTTCAATGAATTCTAGTAAATTATTCTTTGGGATTTCGTCAAGATCCACAGTTTCAGAATTGCTTTGCAGTCTTTTTAATTTATTTTTTAATATTTTGTTGTGTAAGTATTTAATAAGGCGTTGCATTTTAATCTTGTTGTGTCTGAGCAAAAAAATCAAATTTTCTCCCGTCAGCATTTTCCCATCCCAATACTTTATGGATTCTTCTATGATAGTTCGAAGCTGTCTCAAAACAATGCTTTCCACCAAACAAACTGTTTCTGGGTTTGGTTCATGACTGTCACCGAAACCATACATCATTAAAGATATTTCTTTAAAAAAGGTAATTGTTTGATTCAACTTCGAAGTTTCCATGGGAGTACGGGAACAACTTTGCACTATTAATATGTGCAAATATCCTAATCACATTTGAACTCTACAAAATTGTTTAAGTATGGTTGGTTTGTCATGCAAGATTAGTTTTGGTCAGTTAAATGATAGATGAGATTCGATTTATTCTGGGATCATGCATTTGTAGAATAGCAATATTTCATGCTACATGCTATAGACAGACAAGTGTGGAGCAATAGAAAGAAATCAATTTATTTGAATTAATGTATTTGTAAATCTTGTTTTTTACCATTTCGTAGTCTCTGGTCCTTTCACAATGTTTTGGAAGCGCATTATGTTCCTTTATTTTCAAAATTTGCACTTTGTGGACAATGGCAGTGTTATTAAACACGGCGATAACAGATTTCAGGGATTTTGAGTATGAGATTATAAATGCGCAATACTTTTCAAATTAACACGCAAAAAGCAGATAGCCATTCAACGCAAACGGATAATGTTTTTGATGTAAGTCAAGTGTTTTGCTTGGACTTTTAATTTTGGACAACGCTATTGTTTTTAGCTTTTTATTTCTCATTCTGTTGTCTTTCTTACTTGTGTTCGTTGTCCTGCCGTTGGTTTTCATGCTCAGTATCCGACTGCAGCAATTGCTGATATTTACTCATTGTAAGTATTATCGTCTCAGTCTTATTGAAAATGATTATTTTTTAAATGCAGGGAATCAGCCACGTAATAAAAGCTACTACGAAAATTTTCGTTTTTCGGGACTGAAAAATAGGTACGTCATCGTCAAAGACGATGATGCCCAGCAAAGCTTAGCCCTTGGCTTGTGGCAGATATTGCCTATTGAGTTAGCGAAAATGGCAATTCATACTAGGAAGTTTGATTATGATGAAGCTTTAAGAAACGGCAAATACAGTGTGGTTTTGTATTTTCATGGGACAGGAGAAGATCGTACCGACAATACAATGAAGTACCAATTGCTGAGATTATTTTTCCATGTGATTGCATTTGACTACAGATGTAAGCTTGCTGATTCCTTATTAATCAAACAGAATAATTCTAAACCTCATGTTAATTTAGGTTATGGCGATTCAACAAATGGGGAATTGTTTGAGCAATCAGTAGTTAATGATTGCATACAAATTTTTCAATGGGTTAAAAATCACACCAACGCTCCAATTTACATTTGGGGACATTCATTGGGCACTGCAATATGTACCTCTATGATATCGCAATTAAACAGAATTGGAGCCATTAAAGGTTTGATATTGGAAGCTCCATTCACTGATTTAAAGGATGAAATTTACCAACACCCCTACGCGAAGGTAAGAGATTGTTACTTAAGTTCATTGTTGCATAAGAAATTTGTAGTATCTTGCCTGGTTACCGTGGTTCGAAGTAACTGTGATCAGGCCATTACTCAAAAATGGATTTGTTTTTGATACCGCGAAAAATATATTGAATGTGGATTGTCCAATAATGATTTTTCACGCGGAAGATGATGAAGTTGTTCCTTATTCAATGAGTAAACAATTATTTGCGATTGCCAAGACAAGAAAGTATGGTAGACTGGCAAATCTGACATTTCTATACATATTCAATGAATCTCTAAGGTACAACCACATATTTATGTATAGGGATTCATATATGTACTTTTATATATTGTGAGTATATTAACACACTAGAGATATTTAACATAACTAGTCACTTGTTGCAGGAACTTCCTCAAAGATTGCAATGAAAAAAATTTTTTAGGCTCACATCAAAGTTAAGTGCGGCTGTGATATTACTTGATCTACTTAAGCGATACAGGCATAAAATGCCGACTTTAGGATATTTTTGTAAGGTGTACTGTTAGTTATAAAAATATTTTCAATAAAACAATTAGGTTATTGTTTGTTTCTCGCATTAGTCCGGGCCTGACCCAACGGTGCATTGCATAAAGACACGAAGCGGGAAATGATTTTGTCCAATTCGCAGGTGATTCCGCGTTTATAAACGTTGCAAACCTTATGCATAAACAAAGTTGACCCATAGGCATTTAATGGATGTCGTGTTTATCGTAGTTTTGTGAAATATTCTTCGGTATGTGTCATCACATGTCGCAGGTAAAAATGTATTTGTTTGAGCAATTACTTTAAGAAAAGTGGTTTTTGACCATTTGGTATCCAATCAATCCTAACGCGTTAATTTTCAAAATGCCGATCATCCCAGGTTAAACTTCAATGTTGCCGCATGTTACGACGAGGCTGCTCATTTATCGGCGTGAAGCTGGCTTCCGACTGTCCGAGCATTTGCAATTTTTAATTTTAATGTTTATCCCACAGATAATGCAATTATTGTTCCTAATACCTTTAAAATAGGCTGCAACTAGTTGCATATTAGCTTTTACACAATTTGTACATTTGGCAACGATGATGGAGTAAATAAGGTCAGGTTGGGGCATGAGGACGCTAGGAAAGAAAGTGTACAGGGTTGGAATAAGGAGATATTTTAGGTTTTAAATCGGCACCGCATAGCCCTCAAAATTGCTGAAATCGGCTTAATACCGATATAGATTCTGGCAACGAAAATACATGGGTAGTCAACAACTATAAAGTACTATTAACTGAAGAACATGTGAAAACTGTCCATTTGGAGTAAGCCTTCGATAGTAATGCCAATTAATTTAACCGTCCAACGTAACCAAGTTACGTTTTTCTCCACATTCGTCGCTAACCGCTGCGACTAGTGTAACAACGTTATATTCGTCCAAAAATTTAAGCAAAAAATGTTTTCATTTAATATGGGATCTAATCATTAACGAATTTTATTTTCTTTTGCTATACAATTATTTTATTTTATTTTTTGCTACACGCATAATTTTAATATTAACATTATTAAACGAAGTTATTTTAATGCTTCTTACCCGACTGGAGAAGAAAATTTGTTTCTTTCACTAGCACTGCACTGTCAATAAAAGGGAAATTCTTAAAAATAGAGTCTGAAGAATTCCACTTTATTTTAATAATCATCTGGTTGATAATAAGGAATCGAAATTTTAAGATTTATTCCCAATTTAACGCCAACGGTTTAATTATAGATGAGTTATCTTGTAAGGAATTACATTATTAAGGCTCTTACAAATAAAATCTAACAAAAATGAAAATCTTGAATCATTTGTTTTTTGTACTTATAATAGTCTTTAACACTTATATGATGCTTAAAATTTACAAGTGCGGTAAACGGCATTTGACTCACGAGTTTATTTGATACGAACGGAGCGCGGCGGAGCGAGTGTTTAATAAACGAGTGACTTAAAAAGTTTACCAAACGTGTTGCATACTATACTTTTTCTACGACCGTTTATGGGCCCATTGTCGCAAAACAACGCAAATACATTCACTGACATATGATAGTCACAACTGACAAACGTCAAAATTGAAATCGTGGGAAATATCTTCGAAAACATCCGATTGCTCCGAAACTCGTTCGGTAAAACCTCGGAAATGTCCGAAGTGGCAAGTTCCGTGGGAAACGAAACTGGCGTGGTAAAGTGGCGCTTCCCGCACGCTAGATCGGTGTGTAATTAGATATTTTACAGATGAACAGCTTATCTTCTTCATAAACCCTCATTTTTTATTGGAAATTTTTATTAAAATTTGCAGCAATGCATAATTCCAAAATAAAAAACACATTATGTAATTCAATTTGACTGATGAGTTGTTGTAATTAAAATTATTATCAGGCTGTTTTTTGCCCTCCTGAAGAATTTACATTTTGTGATTTGACGGTGGACTGAATGCTCATGTTTTTGAAGACTATTTCCAACTGGGTCTGTTGCAGTCATGGATAATTCTTATGTCAAGAAAATCCAAAAAAATACCCATATCTTCTTGAAAAAAAATGAAACATTCAGCTTACTTTCAGAAAGATAAGCTGAACCAAGGAGACAAATTGGTACGAAATTTATTGTCGACGAAGTCGCTTCAAAACTTAATTAACTCTTGCAAGCGGAAATAAAGACATTGGTTGTAAAAAATGAAGTGCGTCGAAGGGACGACTATACATCTCTCGGAACTCGGAACATAATGACCAAAATTTACCAACGAAGGTGTTGACCATAGCAGATTTTTACAATTTCTTACAATTTATCTATTTCCGTATTATTCTTACTTCTATATAGGTTTTTATGTACTTGATTTTAGAATATTTAATATTTCAATTATCTGCTAATTAGGAATAGAGAGAAATCTAAAGACCAATAGTAATTCTTTTTCGTTTTAGAATTATCGCCCTCGCGTTGCTACCAGAAAAATCAGGTGTCGAAAATGTTTCATTGGGACGTGCGCTTACATGTAAGTAGCGAATACATTTTTGTGATGCCTTTGGGGCGAGTTGTTTTCAAGAAATAACCGAAATGTTGACAAAGGCATGTTGTTTTTCTGAAGGAAGGCGGATATTGTTTATCACTTACTAATAAAAAAATATTATGATGTAAACTATAACCATGACCAATTTTTTTGGCTTTGACCCTTCGATCTACTACTACCACGATTGCCGGTTGTTTTTCTTACTTATACAGGATGATTATTATGAAACATATATCACTGTTTGTTAAAATCATTAAAATCGACCATCAGGTTTTTGATCTCCAAAATTGCCACTTAGAAAGAGCCGTATGAATTGGCAGAATATTTAGGGAACAAAACATTTCTTTCTAATGTTGCAGACCTATAAATTTCATTGTACTTTGACATGACGCATATTTCACTGTCAACCCTGTAGGTTAATAAATAAAATGCACCGATAGATATAACTTGTTTTTTGTCATCGGCTTTTAGCGCAGTCCTGCTTCTTCTTGTATTCATTATACTTTTCGTTGTGGTACCCATGGCTTTCAAGTACAGCGTGGAAATCCAGCGGGGTTTGATATTCCCTACGTGTAATATATATACATTTTTTCATTTATTGCAATATAAAGAAATCCGTTGTACATTTTAGATTTGATAGAGGATCAAAACTATTCAGACGTTAACAAATTCGGGATCAGCGGCGTGCGTAACATGTACATTGACGTCACGACAAAGGACAACCGTTCAATAAGTTTGGGTGCCTGGCAGATATTGCCCCTGGATATGGTGAGCGACCTGCTAACTAACGAGGATTACGATTTTGATGGGGCGTTCGATAACGCGCGGTACAACATACTGCTTTATCTTCACGGTAACGGCTCGGACCGTACCAAACACGTCGAGCTGTATAACATTTTAAGGGAGATTTTTCATATCCTCGCCGTGGACTACAGAGGTTGACCGGGTATCCTTAGGGCGAGAGTTATCATTATTGTTATGTAATTTTTAGGCTACGCTGACTCAACGAGGGCGGAAATAACCGAACAGGCCATAGTAAGCGACCTCGTTCACGTGTACCAGTGGCTACGAAAACAGAGCAATTCTAGAATATTTATCTGGGGGCATTCGTTGGGGACCGGCGTCGGGACCCAGCTGGTATCCGCCTTGAAGGTGGATAACCAGGTGCCATCTGGTTTAGTTTTGGAAGCGCCGTTTACTTCGGTGACCGATGTTATGAAGATGCATCCCATCGTTAGGTTCTATTCGTTTTTGCCTTGGTGCAAGGCGACTATTTTGGATCCGATTGTAGAAAACGGCATGGATTTCAATTCGAAAAAGTACGTTGAAGATGTCGATTGCCCGATTATGATCCTCCACGCGATGGATGACGACATCATACCAGTTGAAATGGGTTTAGAGGTAAATAATAGTTCTGACGAATGCAGATCAGAGTAGATTCTAACGGCGGCGGAAATTCAAGGGGAATTCATGCATTAATTCAAAATTAAAATTAAGAAAACAACGGTTCACCGTGACATTTGGTGAAATAATTCAAAATTTATGCTTACTTGAAAAGTTATTCTTCTTTATAGTGAATAATTCCATTTCGCCCTCTTTAACAGAAAATAGGAAATAATTGTACGTGTGCGAATTGAAGGTTATAATTCCAAATAGTTGAGTTTGACATTCGTGACGCACACGTGCATACTGGTTTAGTTAGTGGAGTTCAAAGTCCGCCTGGATTTTTCACCGTAATTTTTATATTAAATTAGTGTTAATATTAACAGACGTTTGCGCGAACCCACCATAACTTCCGAGGGTTTCAAAATATTTCGTTAATAACATTTGAACGGCTAAAAAAAATTTCGAATAGTAAAACAACTTCAGTGTTTCAGTTTTAGCGAAAAACGGAATGGAAATAATTCAAATTCCTTAAACTCGTTCTCATTTCATGACGTCAGTGCTCGTATCGATACAGCTAGCAGACGCACAAGCAGTCAAACGTTATCATATGTGTCATATTAGATATTACTTGAAAAATTTTAAAAAAATTATGTCAGCCATCGTTCTGAAATACTCATAGATTTAAATGGTATTTCATATATATTTTGAATTTACATTTTTTACATTAGGACCACACATTATTATTTTTCTTATCTTCCTTATCTAGCTCACCGCTAGTTCACACTATTATAGGAACTTACAAGCATGGAAAAAAGTATGGAAACTTTTTATTATCATGTGCATATTTGCTCCTGCAAATTATTATACCGTTTACCGTTTACATAATTATATTTCTTAAATCAGTATGTGGTTAATTTGCAAAGATTTATTTTCGTTAGGATATATATTTTTTAAAGAAATTTCAAATTAAAGGTGGAAATAAGAACGGAAACCTCTATTAAAAAAATATTTTGCAAAAATATGATTTATTATTTTGTAGCATAGCCTTGAGCATCTAAGGGGGTCTGGCATCTTTTAGGCCCACAATCAGCCAATATTTGTAGTTTCTGCAGGAATTTGCGAGTACTCTGATTCCACGATAATAAAGAATTTTGTGTTTTTGGAATGCATTTGAATACGCCAGTTCAAGACATGACAAAGATGTTCAGTGGGGTTCAAATCGTGATTGGGATGGTCATTCAGTACAATACACTTAGGTTTTCCTCTCTAAACTACCCGTTCAACTATTTTGGATGCGTCTTTCGGTGATTGGGATGTTGAAATCGCAATCGCAATGGCATCTCTTTTTCTGGAAAACTAACCGTATTCCATTTTTATCCAAGGCAGATGAGCTCTCATAAACTCAATTCAGGCATTGGGTTTCTTATAGTTCTATGCGCTAGACATTTTGTTTTTAATTTGCCTCGATGATTTGCGGGGGTCCAGTTTCAATATTCTTAAAATAGTTTGAAAGTAATTTTGTTTTACGTGCCAACTTGCACGCATTTCTCACATCAATACGACTTTGCACTTACCGCATTTTTTAAAATAAATCAATTTTTTGTCTGAAAATAGGATGAGCACAGTAGAATCATGACTAAAATACCTTTATAAAACCACAAAGTCAAATAGTAAAAAACATAGCAAAAATTGCTTGACATTTGTTAAACGTGGTATAAAGGTATAGCAGTGGCGTATGTCTCTTATTGTATTTTAATACAAATATTATTAAAAGTTTCCATACTTTTTTCCACCACTATATATTTTCACTCTTTTATCATTTTTTTACATCACAATTTTCTATTTTTCTTCTGCACTAAATTTCGCGGTACACCAACCAATACCTTGTCCTGATTATTTTTCGAAGTATTTGGCGGTAATTTTTGGTATTTTTAGCTCTCTCAAATAGCTGATAGCAAGAGAAACGGGACTTACCAGGGTAAAGTTATTCTTCACATATATGAAGCGTTGGGCTACAGACACATGAACCTTTGGAAAGCCCCGGAGCTACCGCAACACGTCAAGTAACGCTTCACTTCAATTTATTAACAACCAATGCTGACGTCATATTATTTCAGACATTTCGTCGAAGAGTGTGCGAGGTTCGAGGCGTCTCAATAATTCGTCGCGGAACAACATTGCCTGTGATATTTCAATAATAAAAATGTTCGGGGTGCACGTTTAAATACTGTTTTTTTTTATTTAATTACATAGTAAAGTTTCAATTTACACAAACGTAAAATTTGGTTACAAATACTAGACACGTAAAATAATAAATAGCCGAACGAAATGTTGTGTGGCCACAATTTTGACTTCCTTGAGATCACATAAAAAATAACGTTTCGAAAAGAAAAAGAAATCCGTGCGTTATATTATAGTAATATAATTAAATGCATATATCACAAAGTTATACCATATAAAATTAATGTAACACAGCGAGTGCCTATAAACCGAAAACGCGTTGTATGTTAGATATACCATATTGCATAATTATGATTGAGTTCTTTTGTTGTTCCGATATTTCGATATTGGTTTAATTGTACGTCTTATAAATTATATTATCAAAAAAAAAAGAAAGAATGAAAGAGAACTGCACAACGCATAAGAAAAAAATAAATATAAAAGAAAATGTCATTATCATTGCAATTTTTATGCGCGTACTACAAAGATTTTGTTTATTTCAAAATTGAATTTTGAAGTCGATACGCGTTTTTCCAACGAATCTATGTTTTGAAATAAATGGAAAAATGTTAAAATTTATTAAATCCTCAACATTATTTAGATGAAATCGTTCGTCCACACGGTGTCCACTAGGACGACGGTGCTTGATAGTTTGGAAACGGCAATAGAGAGTCGCACAGGTGCATAACCTAAAATTATTTCATGGTCATCATTACATTTTTTCAATTCCACTGCTGCACACAGACTTCCCCTCCCATTCTTGTGACATCTTATCATTGCATTGGTAGTCTTCCTCTACTTCTCTTAGCTGTTCTAGGTCTGAATTCAATAAGTCTATGACTCTATCTTCCATTCTAGCTCAGAGGCTGTAACTATGACATCTGTGACTTGTATTATATGTATCTTAATTTCTTATCCTATCTGTTAATGGTACTCTCAGCAGAGATCGTTTCATTCATAGTTTCAAAGCACTGGTCTTAAGTGTTACTGTTTCTGTGCCGCAGTTCAAAACTAGTGCCTGCTATGCGTTATTAAAAGTACATCATTAGCGTAATACAAGTGGAATAGTCTGATTCCATCTAGGCTCCAATTATGTGCTTTGGTGACATTGCGTCTCCTTGCCTATCATTTCATTCTATTTTCTTTACTGCTATCGTGCTTTTGTAATATCATGGTTGATTTTTTTAATAAATATTATAATTAGGACAACAGTGCACAAGAAAGTATGGTT
Source organism: Cylas formicarius (assembly GCF_029955315.1). Classification (NCBI taxonomy): domain Eukaryota; kingdom Metazoa; phylum Arthropoda; class Insecta; order Coleoptera; family Brentidae; genus Cylas; species Cylas formicarius. The sequence goes on along the minus strand of NW_026844319.1, from coordinate 13,714,022 downwards.
ATGTTTTTCCTTGTGGCACCCCCTAAACATATTTTGTATAACACACATACTAAATCTAATTATTTTTTGATAATCCCAAAAAATATATATTAATTGAACTGTCTTTTGACAAATGCTGTGCAAGATTTATTCTTTAAACAAAAACCAAGTATCCATTTTCTAAATGAAATGCCCAATGCTTTTTATTTCTTACTGTTCAAAAATTTATCAAGTCGTGCAGTTTTTGTGATTTTATTGTAACTTCTTTTTTTATTACAATAAAATTCAACTTAAATAGCAAAAACTCTTAATGTCCGTTAACCAGTGTGTATTCTTTTGATAATTTGCTATGAGTGATCAGTGGCGGCTGGCGGCACGTGCACCTGGGTGTATATGACAACACTACTGACTGACTGATAAAAAATAATACTTGCAACTTCTTTCCATAAGTATTTGTTATTAAAGTTGTATTTTGTTACATTGTTACAAAACACTTAGTTAATAAAAACAAAATGGAAATATTTTGAAAACTATGACATATAGGTATGGAATTTTCTGATAAATCTAATAAATCTGTTAGGAATAGCCCGAAGCAAAAAATGGAACTATCGAATTAACAACAAAAGCTAAAACATAGTTTCATTAATGATTTCAGCCAACAATGGCAATCCTCCTTAAAAAATTAAATCGTGCACATTTGTCAAGTGGCGAATATAAAAAAAGCTAACAAACTTAGCTCAAGCATAATGTTATACAAAATATGTTCAGAATTGATCCGAAGAAACATAACTTATTTTTTATGGGTTTACAGGATTTCCTCTACACGTGAAGATAGTTTTAGGTTATAATCACAACTGCAACTTTCTAATTGCGACGCGCTATTGGGACACCCTGGATAACGAGAAGGGGAGCAAACATAAAATTCGATGTATCCGATTTTCGCGTAGTTTGGTTGAAATCTATTGGCACTAGCTATTGCTGAAACGAATGAAAAAAAAATATGAATAGGTATTTACAGATGAAATTGCGCAGCCATTGTTCTTCCAAAAAAGAAAAAAAACAAAGAAAATTATATTGTCCGCACTTTTTCGAATAAATCAGTAAAAGAAAAATACCGCACCATCAGTCTTTGTTAATAACTTTAGGGGAGAGGGGGCGTTCGTTACAAAAATCCTTTGGGTTCTTTTCGATGCGAGGTTTAAAAATTATAAAAGTCACTTACCCTAATCGACAGGATTAAATTAACTTAATAAATACTAATTATACAATAGCTTTTTGTTGTTTTTTTTTATACGGGACGGGTCGCGATATGAGCGAATTAATATTCTGGAAAATGCATCCTGCAAGAAATGTTTCTTTAATAATTTTGATTACATGTTGAGAACTTAGTAAATGCGAACAGAAAAATGTGGGCCCTTATCGCGACCAAGATCCAGTATGCTTCAACCCCCCTCCCGCCCATTCTTTCAACTTAATTCTTGATTATAAGCATTGACGAATACTTAATTCAGATAATTAAACAGGCTGCAAAAATTTGATTATTTTAAGGCCGAAAATGAGCGCTTCTAATTAAATGGCAAACAAAATCTGCCGAGCTCCTAAAGTTTGACCGTTAACTTTAAGTGTTCCATACATTTCGAATGGATAAAATTCAATCCGCGCACGGCCCTCCTTATATCGTTAAAATACAATTAGAATAACTTACAAATTGGTTGTAATTGTTCTCTAGCTTATGTCATCGAGGTTCCACTTAAATAACTTACATACGTCGTAGTGTAAAAACTATACAAAAAAATGCTATCAAATCGGGAGGATGGTCAAATTACCTCCTGTTCAGTTCGGTTTTGATTGCTGTAATAAAAAAAAACACAATTTTAATTCTAAACCTTTCGCCGACCTCACTTTGATCAATAAACACAACAGGTTGCCCAGCACACCGAGTAATGAGATATTAAAGTGAAATGGGTGACAGGTAGAGGTAAAAATACCCGATGATGTTAACTTAATAATACTTACATAAATGTACATATAATGTTAGGTAATATAGGTAAAATATGGCAAGAAATATAACTTTATCTTACAACTTCAATAAATCTGGAATCGGAAATGCATAAAGATGTTTGTTTGTTCTGGACATTTCCAGAAGATTTTTCTTGGTCTATAAATAACAATCCCTTCAGGGATTATGTCCAGACTCGAACTTGATCTACTTCTTTTAACCAATGCCTACACTAAATTTGGTAAACTAAGTAATCATAACACTTTAGCATGTGCTAATATAGGTACAGAAAAAAGCTAGCTAAAGATATTTTAAAAAATGCAGAAGAAAATAAAATTATGCGAAAATAAAAATGATGCGTATGATCAATTTCTCCAATTGTTGTATCGTCAGTTCCAGTAGCTAGAATTTCTCGTTATCAACATGACTAGAGCAGTTTAAAGGTGTTAAATAAAAAATTATTTCTTAGACATAAACCATCTTAATTCCACTCTAATATTACACAAATCATACGGAGCAAATTGCTCAGTTTCAAAACGGAATTGTAGTAAAAGATGTAGTTCTTAGTCTAAAACTATTCTTTACCAAGATTATCTTCCCTTTAAAACCTTGAGAATATTAAGGCAACGTTGAGTGTCTAATGCTTTAATTTCATTTTTAACAGTACTAGACGTCTAATTTGTTGTACTAGAACCGATCACTACTATTCAAGTTGCAATTGAGGGACACAATCGACATTAATGGTACCAATATATTAAACCAATTTCTCGAAGTTATTTAAAAGTGATAGAAATAACTTCTGACAACGATGGATATTTCACTTAATCTTTAATAACGGTATATAAAAAATGAATAACCAACGGACATCCTTTTTTTTAAGCTTTTTTGTTGCCGCTATTTGGCATATATTAAACAAAAAATTCCGACCTTACTATATTTAGAGTTCCACAGGCGTTTTGTAATATTTTACATTCAAAATATTTTGTAACATGAAATTCAAAATATTTTACGAGATAAAATTTAGTATCTAGTCAGAAGACACAACAGCTGTACTGCTATTTTGAGTGAAACTCCAGACAATAGCATATCATTAATGCACTGCAATCTAGAATGAACTGGAGTCTCATAGCTAGTTGAAAGAAAATCACGACAAAACGTTAAACTAAGGATGATATGATCATATGACTGCGAAATGACTGACTGACTTGTTAATAATTTGTGTACTACTTTTTCATGTCTTTTTTTTTAATAGTGAGTGATTGTGGTTTTCGTGGATTGGTGATTTTGTCAAAAGCAAGAACCTTTTGCGGTGTTACAAGAAAAAGTAATACTTAGTAATGCTTAGTAGTTAGAATCGAGGGGCAAATCACCACCTAAAGTTGATACACAAGATTTCACACAACCATATGCTTCACAGATTTCACGGATTTCATTGGATTCAGATTTCACAGATTTATAAATTTGAACTGAGGTGGCTTTTACTTGATGAAAATCCATTTATCAAAATAAATAAGAACTAAAAGTTCAGATTTTCACGAAATTTCGTGTGTTGTGCTAGATTTTCATAATTAATTTGTTTACATTTAAATATGACTCAACTAATGGAAAGTGGTCAGAACTCAAAATAATAGAATTATAGAAATTGAATTTATATCAGCAATGTTTGTACCTCGGCTTGTACCAATAATTATTCAAAATTATTCAGTAACTCTTCGTGGCATTAAAAGAACAAAATAATAAATCTGCTGAAAGCTTTTTTTTCTCATATTTGAGTATGAAGTCACTTGAATAACACCCTGTATATGTTTACTTTTAATTAAATAAACTAAACCTATTACTATGTAAGCAAGAAACAAGGGACGTCTCGGGGACTGAAGTGAGATGGAGCGTAATGCAACTCTATTGTGTTTAGTGATGTTGACTTTGACTTACCATCTAAAATGTCCTGTTTCATTTTGGTGATCTCCTTTTTCACCTCTTTGACTAATTCGTTTTTTAAACTCTCGATCTCCGACGGGCCTATCGACAGCGCTACCTCCGACAGGCCGTTCACCTTGAGGATGGTCTCTTCCGAGGCGGAGCCGAACCGCTTCCTCACACTCTTGGGCGATTCGGAACTGAACTTGGACGTGTTACTAGGCAACGTGTTCGTTTTCTCCCACATCGCGACCTTCTTTTCTTCCTCCTCCTTGTCGGGCACCTTTTTCTCGACGGCGGCTCGTCTCCTCGCCAACGTTTTCGCCATCTCGTCCATCATCGATGCCATGCTCCCGCCCCCGCCTCGACCCAATGTGCCGTAATTGCTGCCCCCGCTGCTAGTTGATGAACCGCTGTTTTCTGTCGCCTGAATACCGTTCTGGAAATGTATAAAGGGATGTTCGAATGGAATCAACTTGAATCTAAAGCACCGCCTATTAATAACGATATCCATCACTGCGACCCAAATGTTTTATTGTGATTAAAATCCACATAATTTATAATTTTTAAAATTATTATACTAAACTTGACATATGGAAAAAAATCCCATCAGGTACGGCAAATGGTTGTTTATCAAAATCAATGCAAGTGGGTAGTACCGGACTGTGTGTATAGTCTCTGCTTTTTATAACAAATATCAGTAACTTACAGACCAAAATTAGTACAAATATAAGCCTATTTACGGATAACATAAAGATATTCATTTGTCCGATTAACCAGTAGAAAGAAATTCAAGGATATCCAGCATGGCGAGGACTGAACTGACTGGTGCCAGCTACGTTTAAATGAATGTACTATTGTTCACTAAGGAAATAGTAATCCGCGCCACGAATATCATCTCAATGGGAAGCAACTTAAACCAGTATCTGCTCAGAAGGATTTTGGTGAAATTTTCTGCAACAACCTCAAATTGGAGATCCAATATAGTCAAAAGGGAGGAGCCAGCAAAACCTGGATAGCAGAGAAAACACGCGCTGACTGACTGACTGAGAATACCAGAGCCCATCCAAAGACAGACAGTGTCCTACAAACAAACGAACAACTGACATCATATTACCAATGTGCAGAGACCAGACTAAAAAAAATTATTAGGTATGTACATCAGACATCGCGGCACAAGATCAGCCACAGTTGTGTGTCCACTTTAGTTGAACACCTGTGGACCAACAAAAAACGACTTGAAGAATTTTTTTTAAGATGTCCATAACATGTGACATTCATCCATTATAGTGTTTTTTTGAGGCCCTCTTTCTTAAATTAGACAACAGCTCCATCTCACTAAATAGTTCGCATTTTAAATTCATATTATGTGTGTTTAATTTGTTTAATCGCTTTTCATGGCCGTTTTCAACTTTTAGATGTTTTTTTTTTAAGTAACAAGTAAAACTGAATGCGATATATAGTTATATTTGGCAACATCTTGAAGAACTTAGATTTGGCAATGTCGGTGGTCCAATTTCCGAGTTTATGTGAATATAAACATAAATAAATACAAAAACTGTATGCTTGCTAAAGGAGCAAACTCTGAAAGTGACTCGAGTTTCTCTCAGAAGCTTCAAAACAACTTGTCTACTGTGTCAGCTTTATAATAATGTATAATTTGACTAGAATAGTTTTCTTTTTCGTTTGTTTTAAATTAAGAATTTATCAAAATTGGGCGGATCAATGAGAAGCTTTGTTTGTTCAATAAGAAATCAACAAACCTTAAAATATAATATTGCACAAATTTTAATAGATAAGTTATGTGCAAAAAATATTTATTGAAAACTGCGGACAAAACAAGTGCTCAAAAGTGCCACCGCAATGTGGGTAACAAGAGCTACAGATAGACGAAATTTCATCTTGAAAAGTTTTTAATTAAAAATCAATTTACTTAGTTAAATTAAAAATTTGAATTTAAATTTAGCGTCTTGTGATTTGACCGATAAGACGACAAGGTTTACACAGAACATCTATAGATGCCCCTTTGCATCTATGTGATCATAAGATGTTGGTTTTGTAACACATGAACTGTTTAAGAAGGCATAACCAGACATAAACGTCGTTCACCTCTCATGGGGTCATTATGCTGTCTGAGTGTGCAAATGTGCACCTCGGATAACGGACTTTTAATTAATTAATTAATTAAACATTACAAAATAAATCCTAAATCCTATAATACCAACATTAGAACACACAGACCAAAACTGAATAAAGAAAGGAATTCAATTCTAATATGTAAGAACATTGTGTGGTATATCAGTAGAACTCTTTTCCAATGGAAGCTGTCACAGCACCCAATAAATAAAACCTTCTAAATTTGAAGAAGAGACAGAAGGTAGGAGCGATTCATACATTACTTGGAGATCTAGATTCTTGTGAATAGTGTTGCTCACTATGTTAATAAGTATGTACAATAGAAAGAACTGATTGGGGTGATCATAGAAATGCTTGGCTGAAAACGAATAACATTCAGCATAAAAAAAAACTACAATATGTAGCAGTAGACTTATCAGGCTAACTGAAGGTAACATTGGCTTTACTTTGTTGTTACGTTTGAGCCTGGCGTTCTGCAGTTGGGCCGCCAACGAGTTGACCTCGCCACCGTCGCTGCTTTGACTCCGCGACATATTCATGGGCGGCGGCGGAGGGGGCGGAGGCGCAGCCACCGATGTCGTTAGGCCGGTCGACGGTGGCCCAGGAGGCGGCGGTGGCGCGGGCGGGGCACTAACCGTTCGCGAGTGTCCGCTCGACATTTGCGGCGGCGACACAGGGCTAGGGGCCCCCAACGGCATGGCCGGCGGCGTAGGCACGTTGTTTTGTGGGGTCATCGGCGATGTCGGCTGAGGTGACATCAACGCGGTGGATATTCTGCGCTCCTAGACGATAACAAATTTTTGTCAAGCGACGCAGGCAGACAGGAACAGTTTTTTTGTGTTTTCCTAATCACAGTGTAGATACTATTTTTTAATTGTGAACTTCAAACCATTAAAAACTTGTATAATACAGAGATAGGGCTATTTAGTTTTAAAATATATTGGACATTGCTAGTTTCAGTTATTTTTAGTTTGTAATTTCAAGAATTGGTGGGATATAACTTTTATTGGTTACTTCTCAAATTTGAAAACAGTGATGCTGAGGTCTATTATTAGAACATTTTCTAGTTTGTTTTATCTAAAAATGGTTTGGAAAATCAAAAATATGGGTTTTAGTGCCCACTGACCAAATATATTGTCATAATCTGTAGGTTTAAAAGGCTTGCTACAAATTGCAGCTGAAACTGAAGGCTGAAAATTTCCCCCTTAGTGGCTAATGAGACACATTTTGCCCAAATCACTATCAACTGGGAACCTTAAAATAATAAGTTTTCTATGAATTGTTTAAGAAGAACAAACCACAAAGGTAAAAGAAAGCTATCTGCAAAAGTATAATATCGCTTCGTTTCATGCACCAAAACACAAAGAACCAAATATAAGTAGATTTAAAGCCATAAAGAGACAAGTCGTTTCCTACCTACTATCACTAATCACACACCACAAAAACAGTCTAAATACCAGTTACGTTATAATTTTATTTATATATAGTTATAGTTTTAGTAACACATATGCTAAAACACGAAAAAAAATTGGAAACGTGTTGTATCTTCCCCTGCACTCCATTATGCATACATTAGTTATTAAATCAATGTATTATCCAACGACAATTTCACCTATCCAATATCTGTACGCATAGAGACTTACATTTTCCAACAGCACAAACCAGCACATAAACAATAAACGAGTGGAATTTTCTTTTGTAAATAATATCAGCAGGAGGGTATATATGGGTAAGTTTATTTGATTTTTGTTTGTCTTTTTCAAAAAGTATAAGAATGTGTGAGGCGTCCACTGTCCTAATGTTATTTTTCACCTGTTCTGATTAATATGCTTAATGAAATACTGACACTGACTGACACTTTTAATTAATTCTCGGTCCAACAGAATCGGCATTTCAAAATCAAAAGAATTTACAAAAATCCAAAAAACTACAAGGACTTGCAAAGTCACCCAGAAAATCGCAGGTAGTTAGGAAAAATATAGAAAATGCTATGACATGACAGTAGTATGCAAAAAACCTAAGTATGTAACTAATAAGTGTAGATAATGTGTTTTATTATCAGATTTGTCGATATTTTTTGTTATTCACTAACAGCTTTGGTTATTATTTAATTAAATGCTTTAATCTTCTTTTGTATTTTGATTTAAGTCCTCGCAACTCATAATAATGAGAAACTGGCATTTAAATCGTCCGCTTTCATTTAGTTCTCTCTTTAAGCCCTGTGACAAGTACTAACATTAAAGTCCCTTTCTTTTTTTAATTTGTCCATGGGTTCGGCTATGTCACCTGTATCATGGCGACGTCCTCCCTCGTCATAGTACGGTAGCCCATGTCCTCGTCATAGTGTTGATGCGCCGCGGGTTGCGGCAATTGGGGCGGTTGCGGCGATTGGTGCTGCATCGCCTGGTGATGCGACTGAGACTGATGTTGCTGCTGCTGATGGGGCATTTGCGGTGGCTGAGGCGGCTGGTTCTGATGCGCCGGCACCGGCGGCGGCTGTTGCGGTATCTGTTGCAAAACGGGCGGGGCGTATTGCGGCTGATTGGCGGGTGCCGGTTGTCTGACTATGTTGCTGAGCACCTAAATAGATTTCAACAAATATCGTGAAGGACCACGGAATGATCGAATCGCCGCAAAATCACGCGCCAAACTAACTAAAAGGCGAGGGGCTTACTTTAGGACGGATGCAATTAGTTTAATAATACACCACGGTTGTCAATTGTTTGCGGGACATTATTAATAGCAAGTTCCACTATTTTTCGGATTTCAGATAGTTAAGTCGAGGCCGACCATCACGATTAAGAATAATTATTGACCAGAATATTGGAAAACGGTGCAATAGGTAATTGTTGGCCAACACCCAGTAAACTATGGATCTATTCAGCAAAACTATGGAACTGTTGGAATTTGACACTTTGAAATTCTTTAAACAGTCAGATTTTGCATTATTTCTTTCAACCAGTATTTTCTAAACCAGCTAACCAAAAGTAATACCTAATAATACTAATGTTAATAGCTTCCATATGATGCAATTATGATTAGCGATTTGTGACGTCAGTGCTCGTATTAATTCGATGCTGTTTATGAACATCACTTCGTGCGTCGGTCAAATAAAAGGTCCGAATTTCGTCTAACACTGTGTTAAAAAAAATGGTGTTTTGTCGCCGGCCAATGGGCAAATACTTCCAAAAATAATCCACACATGGTATTTGAAAGTGTGCCACGAAATTTGGCGCAGAAGAAAAAATGGTTTGCTGCAGAAGGAGAAAGATTGCAGCTTCACATATTTTCACTGGTGAACTAACAAGCGAATAAGAAATAGAGCAGCAGACGGAGTAGTTCAGACAGAACAAAAAAGAAGTATAGAAAATGTTTCAACATCAAATTCTCAAAGCGGGACAAAAGAATGATTAAATACTTTATAGAGAGACAGACATAGTTGTAAGTTGGTGTAGTAATGAAACCAGGACACTAGTGGAAGAGTAATGAAAAAATGTAAGTTAAAAATACTATCAAATACTACTACTATCAAATAAATATATTTAAATTTTAATACAATTTAGATCAACAACTTTTACATAAAAACTCCTAACTTACTTGGAAAGTGGGAGTAATTAGTAAAGCTTTACCATATTCCACCCTAAAATCTTTATACTCACACAAGGCACTATTTGAACTAAGAGGTAAATAGAATACTGTGTGAATTTCTCCACCTTTCACACTCTTTAATTTTTGTGACAATGTATATGGTAGCTCTATTGAATCTTACAATTCTAGGCATTTACAAAAATTCAGAATGCCTGTTTGAGATTTATCTATGACATAAGAAGTAGACAGGGCGTTTCATGCATTCTCGTCGCATGAACTTTTTTCTAGGAAATATTAAAATACTGATATCAAATCAGAGAATGTTTAGCAGTGATCTGGCAATGCTGTTTCTATTCACTGTGTTTTTTTTCTTTAATATAATATTTACGTGCCATCTCCTTTCAAAAAATCATAACAAGTATTTTTGTTACATTTACGGGTCTCATTAGCAGCCGGATTCTTGGAGGCTGCACTAAGACCTTTTAACTGTTATATAAGACATGTACTGTTTTTCATTTATTAAACTGATTTGTTTTAATTATAATTGTTACTATATAATTAAAAGAATTATTGTTTAGAATAAGGCCATAATTAATAATACAAATATGAAAATCTTTAACTGGTTGTGCGGTTGCTAACTGGCGGGAAGATCTCCACACGAGCACTAACTCCACGACCAATGAGAACGCGTTTATTCAATGTGAACGAATAAATATACACGCACTAAGGTTGTTTTTTATCCTAAACATGTTAATACCATTTTTGATCATTTTTATGATAGTCACGAAACAACACCGCGAACAGCGATAATAATTTAATAAGCAAAAAGACACACATCTTACCTCTAACGAGTGAAACATGGCACGAGCGAAACAGTCCGCATCCTCTTTTGAGCTGAAATTCAACCCGTACACCTGCTTGTTGTCCCGCCACTGATGAAACGTGGAGGTGGCCTGGTTGTACTTGAGTCCCTTTAGTATTGCGCAATTGATGACAACCTGAAACGAGGTTAATATAACCGCCTGCGCGTAACGTGCCCGTCGGTATGCGCACTTCGTGGTCCTGGAGCTTCCTACCGACCACCCGAAACGTTTGGTGGACGTTGTGCTGGTAGATGTGCACCTTCGAGAGACCGGAAGAACTGCCCGAAGGAACCCACTTTTTATTGACATCGTCGTAGATCATTACCGACGCCCTCGCGCTCGCTATCGACTGCTCGCTGTTGAAAAAGAAGAGTTCCCTGTTATTGATAGAGTTACAACTTTATTCCGACAATTTTGCACAAAAAAAAAACATTATGCGATTTATTATGCATACTAATAATAGCTAATAAAATATAATTTTGTTAGGCAGGCACTATTTCAAGACACTAACACTACATGGCAGTGATTTAGAACCCTTGGGTATCACGGACAACTCAGCAACTAGCATAGGAAAGAAGTTTTCTTCCAAAGCCATTAGGGCAGTCCTAGAGCGACCGGACAGGCTTCTTGCATACTGGGAAAATGAAAACCAAGGACAGAGGGGAGCCGAAAAGTGCTATGACTGAGGGGAATCAAGATGTCCTCTCTATGAAGAGGATATAGACTTTGACTTTCACACACCATACAGAGCGAGGATCTCTACAAAGGATGACTAGGCGCGGTAGAAAGTATTCGTACAGCTCGCAGGCAAGTATGGTGTATTCCAAGCTTAGATAATTGATGTATGCTCATCTGAACCTCAACAGAGGATATTCGGATAAGCATATCTATAATTCCAACGACAGTAGAGTAGCTATAGGTGAACTAGTGAGAGATTCGACTTCATAAATGGCTCTTTTAGAGGACGAAACGAAGACGTGGAGTATGATTATCGCAAAGGTCTGAATGCAGCGATCTGGCCACCAAGGACAGATTACCAAGACACTAAAACACTAACACTACAGTGCGCTGATCATAGAACTGCTCGGTACGACAGACAATTGGATGCGGAAAACGTCTCAGACCATAGGACCTCTCATTCTGATATTCTACTATTATTATTATGCGGCTTTTTCTTCGCTGTGATTCAATTAAGCGCTATTACAAAAATCATCACGAGAAATAAAATAACGCTTCCTAAGAGATAAAGCCGCTTTAAACTAAAAATATATAAATTTTCTAAAAACATGCTTACGCCAACAATTTTGCCACGTTCAAATCTTAAAGGAAATCCTTATTTTTTAATGCATATTCGGCATGCAACTGACACACTTATAAGGAATAATAACAAAAGCATTGTGTCAGTGCAGGTGATTAACCTGATATTACAATACTCAAAGAGTCTAAAAAACTCGACATGTTCAATTTAATATGCATATAAAGTATTATTAAATAAAATAGTGCTAAATTTAAAGGTGCGGATAGTGGTGTAGAATATGGAGGGGGCAATAACTCAAAGGCAAATACTACATGGCAACAAACAAATATGTTTTTTTTTTAACTTAACCTCCCCCGCCCCCAAAGCCTAACAATGTTTTGGCAAGGGTTTCGATGAATTTATTACAATTTTATAAGAAAGGGAATTAGAGCGAGTAATACATGAGTGGTTATAGATAGAACTTTTTCCACATTCGATAAGAAAATTGATTAAAACTCAACTGAAAACAGTCCTTTGTCCAGAAAAATACGCAAGCATATAATTGGCTGCATACTGTCGTGCCGTGTTTTAAGGTTTACAGGATTCAAATAACACAATAACACGTTCTCCGGGTACAGAACGTAAAATCGTTTCCTTATCTTATTTAACGAAAACATGATTGTTTCGAATTTTAATAATTTAAGTTAACTTAATAATTTAGTGAAAGGGACTTTTATTAACTATACATTTTTTTTTAGACGAATCGTTTTGACAAGGCTAGTTATAGCACCATATGTGTTAAAATTAAGCGACGAGTATAAACTAAACGCGTCGTCTTTAAAAATAGGTGCCCGGATATTAAAAACCGATTCAGTAAATTAATCACTCTAAAAGTGTGTCGACAATGTCTGATTTCCCATCTGATTTTCCTTTTGATTATATTAACTTAAAAAACCTCTTGCAATTCTCAAAGTGTTTCACTTTTGATATTCAAACTATCTGATTTGTTTGTGATTTGATATTCGATTTAATGCCAATACCATAAACTTTGTTGTTATTATTGAAATCCAAAAGAAAGATTATGTATTATTTATTATTATTATGTATTGTATTTATTTACAAGTGAAATAAAAAACAATAGGTTTAGGGTTTCACAGAGCTCCGTGTTGGTACCCCTGTTGTACTACATGTATGTATTCAGGTTTGATGGCACGAAATATTGAGCAACAAATAAAACATTATTATAGAAAATACTAACTACATAGTTTCCAAACAAAAAAATAAGTTTATTGAACCAATATAAATAAAAATCAATAACTAGGGAGGATCTATAAGATTAGACACATAGGGCGCTTTCAGTGGTTGCAAAATGAGCACATTTTTTTTTATCATGAAATAGTCTAAATGTTTTAAATTTTACAAAAAACATCCAAGAGGATTTTAATCTCCAGTTCTAGTCAAAAACTTCTGCTTACTTTAGCAACAACAATATTTTCGGAGACAATAAAACTGAGTTTGTTTTAGTTTTTGCCGTTAAAAATTTCCAGCAAAAATAAAATTAAAAATACAAACAAAACGTATTTTGAGGTTGCGTTGGTTCGCTTCCAGAACAAATTTTAGATACGATATCGATACGATTCCGTTTTTTTCCAAATCGAATTTGGATTGAACTAGAACTCGAAATCGAAAACGTGAGTTTTGATGGGATTAAAAATGGATTTGAGTGACATGTAAGTAGTAACAGATAAGAATTTATTTATTATTTATTTATTACTACTATTAATTTTTTAGACTTAACGATTACGAAAGTGCAAAGCAAATTATATTTTTTAATATATCATAAACCTTCACACACGGGCACAGTCATACATAACAGCTCAAATCACCCTTATACACACAAAATGGCTGCATTTAACTCTTTTATACACAGACTTCTTAATACGCCACTCTCAAAAGAAAATTACAACAAAGAACTTAATATCATTAAACAAATAGCACTGAACAACGGCTACAATCCGTCCATTACAGATAAAATTATAAATAAAAAACAAATACAGACAACAGTAAACTCTATTTATCCGAAACCAAATACAGAACACGAACAATTTAAAACAATTACATATATAGGAGAACCTAGCGAAAAAGTTTCAAAATATTTGTCAAAATGTGGTTTAAAAATAGCTTTCAGAACTAACAACACAATAGGAAAATATTTAAAAAACAATAAATCGAAATGTCCAAAATCCCAAAAATCAGGGGTCTACAGGTTAAAATGTGGATCTTGTCCTGAAATTTATATTGCACAAACAGGTAGAACCTTCAAGAAACGCATTAACGAACATATAAGAGCGTTTAAAAACAATAGTGTAGATTTTAATTATGCTACACACTTAAACACAGAAAAACACATTTTTGACGACAATTTTGATATATTACACACAGCCACAAAATGTAGAAAATTAAATTTATTAGAAGCCATGGAGATTAACAAAATGAGACATTCAAATGTATTGCTTAACGATTAATTAGATTTAAATATATCTCCTTTATTGAACTTAAGTTCTCGGAACAACATTAATTAAGGTTTGTTTAATGGTCATTTTTCGGTATATATAGTAGCAGGTAGTTTGTAAATATTACATTTGATAAAGACACGGTGTTGTCGAAACAATTGTGATGTCATAATATATAATTTCGTGAAAATCTGAACTTTTAGTTCTTATTTATTTTGATAAATGGATTTTCATCAAGTAAAAGCCACCTCAGTTCAATATTTAAAAGTATACTAAAAATAAACTTTACTTTGCAAAAATACAAAATACAATGGAAAAGTTAAATTAAACGTGATTTGCTAATATGAATGCATTTTGCAACATGATTACTGGCCAGGTGATGCCGCAACAAACCGGCCGGTGTGGTGTTGGCCATTATTATTTGAACCTATTATGTGTGCTGAATTTTGTTGAAACAGTAAGTCAGGTAAGTAATATAAATATGTTTCTGTTTCTGCCTATGTCTATGCATGTTATACATAGAGTAATAAAAGTTAATAGCGACGAATCAGATGTTTTGATGGCGGTTATGTGTTATAGCAAAAAAAATTCGTAAAGAAATTTAGTACTAAACACCGATTAACAGTTAATGGGTTTACAGATGTGATTAGATTGAACTATGCATATAGCAACAGCATAAGTACAAAACAACTTCGGTCTTAATACTTGTAAACCATAAATTACTGGTAAAATTTTGTAAATACACATGACTTTAGCATCATTTAATGGTGTAATTACATTATTATAAAACTATTTTTTACACTATTTGATGCAATAATTCACCCTTGAAGGTAAATTTATGTTTTAAAATTTTATATGATATATGATGAATGTACAGTTTCAGGCAAGATGTAATTTGACACTGTGGGGCCAATGATTTTGAAGATTTAAATCGTAACTCAGAATCAAAAAATCACCTGAGAGTTCTGGGTCACTGTTTTGGAATTTTAGAGAACAGACAAATAACAAAAAGTTTTTGTAAAAAAAAGGGAAATTTTTACTCTCGAGCGAGAAATCTATCTAGGTGTACGGTAATAAAGTGTAATGGTGGCACTACTTATTGGACCACTACAGTTCGTTGACCATACACGCTTTCTTCGTCAGTTGACTGTTCAAATCATTGAATAATATACCTTGGGGGTGAAATAAAATTACCGACGTTAACTGGTGGATATGTCTGTTGAAAAATTTCTCGCTGGTTCATTTCCATTCCGGGATTTCAAGAAAACGGCCTTTTTATTTTTAACGAAATTATAGAAATTAGAAATCTTAAAATCTCTCTAGGGAGTAAAATTTCTCCCACTGAATGGAATGCCCCCACCCGCTACAGCCACCCATACATTCGGTGCCGCCATAAACAATATCCAAATAACGTACACATTTTGCACAAGACAAACGAAATTTCGGGCCCATCTTTGAAATAAAATACTAAAACTATCTTTTTAATGGCACCTTCCTGAGAACCTCAATCAACCAGAACTAACCAAATTAAAACTTTCTTGTACCATTGGAATTAATGCAGTATGCACAACCAATATTAAAATTTGCGCTTTTTTTTTAAATATAACGTTCCAAAAATTTAAAATCCCCCCCGCTCCCAACCAAATTTAAATGTTTTTTACGATATAAACCTCTGAATTTTGCGCAATCAATTTAAAATCTTCCGCAGCTTAGTAAGTTATAGCCTTCCAGAACTTAAAAAAAAAAAAATGAGTCGTACTAACATAAGAGCGGAAGTATAGGCATGCATCACAATTTGGACAGTTTCTTTCTTGAACACTTTCAGATAAATTACTGATAATTGTGTTTTCTACACAACACAAAGAATAACACACACAGGAACAACAAAGTATATGGCGGCCTCTAACATTAAATGAAAAGATTAAGTCAATATATCGGTTTATCCTCATCAATACACCCTGTATCTGGAATTTCGTCTAACTGTAATATTACTGAACAAAAATATGATTAAAGAAGCAAGAAATTTTTCTGGATGCCCTGTATCTCAAAAACCAACTCACATTCTAGTTAATTAAAGATCCACCCTCTGCGATTTGTTCAGAGTGAGTCAACGAGAGAGTAAAGTTCATTCTCTCATTGGTTTCAAAAGTTATGAGGAAATGGTAAATACAAAAGTTGTAAGATTATTAAGATGAACAATTAAAAATTATTTTAAAGTCTACAAGATGGCTCAAAAAGGCACGAAAATTAAAACTTTTTTTTTATTTTAAATTTTGTTATGAATTCCGTTTAAAATTCTTCAACTTTTGTATTAATAATATTACATACCAGTTTTTACTATATTTTAATTTTATTTTTTTTTTAAATTATGCAGAAAAAATAAAAATAAAATTTTGTCACCCAACATCTCAAAAACGATAGATTTTAGATCATTTAACGTGGTTTCATAGTCAGGCAATGATGATGAACCCTCATTGTAGATAATATATTTGAAGGTAGACCGAGACTTTGTTAAAAACTGTTATTTAATATTTGAAAATTATTATTTGACAAAAATGGAATGTCAGTCAGTAACAATCATATTTAATATGGATTGATTGATCTTTTTTATCAATATTTAAATAGAAATTAGTATTTCATTTAAGTTATTGTCGATTGTTTTATTATTATTATTATTTTTAAAATAACTTCTTCAAACATTTTTCACAATTTCACAGTCAATCTTCTGAGAAATGTTTCAACATATTAACTACTCCATTCAGTAAAATTAAATGTAGAATCGATGTTTATCACTTAAATTCCAGACTTCAGACTTTTATTAAGATCGTTTTCTGACAAAGTATATACAGGGTATCTCATGGTGGCCCTTCGTTAGAAAGTGGAAAGAAACAATCAAAATTAGAGATGGGGAGACCTGAAGGAAAGCATCATGCAATTTTCTCGGGAAACGGAAAATGAAAACTAAGCGGAAGTCGTACAAAACTAGCTAGAACTAATTAAAAATGGATATTTCCAAGCATCCTGTGTTCCTAATCTTAAAACTTTATTAAAAAAATCTTTTTAATTAGTAATCGTGGTTGGTTATAGCACCGTAAATTACGCATCTTTCTAACCACGATACAATTTTTTAAAAATTTACTATATTGATTTACCCTCGCTTATTCCACAAAAGTATTCATCAGTGTCCCCGTCGGTATTCGTCAGATATGATCCCTAATTGTAAGGTTTTCTTTATTGGAAAAACAAATTATAACAATCCTTAATGCTTGGTTAATGTTTAGCTCGAACAATAAATCATAGTTTAAGGAAAATTGAACTACTCGGGGCTTATAAACACGTTCAACCAAAAATTACGTAATTATATAAATATAGACAGGAAGAGGAAACGCGTGCATTTTGCTGATAACGCTGTCGAATACTATATTTCGGCACCGAACTAAACTCATTTTGCATACGATTTTGGGAGGCTAAATGCTAACAAAATTCTTCTGCCGACATGCTATGAAATATTCATAAAAGCCCGTGCAACGATAAATTAAAACTTGATGCAAGTAGGTAGTTAAATGCAGACAGGTCAAAGAAAACATTTAGAGTGGAGCATTCTCAAGCGTTAAATAATAAAAAATTCCAGTCCATAGTCGAATGATTGACCAAAGAGCCTAACACAATACAATGAAGGAAACAAATGCAGCCGCCATGAAAATACTACCTTCGTCTTTCCTGACTGGAACTCATTTCAGAATAGCTGAAAATTAAAAACGGTTGGGTTTTTGAATCTGCAATCCGAAAATAACTGAAAATTACTTTGGCACCGCACTTTTTTCATTTAATTTTTCTGCTTAAATTCCTGTGATAACTGGTCTCTAAACCACCAACAGTTACCATAATTTAAATTTGTTGAAAGCTTTTAAGAAATATGTAAGAAACATATAAGAAAAGGTAACCCAATTTTCAACAGTAAGCTTTAAGGGAAACTTCAAGGTAGAGCTGGAGGAAATTCGATTACACGATTGGAACGCATCAGCTATATTTTTTAAACTCGTCATAGTCGAGTTTACAAAAATATTGTTAGATAATAGTATTTATACTAAGTATTCAGCAAGTTAAAGTTGTCTATAATTTAGTCATTGTGCTCTAAGTGTACATTTCCGCGGAAAGACATTTCCGACTAAGTGAATCACGTGAATAATTGTTTAAAAACAACGTTGCAATTTGTTAGGAATGAGGAAATAGGTATCTTCGTCTTTGAATTTCACTTTCAATGCCCTAAAAATTAAAACTGCAAGAAGCAATTTCCGTGAGATATGATTCCCCCATTCAATTGCGTTTAGCAAATTTATAGAGCAGAATTAAACCCCCAAAGGACATAGAAACGTGTAGAATGGAAATTACACTTAGTCATTCTTGGGATCGTTCCTAGGTATGCACAAAACACACCCAATTCGATCAAAATCGATAAATGCACACATAAATTAATGAAACAGAAGTTCAGCTGACTATATTAAATGCGTAATGGAAACATAAAAGTCACGTTCAAAAGAATGGTCTCCACAGAAAGGTTTGGTCCTTTTTTTAAGTAACCCCATAACAATTACCGCACACTCTTCAAAATTTACCACAATGTTAAACAACATTCCTCTGAATAGTCGAATTGGGAAATAACCGGTTGTTTACTCAGCAAAAGCTTACAAATTGCCGAAAAACTTAATAACAAATGTTAATGTGATAATCGGTAATCAAGACTTACCTTGACATTTTCCAGTGTTTGATTAGTATTAGACGCGTTTACAACATCACAACCACTTGGTTTCGAAGACTGCACTATATTTTTATTACTACTAAGCTAATTTTTGCGCTACAAATGAAAATCCCCATTGGAATAAATACTCCGAAACATTTTAGACATTCGCAACAAAACTTCTCAACGCCATGACATATGCAATTTGACCAGCCCGTGTTTCTGCCAATCGCATTCGCCCTCAGTAGAGGGAAGTTCAAACAGTTATGACAGAATGATTTAGAATAGATATGGATTATATTCACTCATGGTGAATAAAATAAAGCAAAGTATTAATTAAATATCACATTACCTAAAACTGAAATAAGAATTTTTGAAACATAAATAAAGAATAATTTAGCTTTGCATTGGTCGTGGCACAGACCACAAAGGAATAGAACACAGACTTGACAAACTGACAAGAAAAGTTAATTTTTGTGTGCTTATTTGCTGGAATCCCATGGGTGTAACAAGAGAACGATGGATTTGGTGGAGTGTAGAGTGAGATATCGTGGCGACAAAAGAGAGATAACGCAAATCAGCTGATGAAAATCGGAAGTTTTTTGATTTCCTTCGTGTTTTTTTAATGAAGAGAGTAAATATATATTTCAGAATATTTGTAATAACAGTTTCTGAAAAGTTTAATTGAAATTCAGACTGTTTACATTTGTTGTGTGATGATTGGTATAGGTGTAAAATGATTTAGCTGTTTTGTGGCTTTATTTCAGTTTATATGTTGTCTCTTATGTTTTGAGCCAGTACGCTTGCAGGTATGCACCTAATAATTGCATGTGGTGATCCATTATAAAAAAAAAAGTTTAATACTAGAGTTGTAGTGTTTAATATGTGGATTTAATATCACATAATTATATACAAGGTGTGACAAAAATGATAGTATATGAAAGTTATATCTTTTTAAGTTGGAAGCTCTGTATAAAAGGAAACCTGCTGTTAAGCTATTTTCTAAAATATGTAAGTGTATAAAATATATGCTTTAGTTATTTTTTGCGTTAAGCCTAGAATTATTCAAAAATAAAATCGTCACTTAGTTAATAGGTTACATAGGTAATTCATTATGTTATGTGTGCTCGGTTGGTAATGATTTGAAAAATAATTTTCATATAATTGGTGGCTGTATTTGTTAAAAAGATTTAGTACCTTTCAACTACTTAATAATAATAATAACGTAAGCATTGTTATTATTTTCATAATCCTTTTCTTACCAATCATGTTGCAGAGCGGAATTTGTTCAAACCTATGAACTGAGTCATAAAACTTCCGTAGAGCCTTTTTTCTATTATGGTGTTAAAATTTTGTGACCTTTGCAAAAATACTTACCAAAAGTATTACTTTTTCTCATCAATGCAGAAAATTTGACAAACAATAAGTGTCCCTACTTTCGGCACTTATTTGCATGGAAAAAGGGATAACTATACCACTAATTCAGGACAATTTGGAAATCCATGACAGGTTTGGGACAATTTCAGTTTTCTTGTGTCCCAAAATGTATTTGCCTTTTGTGACAACCAGTAATGGTTCCTCGAAGTATTGGTTGGTGTCTTCCTCCTAATTATAATTACGAATTTTAGCGAAGCATTTTCTGTTTTCAAGTGGGTTCATAGATGGAAGAAGGGAAACAAAATAAAAGCAAAAGTTTTTTCCAACATCTTTATTTATAGCAAAATTTTAAGTTATTTAATAAAAGGTGTGATGATTTATTTCGAGATGCGAAACAATGAGTTCAAACCTACTAAGAGATTCCTCAGGCACTTAGACGAGAATTTTAAAATTCATAAACTCATATTTATAAAAACAATGAAATAACAACGAAAACAGTTTAAAACATTTCGAAATACTTCATAAAATCTTAATATAGTTATCATATATAAAAACAAAGGCAAACTGTTAGATTGAATATGGACCATCAGTTATGATTTCTCTACGAGAGAAAACAATACGTGTGTAGCGAATGGTCCAATTTGAGATTCTTGATGAGATATGGGCTCATGACGCACTATAAGAACCCCTAGCAATAGGGCTTGAGTAAAATTTTGTCGAACAGGAGTAGTAACAATAAAGAAATAAATAACAATTAGAAATATAAATTAAGTAAAAAACAAAAAAGCGATATATGTGTATAAAATTTAAAAAATAAAAAAATATTAACCACAGTAGTACAGGTGTAAAGCTATTTGTTTTAAGAACAGTTTGTGCACGCTAGCCACCCAATTTTTAGTAAATATTTGAAAAACGTCGCAAAATTTGAAGAAATTTTCACAGCAATGACAAATTTTTGTCCTTGTAGGGATTGGTGATGTAGGACCTGGAAATAAGCACTTAATTAGATTACGGAAGGGTACGAAAAACGAGCACCATAGAGAAATTAAAAAAAAAGAGGATTCATGGGGTCGCTAGTTTCGCGAGAAATTGGAAATTTTGTGGTTATAATCTAATTTTTCGTGACCCCTACTTTGAATTCAACATTTTTGGTTTTTACACCTTTTTTGTTAATGTTACCTTAAAAGGTTAAATGGAAAATATGTCTGATGAAGTTTTAAAATGCATTTCTAAGAAATTTTTGTACAATATCTCAATCAGGTTCCAGATAGACCTTTGATCTAACATGAACCTCGATTATATTTCACATATTAGGATTTAAAAAAGGATTTCGGCTTCCATCAGCAGCACTAGATCAATATTGCCAAGCCGCATTCGACTTCGAAAATATTTTGCATTTTCGAAAAATCATAAAAACGACTTTTTTGGTATGACGATATTACATGTTGTGGGTGCCTTAGATGTCTTTTAGAATAAACAGAAATTAGTAAAATAAAAAATATTCACAAGGTAGTAAAAGTACAATGAAATAAAAGCAAATCTATTTTCAAAACGTATCATATTACTACTGACAACACCGCCTGCGCTTTTAACTTTAGTAAGGCCCTTGGTACCGTTGAACATTAAATCCGTGAACAAGGAAAAACTTTCTTTAATTTTCATCAAGTGCGCAAGCTTCCAAAAGGAATAAAGTAAAACAACACCAAAATAAGAGTTGTAAAAAGTCCCTATTATCTCAAAGAAAAAACGAATTTAAATTTAACCATCCAATATAAATAAATAAATATAAATATCCTTTGTGGAATATTTAACCTCCACCCAGAATCAACCAGTCAAAAGTAAAACAATTTTCAACAATGTAAAAGCCTACAAGCAGAATGAATATGAAAAAATCCGGAATATCAGAAGCCAAACGAAAAATATAGAAAATGGTGTCATGGATGTTAATACCATAATCAAAAGAAGCATGCAAAAAATCTATGACTGCAACTAATAGAGTACAATATCTGTCGCATTATCAGATTTGTCCATATCTATTTTTGTATTCAATAAGAGTTCGTTTTCGTTTCCTACTTTTGTTGAAGTTGAAGTTTGTTTAAAATAAATCCGAATTCATCAATAATTAGAAGCTTTTTTATAATAAGATTTATAAGCAATCGATTGCTGACATTTAAATGCAACGCTTTCATTTAGTTCTCTCTGAAAACATGAAGTCGCTAGTATCGAGTGACGTCAAACGCTGTGACAAGTAATAGCATAGCAGGAGATTCTCTTTTTTTTAAATTTCTCTGTGAGAAACACTCAACAGGCACTTATTTGAAACGCAGGAAGCAAAAAAAAAACGTCGCATGCTTTTAAGAACACTCATTCTTACCCCTTTACTCGCTCAATACGGGGAGCATCGATCCATAGAAACAAATACTGTGAGATATATGTGTACTCGGAAATTATTAATCATCACACTTACAGTTCAATGTTGTGAATGGTCGACGAAGGACAGTTGTCGTTCACTTTCACGTGACACTGTTTGTGACATTTCAGCATACAATCGCGACACTCGTAGCCCTGCTTGCCGAACCTTCTAGCTATGGTCTTGGCGCACACTTGACACACGGTGCCCCTAAAATTGATTTATTATAGTTTCCATTGTGATAACACAATCTCCTACATTTTTACCCTTGCAAATGTTTGGCGACAAAGGTGTGATCGTTAAAAATATGAAGTTTGACCCCCTTCTTTTTCCATCGGGACTTTTGAGCGAGAGACAGAGGCACAAGGTAGTGCTTCTTGATGCCGTTCTCGATAGTTTCCAGCACCAAGGTGCTGGCTTCGTTCACGTAAGTGCGGGTGGAGGCGCTACTTAAGCCGGAAGCTTCCGATAGACTAGACCTTCGAGACGTTTCTTCTGTGGATCGACCAAGAGGTACGTTTAGCCGATAACCTGGCATTTTAGTTTGGTGTCTCGGAAAGGCGATAAGAGGGCTATCTAGTACTTACTCTCGTCGTGGTTGTGCCCTCTGTCGGCGGAAACGGAACGATTCAGAGAATCGTCTCGTCCTACGTCGTTCTCTGGTCCGGCAGATTTCGAACGATTCTTGGACTTGCCCAGCCTTCTCTTGATTGTGCCGAAGAAATCTCTTCGCTTTCGCGGTCTGCCCCGGAAATCGTAGTCCGACTGATTTTGCTGCGTTTGGTGAGTGGCAGTGGTAGAAATATCACCTGGCTGACAAAGTTATCAACGTTGATACTTTTGTTTCAAGAGAAACGTATTTCAACTCCCTAGTTTATGAATTTCCAATTAATAACATTTTTTGTTTTTTTTTGTTTTGCATACATAGTAATTTTGTTTTTTACGACGCTCCTGCTTCTCCGGAAAAGTAGCATCAATTTTGATATTTTATGTGAAGCACCCGATATATTATTATATATATTATTACTTTTTTCGATTTTCCGTTCGGCCATTAATTTCTGGTTATATACCTTTCTCCACCTATATTTGGCCAGTTTCAGAAAATTATTTTTTTTATTCAAAATATAGTTCCAAATAAGTGGTTATTACAGCGATATTTGATTTTATAACGGGCAATTTACGAAAGTCCCATGCAATAACTTCATTTTTAAAATTTACTCTATAATAAACATGGGCGTTCGAAATGTTCGATTATACCGGTGGGCACCAAAATAATGAAAATTTCACCACTGAAAGACAATTAAAAGGCCTTTCAAATATAATATCGAAACTTTCTGTGATTATTTCAATAGTTATAAAATTAAGTTAAGGCATATTTTGTTAAATAATTTATAGAATAGCATTGTACTCAAATTTCATCCATACGTGTGTCGAACTGAAATGTAATTTGCCATCTATAGTGATATTAGATTGTTGTTATTTTGTATATCGTTATAAGATATTTAAATTCTTAAAATACTTTTTATAGGTAAAATGTTGCCACCGTTGAAATAAATAAATAAAATGTTCCTATACCTAAATATTACTGATTACTGGAAACTTCCACGGTATAACTATTAATAATAATCCATTACAGTTTCATGGTTACCTAAGGCAAATATATTGTTCACAATATTTTGGTATAGGAACATTACATGACACTTGAAGGCGTTTTTAACTGTCTTCCAGAATGGTTTAATAAAGGAACGTAACAAAAAGCGGCGCATCGCTGAAAATATAAGACCGATGGACCATCATAAAAGTCTAACCTGCCACCCACCGCAAATTACCTTGTATGTTTTTAATTAATCTTTTATTGTTTGCTTGAAAAGATGAAGTTAAATTATATTGACTCTTATTCATTATTAAAAATCTATTTAACATGGGAGTATGTACTTTGGGGGATATTCGGATGATACAAACATATATAACAAAGGCTATGAATCGAAAAAATAAATAGAAATATTGAGACCTGAAAACCTCACTTTTCATATAAACTTCAAAATGTCAGAAACGGTAATAGGATTTTATATATGAAATCGGTTTTCAAAGGTTAGAGGGAAGTTCCTGTATATTATAACAATACAATATTTTATAAAAAAAATAAAAACAACTTTTGTACCTAAGTTTTTTTTTAATACTTTTTTATAGCTTCTCAAAGAAAGTATCGTCGCGTAATACAATACACACCCAGTGCACAATATGTCTCATTTTTTTATTATTAATTTTAGGGAGTAAAACTTATTCATAAAAAAATCTGGATGGTCTAAAATCTAGAATTCCAGTAGTATACTGGGTTTGTTAAAAAATATGATTTTTCCTCAAATATAAAAAAAACCTTTACCAGAACTAAAAACTACGTTCAAATATGTAATTTCTTCCATTCTAGGTATAATAAATTCAAATTTTACTATAGTTACGTATAATCTAGGATGCACCGACAAACTAAGGAACATTTGAGAACAACAACAACAGGAACCGTCAAAACGTATTAGAATTTTATCCATAAATGCAAAATTGTTAAAAAACATCAAGAAACCAGAAGGTTGTGCTAACTTTAATAGTCAAAAGAGAAACGATCTAATTGTATAATTTTTAGTTCTTATCAACTTTTTTTAATATCTTTCAATATTGTGAAATTTAAGTAGTATTAGGTAAATTTGTTATTTGTGAAAAAAATTGGTATCTGACGAGTGTATTTTAGATTTTAGATCATGCAGAACTTTTTATAAAGAATAAATTTATTTTCCAAAAAAAAAAGTTTCCCATATGGTTCCGGTTTCCATTTACTCGAGACATGCATATAGACTTTGCCCTATCTTATATAACCGACGCTGTAACTCTTTTGTTTTTTGATATAATTAATTTGGGATATCTGAAAAACTGAAAAAGATCCCCAGCAAACCAACAAAATTAAAGCACTATTAAATTATTTTGAATTATTTTTGGAAATTCATATAAAAATAAAAATATTTATTTTTATTGTAAGCCACCATACATACATTCCAAATTTATCATTTGCACTGCAAATTTACATTTGTGAGGTACCATGTTCTAAAAAATAAACACTTTGGAACGCCAATTTAGAAATTTGACTGCCCAAGAGCGTGCCCAGAGAGAAAAATTGGACAGAAATTTGAATGATCGAACATTACAAGCAGACAGGTCAACACTTAAGACCACCTAGTCAAGGTAGACATCGCTTAGCTACGCCAGTTGAAGACCGTTTTTTAAAACTCTCTGCTTTTAGACAACGGTTTGTGACGGGAAGATTGCCGCATACACAGGGAGCAAATGGAATGTCAACTGATACTGTTCTTCAACGGCTAGCTGAACCTGATTTCAGACCAAAAAACCTAGCGCGAAGACCAGCTTTAACCCCAGAGCATCATAGAGCAAAGTAAAATTTTGCTAGAACAGGTGGTCAGGTGAAACCAAATTTTGTCTCAGCAATTCAGATAGACGTAGGAGTTTAAAGAAGACCAAATGAAAGATATGCCCTTTGTAACTTCCAAAACACCAGATCATTTGTTAGAGGCTCAGTTGTGTTTTGGGAATATCTTTAACTGCTCATACTGACTTGGTGGTTATTAATAATGGCAGTTTAACAGCAGATACGTATATAAAGGAAATGAGATTGGAGATTGGAATTGAAACTATGGATTGGCCTGCAACCAGTCCCCATCTTAACCCCATTGAGAATATTTGGGTCATGATATACACGCTTTCTCAAGAACTTCCTAATTCTTCACACTTTGAATGGGCTTACTGGTAATATTGTCCAAATATAGAATTATTTGGATCAAAACGAAATAAGGCCCATACTTGATTCTATTATTAATTTATTATTTGTTATTAATTATTTTTAACTGAAGTAATTTTTTTATTTTTTGAATTGTAATGTGTGTTTAGTGTTAATATTCTTATCAAATGAAAATAAGAGTGTACTTAATTAAGAAACGAAAATTTTTTATGAGTATTATGAAATAAAAAGTGGTGCGTTAATTTTCCCGGCCGTTGTATATTCTACGCAATACGAAGCATTTTCCGAAACTGTAGTAGAAAACTTCAAATTGAATTCCATATTATGATTTGTTTAAGAAATATTAGGAGGTGCGAAGAATGATTCATTTTTAAACACAGATGTTGGGAGAAAATCTGGATGTACAATTTTAGTATGTTAAAACGAATAAAAAATAAAACTAATAACACACACACACACACAAGAAAACGAAAGATCTGGCAAACCTTCGAGCCGCTACCGTCGCTTTTTGAGGCGTTTTTATCATTGCCGTTCGTTGTACCGTTGGCTTCCACCGCACCGGCAACACCATTTTCTTTTGATGCCTGCTCGTTCAATTTCGCTACGTGGACATTTTTCACCTCCTCCGCTATGAACCTTTCGGACGAATCGAGCTCTACCCGTTCGACCTCTTTCCAATTACCGTTGTCCAACTCCACCTTAGGTAAGTTAGTTAAAAAAAATAAAACACACCGCGCTGTTAATCGGGATGTTAGAAGCCTTCGGTGAGTGGGTAAAGTTTGTGCGACTTAGAACGGAAAATTGTGAACGATGACCACACAAAATTCACCTCATCGTAAAAATGCGTTTTGTGTGCGTTCCCGCAGTGCTTACCTTCACGAGCCTTTGGGAAGGTTGCTGGAAGAAAATCGGCTGATTAAAAACAAACCAAGCCAACGATTGAAAAAGCGGCGCGAGCCCTTACCCTTTGCACGCCCTGTATGACCAATGTGTTCCTGTTTGGACTCAGCGTATGTCTGTTTCTATCGAAATCGCTGACGGGGTGACTACCGTTTGTAAGATTTTCTATAAAAAAAAAAATGCATGATCAAGGCTGCATTTTTTATCACGGAAATTCAACTCGCAAAATAAATTTAAATACTTCAAATTATTAACAATATTGAAACCAAAGCTACTAGAATGGGTGGTATAACATATGAAGCTATGTCATAAACTTCTGTTTAGACAAATTGGAATTTCCTAGCGAATGGAAGAGGACGCGAATTCTGCTACAGTTGAGAACCTTCAGCCTATAAGTATCCTACTAACATTTTCAAAGGTCTTTGAGAAAATAATTGAAAGACTGCTGGTTAGGTACTGAAAAAAAGCAATCGGGATTTACAGCTGTTACCCCTTCTCAGTATTATTGATATTTTTAAGCCCTGGACAAGGTGACTGTGTTAGTTTTATTATTATTATTCTAAAGGGTTGCCCGTTGCATTTATCGATTTTTCAACTATATTGGTTTGAGTGTGTCTGCACGAAGGCTTATTAAAAATTATCATATCAACGGTGATTTTTGGTAGCAGACGGTTAGGTTATCTAGAAGTATCCTCTGGAGTCTCGGAGTTCTATTTTGGGACATCTGTAATTGGCTATTTATACATCACAATTCTCAAAAGTCTTCTTATCGTGTCTGCATCACTTTTATGATACTTAGGTGTATCTTTCATTTCAAGTTTATTTATTTACGCCACATATTAATAACTAAAAAAAAAAAAACGTACATGAATTTTAGATCAATCTTTCTAAACAGGCATATTTTGTGTACTTCTCTCAGATCGTTACTTTGCGATTCATTAGTGATGCTGTCTATGGTCCCTGCTTCACCGCCTAAGACAAAGTAAGCATCTTTTACATTCCGCGACTACCTATTTTAATACAATTGCATTGAAGACATCATAAAATCTATATAATAGAATTATAGCTTTCGGACTGACGTACATAACATCAATATTAAGCCTCCAGTTGACTCGATGGAAATTTTCAAGCGTTCCTATCCTTATTATATGACAAGAGTATTTAATAATTTACCAAATGATTTTAAAATATTAAAGTATGCCATTCAAGAGGCAGCTTTGCAAATTTTATCGAAACAATAATTGTCATATTTGAGAACTTAATATGAAATATCTATCCATAGGCTCATATCTCTTGTATCAAATCTGTATCTTTTTTTTTTTCATTTTTTAGCAAATTCTATGAATGCTTTAAAATGCACATTTATGAGCGTCACATGATGTGTTTAATCGATTTTTCTGTATATTTCTTTATGTTGGATACCTGGTTCAGTGTAAAAACGCCGGCATGTCTAAATTTCTTATTAAATGTATATTTAATTAATTCAATAATATTATTATTATTATTATTATTATCATAAAAGACAAAGGAAGGATAAATCGAGACCCAAATTTGTACAATGACCATTAATTGAGCGGGTAAAACGCAGCGGGGTATGTCATATTTTTGAAAAGATGTCACCTTAGATGATTAATCGAGTTTAATATTCTAGGGAGGTCACACTATAATATCGAAACGACATTGATTATGAATTTCATAGAATCCCTTAATGGAAGGATGGCGTGTTAAACGGCCTATACACATGCAGGCAAGTGTTAAGACTTGCCTGTACAGGTCGAGACACGCGAGTAAGTGCGAATGTGTATGGGTCAAAACTCACGGCGCGTTCAGTTCCAAGCGCGACTCGAAGCGAATTGGGGGCTATACACATGCAGGCAAGTCCGCGTGTAAGTGTGTCCAGGTAAGTCCGCGAGCAAGTGCGAAACGAATTGCAGCCACACGCTATTCAGGTAAACCTCGAGGTTCACCAGTTGGTGGTGCTGCTGTGCGAAAAATGAAGTTGGTCTTCGAACTTGCTCTAAAAATCAGACACAATCTGATTCGCTTCGAGCCGCGCTTGGAACTGAACGCGCCGTGAGTTTTGACACATACACATTCGCACTTACTCGCGTGTCTCGACCTGTACAGGCAAGTCTCAACACTTGCCTGCATATGTATAGGCCGCTAATCAGATGGTGTCTGATTTTTAGAGCAGTGCGAAGGTCAACTTCATTTTTTGCACAGCAGTAGGACCCACCAACTGGTGAACCTCGAGGTTTACATGAATAGTGTGTGGCCGCAATTCGTTTCGCACTTGCTCCCGGACTTACCTGGACACACTTGCGCGCGGACTTGCCCGCATGTGTATAGCCCCCCATTATAGTCGCTTCATTTCATTCGGAGACTGTTGACCTATCCTATCCCGCAGTACATGCATGTAATTTTTCGAATCCCGTTTACTCTAGTCAATTCAAAAGTTTGGGGTGAAATTATGTATCGTTGCCACATTTTCTTTTAAATAACTTTATTAAATTCTTAATTTACATTAAAAATAAAGTACATAAAATTCAATACAAAATAAATAGTAACTTGTTCAATAACTTAATAGATAATTGTAATCATTTTATAGCATTATTTAAAAAGCAATCCCAGTTCTTTTGTACTTTATTAACGTCCTTATTTAATCTTTTAATATGACTTACGTCAATTTCAGAATCATTGGTTAAAAACATTGGTTTCTTTTTGATAAATATAAATAAAAAATAATATAATAAATAAATTTGACTACATATTAAATATAAAAGCGATTTTGATAAATTTGTTACCACAATATTAGTGTTGTTACAAAATTTATTTTTTCTGCTACATATTTGTTGAAAACTGGTCTATTTCGGTAAAATTGGTTTTCATGTTTTTGTTTTATTTATTATAAAGTGTTTTTGTTTTAAAAGACCCTGTTGTATTATTTGAGTTGGATCATATTTTTCCGTGGAACTTTATTGTTTCAAGTATCATATTATCTGCCAACCGAGACTTTGTAACCGCATGAACTGATTGTGAATACTGAACTGAGATGGCTTTTACTTGATGAAAATCCATTTAACAACTTAAATAAGAACTAAAAATTCAGATTTTTACGAAATTATATATTTTCACATGACAATTGTTTCGACAACACCGTGTATTATTTACAAATACCTGCTACTACATATACCGAAAAATCACAATAAAACCTTAATTAATGTTGTTAGGAGAATTTAAGTTCAAAGGAGAGATATTTTAATCTAATTGATCGTTAAGCAATACATTTGAATGTCTCATTTTGTTAATCCCCATGACTTCTAATAAATGTAATTTTCTACCTTTTGTAGCTGCATGTAAAATATCAAAATTGTAGTCAAAAATGTGTTTTTCTGTGTTTAAGTGTCTGGCATAATTAGAATCTAAACTATGTTTATGTTCGTTAACATATTTTATGTTAACAGTGGCGTGACAATTTTTTATCCAAAAATATCTAGCCTGCGTTATTTTTTTTAATTTTTACACCATATAGCTCAAAAGTAAAGAAGTTTACGGTATAGATTTATTATTACCTTAGTGATGCACACCCTTAAACATTAGTAAAATTAAGTGTTAAATGGTAAGTTAACATGTTTAGTGCTAAGTTTTGACATAGACCAGATTTTAAATGACACTCCCACTTTTCAGTTAACACCACTCACTTGACTTATCAGTTTACAATTACTACTAGCACTACACCCCTGCAGTTGTTACTAATCAAACTGTTAATCAGCTATAATGGTCAATGCTACTAATAAGTTGTCAAATTGTAAACCGATCTGTCAAGCGAGTAATGTTAAGTGACAAATGTAAGTGCAAATCTGGTTTATCTCAATATTTGACAAGTAACATGTTAAATAGGCATTTGGCACATAACACTTGTACGTGATAAAGTGTAAATCGGCCACTCCGGTTGAAAAACTTAACATGTTTTTAGTGCTTTCATCGGGATATGAAAACTATCCATTTAAACGGTTACATTCGCAGCAGCTAAAAAGATGTCAAAAAATCTTTAAAAATTTTACTCTCGTGATTGCCTTTATAAAATATGATCATTATTGGTAAAATGTTTTTTTCAGCTTCTATTTATTATGTACTGTCCTACAATAATTGGCTCATTCGGCTTTCAGACAGAATTCGTGTTAATAATATGGAAAAGCATTCAGTGTCCGAAGTAAAAAATTTAGAAATAATGTTGCCAGAGGTACTTGCAATTTCTTTAGTAATGAGTCATCAGTTATAGTTCAGTGAAAAGTTCGTATGGGTAGTTTCCAGAAAACTGTCATAGGCTATTGTTCTCTATTAGCTCAATAATCCATGAAGTCACAAATTGTGACCAGCCAAACTTTCTTGTCCGGTATCGTTTGGACATAGTCATTGATCTCAGTGGGATGCTCTGTATGTTCGATTTTACAGCTGACAAAAAAAGATACATACAGTAGTCAAAATTTTTGCTTACCAGTGTAGAACTTGGTGGGAGTGGGAGCCCGTGGTCTTGTCGGAGAAGGTGATGGTGTTCTGATGGCCTCCTTAATCTTGTATGGTTGAGTGTGGCTTTTGTTTGGTACGTCGGCACTTTCAATGAACATAAACTGCAAATTTGTTACATACACTTTTGATATCTGAAATATGTCTGGAATTATCTGGGAATTTCAAAAATACCTTAATATACAATGTGTACACCTCTGCGGAAGTCAGTAAATCTGACAAACCTATTTGGAAAGTGAAGTATCTGGGGTTAACTCTCGACTCTAAGCTCTCCCGAATAGATCAGGTCAATGAAACAAGTCTCAGCACACAACTGGGGATTGAAGCCACAGATCACGGTCAGGATATACATGATGATTACCTACACTGCTTTGATATGGGGCTCAACTGAGAAAGACAACATTAGGACAGCCATAGGGCGAGTTGAATTGACTATTTGAAAACCACATGTGCTGATGGAGGCACTATTGGAACTTGAGCCTTTACACCTTAGGGAGAAGCTCGAGGCCCAGAGAGTGGCTCTAAGATTGCAGGTCTTGGGAAACTCGAAGGTGGTTACATAGGAGCACTAACAATTGCTATCTGTCTCAGGCGGGAATCAATATGTTCTCTCTATGAAGAGAGACAGCAGAAATGAGACTACCTTATGCATTTATACACCATACAAAATATTCTTTTGCCTATCTGGTTTATGAACAGGACCAAAACAGACACAATGACAGGCAGCTCCTATCGCACAGATATCTGTGCCTCTTTACAGTGGATACTTGAGTGGATATCCAAGCTCTTACCTCTGAGCTGGATTTGCTAT
Organism: Cylas formicarius; assembly: GCF_029955315.1. NCBI lineage: Eukaryota > Metazoa > Arthropoda > Insecta > Coleoptera > Brentidae > Cylas > Cylas formicarius. The sequence continues at coordinate 13,681,225 of NW_026844319.1, read as the reverse complement.
TTCAATGTACTTCTGTTAATTTGGTATTGGAGGCAACACCGCACATTGGACTGGAGCCTTCCATTGGAATAGCAGATAATGTGTTGCATAAATGTATAGGGGGCAGTTCTCTCCGCATTAAGGGAGTTTACTAAGGCAGGGTTCTAATGGCGCCTCAGAGCCAAAAATCTGTCGAGCGAGTAGTGTTAAGTGACAAGTGGAAATGCAAAACTGGTTTATCTCAATATTTGACAAGTAACATGTTAAATAGGCATTTGGCACATAACACTTCTAAGTGACAAAGTGTAAATTGGCCACTCCGGTTGAAAAACTTAACATGTTTTTAAAAACATTCTTCTTCTGGATATGAAAACTATCCAAATAAACGGTTACATTCGCAGCATATCAGGGCGCTCAATCTCAGTCGCACGCGATTATGAACACTGGTAGAAATCCTATCAAGCACCTTATAATGGAGGTAGGCGGCCACATGTAGACTGATGGAAAAAGAGAAAACTCCAATTCATTTCCAAACCCGCGGCGCACCACTTGAAAGCGATCGATTCAGAGTACTATGGGCTCAATTTATTGAGGAACTATCCAAACTCCTCATGAAAGAGATGCTGCCCTTTTTCTAGAGTTTTCTATTTCGAATAAGAATGTGGATACTTGCCCGCAAAAATACAGATAGCCAACTTTCGTCTATTTTTTTATATATGAGATAAGGTGTAACAAACGGGCCACCCCGTGTACCGAAAATGCACAATAATATAACAAAATTTTTATCATTCACACTATTGCAGAATAGAATTAGGTTTGGCCAGAGAATCGGTGTTAAGAAAAATGGTACTTACTTCAATAGTCAAAGTCCCAGACACTTTGTCGCTTTCGTAGGGGCGACTCTGCAACAATATAATCTGCCTTTGTGCCGGGTTTATTAGTAGCTCTTCCACGCCCACGATCGCCAAGCCCAAGAACCTGTGCGGTTTTACTGAGTGATCGTATATTTCAAACAGCAGCTCGGCGGTATGAGGCGACAAATCGCTAAAACCGATTATTGAATACACGTCCACTGAAATGTCGGGAACGGATCGCTTACAATAAAAAGTGTTCGTCCCAGTAGGGCGCGTTAGTGTTCCTTTGAATGGACGTTTGATTTTTCTGGGGCGGTTCGTCCATTTCTACCACGCAGAACGGCTCGACGCAACCTTGCGCGCCCCCTAACTCGTTGGCTCGGATTATTTTCACCAGCAGACGCTTATCACCTTGCAGCGGAGCGGTGTTGTATGCCGTGTGGTTTGGTGTTGACGAATATGCGTTGGACTACAGTATTAAAGGATTAAAAATTTTAAACTTTAGTGGATGAAAGTAAAATGCATTTCTTAAAAATGGATGACCGAATCCCAAATGGAGACGAGATAGAAACCTGTTATTTGTGATTGCTGATTTTGATACGCTCTCGCATTTTTCTTGTAGACAGACAATTTTTATTTCATTCATTGAGTTTTTCATTAAATTCGTGCCCCAAAATCTAGGCTGCAAATTCTTCTTCTACCTCCACCCTGACCAGTTTTCTCAAAATTGACATAAAATAAGAAACTATAAACGGTTCAGTTCACTTCCCAACTTCTCTAAAAACAACCTAAATCCTTCCGGGGTTGCCATATCATCCTTTTAGAGAGGTAAGCAAGGGGGGCAACCAAAGACTATACCAAGCGGCAGGAGCTGCTTGATCATTCTAGAACTGAAATCAGATATAACGCCTAATGCAACTATGTGAAACCTGCCCCACGAAGCCAACTTGCCAGGCGATGACGAGTGGATCCACAACCATACTGACCTGGATACATATCCCAACAAAATTTAAGTAAAAGTACTGGCCGATGGATAAACTAGTGTAAACTGGTGTAATTAGGCATGTATAGCATATACTGCAACCTAAGACACTAAGATCAGGGGGAGCGCATACTATTCCGATGCCCGGCGGTGACAAGGAACAGTTGATACTCTAAACTAAATATTGAAATCTTTTGAAAACCTTCGCACAAAATAACGAACTTCATAGGATGGGGCACTGATAAAAAACTAGGGCTGCCGCACACAATACCCCAACCCTAACTCAACATAAATTCAATATTATACTGTAACGAGCGAACCGAGTAGGCTGGAGCCGGCCCTGTCTGCGTTCCAAGACTTCGGCGGGAACCGCAACCGAAGCGAGATATAAAAGCAAAACACGTCTCGCTGGTCAGTCAGTTAGTAGTATGTATGGTGATTAAATAGTTAGTAGTATGTATGGTGTGTAAATAGTTACTGACTGTTATCATGGGCGAAATCAATTTTAAGTTTTTTTTTTTTAATTTTACACAGTGACTCGTCGCGTTTAACAAACCCAATTTGAATTTCGTCTTTTTAAAAATGTAACAGTACTTACCATACCGTCGTAGTGAACGGGCAAAATCCGGCTTGGCATTTCGATGTGACGAATCAACCGGGGGCTGGTAGGATACTGCGCCAGATTCAAATGAACCTCGGCATTTCTCAGGGCGGTCACTACGATTTCGCTGAAATCAGTCGTTGATAGAGTGAAATGTTAACCGACGGAATGAAGAGGGGGAGGCACCTTATCACTTCCTGCAGCTGAGTCTCGTCGAGGTTGTTCTTGATGTTGCCCACCGGGGCGAGGGCGACCTTGATCTCGGGCCATCCGTCGCACTTGACTTCGGCCTGTAGTTTTTCGGTGACAGCGTAGATGTTAAGCCTCGCTCTGAACCGATTGACGTTCACCCGATAGTGGGAAGTCTCGACCTTGTCGCCCTTCTGACGGAATGATTTGAGCTGGAACGCCGGGGTGGCTTCGCAGTCGCACGTTATCGTCTAAACAAATGACGGAACTAACATAAGGCTGCCTGCCATCCATAGCTTTATTTCTATTTGTTATTTGGATGTTTCAGTAGTAGTTTGAACGGAATCGAAAATAACTGTTCATACAATACATTATAGGACCACTGGGGAAAAAATATCGTAATATATTGTTTTTGATTATATATCAACTTTTGTTTCTAAAACTGCAGTCTGGATCAAGAAAATTCTACAAACGTGTTGTGTTTGATAGGACTATCTACAGGTTTTTGCTAATTTGGGATAAATCGAAATATCAAAAGGTATTTGAAAAAAATATATTTTGCTGCCCATTCACTAGTATTTATTTATAGTGGTAGAGAAGACTTCAACCCCATCTTGAAGAAAACAAAAAATTATCAACTAATTAACCACCAAAAATATTGACTTTGAAGATAATTTGATAAAGAAGAACTATTACGTAGAGCAAATTTACGCAACCATCGTTATATGAAATACGTTGTGGAAGATACAGCAAAAAAAAGATATTGAGCGAAACAACTATAGAACACAAGTAAACAGAATTGTAACAACATCCAACACAACATTCAAAATAAAAGACCTTAACCTACTATAAAGAATGTCTATTTCAAAGTTGTACAATTCGAAATATTAGCAATAATATGTTTTTTCTTGGTAAAAATGATATAACGATTTTTATGTTTTACTAATATCAGTTATTTTAGAACAGTGTATGGTAATAAGATAGGAAATTCAAACAGTCAAATAAAAGACTTTAACTTACTGCTTGTGAACTATAACCTCAAGAGATGATGGTTTCTCAGATGAAGAATATTATGATTTTTTGCCATTTAATTAAATACCCTAAGACTATGTACACTATGTGCCAAATTGCTTGTAATCACAGGGTTTCTCGGCAACCAGCAGAGATAGGCAGAACTTCGCAGTTTTCGCGACCATGTTTCAGTTTTGCGTCAAACTTTAAATGCAGCAGGTTGAAATTGAAATTTTTACGCTTGTAAGATAGAAATAACGTAAAAACTGCTGTTGAGAAATATTTTTTACCTTGAGTCAACGACACCGTGTTTTTTTATCTAATAAATTCTCTTTTCGATTTTTTCTCTTAAAAATGATGTATCAGACTATGTACTTCTGGTGCAAACTAACCCCTAAAAACGCAATATTATAGGTAAAACGTAAGTGAGTCGTGGAATTGCCTACAAGCAAAATTGTACTTCCTCGCTAGTACAGAGGTCTTCTAGGGGAGGGAGTAAAGAAGTGCGGGCACGACGGATCAAGAGATTTAAATGTAGCAACCTGGCCATAAAAGCCAGAGAGGCACCGTAGATAGAATAAGGAAAAATAACAAAGAAAATGAGAATTCTGTACTAGCAAATGTTGAGGCCAATTCATCTTGAAAAATTGAAAAAACGGTGGGCATGTCAAGTTCGCAAACGTAAAGGATATTAAGAAAATGTGAATCTTATAAAGCAAAAATTATTGTAGCAATTACATCCGCCTAAATTTGGTATACACAAAAAACCCAAAACGACCTCAAATTCGATAGCAATAAGGTTTCAACCAATAAATGGTACGACCATATAGCTACTACAGATATACCCTACACATGCATTATGCACATACACACATGTCCATACGCGAGATTTAAAATCATTTTAACCAATGGCCTTGCGGCAGCCAACAACCAACATGCAGCATTTTTAAGGCAGTATTTTCTAAAAATATGCCTAAATCTCTTTAAATGTTCTGGAAAAACGAGCTAAATCTTTAGAAGTTGCTGTTTAAAAAGAAATGGCACAAAGTGCAGATTAGTGGATGAAATGTAGAGGCATGCGAGGAAAATCATTACCTTCTCTAAGAAAATATCAATCCGACGAAGCCTATATAAGTTAAAATTACAATTTTTAACAGGAAATGCCAGCAACAAGGAAGGATTCACAATAATTCACAATTTAACAGCAGGTATTTAGCAATCTAGCAGATTATCAGCAATTTTAAATCAAATACTACCGGATTTATTGTATAACGGGCGGCTAGCACAATATTTACTTTCATCAGCATGGCGCTTCTGTCCATAATGCACAAATTATAACGTCATTAGTGTTGGTAAATTTTGACGATCGCTGGATTGGTACAGACCTCTTAATATCAGATTTTTTCGTTTACTCTTCTTAAAAAACCAAATTTACCTGAGTCGAACTTATCAACGTTATTTATTACGTTTATCAAGTACAGAGCAAAAAATGGTTATTTTTTTAGATGGTTTAGGTTTTCTTGTAGACACTTTAATGCCTATAATTTCGTGACCAACTTATGTTTTGCTTATATTGCGTTTTTAAGGGTTAGTTTACATCAGAAGTGCATAGCGCAGAAATCATCTTATAGATCGAAATTTGTATACAATCAAAGCAATCGAATTCAGGTTGAAAGAAATGAGGAAATTGTTTTGTTATAAGTTTTTTAGATGCCTAAAAGCAGTGTACTACTACATAAATAAAATATTGGTGCGAATCATACATTTTCCGGCTGCATGTCGATATAACCTGACGGTGAACAATTTTCAGTACGCGCTGTATGACATCCGGTTCCGGTTACTATAATGTAACCTCGGCCGTAACTGTCGATTTCCTTCAGAATTTTATTAATGGAGAGGTGTTTTCGAATAAAATAAAATAGCTCTAATAAAAGTAATGCGAAACAGGACCGGTCCTAGCATTGAAGACGCAACGTAGAAAAAAATCCACAGAACTACAAGAAAAAATAAAAAACAAAAAAAAAGGTACATCAAGGAAAGACAAAGATAGTGAAAGCGCATTTTGGTACATCAAGATACAGATTTTGAAAAGCTTTTAATAGAACCTTTTATTAGTAAAAAATTAAACTGTATGTATTAGGTTTTATTTGTCATTTTAGTTTTTTGAGATATTTCATAAAGTTGATATTTTCCTTATCGAATTAAAAAATTCTTTTAAAACAGTATCGTCTTGTTATGGTATATCTCCAATCTGTTTATATGATTTGTAATTTTGATCCCACTTGACTTGAGCTTTGACCCAAAATTTTGGGCATCAGTCACTAGAGCTGAGCTTTAAATCACTTTGCAGTCATAGAATCTAATTTAAGTTTTTAATACATCCGCAAACTTACCAGGCATATTTAAAAATTAATTACTTCCAAGCACTGCAGAGATTTGAGAAAGAAAGATAAGAAAATCTCATTGAAGTACCTAAATTCGGAACTTTCGCAATTGGCCTCCATTAGGGATCAATACTGGGCCGCTTTGGTACTTCATTTATACTCTCAGAATGCCTGGTAGTTTACAAAGTTTGCAAACACATGCAGGATATAGGATGCAAGTCATGCATGTATTAACAGCCATATCCTCAGAGCGAGATTTGTTAATTGTTTTCTTTTTTTTTTGTTATTATTTTTTAGTTATTTTATTTTCCGTTGTATACTATTTTTATTTCCAAGTGTATAAGATTTTTCCATTAATTGCATGTTAATGATCAGACATAATATGCAAGCATCTATTCGAATGTTACTTTCAGTGTCTAAGGGTTTTTTGCAAGCATAAGGCTAGAAAAATTTTGTGATACTTTCAGTATTACTTTGTTGCGAAATAAATATGATGATGATAATTATTATTAGTATATATCTTACCATAAATGCAAATTAAAAATTAAAAATTTATAACAAAAAAAAAATCTAATCAAAATTCATTCACAACAGTTTTATGTTAACGTTAATTCAAACTCGGCTCGTCATTTGGGTGTGCACCATACAAACCGACTTGATACAACTAACTACCGAAATTTATACTCTGCCTAATTCCTCATTTAAAATAAATTGCCCAAATAATTATTTAATACAATATAATTTTGTTTTTACCATTACCGAAATTTGAGACAAGTCAACAACATAGTGGTGCCGAAAAATAAAATTCAACTATTTAAACGATGCTTCACCCATCAGGTGTCCGTTCTAGATTCTCGAAAAACGAACTAACTGACTAACTTTCAGCGCTTTCCGTCTATAAATTATTTTAATAATAATAAATATTTTTGTTTAATTTCTTGTTTGCTTGAGATTTATTGCAGAGGGGATCTTTGACAAGTTGCTCAACAACAAGCATTTTGCTAGAACAGTTACTCTAGTAGTTGTTTATTACTATTATTATTATTAAAGCAGTACAAGTTAACGAGGTCGAAGAGGAAGAATCTTTTTTGGTCCAGGTAGAAGTGACGTCACTGTAGCGTTTGCTAATATAATTCTACTTATAAAGATAGATGACGTTGTACCTACGTAATGTTTCGCAGAGCAAATGTTCGTTCGTCATAGTTTTTATTCTTAAGCACCGCGTCATCTCACCTTGCCGCGTTTCGTAATGCGGTGGTGCCTGTGTCTATATTTAAACGAGAGTCGCCGGCCAGAAATAACTATTGGCTGAGGTTACGATATATTATGTCGTGTGTAAGAGAAACTTGTTGATTGTTTCGCGGGGAAAGCACACGCGTTGGTTATTTTTTAACGCTAGATACTTACCACATCGTCTTTAGAATCTGCCTCCGCGAATATGTTCGTCAGCGTTGGAGGGTGAGTTTCCGGCAAAATTCTGATCAGTTCCACGCCGATGCCTTGCTGAAAACATCAAACGATATAAGAAAAAGTACATCGCAACGGTAGAGTCAAGCAAGTCCGCAATCAAACTCAAGAGAGCGGGAAGTCATTTCCAATGAAAATAATCCCTTAGGCCTCTTTATTTTCATTATAGAATATATTAGAACTTTATTAACCATTTAAATAAATTATACAATAAAAAAACATTCAAATCATAATATTGAGAAGTTATTATATAACTATTATAGACAAATATAATTGGAGGTACACAAAATACAAGATTTCATTTCAGATTGGTATGTTCAAGCAGCCCCAAGTATTCATTAGCCTTCTAAAAGACAAAAATTGGTCTACAATGTGTAAATAATAATAACACATACAGTTTCTATATAAAAACTAGGAAAAACAAAAATGATTTATCACAAGTAATTATGTTTTCAAGGAGTTACAGTTAAACAATGAACACAAATTATAGGTTTATGTAAATGAGTTAATCAGTTTTCAGTTTAAAAATTCTTTGTTATTCTTATCTCATCGCGTTGTAAAAATACTTCCAATCCGTTGGTTTTAAATTTAGACAATACTGTCTGGGTACGAGGCAAATATAACTGAAATATTTACTGTGGTCAATAACCATAATATTAGCGCAGAAAAAAATGCACGACGACCACGATAAAATTAGCTTATATACATTTTGTCGATATACGAAAAAAAGTAAATACAATGTTTTTAAATAAACTATCAGCTCTGTCCGGTTTTCCACGGACAAGAACCAACTTTAAAAATTTAAATCGCCACCCTGTTTTTTTTTTTAAATCAATGTGTCATTAAATATAAGAGTAACTTTGTGTAAGATAACCTAGAGCCCAAGCCCATAGCTGTATCTTGTGTTTAGGATATATATATATATATATATATATATATATATATATATATATATATATATATAAATTCCGATTTTTATTACAGAAATAGAAAAAAAATTGTTATTCATTTGTTATATATTATTAACTAATACTACAGAATTTAAATGTAACAATATGTAGGAGTTATTTGATTGAACTGTAAGCACTAAACAGTAGGAGTTTTGAATTGTAGATATAGGCTTTGAGTGTTTAGAATTCAGATAAAGAATTTTATTTATTTTGAACCGTTTGCAGGGAGTTTCAAAACAAATGCGAAAGACTTAAGGGAGTGAATCATTTTTAAAAATAAGGGGTAGTTTGTTATATAAACGTTGTCTCAAAAGCCAACCATTAGGGAGATATCGGACAGAAAAATCATGTTTTCATTTTTATCTTAAAAACAAAAATAGATTCCGCATATTATTTTTTAATGAGTGTAGGAGACTGTATTATACTACCCCTATCATTTTTCCTAACTACTTAACTCAAAAACTAATGCAATGACAACAAAATATTATTTTTATTTTATGTTTTATTTAGAATCTTTTATCTTCTGCAATTTTTCCTTTTTCCAAATTAAGTAAAAACAAGATTAAAAAATTTATTAAATTAAAAAATCTAGTGGGCTGCTGTCACGTCTTAATGACTTTTTTTATTATTGCTTTATTGGATATTGCGTAGTTAGTTTTAATACAAAATAAAACTAATTTAAGCAAAAATTTACAAGCTAATCACTTAATTGTTCCCTAATAAGAATTTTCATTTAATAATAGTGCATAGTGTACGAAATATGATTGAAGCGCAACCGGAGACAAGAACCAAGAAAATTGCAGTAGAATTAAGGAATGGAAAATATTAAAAGAACGATAGTTATATCAACACCACCTACAGAGGGTTGAAAGTCTTTTACTAAGAGATTTCGAACCGGGGATGATTTTTTTTCGATATGCAATGCTTTACATTTTAATCTTTTATTTGGAAACTGTAAGTTTGCTGAAAAAATTGCATTGCATTGATAAAAAAGTTTGCAATTGACCCGTCTCTTCAATATTTTTTTCCATGTCGTTGCGTAAGTTTTCCTTTAAATTTAGTTAAGAAGAATAATAAGAGTAGTTCAATTCACGCCTCCACTCACTTTAACAAATAAAAAAGATACGCAGACAGTATTAGTAACAAGTAATAATTCGTTGTTCTAGCTGTTTTGGTTTTTAAGATAAAAAATATTATATTATATTTATATTAAACTAAGAATCATCCCCTTAGGATTTGTCTTGAAACACCCTGGATATATACACGAAATTTGTTTTTCATAAATCGATTCGTTTTGGGATTTCCGGGTGTTTAAGTTCTCTGATTTTTTTTTAAATTAAATTAAAAAAGCAAATGACTGATCGTAAAAGACGAACTCGGAATTGAAAAAGTAGGTGGCGGCAAGTTAGCAGAGGAAAACCTTGTAGCGTGCATGTTAAATTCTTCATTCTCTTCCTCTTTGTCTTGCTCAAGTATCTTGATAACCATAACACTCCTAACTTGGGTATTATACTTTTTTTATATTTTTTTCTGTATAATATTCAAATAAATCTTTTAATTATGACAAAAATGATTATTAGCCGTAATAATAGCGATAGCTCCTGCCTCAGTCCTATTCCCACCACAGACTTTAATTTGAGAAATTTAAAAAGTTGCTCACTGTTCTTGGGGAACTACAACAGAATTTAAAAAAAAAATTAAAAATAGCGACACTTTAAGATTCAACTTAACCACAAATACAGTACAGTAAAAGTAAGTACAGGGTTATTTTGATTCCAACTGACCTTCCACTTCTATCTTAATTTTGAACATCTTCTTCCGGGACACCCCGTATAGCAAGATAGTTAAATGCATCAAAATCAAGACCAAACATTGTTTATTATCGTCTATAAATAACGGTGCCGTTGTCACGGCTAAATTTAAAAACCGCGACGTATATTATATCGTGAAACGAAGGGATGTGACATAAAATGTTCTTCGAACCACGTCACCGTTAATTTTGCACACGCGATAACCGAACGAACAATAAAAACTGTTTTGTTTATAATCCGTTAAATTAGGCGTAAATGTCAAAGGGCAATCGGCTGATACTGAGTTGTGTCTACAGTTATCGCCCTGGCCGAAAAAAAAATCGAATTTGTAGATCACCTAATTTAATTTTGCGCATAAACTATAAACTTTTGGTTATAAACGAGCAAACAATGTCACACAACAACCATCCTAATAACTAATACGCAGGCAGAAATAAATAAATTAATACCCAGGGAAGTTTTACGTTACGACAAATTAAAAAATTTAAAACATTAAAAGTCTAGAGACAGTGTGAAATGGTAGAAGTACGGAAAACAAAAATGAGACGTGGTATACAAACAATTTGCAATTTAATCTTAAGGTACTAAAAGGGACCTTTATGTTATAAGTTTCATGAAATCTTTAACGCAATTTTGTTTAACGAAATACCGAAATAGTAATTTCCTGAAAAACAATTTAGCTACCTTTTTTGTTAGATTACGGTAGCCTCTTAAAGACCTTAATACAAGTATAAAAATAGAGCATACATTCAAGAAGCCTTAGAAAGCTGGCGAATAAAGCAATTGTTTCTAATTGTGAGGAACATGTGGAGTTATACCATGGAAACTAAGAGAAGAGTACGAGAAGAGATACTTGGGACCCATTATATCAACAAAGGCAGAAATGTCTACGACTACTCTGATCGAATCAGGTAATTTTAAATACAAAACTGAATATCTCCAGCGCAATTGTACAAACAATAATGACTTACGGATCAGAGTGTTGGCAATTATCAACCAAGAACAGAAAAAGAATTGATACTGTAGAATTGGTTTTCTAAAAAGAAGAAAGAGATTAGATGAATGAAAGGAATGTACACCACAACAGAAAGAATAGAAACCAGAGAACTAGTTATGGTATGGATACCCAATGAGCATGGAAAAATCTGGGAGTCTTCACTTTTCTAATCATATTGATAATGCGGTTAATAAAGCTTTCCAGATGTTTGGTGGTTTCATTAGCACATGTACACCAGTGTATTTGCATTGTTTTCTTGTGAGTTCTCATCCTTAAACACGCCTCTTGCATCTGGTGTCCCTTTCACGGTATAGTTAACTTCAACTGGTCGAAAATGCATTTTTAAAACCCCAAATTGGCTGCAAATTTTAATGAATGAATGAATGTGCCTCCCATATCGGTGTATCATAGGAAGACATTTATTGAATTCATAGCAATTAGAGTAGCTAATAGTTTTCACCAAGGTTTTCACTATCCAATTCAGCCTAGCTTATATAAAATTAAAATTAAATTAAAATATAAAATGCCTACTACGTCGGTATATCCTCATCAATCAACACTGATTGACATTTTTGCGTAAGTTCAGGTGAAAAATATTATTCTTTCTTAGATAGTAGCAATGTTTAATCTTTATCATTTAATCTGATTTATTTGTAAATTTTATTTGCTTAACTAGTATTAACTTCGGTAATTATTTATTAACTGACTTTTTTGTTCTAAATCGAAAGTTTAACGTATATACGCATAACGTATATTGTAAATGTAAAATTAACATTAAATAAAACTTTCTATCACAGGATTTTTACGAATATTTTTTAAAAATAGTTGAGAAATCACTCTTTCAAATATCGGACACTTATTAAATCACACCCTGTATAAACAAATATCGGACACTTATTAAATCACACCCTGTATAAACGGAAATAAAATATTGGAATTTTAATATTTTTAATTTTAAACGAATCCAATTTATTATTCAGATTTATAACTAACCAAAACCATCAAGGTGATTAGGAGTGATTTAACCTCGAATTTAACCGAAGATTTAACAGCGACCTTAACCGAATGGTTCTTGTTTTAATAAAAGCTCTCGCGAATTATCGCCCATCTAGTTGAAACCTAAATGGTTATTATTTGTATCATTTAATGATTAGCGATTCCTTTACGTAAGACAATTACGTCGGTTGTTTTCAATAAAGCGAATATAAAAATATTCGAAGGTAGTTTAATAACTGGTGGACGTTGACAATAATAATTGTGGCGTTAAAAAATGGTCAACCTTGAAATTAAACAAGTACAAATACGAACTTTCCGCCTATCGAACGGCGATTTTCTGGGCTAATGATTTATTTCGTTGCACGGGAAAAAAACATCTTGCCTGAGCTGTACGACCCACATGTATACATACATATGTTCGTAGTCACATTTTTATTATTTTTAACGATGCATTCTCCACATGATATTATTAGTATAGAGATAGGCAGGTGAACCTTATTGCAAACAACTCGTGTTGCGGAACCCTCCGATCCGAATAAAAAATCATGATGTAACTGATGATGTCATTCACCCATACCTGAATTTATTTACAGCTTTGTCCTTGCCTTTTACCAAAGCCAGTTTATGATGCTTTTCTAAACTGAACGGCAGATGAAGAGCCTCATTTTTAATAGATTACAATTACAGTAGAGAGCGGTGACATGCATAATATAAACCACTACTTTCAAACTCAACAAATCATTGAATTATTATAGATATTAATAAAAAAAAGTGTTTATAAAAACTTTAATATTTTTTAACAAAATAAAAAAAACTAAAATATCTCCGTCTATCTTTCGAACACTCTGTATACTATATTCGCGTTTGTTATGTTCATTGCGCCCCCACAGTTTTTTTATTTCGTATTAATTTTATTGTATAGCTAAATATCTTCTTGCAGGTACATGAAGTAAGATTAATGTTGAGTAGCGGTTTCTTAACCTTCGCCTTGTAAGCATTTAATCTGCTTAATTTAAAGTTTATTAATATTATATTTTTGAAATATTATTATTATTATGCAATAAATTGGCTTGGACATATTTTTCGAGAGTCAAAGAGTGACTGAATGGAACTACAGGGTAAACTGTTAAAAAAAGGAGATAAATTAAGAAATTAATAGGCCCATACTGTGACCGAGACTCTACCTGTAGCGTAACTCAAGACGTCCTAAATAAGAACACATTGAGCGACATTGACTTACGACTTATGTATGCCTCCTCCGTCTTTATCCGCTTCAATGGTTCAAAAAACCTCAAACATATGTATAAAGACTTTTTATTCGCGTAACAGAGTAAAAAGTTAAGACGTAGTATTGTACCTATGATGAACATCGTTTTAGAAAGATATGTTGAAAAAGGAGGTACTTCGGCTTCCGTCACATCACTGTCAATTAAACCCCATAGTATGGATGCAAGTAAAGTGGTTCGTAAGGAAGCATAATATCAATTTTAAAATTTAAGGGAGAATAAAGACAATGGTTGCCAAAAAATGTCGTAATAGACGAAAGAATGTTGGAATCTGATGAATACAGTTCATTTGACTATTCGGAACATGATGATTAAAATTTACAAATGGGTTGTATTGTTAACAGTACACTCTTTTAAATAATAATATTTATGACAATTTATCTATTTTCATATGATTCTTACTTATATATGTTTTTACTTATCTGTCCACCTCTTTGATTATAATCCCGTATAATTAAATAACTGAAATACGAAAAACCCGAGGGAAAACCAACTTTTTAGTTGTTCAACCAGTCCCTCTGTCAACGCAAATTTATATTTCACTACTCTCCCGATTTAAGAAAATAGCCTTAGTTTTTTACCTGTTTATCATAAATTTATTTAAATAGTTGTTTATACTCCTATAGCAGAAAAAAAGTGTTATCACTCAAATATCGGCTTGGTATGGCAAAATTTGCTATGAAAATTCAATAGTATCCGCAGAAATTCCCGCTTTATTTTCTATATCTTACGTACCTTTTACTCCCCAGTATTTACCAGTATTTCCCTATATTTCCTCATTTCCCCCTCTAATGAAGCGAACGTTGAACGTTGGTCCTAGAGGGCCCTAGTTTCACCATATTCTTTAGATAAATCGAATCATATTTTCTTTAGAATTGAACTGAGGTGGCTTTTAATTGATGAAGATCCATTTAACACAACTAAATTATTAAAAACGTTCAGATTTTGACTGGTACTTTTTCTGATTTTTTAAAAATATACATTGAAAAGATGATATTTAACAATAATAATTTTGGTAATAGTATAAAAAAAATCAAATCTCATTATTTATGAATCGATGTCGCAATGCTCATTACGAGAGACTTATGTCAGATATTATGTCCAGAAATTCCGACTTATTTAACTCAGAAGTTCGAACCTGTTTATCGGAAATTCTGAATTGTTTTTCAGAAATTCTAACTTGTTTCTCAAAAATTTGCGAACTGAAACTAAAACCTATATTTTATTGCGCTGTCGTCGATATCTACTAGGGAATTTATGACTCTCTTTTTTATTAGTTTTCTTTGTGACTAGAATCCTTTTATACTTGCTGGAACCTACCTCGGCAACGGACTTCTTCGTGTACTCATTGAGGGCGTCGATCCACACCTGCAGCAGCTCGTTGACGATGACCAAATCGTTGTAGAGCCACTGAAACACCTCGTTCACCCACAAAACGACCACGTTGTCGGGACCGGTGCACTGGGGCGCCGGCACAAATCTGGGTTTCCTGTTTTCCGGCACGGGACTCTGTCTGGTCAGACGCTTGCGCACAGGTGGCGTAGGCGGCACGTAAGCCCCCGAGGCTTTGGGCACTATCGTAGGTTTCTTCGCGGCATCCACAACGTCGGCCACACCCCCCGGCTCACTCTTGACGCCCGTCGAAGACGACGTCAGAAATTCGAGCTTGTTTTTGGTCTTCTTCGACACGAAGCGCTCGTACACGAGTTTGCCCAGCCACAAGACGAACAAGGCGGCCAGGATCCAACCGAACAGGAACATGGCGATCGTATCCATGGTGGTGTCAGCGTATCCGTCGAACGTGCAGATCAAATCTTCGACAGCTTCGGCTAGATCCATGACGACGGTCCGGGGGCCATTTCTTCTTCACGCGGACCAGATCAGGCGTGCTGGAAGAAAATCACGGTGGCTGAGGAAACGGCCATGTTGTACGTGCTGGCGACACTAAAAATATAGCCCGTCGACCCGGAGCACTTCGCGGAGGTTATAAATACAACGCTGGCACGCGCAACGTTTCTCTCTTTCAAATGTTTTTGTAAATGTTCGCCGTCGACGGATGACCCACATCGGGGGATAATTTAGATCGGCGGGTGCAAAACGCGGGGCTGCCGCTCCGATTTGGAGAAAATCCTTAAAATTGAAAATGAAACATCTTTTGCAAATGTATGATAGGCTATTTCAGAAAACTGTGGAGTAATAAAATGGGAAAATCCGTTTAGTTTGGCTCAGGCTTGGTATTGGCCATATCCGTAGGCTCGGGCGTAGGTAAACTAGCTTGAAAACATATATGGGCCACTTTTAGAGGGACGAGCATAATCGTCAAGTACTTTTACTGAAAATCTTTTACTTGATGAGACGTGGATTAATGTAGGTTATATAATATCTAAAATGTGGCAAAACAAGTGCTCATCACGCTTTCATGGAAGGCCTGTCAACGAGTATTGAGGTGCGTTGAGGAAAATGGAAGGGACTCGTAATCTTCAATATTGGAAGCAAAGGTCTGCTAACCATTTTTTCGTGCCATAGACGAGGATACCAGATCTCGAAGACTATTTAGGTGGATAGAGAAGACTCCAACTTCATCTTGGCGAAAATAAAAACTTATTGAACAAAAATGTTGAATTTAAAAATTATTTGAGAAAGAAGGAACTATTACATGTAAAAAATTCACACATGCATTGTTTTATGAAATACGCCGTGGAAGATGTAGCAAAAAAATGACTAATAATGTATATGTAATGATAAAGTAATTGACTAAGTACACATTTAAATGAACTCAAATATATTTTATACATACATTTGTCCCATATACCGGATATCCTAGTAAGGGCAATGAGGTACGGTATTAGGAAAACGGACGATTCTAAAAATTTATTAAAAAAATTTAATCGGTCAAAAAAACTACTGTAAATTATTTGAGACCATCTGAAATGGCCACCAGCGGGGGTAATAATTATATTCAATTTTAAAACTAGGTTTCTAGAAAAATTTGGATTTTTTTTCTGCCGTGTCCTATCTCAAGGATTATTTTAATAATTTTGGAGTTGTTAAAAAGCGTTTTTCCGAGAGGTACATTACCATCCAAAATTGATTACGATTGATTTCACAAATTTCAAGCAAAATTTCAGGAAGATTTCACCGGATTCAGGTTTAATATATTCTACAAAGATTTCACAGATTATTTTTTCTAGTCCCCTCTGTAAAATACCTAATTACGCACCGATCTAGCGGGCGGGAAGCGTCACTTTACCAAGTCAGTTGTTTCATTTCCCACGAATCCGAGCCACTTCGAACATTTCGGATGTTTTCGGAGATATTTCCCATGCACGTTTGGTAAACTGCCGTTTACCGCACTTGTTGCATAATATACTATTACAGATTTCGCCGATTTTAAAAAATAATTTTTAGGTTATGTGGAAAATTCTTGGTATTTCGTGATAATTAAGAAATATTAAGTAAAAATGATGCATAAAAAATATATTCAAAACCTAAAGAGTGTTGTCAGTGACAGTGTCAAATTAATAAATAACATTTTTATAAATTCCATAACTTTTTTCTTTCAGACATTCTTAATTTTCTGTCGATAAAAAAAAATTGAAGCCAAACAGAAAAAAGGCAGAGAAAACTTAAACGAATTGATGATGACATCCAAGTATAATTTTCGATCATTAGTTGAGTGATTACTCCAAAAAATCGAAATGAAATATACCCCAATGAAGTTCCCATAATTTTATAATACTTATGCTTAGGTAGGTAGGAAGTTACCAAGTGCTACTTGCCAAAATGAGTTAACTTTAAGTCAAACGTCGCTCCTTGGAAACAACCTACAAATAACGTAAAATAGTTATTTCATCCAACGATATGACTTTCGCAACTCAATGTCTTGATCCTAAACAACTTAACGGTAAAAAATGTTGGATTTTAGGAATATTTTTCACTTTACGGATTGTCATTAATGTCTCACTATTGTTTGGTAATACTATTTATTATTATTGTTTATTACTTTTTTTAAAATATCTTGGCAGGGCATCAAATTACCCCGTAATTAATAAATTTTACCAATTATTTATTCATTAAAAATCAATCATGAATTTGTTGGCGACTAAATAATTTAAACTAGGGTTAGTATTAGACATTTTTGTAAAACCGAGTTTTAAAATCCAAGATAACAACTACCCCCCTGGTGGTCATTTCAGAAACTCGAAAATAATTTTCAGCATTTTCTCTTTGCCGAATTACCTCGTTTCCCTTACCAAAACACCCGGCATATAACTTTTAAACGGTTTGAAATTTGGATAGTTAGATATATCAAACATTTTTCCTAATTATTTTTATTTGTCCAATTAAAAATAACATTTCACCTAATGAAGTAATTTTTTTTAGGATGACCTGTAGTCATGAAGTAATTTTTAATTGGACAAATAAAAAAAAACAGATTAGGAAAAATGGTCCTATCGAGAGTAAAGTAATCTCCTAAATCCAAAAATGCAAAAAATATAGGAAGTGCCATTTAGAATTCAAAAGTTACCGTTGATTCCGCTCAAACCAGAAGTGATATTGACTTCATCATTGCAAAAAATTGCACGTTTGGTTTATATTAAGCCATCCAAATTTCAAAAGACTGGGTCAAACCCTTTAAAAGTTATAGAGTGTTCCCACTTTCTTGTGTCACCCGGTATACTAAATTATTAAGCCAAACGTGCATGTTGGGCTTCAATACTAATTATTTACACTTACTCATAGAAGAAGAAATTGGCAATATAGTGATGGACAATATTATCGGAGACAAAACTCGATTAAAAAGAGGAATGACAAATTTGCGATCAATATCTTATAATATATTTAAATTTATAAGCTAACATTGACAACAACAATGTACTACTTCGAGGAGGTCTTTTATTAGTTTTAGTAAAATATGAACATTATTCATACCTAAGTAAATAATACGACTTTTATTTTTTTACAAACTGAAGATTTTGAAAATGATTTACTCTCGGATTTACCACGACAAGTGCAGATCCCTGACGAACTAATAAATATAGAAGAATCAGTAGAAGGTGGTGTTTAAGAAAATTTATTTATCTGGTATAGTTTAAATTGGGGTATAAGTTGGCTATGCATATATCAATTCATGACATGAGAGAGGCACTTCAAATCTAATTTGACTAACCGTTGAAGTCTAAAAATGTCAAAGTCAACTTATAAAAACTAAAAATACGAAATACAAAAGGTGTGTTTAATATTTTAATTTTAATGACATTAATGTTTAAATACCAGTTATATAGACGCCCTGTCTATGCTGATAAAACAAGTTTTGGAGTCACCTTCCATATGCTCAGGCACGGTCATTTGAAATCTCATTTCAACCAATAATTTAAAACATGACAGATGACAGTTCAATTAAAAGTTATTCATTTGGATGTGGCATTTTTTCTTCAGTATTTCGTCAAAATATCTGAAGTTCGATGTTTAGAAAGAAAAGTGCGAAAAGCTCAGATTAGTTTTGGATAGATTTCCAAAATGGTCGAAGGTGCCATAAAATTTTTCTCAAAAATCGGGCCTGTAACATGTAAGTCAACTCTGCTCTACCTAGTTTAAAAATAGGTTTTTCCTGTTAAAACCGCTATATTCCATATATATACAGAAGAAGTTCTATGGCAAGTGTTTTTGGTTTTAAGGAAACTTTTTTGAATAATTGAGGAAATTTTAAAATCAGATTTTTTTTACATCATTCTTTTTTCCGAGCTTTCTTCTGACAAAGGAGACTTGGAACTTTGCTACGATTGTGCAACGGTGTATAATACAAATGACTTAATATGCGAGACTAAACTAAAACTGGGACAAAAACCCAACCCTTTAAGAGCCCCATGTATAATTTTCTATATTTTTGGAAAGGTAATTTTAAGTTCTTTTCGATGATCCAAAAATATACTGAGGCCATATAAAAAAACACGATTTTTTTGTTGGTAAGTATTAAACTATAACTTTGCCATTGGATAATAAATTTTACTTAGGTGCTTTCGAAATGTTTTCTTTTTCAAAGTTTCCAATTCTCCCCACTATTTAATATATTTGTATTTGTATTCCACAAAGAACTCAGATGATGATTTCACACAGTCCACATTAAAAAGTAGCCACCCTCTACCCATACGGACTGGTATCCCGGCTTAGTGAACGCTGGTTATCAAGATATTTTAAAATTTATTGTTTCTTTTTTGGGCTTTTGAATTATTTTACATGGGTGACTGTGACCCTTTATCTATTTGTCTGTACCTCGTCCAAGAAAAAAATCAAAGTAGGTAGGTTTACTATTTTTAAAACGTCATAATTTTATTATTGTGTCTGAAGAAACAAAGTCAAGTTTTGCTATATTTAATATTAATTAAGTTTCTAAGTCCTTCGTACCTCTCGTGCGTACACAACATGCATAGCCAGGATATCGATTTTTTTTGTCATTTTCCAACACCTACCTAAACAAAAGACGTTAACCTTGCTTCAATTGCTCTACTCTTTGTAAATATCGTTGAACAGCAAAGCGTTTTTCAGTAGAAACCACACAAGTCACAGCCAATCTTTTGCCACGATATATTTTGTCAACAAACCTAAGTTTCAAATTATTCTGCTCGAAACACCAAGCCGCACGAAGAATCAAACGCGACTGAAAGCATAGAATGTTGTTTAACAGACCGTTGTTTCAAGAAACGATCCCAACGATCCTTCCAATTGAATTTGTCACCAGCACAGAAAAACATTTGCGTTTGGTAGCATCATTTATTTCATTGATTACTAATACGCAGGGCTTTTGCCCTTAACTTCTTTTTCTTAGAGTTTTAATGCGTGAGCTATAAAAAAAATAGTTGTTTTTGGGTCTACTTTTCTATTTACAATATATTGATTTACGTATTTGTAGTTGAAACACCTTGTATATGTTGCACTCTATGTATTGTATTTGTATTGTATATGTATTGAGCAACCCTAAATCAAGATTAGTAATAGTATCTGTGCGTATTTTAAATAAGTTTCTGGTTTCAACGATGACCTACAAGAGTACAACAAAAATAAAATTGCAACGTATTATTTATTTTTAGTATTACATTTTTACGTATTGTATTTACCTCATAATTAATTATCATTCCGTTCCATACTGTCCGGAAACATTTTATTCAGTAGATCTCCAGACAAATTCTAATAGGGATACATTATAAACTTATGACATATTACTTATTAAAATTGTTGTTGGCCTAATAATCCCAGTAATCTTGGCCGCTAGAACACAATTTGGACGTCCGGTACAGGTTATTCGGGGTTTTCGATGACACCTTGTCTATACTATGGTTTCTGCGTGAGTTGGGCAATTTTTTCATCTATGGTGGTAGCGGCGTTTTTCTATAAGCTTAAGTTTTTGGTTAAAAAAAACTCTAGCTCGTTACAATTTAACAATTTCATCATTTATCACAATGTCATCTTTAGTACCGTATTCTATTAATCCCAAAAGTCGTGATGTAATTCCTAAAAGCAAAGTTTTGGTGGTCGGTGCAGGAGGAATAGGTTGTGAGGTTTTAAAAAATTTGGCTCTCTCTGGATTTCAAGATATCGAAATTGTAAGATCCGTTATTCGGTTATTTGCATGCTCTATTGAAAATTTAATTTTAGATTGATTTAGATACTATTGACGTGAGCAATCTCAATAGGCAATTTTTGTTCCGGAAGGAACATGTTGGCAAACCAAAAGCAGTGGTAGCTCGTGAAAGCATACTTGCAACCAACCCCAATGTAAACATTAAAGCTTACCATGATAGTGTCCTAAGGTAACATATATTTGCAGATTGTTATTGAATATAAGGAATAATATATTCCTGTTTTTCTAGCTCAGATTATGGAGTTAATTTTTTCAAAAATTTCAATTTGGTGATAAATGCCTTGGACAACAGGACTGCCAGGAATCATGTTAATCGGATGTGTTTGGCAGCTGATGTTCCCTTGATAGAGTCTGGCACGTCTGGATATTCTGGACAAGTAGAATTAATTAAAAAGGGTGTTACACCATGTTACGAATGTTTACCAAAACCTCCGCAAAAAACTTATCCAGGGTGTACTATTCGTAACACCCCTTCTGAGCCTGTTCATTGCATTGTTTGGGCCAAGCACTTATTCAAGTGAGTAAGGGCATCCCATTCCAATCTTTCCCTATGTAAATTGAATATATTGAAAAGTTCATTTTCAGTCAGTTGTTTGGTGAAGATGATCCAGACCAAGATGTGTCTCCAGATTCAGAGGACCCAGAAGCAAGAGTTGATGGGGAAACTAGTGTAACTGAATCTGGCAACATTAAAAGAATTTCCACTAAGCAGTGGGTGCAAGACTCAAATTATGACCCCCAAAAATTATTTAATAAATTTTTCCATGATGATATTAAGTATTTATTAAGCATGGGTAAGTGTTTTTCCACTATTTTGAGTCCCGAAAAATTGAGACTAAACATTGTTTTCCTAAAAGCAGTTAAAAAGTGTTAGCTAAGCAACAGTAATCGCACCTCGTGAAGGGTGTAAAAGAATCTTACAATTAAATTAAACCTCAATCAATCACCTTGTAACTAAAGGAAGTATAATTAACCAACAGGTGTACATTTACATTTAGGGTAAATAAAAAAGAATAATAGAAGTGACTTAAATAACTCTAGACCTGTTTCAATAAACCCAATTTTATTTCAAATCTTTAGTCATTAATTGAGACTTAGCTTTATGATTATTTTGAGAATAATGTATTATAAGATATCCAGTTGAGCTTTTGAAAATCTAAGCCCACAGTTAGTTTTATGGTAGCTTTGGTCAATGGTCTTGAGGAGGGTAAGGTTGCTGCGACCGCACCAAGACTGCATAATACATAAGATCCTGTCAAGAAAATTCAAATTTTATGGGTTCCGTCAAAACAGCTGAAGTTAATAAAAAAATTAAATAATTTCATATTAAATAGAACCTTGCACATTGTTCTGTTGGTGGAGGCACCAATCATGGAGTACCACAGGGATCAGTGTTCTCACCTGTGCTGTTCTTGATATATATCAATGATGAAAGTTATTAAAAACAATGTTGACTGATTCATTGATTTTAAGTCACCTTAATTTTTGTGATATTGTATGTGGCCCATGTTTGGATTTGTGACATTAACAGAATACACATGTCAAAAAGTCGTGTTTGCTTTCATTTATTCATATAAACTTATAGAAATAAAGTGGTTAACAATGAGCTTAAACAAATAAGCTTAAATTACATTTGCTTACTCTGTTTAATAATATAATATTGAATAAGCGTCCCCTTTATAACAAAATTAGCTTTTATACTGAGATGTATATGCTAAATTTTGTGGCTGTATAACCCTCTTTCAAAGATCTCTTATAAAGTCTGTAAGCTGTGCAATGGAGTTTTTTTTTGTTATGCCTTTTATTTGTTTTTTTTTTATTTTTTGTTGTATACTGTTTTTATTTCCAACTGTAGAAAACTTTTTCATTTATTGCTGGTTAAGGATCGGATACAACTTCATTTTTGCAACCAATTTTGTGTTACTTTATGTATTATTTTGTTGTGAAATAAATATTATGATTATTATTTTGATAAGACAAAAATCAAAAATATTTCCTTGCCGATGATATCACAGAAGTGGGTATTGAAGCTTTGGATACAGCAATGGGCAGGGACTTATCAATTTATCAACTTAACAAGTGTAGGACAGAAAAAATGGTTATTAATTATAAAAAAATACAATAAAAATAAACGTTTCGTTAAAGCCTATATTGACATCACTGCTCACAAATTATCTAAGACAATATTTCTTATAACAAATTTCAAAAACTTTGTTGGCTACTTATATGCATGTTTGTGCGCGGGGGGCGGGGGGATTAGATTAATCGGTTAACAAATAGAGCTGATCTGATTGAGAATTTTAACAACTGCTGAGTTTATGTAAAAGTACATGTAGGTAATTATGCTTCACGCTTATAATACCGGTGTTGATGAAAATATAAAACCTAAATTTCTGACGTTAAAGAAATCTATGTATTGCATAAACTATTTTTCTTCGGCATTCTTTGATAAGTCACCAAATTATATTAAACAAATGTAATTAAAGGCTTTCAATACTATGAAGGATTTTTTACACGGTGAGATAAAGGGTAGTGATTTACATAGCAATTGACTTACTTTTTATTTTGACCAATTTAAATAGGTTACATGGATTAATGGATATTAAGATAATTTAAAATTTTGAAAGCATTTCTGTCTTTTAGAAAATTTGTGGAAATCTCGTACACCTCCAACTCCTTTGTTGTGGGAAGACGCGGTTTCTTTAACCGATGGTAAAACCAATGGAGATGGGAATGACGTCCGAACTGTAGATATGCAAGTGTGGTCAGTCGCCAAATGTGCCAGAGTGTTTGCGGACACCATTGCTTTGCTAAAAAATGAGCTCGCTGAGAAAAAATTTCTATTGTGGGACAAAGATGATAAAGCAGCCATGGATTTTGTCACCGCCTGTGCTAACCTTCGCTCTAAGGTGTTCAACATTGTTCAAAAATCGAGGTTTGAGATAAAATGTGAGCAATTTTTAATATTAATTTTGTGTATTGTTTAACTGTAACGGCTTTCCTTTTCGTTTTATAGCAATTGCCGGTAACATAATACCCGCTATAGCAACTGCCAATGCTATGATCGCGGGGTTGGTCGTCTTGTACGCTTTCAGAGTTCTCGTCGGTGAATATAAAAAATGTCCATCTATCTACTTACGTCAGAAATCAATTCATTCAAAGCTAATTTTGGTGACTGACACGCGAATGCTAGTAGCGAATCCGCACTGTTATGTTTGCAGCCCCAAACCCCTAGTAAACGTTTTCGTTAATGTGGAAAAAATGTTAGTGAAGGAGTTTGAAAATGATGTATTGAAAAAGCATTTAAATATGGTCGCCCCCGATGTCGTACTAGATGGCAAAGGCGTGGTGGTAATTTCGTCTGAGGAGGGAGAAACAGAGGTACTTAAAAATAAGTTTATATCTAGTTTCTTAATGTGAGAAAGGCACTTTGCAATGAGGGGGAAGGTTAGACAGAGTGGACAACTTAAGGGTTATATTGTAAAGTCCATATAAATTGCAATAATGGATTTCGGTATTGCAGTTTTTTTTTTATGTACACTCACAAGTAGATAATTAAAAAAATAAATATAATCATTATACAGCAATATAATTATAGAAATGGGCTGATAATTGAGATAATACTAATTAATTAATAATTGTTTAATTAATGAATTAAGCTTAAGTAAAAAAAACAAATAATACGAAAATAGGTAAATTGTAATAAACAGTATTTAAACAAAATTTACTATTTGCAATACAACACCATTTGTAAATTTTTGTTTTCATGTTCCCACATTTCCCCAAATTTTCAGCATATCTTTCTTAAATTACTTCTAATTTAAAATAAGTCAATGAATGATGTCTGTTAAGGTTTAGCAAGGGTTTTGTTGTGCATTTTTTTTTCTATTTTTTTTCTTTTCATTTTACATAATATATGTTATCTCTATATAACGGTTATAGTCCGCTTTTCTTTCACTTCATGTATCCAATTTTCACGGAGGCAATAGATATTCCTGCTGTGTAACTGCTCGCAAAGATCGTCGTCGCCAGCAGTTAAATTCGTCTTTTTCTAGTGTTTTTCTGTTTTGAGTTTTTTCAAAACGAAAATTTATTTCCTTCAAAGTTTTCCACAATTTCGTCTGATGGAAGTCGCTCAGTTTTACTAATCCGTTTCTCAGCAAAAAGAAGAAGAATCTTTGCCAACAATTGCCGGAAAGTATTTATAATTCTAATTTTAAGGCACAGGTAGGTATCTGTCTACCTGCCACTCTCGGGATCTTCTACAATCATCGTAGGTATAATACTACGCCTTCGGAATGCGACCAAGACCACTAAGTTCTGCAGTTCGATAACCATATATAACTCTCTCGCATTAAGAAACAGAGCATAGTTGTCTCTTTGTCAATTACTTATCTTAAATTACAGGCCAACGATAACAAAACATTGTCGGAAATGGGAATTTTGGATGGGAGTATATTAAAATGCGACGATTTCTTGCAAAATTATGAACTCACCGTTGTGGTTAATATGAATGATGCCAATGAAAAAGACGATCCGCCGTTTAAAATAATTGCCAACCCTGAAGATCTGAAAGCAAAGGAAGATAAAAACGGTGGGCTTATTATTATCTGGTAACTATCGATTGTAATTTGTATGTTATTAAAGGTTTGCAGAATGGATTGCCTGCCAATGGACCAGAAAATGATGATGATGATGATGATGATCTGATGATTGTCGATGACGAAGATATTAGTCATGATCCGCAAGAAGGCTCTTCAAGGAAAAAGAGAAGGTTGAATACTGATAGCGATGATGACATTGTCGAAGTTCCTTTGTAATTTCTTCTATTATCATGTGAAGGCATTCTTATCCCTATTATTGGGTTCGTGATTTTCTATTCTCAAAAAGTATTTTCTTACTTTCTAATAATTTTTTTCTGAAATAAAATATCTTTTTCTTCAGTTTTACTTTTTATTTCTTGTGAAGCTGATTCCTTGTCTATTGTTTGTTCCAATTATGGTAAGCAAAATTAAACCTGTCCAATTGTTCTATATATTTTTAAAATGAGGCAGAAGAAACGCTGTCCTCAAACTAAAGGTCAGTGGCGTAGATAGAACATTTTAGTTCCATATATTTTCTAAATAAAATGATCCTCATACTTTTAGATTTGTTGTTCATTTTTTTAGAAAGTGTTCTTTAGGTAGGTAGGTACCCTTTTTTAAAAAAAAAATTGAGTAAAGGTTAAGAATAGTCAAAAAACACATTTCAATACTTGATAAAAGTAGAGCAGAATTTCATAAACAATTTTGATATTTTCCCAATGTCCACATTTTTGGATTGTTTTTTGTTTCTTTTTTTATGTTTTACTAAAAATTCGCTTCTTTTTCAAAGAAAGTACAAGAGCAGTAATTTGTAGAAAATCAAAACAATATCGCGACTGTTGTAAATAACGTCAGACAACGTTTGTATAAATCCTTGTGTGCAATTTCAATTTTTTTTATGACCCTTACAATTCACCAAAGACGAGGTTTTATTTTTGGTCACCATTTTGTAGATTACCCTTAATTCATGTTTGTAAAATTTAAAATTAATAAGTTTATGTATTAAGCAATCACAATACATAAAATAAAACTTGATTTGGAAGCAAAGATTCGAGTTTGGTGATAAGGGCTAAACTTTTGGTGTTATATGCAAATTTAAGGTAGAAAATAAATCGTATTTATCGCGCTACACATTTATTTATCTCCCCTCATCCCTGTGGATCCAAGACGCGCAACGCGTAGATGGTATAAGTAGCACAATGAATTCTTACAAAGTTACATGGGTCTTTTTGGTTGGTAACTGTTACTGTTTGAGAATCAAACAAACGGATTTGCTATAAAAGTGACTGACAACTTTGCAAGTATCAAAACTGAAAAATGAAAATATAGCCTACAATCTTAAAAAAAAAAGCGCGTTTCGCTCGGATTGTAGTATTGGGATTAATATTTGTAGGTCATATTTAAGTCATTATCTAAATAGCCTAACTAATTTAATTTCCAATTCTAATATTTACCAAGTAATGTTTATTAATAATCACGAAATCTGTTGAATAGTCTCCAATAAATAAAAATCGTAAACGTAAAAACCGAAACAATGGTAGATCCTGAATGACAAATCAGTGTGTTTGGATTCCAAATTTCGGCGGTTTAAAAAACGGTCATCTAAATCACATTAATATAGTGTACTGTGTGTGCTTTATTCAACGTGCTTCTCACATTCTACTCAAAATCACTAACGGGAGTAACTATGACTCTTAAGGCTTTTTGGCTGGGGAGAAGTAGTTGCTTCCAAAGTGTGGGAACTCGTTAAGCGATCACTTGTTTGGGGGCGCGCGAAGCTCTGGTCAAGCACCTTCCGCAGTCCAAGTCGTTTGAGGTGTCGGGCCGTTCGGTACTACTATCCGAGACTTGGACTTCTCCTCTCTTGTAAGTCTGCTAAGACATTTGTTGGAGTCGCTTGAGGTGTCGGTTTCTAACTAGTATCCGAGACTCCTCCCCCATGCAAGTGCCAACCCCCCCTCCTCGTGGTAACTGCTGAACACCGGTCTTGACACTGGTGACGAAGTGGGGCTCTGGTTATGCGGGCGGCGGGCGTAGGGCTCTAGTGTGGTCTAGTCACCCACTACATCCGCTAGGCTTTCAGATCCCAAGGATAGCCACCAGGGCAGGGGCTAGTGTGAGAAGGTGATGTAGCTACGCTTGAAAGCACCTGAGGACGGAGGTCAACCACGCCTTATTCAGCGGCTCGGTTCTGGTCCCTCTTGAAGGTGTGAGTATAACTCGTCAGTGCGGTTAGGTGGCACCTCCGCATAATGAAGCACTAGTCCTGGCCTCGCCAACCAACACCATAGCCGTTCTGAAATGGAAGCCTGCCGAGCGGTAGGCTGAACTATGCGCGGAACAACCCCCCAATTGGAGAACGGCGTCTGGAGGGTGTACGCTTATGGGCAATGGACGGGAGGGCTTGCCAGGCCAGCTCCGGTTGCCTAACAATTGCGCAGGCACCAAACCCAAATATAAAGCCTCGGATGAATATATGGGAAATTGACACTCTACCGTTTGTTGTCAAAAACACAAGTGCAATACAACGGATTAGAAAAAACTGGCAAAGACATATCTTCTATTTCTGGGTTCGGTCCTGTGGTCTATTAGGTAGATGGTAGATAGCTGGCAAAAATGTAAATTTAACTTTAATTTATATTATTCAACAAGTTATTAAAAATATGCATAAGTGATACGTTATTCAACTATTTTATGATCTCTGATATGTCTCAAATACAATAATTTATATATATTTTAAAATAACTTTTGTTAAACGATGTAAATTAAATTTGTGAGGACGGCAAATAAGTAAATTATCTTGAACTAGATAATAAACGACGATCTCAAAGGTGACACTAGACTTTTATTCTAAACCCAGTAAGATGTAATAAAATTTACCTAATTTTATTATACATCATACATCTAAAATATGTATGTTTTTATAAACTTCCTGCTTACTAGTTTGAAAACTTTTGCCTGTCTATAATTTCTTCAATTTCGTTACTGTTTTACCCCTTTTAAGTTAAATGCGGTAATAGTTGGAAAAACTATTTTCCCTATGCTCCTTTTGGTCCCCGCTACTTTATCATTTTTTATTATGCATATTTTGAATTTGCTGTACCCATTTATTGGGAAAGAGTCATCGTTCGTTTATGTCTCTTGCTGAATGCATCAGCACAACAGCATTTCGTATAACTGTATCCATAGGCCTCTATTATAGTTCAAGCGTAAGCTTAATAATTTTTAAAAATAAGAACTGAAAACTTAACACATTCAAACAGGCTGAGCCCAACACGAATTGAATCACACAAAGAATATTACAAACATTAAAGTATATGTGACAAAATTCAAAATGACACAAATCGTTAAAACTCGCTTAAGTGCCACCTCCGGTTTTTGGTCGAACGAAATCCAGTCTGATTATCTGGTGGCGTAATTACGAATTTGTTGTATCGTGTTCGCTTATTGCCTCTCAATGACTTTTGTTAAAGGGGTTTTTAAACTCCACAGAAGGGTAAGAGAGTCCATCAAGACAATACAAATTTTAAATAACTTGTTAAATTGTTAACTCAACTATCCATCGTTCGCTAACTAAATGGTTCAATGATAACCTTAAAGAAATGAGCCAGCATCTTTTCTATCTTAAAAAAAATTGCCATAGTTCAAAAAGTAACCAAGACTTTCATGCTTACAAACGGTTCCACAAAGAATATCGTCACACTAGAAAGGCGGAGAAAAAAAAACTTTCTTCTGAGTTCAAATGAAAAATCTAAAACGACATGGAATATTGTTAATCCGGAGAGATGGTCTAAGCACAGTAACTCTATTCAATCCACAATTACTCCGTTGGATTCAACAGATATTTTGCTTCTGCGTCAGCGGAGAAAACGAAAACCATCACATCTTCAATAGTAGATGCTATGGCCTACATCTCCCGATCAACTAGACCCAATTTCTCGTTTTTTATGTCTGCACTTTTGAAGGGAAGCGATTTCGAAACTAAATGCCAATATTATTAAGCAATCAATATCTTCACTTCTGAAACCTATGACGTTAATAATAAACAATAGCATTGAAGAGGGACGTTTTCCGGATGAATTAAAAGTGACAAAAATTCTTCCACTCCATAAAAGAGGGGATACTAATATCTTTAATTTCAGACACATAGCAATCGTTCCTATCAATGGAAACATTTTTGAGTCGATAATAAAAGATAAACTTATCGCTTACTTTGAGGGAAGGAAATTATTAACAGATTCCCAATTTGGTTTTCGGTAGGTCCACCATCCGTGCCTTATACACAATAATTGAGCATGTGGTTGATGGGTTGGGGGAGGGCCTGTCGACTTCGGTAACGATGTGCGACCTCAGCAAGGCATTCGACTGCGTGGATACTAATATACTTCTTTCTAAACTTAAGTAATACGGAATTCGTGAAAATACCCTAGCCCTTTTAAAATCCTATTTGACCGGAAGGAAGCAATATGTTGTCTGGAATGACCGGGAATCCACTCTGTTAGACATTACTAATGGAGTGCCTCAGGGTTCCATCCTTGGTCTACTTTTGTTTATAATATACATAAATGACGTAGTATTTGCAACAAATGCTGCTTGCAGTATACTCTATGCGGATGACACATCATTGATTGAATCGGAGAAAGATCTAATTAATTTAAATAAAAAGGCTGCCACTACACTCTCCATGATTGAGCAGTGGTTCCTTGCAAATAAACTTAAATTAAATTCCGATAAAACAAAGACTCTAATTTTCAATACCAATAGAAGAAGTAAAAAATTATCTTCTCAGGTTTTTCTTCTGAGACAACTGCGAGGTTCCATCTCGCAAAACACTCTCCGCATAGTTTACTTTGCACTGTTTTATACTGTCTTATCATATGGACTTTTATTGTGGGGGAACGCAACGGAGACCGAGAGAGCCTTTGGATTGCAGAAGTCTGCGGTTCGCGTTCTTGGAGGTGTTTCGCCGTGCAGCCACTGCCGCCCAATATTAAAAAAATTGAAAGTACTTACGTTACCATGTATGTTTATGCTCCAAACTTTAGTTGAAATCCACTGAAATTTGTCTGTTTTTCCGACTCACGCTGGATATCACAGCTACATGACGCGAACAGCTGACAATATCATAATATTAAGATCGAGGTTGTGTACTACACAAAAAAATAAACTTAAAAAATTCAAAAATTCAAACAATTATCAAAAACGTTTTTTGAAGAGCATTGTTTCTATTCTATAAAGGAATTTGTTACTCATCAAGAACAGTAGATCAAAGTTATTTTATAAATTAATTATTCTTAGAGTGTACAAAGTTTTACTTTCTGGTTACACTGGTTAACTGTTTATATGTAATATATTTATCTTGTTTGTAGTCTTCCTGACTTCAAAACTACGTTTTTGTATTTATAAGTGGTCAATAAACGATTATTTACTTATCCCCGACTAAAGGGATGCAAAGGTCCATTCTATAGATAGAACATATTATGACCTATAAAAAAAACTTTAATAAATCTCTTAAAATACTAGTACTCACTAAGCTTCTTCAAGCAGGTTGGGATAACACTCGAAAGCAAGTTTACATGTAATTCCCACATCGAAAACAGAAGTACAAAAATATATATTCCTTCTGAGCAGTGTCGTCGGACAATAGACAAGACGTGGGGTTGGCAAGTGGATCTATACTACCATCATAAGACCTATGCCAACTTACGGTGTGATTGTCTGCAGCCGCAAGGCAAGCAGAAAACTACGAACCGTAAATTGGAACAGATCCAAAAAATGGCCTGACTTACAGGAGCTATGAAAACCACAGCTATCAAGGCTCTACAGTAGTGGTGGGCAAATACTTTAAAGCGCGGGCCAAAATGAAATTTTCAAAATGTCTCCCGGGCCGGAGGCGGATGTGTATCATTTCAATTTGAATAAAATATGTCACGTAATTTTTAAAGAAATATTATTATAAATAAATAGCTATTAGATAAACCAGTCAATGAAAGATTTTCTTTTGTTACTTATTTATGTCTTAACGATACAAATTATTTTATATTGACACATAGTTATTACAATTTAACATTTATATTGCATTTCGTAAATATAATAGTAAATAGAATTCAAAAAAGAAAAGAAAAACATCAAACGTTAAAATAAATATTTAAAGTTAATGCGAAACGTGAAATCTCGAATGTTCATCTGACATTATTTCTTCAAACTTGTAGCAATCCTTAATACCGAGTGTAGATTTTCGTCAGTAATTTGTGATCGATAGTTATTTTTCGTGGAAACCATTAAAGAAAAAGTTCTTTCACAAATATATGTCGAACCAAATAAAACAAGGTATTTTTGAACATAGTTCAAAAAATGTTTGAAATGTTCGTTATTCAAAGCGCCATAGAAAGCACTCAATTCGTTTGAGTGAAAATTTTCTTTTAGTAAATTATTTGATTGAAAGTCAATTAGTTCTAGTTGAATTTCAACAGGAGCTTTTTGCACATCGAAATTGAAAGGTTGGCTAATTAATGATAAAGGTGTTTCAATAGCTTTGAAATCTTGAAATCTTCTTTGGAATTCAGAATGCAGGTCTTGTGTTATTGCACTATATTTAAAAAAATCTGTATTTTTCAATGATTCTCGCCGTGCTTGCAATGAGAGGAAATGATTTCATAATTTATTATCAAAGTTTTCAGCAAATAAATTGAGTTTTGTCATAAATGCTTTGACGTTTGAGTGCATATTGAAAGCGAATTGGTTTTTCTCTTGTAGATTTATATTTAGTTCATTCAAATATTTTACGATATCTACTGAAAACGAGAAATCGTTTAGCCAAGCCTTATTTTGCAATTCAGGAAAATCATGTAGTTTTTCTTTTATCGACAAGAAGGATACTATTTCATCAAGCAAATATTGAAATCTGTCCAAAACTTTACCAATGCTAAGCCATCTCACTTCAGTGTAATAAGGAATTTCGTAGAAGTCACTTTCAATTTCTTTCAAAAATTCAACAAACTGTCGATGATTTACGGCACGTCTTCGGATAAAAGTCACAACTTTGGTCACAACAGTAACGACGTGATTCAATTTCAAAACTTTTCTGCATAGCACTTCTTGATGAATAATGCAGTGCAAAAATAATATATCGTGTTCTGGTTGTAACTCTTTTACTTTGTCACGAATTCGTTTAAGTAAGCCTACATTTTTCCATGTTAAACTAGGACAACCATTCATAGTGACGCTTACTATTTTATTCCAAGTTAAACTTACTTTAACTAAACACTCTTCCCACAGCGAGAAAGAAGTCTTCACCAGTAGTTGTATCTTTCATTGGATGCACACTAAGAAGTTCCTCGCTAATTTCACATTTCTTGTTAATGCCGCGAATAAATATTAATAATTGACTTGTATCAGTAATATCGCAGGACTCATCTAAAGCCAGAGAACAATGGGTAAAATCAGCAATTTTTGTTCTTAGCTGGTCAAGTAAGTTTCCTGAAATATTTTCAATCCGCCGTACTATTGTTCTTCTCGAAAGGCTTACATTTTCAAAAATATGTTTCTTTTCAGGACAACATATCTCCGACACTTGTACCATGCATTGTTTAACAAATTCTGCTTCAGAAAATGGCTTACAGAACTTAGCAATTTTGTGTGCGACAACATAACTTGCTTTTTGGTAAAAATATTTTGTTGATTATTTAAGTTTTTTGCTAAGTTTTCTGCTACAGTTTGAAGTTCTTTTAAAGGAAGTGATGCATATTTTGGATGTTTTGTTGTAAAGTGCCTGTTTAAATTGTATTCTTTGAAAACAGCAATTGTTTCCTGATAAAACAAATTGCTTTCTTATTAATGTTTGTAAAAAGATATTTTACCGTCCAAGCTTCATTGAAGTTTCTGCATTCCAAATCAACTTTTCTTTTTTTAGATTGACTCATTTTACAAAGGTCTACAACTAAATAATTTAATTAATACAATAAAATAAAACCAATGTTTTAAAATTTTACTTACATCTTAAATACAAAAGCTGTAAAGGTTGCTAGGATGCGCAATTTAAAATTAGTTTAAAATATACCAGGTGGCGCAAAAATGGTGACCAATAAAACATACATTTATTAAATTTTGTTTTCAATTCATTTTAAAATTTTTCAGCTTCTTTATTAATAACAATACATACCTATACCAAATGGTTTTTGCAATATTTTAAAAATTTAAAAGATATATGCAACGGAATTTGAATTAAATGGTACAGTTCAAAATCAACGAATATATTTGAATAATTTTAAATTGAAAAATCTTGATTTTCTTTCATGGTACACTATAAAAACCTACAACTTTTATTACGTATGTCTATACCTGTTTTTATTACTTTGCGATTTACTATAACTTTTCCAAAAATGGTCTAATAATATTGCAATAACATTAATTGAACATGAATTGTCAAATATTTAACTGACAACTGAAGAAATAAATTCATAAAATTCATTGTGGTGTCAGTAATAAGCAATAAGAATACACTTTTCAAAAGGTGAATTAATTGATATGAAAAAAATACTTTGTTGGCGGGGAATTGCGGAATTCCTTCTGGAATGAGGCGAGGACCTCGTTCCCTCTACGCGACAAATACCATAACTTCTCAGATGGTTTGAAGAGTCAAAAGCGATCGAGATGCGGAGTGTACTCCAAATCCCCTAAACTTACTATTATGATAGCTATGGGTAAGATGCTGTACTGCAGAGCTTACTGGCATTACCGTTCAAATAACAGAATTGTTTTAATAACAGAAATTTCTACAGCTGCATCTTTAAATCATATTTAGTCTTTAATATTTTAAATTCATTTGGTAGATTATTAAATATTGTTGTCAATAAAAATAGGAGCATTTATGAATTTCCACTGAGTGAGCTGGAGGCGTAAGGGCACGTTTGTACCTAATACTGATATTATGTACATCAGCACTAAATCTAATTCTATTATATAAATACTTTGGCGTCTTCAGTGCAACTGTATTAATTTCCGAATTTTGCATATTTAACCACTTGTTTTGAACTAGAGTGTAACATGTTGACATTTACCGTAGACAAATATGCTTATGTATTTTTTTTTCTACCAAAAAGTATCGCTGTAGTTGCGTCAGCACTCAGCGTAAATGATTTAGTGTAAATGAATAGTGTGAGCTTACCTATAAAGGTTGACATGATAAGAAGAATTTTGAGAATTGTCATATGTAGATAGAGAATAACAGAGGTACCAAAATAGAACCCTGAAAGACACTAGAGAGCTTACTACATTGTGCCACCAAAAACCACTGCCTGCTCACGGTTGATAAGATAAATTTTAGTAAGCTTTCGTCGAGATATGCTCCCAATATAGTTCAAAATCGATAAAAGCAGCGGGTGATTAATTGTATTGAAAATTAAAAACAATACTAACACAGTCAACTCGCTGTTGTCCCAGAACTTAAAAATATTGTCAGTAATATTGATAAGGGCCGAGCAACAGTAAAATTCAGTAATTTTTATTTTCAATACCTACGCCTATTTTGCTTTTGTTTATTCGTATTATAAAGTGATTTTTTAAGGACAATGCCTGCAAAATTGTTCTTTATATTTGACAGATTGAATTAATCGATCTAGTCTCTCAAGTGCCAAATAACGAGGCACAAGTCAATATTTAAAACTGATTCAAATTGCAATCAATTTCAAATAGTGCGTTGTTTTAAATTTAGGGTGTTAATCTCCAACATCAGCGCATCCACCATGTATCACTATTAATATTGTTAACTCAAATTAATATTATAATGTTCCTGTATTCTTCCAATGCGACGTTTCTGTTTTTTATTTGCTATTTGTATTGTCTCTAGACAGGAGCATTCATATCTGGTATCTTGTGGTGGTTTTGCTTAAACATCTACATAATTATCACGTTGAAATATATTTCGATGAGCATCTCTTGAAATACAAGTTTGAAGTTTATGTGTCTTAGTAAATTAAACAAAACAGTACCGGTTTATCATATTTTCAGCTATATCACCAAATATGATAAAACGTTACTGTTACTATTTATACAAGTGTAAGCAAAAGATTGTTATTCAAATTACCCCCACTGTTTTTCAGAACATTATTAAAATATATGACGAACGAGAGAATATATAATATTAGATCTATCTTTAGATTTGGTTAGTGCGTGTTTTTTTCACCAGTAATGAAAAAAACTGACTGACTCCACTACCTGACCTTTTGGATTTTTTTTTTTTTTGAGATAGTTTCAATTCAATCCTTCGTAGAAATTTTGTTTGTTTATAGTTGCAGAACAATTTCACCACAGTTTCTGCACGTAAGTTTTGGTTAGTTACAAGACGAGTTTAATAATACCAGACCACATTATGCAAGAATAGTGTAAAATTGAGACCTTGGACTGGCCACTATGCAAACCGGACCATAACAGAATAGAACATTTGTGGGATCAAATGAGTAGGTAGCTTAGAGATCATAAACCTCACTGCCTCTCGGATGATGTAGAAAGCATTATCCGGGAAACATGGACTAATTGGGAGCTTGAGACCGAGGTGAACCTTTTTAGCCGCCAAAAGCATCGGAAATATTGGACTAAAAGTTTTTGGTAGACATATCCGTCAGGCACCTTCTTTACTTATACTTCCCCACAGGGCAAATTTTTGGAGCGATTCTTTCTCAAAATAAGCGCACTGGCTGACCAAAGTTCCGATAAATTAGACTGCTTTATAGACCGTCGAATGGGGCAGTTAATATTCATTAATATTTGCAGTTTAAGTGGAGATATGAATTCTTCAAATTTAATTATTGCAGGTTGTGGTTGTGATTTGTTAATGTTAGTTATTACTGCGGTTTTTTGTAATGGTGGTGGTAATGATAACATAGTATTTTTAATGTGTTAAGTCTTTGTTATAGGTCGGAATAGGTTTTAAGTTTTACTTTTAATTTTATTGATTTTTACTGTAACTCGATTGACTTTATTAGATGTATTGGGATTACTAGTTCGTTGATGCAGATATAAAGTAAAAAATATCAATCAAGCTCAAATTAAATGTCTGGTTCAAACTATGAGTTGTCGATGTCAATCGGTTATAAGTGGGGGAGGAAATACCCGACAGTGACTTTTATTTGTATAATTTTTTATTATTTGGTTAATTAATTTATTAACTGTAATTGTTACGTTAATAAAAAAACTAGATTGGATGAGGCAAACAATGAGTATAGACATGGTTTTTCTTTAAATGCTCTAAACATATGTAAAATTTAAATGTGAATAAAAATATTTTATCTAACATTCCTGAGCCTTTAGCTACAACTTAAAACAAACATGTCCAAATCGAGTCGCTCGAAATTGACCCAAACTTTAGTAGTGTGTGATATTTTATCATTTTTGATAAAATTATTTTTGTGCGTTATTGATACATGCATTTAAAAAAAGACAACATTGTTTTATGATTGTTTAAATGATTCATTTTAAAACACAAAATATTATATCTCCGACAAATACTGCGCACCTAATCCGATAAATAAGACAAACACTTTTCAAAATAAATAAGAACTAAAAGTTCAGATTTTCACGAAATTATATATTATGACATGACAATTGTTTCGACAACACCGTGTCTTTATCAAATGTAATATTTACAAACTACCTGGTACTATATATACCGAAAAATGACCATAAAACCTTAATGTTGTTGCGAAAGTTCAATAAATTTGAATGTCTCAGTTTGTTAATCTCCATGGCTTCCAATAAATTTAATTTTCTACTTTTTGTGGCTGTGTGTAATATATCAAAATTGTCGTCAAAAATGTGTTTTTCTGTGTTTAAGTGTGTAGCATAATTAGAATCTAGACTATTGTTTTTAAACGCTCTTATATGTTCGTTAATGCGTTTCTTGAAGGATCTACCTGTTTGTCCAATATAAATTTTAGATCCACATGTCAACCTGTAGACACCTGATTTTTGGGATTTTGGACATTTCGATTTATTTTTTAAAAAATATTTTCCTATTGGGTTGTTAGTTCTGAAAGCTATTTTTAAACCACATTTTGACAAATGTTTTGAAACTTTTTCACTAGGTTCTCCTATGTATGTAATTGTTTTAAATTGTTCGTGTTCTGTATTAGGTTTCGGATAAATAGAGTTTACTGTTGTCTGTATTTGTTTTTTGTTTATAATTTTATCTATAATGGACGGATTGTAGCCGCTGTTCAGTGCAATTTGTTTAATGATATTAAGTTCTTTGTTGTAATTTTCTTTTGAGAGTGGCGTATTAAGAAGTCTGTGTATAAAAGAGTTAAATGCAGCCATTTTGCGTGTATAAGGGTGATTTGAGCTGTTATGTATGACTGTGTCCGTGTGTGAAGGTTTATGATAAATTGAAAAATCTAATTTTTTTTGCGCTTTTGTAATAGTTAAGTCTAAAAAATTAATAGATTTATCCTGTTCAACCTCGATAGTGAATTTTATATATAAAGTCAGGTGTCTACAGGTTGAAATGTGGATCTTGTCCTAAAATTTATATTGGACAAACAGGTAGATCCTTAAATTAAGATTTTATGGTAATTTTTCGGTATATATAGTAGCAGGTAGTTTGTAAATATTACATTTGATAAAGACACGGTGTTGTGGAAACAATTGTCATGTCATAATATATAATTTCGTAAAAATCTGAACTTTTAGTTCTTATTTATTTTGATAAATGGATTTTCATCAAGTAAAAGCCACCTCAGTTCAACAAACACTTTTTGACAGACACACATGGCTTTCCTCATAATTTATATTTTTTTGAAGACATTTGTCCAATTTACTCAATTTTAGTAGATTGCAGGGAAATAATAATAGTGAAGCTTTAACAACACGCCATTTTGCACGGTTTCCTTAAAACACTTACTTTCGGGGTTATTCGAAAATTAGATATTTCCTTAAGTGTCCGATTAGTCAGGCGTTTACTGTAAAATTATAAAGATTATAACCTAGTTCGACGAAAAGCTTCGATCGGTCGGACAAAAAGTTATCTGAATCGGACAGCTCGGTCGATATATCAGTATTATCTTAATTTTGCCGTAAACGGAGCGACGAACTGATACGGTCCAACAAATCTAAAATAACGCCGACATAAGCCGATCGAGTGTTGAGTTACAGCCGCACTTAGTCACGATCTCTTCTCAGGACATCATTTTGTGGCCTTTATACGGGTTTTGATTACACTTTCAGGCATCGTAGTAGGCTACCGAGTACACGACGTGCTATTATGACGGATCGCTCGAAGCGAGCAATTACCCAACTCTTTACAATATTAGACGAGAATTACAGCCGCAACGGCAAGGTGGATAAGTATGGAGAGCGTTCCTAAAGCAGCATTTCCTCATATGCCATCTAAAATCGTCTAGTCTATCTGCTGTGAAAACGGCAGGCAAAAATTCATTTTGGAACTAGATTAAGCAACAAAATAACCTGCCTAATGACTTACGGGAACATTGATGACAATTCTACGTAAATTTTGTTTTTGGTTTACCGAGTTTTTAAATTGGAATTGTAACTAAAAGCCCCTAGTCACAGAGTTGCAAGTATTCGACTGATTTTATTCTACAATATTTCTGAGACAGATCAATTAAAAAGCAAATACTGAAAATTTCAATTCGAAACTAACCAAAAACTGTACCAAATGGGTTTATAGTACTTAATATGTGTACTCGCATTTAATGATTTCCTTCTAACGGATCAACTAGTTTCACCTAAAACCTGGTTTAGCTGATAACATATACAGGCTGTTATTGAACACTCTAGTAAGTGAATGTGGATCCTACCCCGATGCCGAATCGATGTTTTGTTCTGTTCGAATAGGATAAAAAAGGCAATATTTTCATCTTATCCGACACAACAGCACGGCTATGGCAGCGACAATTGCCAACCTGATCCAATTGCACACCTTATTTCCTGGTTTTTATCTCTACGAAAGATTCAGTGGTACAACAAGCATTTTATGCCAAATCTTTGGAGCTATTTCAATAACACCCTGTACGTTAAAAATAAATAAATTAAAAAAACACCAAATTCTAAACTCCACAACAAATCAAAAGCTGGTCGGTACTAAATTGATAGAACATGTGACATATAACCGTTTGTTTTAATTTTTCAATTTTGCTGATGAAACTTCAGACTATAACCAGACACCCTGTACAACAAAAGTTAGTTTAGTTTGTTTAGATTTAGGTCATGGACAACATTCACAATAAAATTATCATTGACAAATTGTGTTAGGCTTTAAGGGCCATCATTTTTTGAAAAACCAGTTTTTAAAGTTATCCTTATCTTACATTATTTTAAGTCCGTGTTTAATTTTTTTTATTGTTATTCTTTTATTGTTTTGCGTTCAAAGTTTTTCCCTTATTTCTTACCATCTATGAGTTATCAGTATATCAGTGTACCTTGGTGACAGAATCTACATGACAATATGTTATAACTTTTATATTTTACATTTTTTTAGATTTATTTTTAAATATGAGAAGTAACAACTTTTTTTTATCTGAATTAGAACTCCCTGTATATTAAATAATTTTTGAATTCTTCTGAAAATTCTAGACAACAATAATAAACTATTGAATTTTCGGATATATTTTTAATTTTATGTTAAAAGTGAGATTTGCAGGTCTGAATTTATCTATCGATTTATTCAACTTTCTTATATGTTTGGAGCTGATTTTCTTGTGCAAAGATCAACTGTAGTGGTCTGCAATGATTTTTACAAAGAAATAAAGGTTATCTTATAATAATAATAAATAAATAAATAAATAAATAAATAAATAAATATATATATATATATATATATATATATATATATATATATATATATATATATATATATATATATATATATATATATATATATATATATATATATATATATATATATGATGACACTATATTCCGGGATATCATCCGTTCGCTCGTTGAACTCCGACTGGAATCCTGCATCCGACTGGAATCCTGCAAATCTTGCATCCGACTGGAATCCTGCAGACGTTTCGCCAAAATCTCACTTGGCATCTTCAATGCTCGCGCTCCGAAAACACTTCGAACACTATTTTTTTTTTTTTTTTTTTTTTTTTTTTGGAGGGTGCTAAAAAAATCTTCAAAAGACGATACTAGCCTGGTGTTTAACTGGCTAGCCTTGTGTCGGATTCAGACACCACACAGAGTGTGGTGTTGCCGCCTACCGACTAAAAAAACCCACCCTATCTACCACGCAGGCACCTTTGTACCGGAAACCGCTTACGCATTACTTCGGTACAAGGGCCGGTCCCAGGTTCTCCACCTATGTACTACGGTTTGCCCTAATATCTCTCTCCTTGGTCTCGATAATTGTCCGAATCACTCTGAACGCCTCCCTCCACGTATTTTCTTCACCCATCAGGCTTGCCATCATGTTGCGCGGGTTGAAGTTGGTACCTGTTTTACATGAGTACACAGTTCTTTGTTCCTTCCACCTGTGGCAGTGAAACAGTGTGTGCTCCACGTCGTCCAACAGGCCGCAGTACTGACAGTCACTGGTCTGGGCGCGTCCTCGGTCGGACAGATATTTTCCAAAGCAACCATGCCCCGATAGAGCCTGCGTGAGAAAGTAGTCCACTTCCCCACACGGGCGATTAATCCACTGTTGTATGTCCGGGATTAACTGGTGTGTCCATCGGCCATAGGTCCCCGTGTCCCATTTCTTTTGCCAGCTGGTTTGGAGGATATTTCGTGCTTCGTTTTTTGTTGCTCCTGAGTATCTTTGCCGCCGTTCCTCTATAAGTAGCGCTATCGGCGGGATCCCCGCTATTACGCTAATTCCCTCAGTGGACACCGTTCTGTACGCGCTGCACACTCTCAGTGATAGCTTTCTTTGTAGTGTTGATAACACAGCTATTAGTCTCTTATTCTCGGTAATCTTGCTCCAGACTGGGGCCCCATACAGTATCTGAGAGTGTACCACGCTCGCTAGAAGTCTCCGTTTGGATGATCTTGGTCCGCCTATGTTTGGCATTAGACACAACAGCGCAGAAGTCGTTTTTTCTGCCTTTTGCACAGTTCGCTTTACGTGCTCAGCGAAACTTAGCTTTCTGTCAAGCCACACTCCCAGGTATTTGACAGCGTCACTCAAGCCAATCTCGCTACCCATAACATCGAAAACAACGTGGCCTATCTTCCGTTTTGTGGTTAGCAACACTGCTTTGGTTTTCTCCGGCGCTAGGGTCAACCGTCTCTGCTCGAGCCATCGCGCAACTCTCTGTAGCGCCGTGTTTGCGTTGCACATCAGGAGCTCCTCGTTCTTTGCTACCACAATCATGCCGATGTCGTCGGCAAACCCTATTAGTGTCACTCCGTTTGGCATCTCCAACGCAAAAAGCCCATCATAGAGCACGTTCCACAGTGTGGGTCCAAGGACCGAGCCCTGTGGTACTCCGCTTGTTATGCCGATCCCCTTTGCCTGTCCCTGTGCCTCCAGTAGGATCTCCCTGTCAGAGAGGTATGACGCTATTAAGTTTATTAGGCCTTCGTCCATTTGGCGCTTTCTTAATTCCTCCAGGATTAATTGCCACGAGGCACTATTAAAGGCATTTCGGACATCAAGAGTTATTATAACCGCCAGTCTACGATTTGCATGCGCGAAATTTGAAGCCTTGTTGGAGATTTCAATAACCCTTGCTATGGCATCAACTGTTTGTCTACCGCTCCTGAAGCCATACTGCCTAGCCGACAGACCACCAGTACGCTCAATTTCCCTGTGCAGGCGTGCAATCACTAGTTGCTCGTAGAGTTTTCCCTCTGCATCCAGCAGGCAGATTGGTCTATAGGACGATGGGTTCTCCAGCGTGTGGTCGCCTTTCCTCAGCAGGATCATCCTAGCTGCCTTCCACTCCGCTGGAAAGCAGCTTTTTTCTGCTAGCTTATTATAGGTGGCTAATACATATTCAGGCTTTGTCGCCACCAGCTCCTTAAGGATTTCGGCCGGGACCCGTCCAGGGCCTGCCGCCTTCTTGTTCTTAAGTTTCGCAGCAGCGTTGCTTAGTTCATCCACGGTGAATACTACAGGCTTCGCACCATCGTCGCGAGCAAACGATACCGCGTCATGACACGGAAATAGATGTCGTACGATCTTCTCTGTTGCTTCCATGCTTAGGTTAGGTCGTGGCGGAAATCCAGAAAGGCTCTTCATCGCGATTTTGTAACCATCGCCCCAGATGTCACGATCAACGTCGTCAAGGAGCCGCGTCCAGCACTCTTTCTTTGCCTTCTTGATTTTGTCTCTGAGCGCTATCTTGCTTTCTCTGTATTCCTCCCATGTTCTTAGTGTATCTCGAATAATGCCATGTTTGACAGTTCTTGTGTATTTCCGTCGCTTATTTATACAGTCTCTACGAAGTTCCGCTATTTCGCTGTTCCACCAGTACGCAGGCTGTTTGTTCCTGAAACTCCTTTTCCTTGGCATTGAGATGTCACACAGCGTTGCCAACTCTTCTGAGAAAACTCTTGCCGATGGTCCGTCTTCGCCAAGCGACCCGATTGCATTGTGAAGCTTATTTCTGTCAAGTTTTTTGACTTGCCAGCCTCTGCATTCTCTTTGCCGTACCACTGTCGGGTCACTATTTTTTACTTCAAAAGTTATGTAGTTGTGATCACTTAACGTTTCTGTTTCAACTACTCTCCATTGTCCGATTTTCATCCTGATGCCTTCAGTCACTATGGTGAGATCAAGAATCGAACCGTAGCCTTGGCTTTGAAACGTTGGCGAGTTTCCCTGGTTTACAGTGATTAAGCCGTTGGCGGCCATCCACTCTGTGACCATTTCGCCCCTCGCGTCAGTATGCGTCATACCCCACTCCGTAGATTTGGCATTAAAGTCCCCAGCAATGATAGCCTTTTCGTTGTTGCCTTGCACCATCCTGCCGATTTCAAATAGGGCCTCGTCCAGTTGATCAATCTCGTCGTTGCCGGAGAAATAACAACTAAAGATGGTAAAGTCTACCGTTTCTATAAAGCAATATCCGGAACCGCTTCCCTGCCTTTTAATTGCTACGTTATTTCCAATGACTTTTATGGCAGCTTTGCACTCGTTATCCTTAATCCAGTCCTTTCTATTCTGAATGGCGATTCTATTAGGTTCGCTTACTATCAACACTTCTGCTTGCATGTCTATCGCGGTTGCCAGCGCCAGATCCTGGGCTGCGCGAGTTCTGTTGGTATTTATTTGGAGGAATCTGATGATTGTGTGGGTGCGGTTGCTTTCTTTGGCGCTACCGCCGCCTGCACTTTTGATGGGCATCTAGGGGAGCCGGTTTGATGGCCCTCTGCTTTACATTGGAGGCAGAATGGTTTATTCGAGCATGTATCTGCTTTGTGGCCCTCGTGCCCACATTTCCGACATAGTTTTTCTCTATCTGGCCCTTTACATTGCGACTTGACATGCCCTAATCCCCAGCATCTGAAGCATCGGTCTTCTCTCTGCCTTTCGTAAATTCGGCAACTAGTCCAGCCGATTTTTATCGTCTTAAGATTGATAAGTTTTTCTGCTTTCGCCTCGCTTACAATTAGGGTGGCATTTTGCCTGCCTCCGTAAGCTGGTCTGAGAGCTCTTACGTCTACATCACTGGGGTTGGTGCCCGTTGCCTTAGAAACAGCCTCTTTGATCTCGTCAGTTGTAGTAACTTCATCCAGGTCTTTAACGTGGAGAACTTTTTTGCTTTTTAGCAAATGTGCAGTGGCCCCGGGTACCTTTTCACTAATTTCCCTTTTTAGCAGTTCAGCTCGATCGAATCCATTATTGACGGTAAGTAAGACTTGGCCGTTTCTTGTTTTTCTAAGTTGTCCAATGTCGACGCCAATGGCGCTAGGATCTACGGCAGTTTTAACGGCCTTAAGGAGGTCCGCAAAGCTCGTGTCTTTCATTTCTATCAGCAGCGCATCTTCCTTGGGTTTCCTCGGATTCGTCTCTTTGTTGCGTTTTATATGCTGGCTTGGCTGGTACTGTTCTCGTCGAATTTTTGCAATACGCACTGGGGTATCGCAGAATAAGAACTGCAGCATTCGTGTCATTATGGTTCCGGTGATCTCATCGTTATCGAGAATCGCTATATTAGTTCTATCCT
Source organism: Cylas formicarius (assembly GCF_029955315.1). NCBI lineage: Eukaryota > Metazoa > Arthropoda > Insecta > Coleoptera > Brentidae > Cylas > Cylas formicarius. Next base: position 13,636,363 of record NW_026844319.1, on the reverse strand, counting down.
GTTTTATGACTTGGATTTTGATCCTGCGTAGAGCCTCGAACATCTCTGAGTCGCCCACTTCTGACTGAGTGGATTTTTCGCTCAAGATAGGGTAGAATATCCACCTAGTGGACTGCACTAATTTTCCACTAACGTCAGGAAAGCCCACCATGATGGCAACTTCACCTTCTCTCTTGTTTTGAGACATAATACCATGTTTGGCCCCAAATTTGTCGATTGTTCTATTGATCTCTTTGTTGCGCGACTCCAATTTAGTATTACACGGCAGAATTAGGTCCCAGTCCGTTGCGGTGTCTTGCGCTGGTCCCTCGATACTTTCCAAATCGTAAAATACGTTTTCTTCCCAGTTCTCTTCACTGATGGACTGGTAGCACTCGAAAGTCTCCTCTTTTTTGAGCTGCTGTTGTCTCAAAACTCTTTTTTCCGCCCGTGCACACGCGTCACATTTTATAGTCTCTGATCTTTCTTGTCGTTTGTCGTTCTGTTCCGTTTTCATAGCGTTGACCTGCATTCGCAGTTCATCATTTTCTAGACGAAGTTTCTTTTCTGCTTCAGTATTTGTACTCACATCATGCAACCATTTTTCGATATCCATCGCACGTAGCTTCTCTGTTAAGAAGGATAGTTTGCCACTGATCTCACAGTATTCCTTTTTTGGTTTATATGCTTCTTTGATTATTCTTTCCATAGTTCTTACCTGTGCCAATACTTTGTCTAAGGTGTGGATAAGGTCCTTTTGTTTGTTGTTCACATTTTTGCTTGTTGAGTTATCAGGGGTTCCCTCCAGTCTCTTTCTTTTAGCTGCATTTTCCGTGATAGGACCTTCTGTTTGGTGGGCCAATAGATCACTAGCGTCTGGGAGCGAGAAAGTTCTCCGTCTCGGTGGTGTTCTTTGAATGGAGTCACTTCTTTGAAACGGGTTTATCTCTTCGTATCCAGTAGCAAAAATACTCTCCTCAGCCTGGAATACCACTGAGGGTGAGCCGCAGTCGCTGGCTGACGGTCCAGTGGGGCCTGCTTCACCACCCCTGTTCTGGACCGGTACTAGGCATCCGAAACCTTGCACCGTACTCTTCTGCCTTCCATTGGACATATCCGTTTTTTAACGCATTTTATACCTATCTGCCAGGTAGAAATATAAATAGGTGAAAAGGAGAGACCCCTAGCCCTCGCAAGCTAATAGCGTCGGGGTCGGAAAAATACCACGAGTTGGCCTAGGGGGGCCGATAGGAAAGATGAAAGGGAGAGAGAGCCCCAAACAAGACAAGTTGAAACAGAATGAGACTCAGCTAGGGTACCTCGGGTTCGCCAGGCCCGTACCCACCAGTTGTGAGCCCCCGAGGGAATTCGAACACTATATGTATATATATATATATATATATATATATATATATATATATATATATATATATATATATATATATATATATATATATATATATATATATATATATGATAACACTATATTCCGGGATATCATCCGTTCGCTCGTTGAACTTCGACTGGAATCCTGCATCCGACTGGAATCCTGCAGACGTTTCGCCAAGATCTCACTTGGCATCTTCAATGCTCGCGCTCCGAAAACACTTCGAACACTGTGTTCCTTATTCCTTATGTAGTACAAAAGCTAAATACTAAATACTCACCCAAATTATCTATTGTCAGGTATTATGTATGGATATACAATTTAAATACAATATACAACACTGTTTTAATTTTTAACATTTTATATTATCTCAGGTCCTCGATGTCTAACAAATCTAAAACTTCTAAAGATTTTGCTCAACATGCTGAACTCGGCAATATCACTTTTTGAAGCTATTATGGAACTAATTAAAAGAAGCAAAAAAAAAGGCTAATAAAAACATCTTCATTGTTAGCACAGTTATATGTGTTCCTGGCATGCTTTAACCTGTACGATCTGAATAATTTGTAATTAGCTCCAAGCTTACAAGTACCAAAGTATTGTTAATAATATTTTCGATATGAATTTAGATTTTGTGGTCCGTGGCTGACATAAAGAACCAATCTTATAATTCAACATATTTCTGGACAACATTGGGATTTTAAAAAGCATAAACGATTTACAACATACATGTTAATAAGCATAGTACGTAATAATAATATGGAAATAACAATTATTCAAGTAAGTAAAATACTCCATAGCGCTCTGGGAATAGGATGCATCGTATGATCCAAAATTTGTTTTTTTTTCAAAAAATGTAATCTAAAAAATGGTGTATTAGATTTGATTAGATCAGGTTTTGTTTCATGTCATGAACTCATCAACAATACAATTATTTTACACATGTTCAATACAACATAATATAAATAATTGTAAACAACAAGCACCACATACATTTAAACAATTGAACGAACCTTAAAGCACTACCAGTAAAAAACCGCAACTACCCCATTAGCTGTCTACTTACAGAATGTCAGTGGTCTCCGCACCAAAATAATTGAACTTCAAGTGGAAAGCAATCTGAATGATACCTCCCCACAGTGTGAGCTGAATTGTGCTGATATTTCTGTCTATCACTCTGACCGTATAGCATGAACTAGTAAAAAGTCCAGTGGAGGTGGAGTCACTATTTTTGCGAGGAAGACAATCAAGGCTATATGTAATATGAAATGTCTGTGGTGTGTAACGTTGGTACTGAGCAGTTCACTATAGGTGTACCTACATATTCCACCACAATCATCAAGGGATTTATAGGTCCTACATTGTGAATTAGTAGAACATGTTTGCCAGATCTATCTATGGAGATTACAATTTGCCAAGTGGTCTAATAATGAATTTGGCACTTTAGTGTCCTTTAGTCCTCCAGGAGATTCGGGTCATTTTGTTGTACAGTCATTTGGTTATTTAAAACTTTTTCATTGCAACAGCATTCCAAATAATACAAATGTATTTCTAAATCTTGTCTTTTCTAGTTTTGGAGAATTAGCACGCTATGGTACAGTTTGCATCATATTGCCTATGATAAATTCTATTATGATTTTAGACATGCTAATTATGTAAAGCTCAATAATTATTTTACTTCCATAAAGTGGACAGATTGTCTTTGTGGTTATATTAGCAATATGACAAATTTATTTTATTTACAGGCATAGCATATTTTGTATCTCTGAAGGAATTCAGGTTTTTCAGATATCCAAAATGGTTTGCTGCAGTGCTGCACATCAGAAAAAGCATGGTCAGTCTGTATTTTAGAAAGATCCCTTAGGTTTTCTCGGTTGCGTGCTTAATGGTTTTCGGAGGTATGGTACTCTAATTACATAGCAGGTATTGATATACAGTTGAGGGAGAATTCAAAATCTTTTTAGAAGTTCTTCAATGAAAAAAGATCAAGTTAGGCACCGTTTATGTTGAAAATCCTTATTCTTTAAAGTCACCAGACTTCAGTGTGGACAATAATTATAGCAATAACATTAACTACACAAAAATATCTAAAGCAGGAATATTTCATAAATTAAGTGAGCAAGTAGATTCAATTTATACCTTCACCAAAGCATTTGATCGGGTGAATCATGGCATTTAATTAAAAATATTGTTGTTTATTGGTTTTATGTCGCGGCGGCATGTTTGCTCAGGACGCAATGTGTGAGGGTGGGTTGTAGTTTTCGGATATTATTCATGTCACATTTGGTGTTCCTCTCTTATTCTATATTTTTGTTACATGTTTTATCAATAGCAAATGCTTAAAATTCTGCTGTAGACCTAAAAGCTTGGAAAATAATTTGGGGAACAACTTGGAGTTAAATATAGAAAAATGTGCTATCAGTTTTTCTCGTAAGTAAAAGTTAGAACAGGTATTTCATAAATAATGAACAGTTCTAGTGAGATCATTATTGCAATATTGTTCTTTGATTTGGTCACCTTAATTTTAGACGAACATTGATTCCCTTGAAAGAGTTCAGCATAAAATTTTGACATCATGTGCATATAAGTTTAATCGTCAGATTACAGGTCAGGACCTCTCAGAAAACGTAGAGTTCAAGTGGGGCTAGTTTTTGTGTTTAAACTGGTGTGTGGAAGGATCGAATGAACCGGTCTGTTGGGCAGGTCGTAGCTACCAATATGCTTTTAGAGCTAATTACCACAAAAATCCATAAAGATGATGTACCACTCAGACCGATCACTAGTTCCAGAGATTCTGCAATCAGCAGCTTAAGTAGATTTCTACTTCAAATCGTCCAGCCACTTGTAGGTAAAACTTCTTGGTTCCTAAAAAACTCCGGGCACTTGGTAGATATTCTAAAAAACATGAAACTAGATCCTTCAGACAAGTTTCTTAGCTTTGACTTTGAAAGTCTATATACCAACGTGCCCTTGGAGGAATCCTGAAGTATTGTCGAGGCTAGACTAAGGAATGATGCAACCCTATCAGTGAAAGATAAGTTTTACGCACAAGATGATGGCCTGCCGATGGGTTCTTCTCTCTCTCCAGTAATAGCGAACATATACATGGACTGATCCGAAACTCATGCCATAAACATTGCAACTATTAAACCTAAGATGTGGCTTCGATATATTGATGATACCTTCATTATCTTCATTATTCTTTGCGAACATCAATTAAATTTACTATTGAGAAAGAAAAGAACGGCTGCCTACCGTTTCTAGACGTCCTAGTAAGTAGAAATAATGGTTCTATTAACACGTCTGTATATAGGAAACCTACCCATAGAATATCTACATTTTGAGTCTAACCATTCTGAAGCAACCAAACTAGGAATAATTAAAACACTGTGCGAAAGAGCAATCAAAATATGTAGCGCCCAAGCATCTCTCAATGCCGAATTGAATAATATTAAAAAGGATTTGCTTCAGAACAGTTACTCCGAAATATCTATAAACAAAATAATAACCAACTGTAACCGGGAAATAACACCGGAACCATGTGAGGTAGATACTCTTTCTCTCTTGACGATCCCATACGTGAAAGCAATATCGGAAAAGATTGGGCGAATAGCTAAACAATTTCAACTTAAAACTGTATTTAAATCTGAATCAACATTAAGAAGTGTACTCACAAAAACATAGCCTGAAACGTCGACTCAAGAGAAAGAGTGTATTTGCCAGATACCCTGTGAATGCGGAGAGTCATATATTGGCGAAGCCAAACGACCTCTAAAAATAAGAGTTGAAGCACATAAGAAACATACAATGAAGGGTGAAACGCAAAAATCAAGTACGGTAGAACATGTGTGGACCAAACAACACAACATCCAATGGTCCAGAGCGCGCGTTGTTCACAGAGAGCAGCATTGGAGAAAGCGCAAATTTAAAGAAGCAGTTTTCATTAGAAACAGTGAAAACATCTTCAGCGATCCAAGTGTGGACATATCAACAATTTGGCAACCTCTAATAAGGCGCACCAATGCTGGCGTCCTAGTTGAACAACTTCACGCTTGACTACACCCGACTCCGTCATGGATGAGCGCCGTCGCCTAGTATATAAGCCGTGTAGCCTTAGAAATATGTTTAGTTTACACTTGATAACGGGTAGTGATACAACTGTCCGAAACGTTGTGTAAGTTAAAAATAAAGACAATGGAAGTTCGACATCCTTTTAGTATTTCTACTGAATCAGTGTCTACCACCTTCAAGCAAACGAAAGAACAAGTCGATTTAAAAAAAATGTAAATTTTAAAAAACTTAGTGCAGCCGGGGCAATAAAAATAATAAATAAAATCACTTTCAGTGAAAGGCCTGACATGTGTTTTTGAAACTATTATATTCAATTTTCCAGAAGAAAAGATTTGGCTAAATGTCCATTTAACATGTTCTCGTTCCATTGTGTATGAATTTGAGAAATAACAATTATTACAAAAAATACGTTTTAACTCGATTAACCGATAAAATATTTCCCTTCTATAAAAGCCGATAAATTTTCTCGGGGATAGTTTTGATTGGATCCCACAGTTTGAATAATTTAATTGAATCAAATGGATGTGGGGTATCTTGCCCTCGCTTAATCCATCATCACGTTGTTCATCTACTTACACTTTGTACGCAATGAATAAACTAGGTTCGTTTTGATTGATTCCGGTCGGGGAAAGTCGAAACTTTAAAGTACGCCCTCAATTATAGGGGTTGCGCGTTTATTAGCAGCCATATTTTCGTTAATTGTTGCGGCGGGTATGGTGTCGGATTGGCCGGGCTTGGTTATCATACTTTTCGGAAGTTTCATTTATACAAGGGCGGCAAATGGATTAATGACATACGGAAGGCACGTTTTTTCCGCCTTTAAACTTTCATTCTGAAAGAATAATCCTTCCAATCTATTTTCGGACACGTTTTCGAATTGCCCGAACCATCAGGTTATTTACGTTAGAATTGATAGGATGCTCTCAATTTAACTTCTTTTTTACCCAGTTTATAATTACAAAATGTTTAAGTTGAAGAATATCAATCATCAGGTAGGTACGTTCCAGTGTCGACACCTGAGAAATTTTAAAATTATTTGCGCTTGCAGTCTTCATTGGATATGTGCTCGTTTTACAAGTATATGAGGGTAACATTTATATAACATTTATTATAATTTATTATATATATTATTATGTATTATGTAAATGTTATATAAATGTAAAACAATACATAAAGTGGTTAGAAGTGTATGCGATGTATGAGAGATATTTCGTCATTTGAATCATTACCACAGAAATTAAAAGAAATGAAATATTGTGCCGGATTCTGCACAAAATCGGATTTTATACGTAATTTGAGGTATTGCAAAAGCTTCGTAGTTAGCATGACCTTTATGGCTTATACATAAAAACAACTAGTTTACAAAGAAGCGAACACGGGGGTGGATAAACGTCAGGAAGTTTGATTTATAAACAACCGCATAATTTTGACTATTATGACTATAATAATTTCGTTTTCTAAATATTGAGTTTTTAGTCTTACATACTTTTTTTAGGACCGGTTACCGACTATATCTCTGGACCTAGACGACGACATATGATAGTGACGTGACCTTTCGCATTTTCTAAATATACTCCATTTTTCTGTATATTGCATAATAATTGAATTGAGTATTAAAAGGCAATTTCAACGACATAGGATAAAATAACTAATTTACTGTATTTTATTGCAAAAAAATAAACAAAAAATACTATAGTTTTGTGCTTTTATGCTTTGTTTATTATTATTATTAATATTATAACCAGCCAGATACAACTAAATTTATAAAATAATTGTATAATATATTTATAATGCTATCAATAAGTAAAAAAAAATTAAAAGAGACTTACACAGGCTACTGTAATACTTTTCACAGTCACATATTCCTCCTGCGTCGGTTTTTGCTGAGTCGAACTTGCTAACATTTCAGTCAAACTCTGAGGTTAGCAAGTTCGACTCAGCAAAAACTGACCCAAGAGGAATCCAGAGTTTTGTAAAAAGTAAAAAAATCTTATAAACCACTTTTCGCAAAATAAAATTTTAAATAAAATTATTTTGAGCATTATCATTATGTAACAACAAGGATAAAGTGAAAATGATTCAGCAACAATAGACCTTGAAGCGCATATGTGTGGTGCGGTATTGTGTCATTGGACCAATTTTTTACCAAGCGAAATAACTGGTCAATAGTATTTAGGTCTCCTAAATGAGGAAACATTGCCAGAATCCATAAGAAACGTAATAAATAAAATTGAAATTATATATGCGACCTGCATTGCAATGGATGGCGCCGCACATGTCGAGAACTAGTACTTTTACTATTAGTTACTTACACAAATTATTGATAGCATTTTTTTGATTATTGTTAAATTTTTAAATTTCGCTTTATTTATAAAATTTTGTTGCTGGTTGTAACAAATAGAAACATCCTATATTCCGTTGTTTTTCTTTTTCAAGAAACTATTCCGCTTTTTTTTAAATTTCGTTTATAAAACAAAAGAAAATACATGTGTCGGAATTGAACACAATTATTCTATTAGTATGGTGGTTAATAATTGCGAAATAGTTCTACGATTCCTACAATAAGGAGCTGCCATTAAAAAAAATTAATTAAAACAACGCTAAACTTACTGACATAGCATAGGACAGCATTAGTCCTTTACTTGATATGTATAAAAATGAAAGTTTTCGTTTGCGTAAAAAAAATCGCATCTTACCCACTCTCCGAATGTGTGTCAATCTATTGGGTGTTCCAATTAAAACCCGAAAGTTTCTGTCTATGCCAAATACCATATATACATTAAAAGCACATACTTAAAATGATTAAGCCAATACAAGAAACTTTGATTTTAACTTTTTTTGTAAATCTTACCTTTTTTCAGGTCGTGAGTCGTTTTACGTGGACCATCTAGCACCATCTAGCTAGAGCATACTCTAACATGGTTTCTACCACAGCAACTGCCACCTTTGTGTATATTCAAATCCCAATCTCAAGGAAAATTTCTGACAGTATCATTACTGGCGATCACCGATAGCGGTGACAATTGCCACCATCATATTCAGGTATCTATTTTATCGACGTCAAACCTTTTTTCAACTATTCTCAACTTGAGGGCGCTTTAGTCACTCTCTTTCCTTACCTTTCCACCTATAATGCTTTCGTGGTTCCCGTTTTCTCAGCAACATGCTAGGTTAGTACAAATTATTTCACAGGATATAAGAGGAAAATCGAATGCAGAACATATCCGTAATTAATTAATACTAATACGGATTATCTAGTTCCAAACGATAAGGAGAATGACTTGAATGAATGAATTGACATAAAGAAAAAAAAAGAGGAAGAGAGTTGAACAGCAACGAAATAATCTACACATTGCTGTTGAATAGGGCGCGCCTACTAATTAGCGCATTTGAAAAGCGATGCGAACCAACAGCATATGAAATATGGGGTGTAAAAGTATTTATTTTATGTGGCGCTTCAGGAATTATATATCGATGAGTTATCTATTAAGCCTCCTCTGCATTATCGGTAGTATATGAAAAGTTCTTCGGCTACAAATTTACTAGTAATAAGTAATAACTCCTGGAACTTCTTTATGCTTTAAAATTACCAGCTAAAAACAGAAATACAGCGTCAAGAACTTGGACGTCATTACATAATAGCAGTTGGAGGGTATCACAATAAAATGGCTACTATGGCTTTAAACTTGGTTGGTACTGAATCAGAGGATGACATCAGACGATGGAATTACAATATAAGGGAATATGTGAATATCAACCTACTGTTACTTACAAAACTTCTGGATTCCTTCTACGTCTGTTGGTGTTGAGTCGAACTTCCCAACGTTTCGCCAATTTCTGTTGACTTCTTCATTCTGTCGACTTCTTCAGAGCATATGTGAAACTTTCTCGCATTTTACTGTGTACCTGCTTATATATTGTCGTCTCGGGTCTCGGGTGACTGATTCCCATGTTGGTGACAGGTAAAGACCTGAGTCGCGGTTAAGATTGTTAGGTTGCTTATAGATTTCTATAGACTCTCGGATTTTTCGTTGGTAGAAGAATTGATTACATTGAATTACATTAATTTTATGTCCGGTTTCGTGATTGTGTTCGGCAACGGCTAATGAGTTTATTTGTCTTAGTCTTAAGGATCTTTCACGTTCTCTGAGCCTAGTTGATGAAGTTGTTGAGAGATTCTTGGCCAAGTGGTAAATCTGGTTTTGGCTAGAAGATTTAAAGCTAACAAACCTAATTCTGACATCGTAATCCTAAAAGCAGATAAAGGAAATGCGACGGTGGTCATGAACACAAATGAATATCAGGAAAAGATTAAAGATATTCTACGTCATCTGTTATTAAGGTTTTTTCTCTATCAGACTCCATGAAAAAGTGTGTCATCCCTCATGACTCTAAAATTCCTCGTCTCTGCAGACTTCCTAAGATTCACAAACCCTTTACAGGGAAAACTGATAGTTGCGTACTTAATCCCTTTCACTGCATTGAACATTTAAAAAGTCCCTATTCCTAAAACTCTCAATATCATTTCAGATAGAATCTTTAACCAAACCTTCTTACCGTAATTGAAAAATGCTTGCTGTGGAATATGACAACTATGGGTTCTCCATTATCCAGAAGAATGCTCTCGACACCTTCCATCTAAAACTAAAATTATGGAAACGCTACGTCGATGATACTTTTGTTATTTGGACTCATGGTCAAGAATCCATAGTAGATTTTTTTTAGACATTTAAACACTATACACCCTAATATACGTTTTACTATTGAATTAGAAACTAGTAACCTCCCATTCTTATATATTCTTATCAATAGAAAATCAGACCTAACATCCCAAAAATCATCGGTTATCAATCCTCTTGTTTACAGAGCCGTAAAACTATCTCACTCAATCCAGAATTAAAACACCTCTGCACCTCTCTCTAATAATTTTCACATTAAAGATATTAAGAGTGTCATCATAAAATACACTTCACCACCATCTTCCATTAGCAATGAGCCTGAAAGCAATCCCACCCTTGCCACTGTTGTCCTTTCTCACATTCAAAACATCACTGATCACATATCACAAGTTCTAAAGAAATATATCGTGAAAATCAGATTTACCACTTGCCAAAAATCTTTCAACATCTTCGATCCGTCAAAGACAAAATTCCATTTGAGTTTACAGCATTCCATGCGTATGCGGCAAAGAATACATTGGAGAGACCTTACGAAAAATATCAACTAGGCTCAAAGAACATGAAAGAGCCGTAAGACTAAGACAAATACACTCGTCAGCAGTTGTCGAACACAATCACGAGGATAAAGCTAAAATTCTTGCATGTAATGAATTCTTCTACCAACGAAAATTCCGAGAATATATAAAAATCTGTAAGCAACCTAACAATCTTAACCGCGACTCAGGTCTTTACCTGTCACCAATTCGTTAATCAGTCATCCGAGACGATGAGGAATCCAAAAGTTTTTAAATAGTGTTACAGTAGCCTGCGGAAGTTTTTTTTGAGAAAAAAAAACACCATCTATCAATCGTAGACAATGAAATTTCGCTGTATTTGTCACATGAAAGAAGGGACTACAGACCAGTTCAATTTAAAAAATATCAAAAAAGAATGTCGGTCAAGGTCGTTTATAACTATCTAAACTAAAAACAGCAATTCATTAAAATGATCGACATTTTTTGCACATTTCCGACTGCCATTGCATTATTTATTATTTTCAGTTTATATAATAATTAAAATTTTGTAACGATTTGCGCACAGTACGTTCTGACCTACTACATTATTCAAATAATGTAGGTATTGTTTTTTCAAATGCGCCTCGGGCGTACACCTGCAAACCTATTGTACACCTGTCCAGATTTAATCTTATTCGCTTAAATTACTCGCAGAAATATATTTCGCTCCTGTAATAAAAATTAAATAGTTTTGTTACGATGACAATTTCACACAAAACCAACCTAATCGCGCAAATATTAATATAATATATAAATATAATAAATGATTGAAAAGTCACCTTATCTTTTTATAAAATAATAAGTTGTATCCAAAATCAAAATCGCAACGGTATAAAAAATAACACTGCAGAATGTCATAGAATCTTACATTATCTTATTGTATCATGAATTTTTTTGTCAATTACATGCGTAAAGAAATCTTGTGTCCTAAATATACCGGGTGTCCTAGTAAGTGCAACGAGTTCCTAAAAATTTGAAAATTAATTTAGTACATCGGCCGCGAGAAAATGCTGGAATTTATTTTTAAGTGTCTTAAATGGCTACCAGAGGGCGTTATTGCCATCTTGAATTGGGAAGCATGTTTTCAGCAAAATTTTCTCATATTAATGATACATAGAGTGAACACTTTTTTAAAGCTGAGACAAATTGAATTTTTTTTTAGTTAGAAGCTTTTTACTCTATCTCTAAAAAGAAAGTGGTGGGGGCGCACCACAGCATTTCAGCAAATAGCTGCCGATAACTTCAAAATGGCTTAAACTTGGAGTCGTCAAAAAGGGCTTTTCCTGGGCTATCGTGTTTTGTTTGAGAAGATGGCGTTTTAAAGTCAAGTTTTAAAATTGGAATTAAATGCAAGGAGATTATTATTTACGTCATTAGATAGTCCAACAGGAGCACAACAAGCCAATGAAAACCGCATCTCAACATTATATAAACTAAACATCGCAAGGTTGGCTACTGTATTTTGGATACTCTTAATCATTTTCCAGGATAGTAGGGCAAGTTTGATAAACAATATCATTTATTTTTCAGAAAGGCTGAAGATCTGATAGGCCACGGAAACAAGCTGCGCCTCCTATACAACGCTTAGGATAAGTTTGGTCTAAAAAAATCCTAATTTCGTAAGAAAGTTGTGCTGGTTATCCATCGTGTTGCAGCCACATAATATCTTCTCGTTTGCAAAGCAACGTTTGGCTCGGATTTGTGGGGCAAGAAACTTAAGTGGTAAATTGACGCTTCCCGCACCCTAGATCGGTGTATAATTAGGTATTTTACAGAAGGGAGCAAAAAAAAATTTGACGGACTTTAATAAAGAGGGATTCTACCCGCCACAGATTTTAATTTGTGGATCTTAGTAGTTGCGCAATTATGATAACCTGCGAAATCGTGTAAAAATCACTGATTTGCGCAATACTGTCAAAAATTTTGCATAGTGGTTAACTCCTAACTTTCGGCTTGAACTCCATGTTGCTCAGCAGACGTAAACACGTTCTTGGTCAAAAAATCAACGACCATCAAGGAGCAGGTTGTGCTTCGGTCATATAGGAAATACGGAAATATTATTAATATCAATCACACAAAGGCACGAATTAAATTCAAACTCCGAAGAATAAAATGAAACACAAACCATAGAAGAAACAATATAAAATGTACGGCTTGTCTCACGTAACTTGTGACGTCACAATGAACGGAGTGCCGTTTTGTATGACGTGAACATTAAAGAGCGCGGATTAATTATAAAGTAAATATATTTTTATTTTAAGGAAAAATATCCTGGAGTGTAACTTCTTGTATTTTAGAGGGTACTGTTGTTATTTAAATTTACTGGAAAAGTAACGTTGTCCAAATAAATAATGGTCCTGACCGTTTTGGTTTAATACGGCATCATAGCTTTTCTCTGTGTAAAGTGTGAAATTCATCAAGTATCCGCAAAGTGAGGTTTTGTCTAGTAGTGATCTTTATTAAACTGTTTTCAATAATCAGTTTCGCCAAAGTATTGGTGAAAAAGTTTCTTCACTAATACAAAATAAATTTGAAGAGCGCCTCAAAGATCAGGATGAGGTCATTTCTTCGCTTCGGAAAGAGATTGACGAGCTAAGAGAAGCGGGGTTTAGATAGCATAGATCAGTCAACTAGAAGACTTAATATTAGAGTTTTTGGTGAATCCTCCTTCGAACATACAAAAATATTGAACGTTTTCCAGCGAATGAATTTCAAAGACTTAAATGAGTCGCTCATTGCTAAATTTATCAGGGTGTTTCCTAAGATTCCGTCAGATCGGCCGCCGGCAGTGCTGGTTGGGTTTTTTAGTGAATCGGTGCGTACCTCAGTACTAAAAACCCGTGAATTTTTAAAATTAACGTATACCGTTATCAAGAAAAATTTGACCAAGTACCGCGCCGAACTCTTATCTGCCGCTGTAAAAATGTTTTGTAATAAATCGGCGTGGTCTCGTAATGGTGTAATTCGTCAGAATAATTTTAATTAAGAATTTATTGTATATTTGGGGGTTATTGGTTGTGGTGGTAGATTTGGTGTACATACAGTATATGTGCCTGTAGACACAGTTCATATAAATTGCACTTGAGTTTCTAGGAATCATTAAAATTTTAAATGTTTTATTTTGCAGTTGAATGTATCTTTCTTATTTTATTACAATGGTGGGCAGCTGCCTTAAGGCAGACATATATAATATAAAATTATCTCTATTTAGTTTTCTCTCTTCTATAATTGCAATTTTTTTCTTTTTTTTTTAATAAGAATGTAGCTGACATTAACTTACCGTCGATAAATATTGGTCTTAATGACTTTAATTCCCTAGTAGTAGGTACTCGTGATTTTGGGTGATATAAACCTGGCTTTCTAATAATCAGGATACTTCGATTTTTGCTATTCTCGGATACAATTTTCACACTAAAAACAGAGACGGTAGAGACGTAGAGAGAGATTTCGAAATATCAGGGGCACTTGAGTGCATATAAAAGCATATCAAAATTCTTAAGGAAAGGGCATGTGCAACACTTAAGCAACTTTCCTCCGGTCGTCATTTTCTAAGTATCAAAATTACATTATTACATTGTGCGCTCTCATTTTTATGCGAGCTTTATCTATGGTCCCTGTCGTCGGAGCAACATTGCTGTCGTTTGATGTTTAACCTAAGAAAATCGGGTCTAAAAACACATAAAATTAATGAACTTGAGTGCTTGAATATGTGTTATCGAAGGTTTAGCAAAATGATCTAGTCTCACTTTAGAAAATCTTAAAAATAAATTCAAGCTGAACTCTGATATGGATAACAGATATATCAGAAATAAATATAACATATGATTTAATAAATTCAAAGCCCTTTTCAAATGGTACTAGCTTGCGGGGCATATGCAATTTTTTTTCTGACTTTCTTTTTGGTTCACACTTTATCTTAATTCGTGTAGTTATAACTTTACGCACTATCTATATAAACTCTGGTTTACCAGGGTCAAGATGGAATAGTCTTAGGCTAGACTTCGCTCTGTATATATTTATATTGTTTGTACATTTATATTTTGATTATTATGAATAAAGTCGATCATTATTTTATTGTTATTATTATTATATTTCGCTCAAAACCCAGCCCATAAAATCGCCCGACACTACAATACGGAAAACCGATATCGATCCGAAATCTCAACCTCTCCGCGTTAAATTCGTCCGACATACTAATTCGCCGTAATTAACTTAATCATCAATTACCAACTCGTCTTATACGGCACTTAAAGACTGGATGTTGTGCGCCCTTCGGGGGCGGTGCTTCGCTCTTCGCCCGATCAGACAGCGCTACGCCAGTCATTCCGCGTACGCTGCTCCGAACGTACGCAACGCAATCGATTCGCCAGCCGCCTCCGTCGTGGTCTTCGCGAGAGACCGCTTCGTATACGCTCCACGTCCGGCTATGAGATTTTGAACCGCGACGAAATGTTTACGAAAATCCTATTAGTCGCCGCACTGGGTATCGTCTCGGTGGTGTGTGTCAGTGAGAACTTCCTGAAGATGTTCGAGGGTCAACAGACCCCGGTGGATCCGTGTTACGACGAGGACCGTCCGCGACGCTGCATCCCGGATTTCGTCAACGCCGCGTTCGGGGTACCGATCAAAGCTTCCTCTACGTGCGGTACCCACGCGCCGGTGCAGTACTGCGAGGCGCCGGAACCCGGCGCCGCCCCCCAGTGTCACGTATGCGACGACCAAAAACCGAAAAATAGGTTCCCGTCGGTTTACTTGACGGACCTAAACAACCCCAACAACGTCACGTGTTGGCGGAGCGATCCCCTGCCCCCGGTTACTTCGATCGACGCGCCCCCCGACAACGTTACCCTGACTTTGAGCTTGGGCAAAAAGTACGAGCTGACGTACGTCAGCATGCAGTTCTGTCCCAATACACCTAAACCAGATTCCATCGCGATTTATAAGAGTATGGACTACGGTAAAACCTGGCAGCCGTTCCAGTTCTATTCTAGTCAGTGTCGCCGCGTCTACGGTAGACCTAATAGAGCTACCATCACCAAATCCAACGAGCAAGAAGCTAGGTGTACCGACGCCCATCGATACACGGGCGGAGATTCCTTCGGGTTCGGTCAGACATCGCGAATAGCTTTCAGCACTTTGGAAGGGCGACCGAGTGCTCCGGATTTCGACAATTCCCCGGTACTGCAAGACTGGGTGACCGCCACCGACATCAAAGTGGTTTTCAACCGCCTCCACATGCCCGTGGAGGATTTCTCCGATGATCTGGACATATTGGTAGACGAGAACATGTACAGCAAACATCTCGAGGACGAGGACAAAGACAAGGAACCGTCCGTACAGCTGGTGAATGAAATGCAAGTTCTCGACAACGAGGCGGGGTCGGGGGGTAGTCCGAAATCAGCGTCGACCCCCGAGGTGATTAACGGGTACCATCCGGTAACGCATCAGTACGCGGTGGCTGACTTTTCTGTGGGTGGTCGGTGTAAGTGTAACGGACATGCGAGTCGCTGCGTCGTCGCCAGGGATGGACAACTGGCGTGTGAATGCAAGCACAACACGGCCGGCAGAGATTGCGAAAGGTGCAAACCGTTCCATTTCGATAGACCCTGGGGCAGAGCCACGGCCAGAGATGCGAGCGAATGCAAAGGTAAGAATGCCACGGCGTCAAGTCGCCTTTTTTGCCGCGGTGAGTGGCCGCGGAATGTAGACCATGGTGTGGAACGAGACAAAAGGTACTGTTTGTAGTCGAAACTAAACTGCGGCGAATTTCAAACGAAAAGGTGATCAACTCTATTAGATTGCTTATAATGAAAGTTAATCTGGGATTGATGAAAAAGTCATATTAAATCAGAATATGTGTTATCAGAGTCAGCCGATTATATAATCGGTGCTGGAAATAAAAGACATGCAAGGGTTAAACTCTGCGAAAATTATACCAATAGATATTTTCGCGAATGGTAAAATTGACAAGCAGCTCCTCAAATTTCTGAAGCAAGCTGATCTGTAGGTCTTGAAAACAATTAGCTCAAAAAACTGTAATTCTATCAACATGCAGCACAGTTGGAAGAGTTCTGGCCCGTGAATAAAACGTTGACTAAGCCTAGTCCCGCTACGCAAATTGAAAATTAATAATAATAATAAATAACCTTTATTAAAAAAAACAAAATATCTATTAACAGCATTTTACAAGAAGCGAAACTAACCAGTAATAGTGGCGCAGTCTAGCTTTCAAAAGCTGCTCTACGAAATCCTTATATAGAACTCTTAATATCGTTAAATTGCGTCTAGAAAACAATTAGCTCAAAAAACTGTAATTCTATCAACATGCAGCACAGTTGGAAGAGTTCTGGCCCGTGAATAAAACGTTGACTAAGCCTAGTCCCGCTACGCAAATTGAAAATTAATAATAATAATAAATAACCTTTATTAAAAAAAACAACATGTCTATTAACAGCATTTTACAAGAAGCGAAACTAACCAGTAATAGTGGCGCAGTCTAGCTTTCAAAAGCTGCTCTACGAAATCCTTATATAGAACTCTTAATATCGTTAAATTGCGTACTTTTATTCAAATATACATATAAATTTGTAATAATTTATTACTGAAACTATGGAAAATACATGTAAAATCGGAAGGGAAAAGCAAAAGAAAAAAAAAACATAAAAAGTAATGAAGGTAAAGAATTTCAAGTCATATGACATCTTACTAATATCCCACTCAGATAGAAACACATTTTAAGAAAATTGTACTTCTAGCAGATCATCTTTGTACATTTTTTTAAAAGCATTTAAATCTAAATTAGTGAATTCCTGTGACACAGAATTGTAGAAACGAATCGTCAAAGATCATATTAAATCAAATATAATAATAATAAGTTGGCGTTATTATAAAAAAGAAACAAAATATCTATTAACAGCATTTTACAAGCCAAACTAACCAGAGAGCTCAATACTGGCGCAGTGTAGCTTTCAATAGCGATTTTACGGAACCATTACGCAGAACTCTTAATGCAGTTAATAAATTGGGCACTATTTATTCAAATATACATGTACGTTTTTAATAATTTATTACTGAAGCTATGGGAAAGACCTGTAAAATCGGAATAGAAAAGATAAAGGAAAAAAAATCAAGATAAATTATACTTCTGGCAGATCATATTTGTACATTTTTTTAATTGCATTTAGATTTAAGTTTGGGAATGGATTTGTAGAGACGAATTGCTTACCTTACGTTTTTCATTTTAATTCCGAATATGCTGAAATGTAGAGAGTTCTTCTTTGTTCCATTTTCAACCAACTAAGTTGAAGATATCTAGCAGATACATGGTCATATAAGTATACACACATGTCTTGTAAATTCGTATTTTCCTTTTTAAATGAAAGATCATGTTTCGTACAGACTTTATTTTGTCGCATTTACATATATAGCGCATTCGCCAAAAGGGTTTGAATTAGCCAGTATTTGTCTAAAGAGAACAATTTTATTTGCGATTTTTGCATCCAGATTTACAACATCATTGCAGTTTTGTGATTATCATCTTTATGCCGATGACACTCAACTGTACTTTTATTTTTCTGAGAAGTGCCTTAGCGAAGCAAGTAACAGTATTAATTTTGATTTGAATAAGTTTTATGACTCTGTCACTCAACATATGCTCATATTTAATCTTAATAAATCCGCAGTGATGATATTTGGAAATGACAATTTGATAATATTAAAAGCAACGTAAAATTCTCTATAAATAACTGTTTCGCTTTTTTGTAGCAGTTGGAAACGTTTAGGACTTACTCCAGAATCTCGGCTAAAATTTACATAGCACGTTAGAAGAAAATTAAAGATTGCTTACAATAATCTAAAATTAATGTACAGAAGTCGTCGTTGTGGCTCACTGGATACTAACGTATTCATACCTTTTCTCGATATAGAGAAGTATCGTATTCAAAAAAATCACACCTGCTACCTTAGACTAGTATATGGAATTCGACGAATAACTCATATTTCATCATATCTATTTAGGTTAGGCTGGTTGAATACATTCGATTGATATAAACTTCACGATGTACAACAAAATTAGATTTCGGACGGATCCATAATTCGAATCTCCGCACACGGGGTTTTCTTACTGCGCCATAGCATAAAAAAAACATTTGAATAGGTCCTTCTCATACCAAATTGTAAATATGATATATCAATATATCAATATATCTCCCTAGACATTTTTCTGAAGCCTTGAAAAATAAATTTAAAAATTACCTTTTGGGAAAGCAAAAGGCTCCCAAGATTTTATTTTCTTTTCTACCTAATTATACATTTGCTTTGATACTTCCTTGTCCTTAATTCCCTCCCATTCTCACTCCAAGCGTTGTCCGGTTCGCTGTAGCTGTTAATTTTACATTTTGGGCTGTAACGATATCTGTCTGTTGTTGAAATTAGAAAAATAGTCAGTTACGCAGATGATACTGCAATATTTTATACTGCTGCTTCTTTGTTAACCTTAAAGACTCAGATTGGAAGAGATTTTGAAAAACTATTTAATTAAACTAATCAAAACTAGTTAATTGGTTTCAACAAAATAAATGAAAGTTCCAAAAACAAAATACTTTTGTTTTACTTTATGGGCATCAGAGCTACCAGACTTGGCTACCAAACATTAAATAAAAATATTAATAAAAATATAACAATACTCAAAGCTGAATCCATTAAGTGTTTACGCATAACTCTGGATCGCCATTTAAAATAACATCTAGGCGCTAATGAAGTAACTAGAAAAATTCGTAGCTTAATATCTAAATTTCAACGTTTACCATAAGCATATTTCATTTATCGCTGACTGAATCATAATACGAGAGCCTAAATTTGTTACTTTTTGAATTATTCCAATTTAACGGTCAAAATTAGCATTTTGATGGCGTTGATAAACTGAGATTTCATCAGCGATTTACGAAGTGACATAAATAATATCTGTGCTTGGTCAAGAATGTTCGCCATCCATGTTTATTATTATAGTACAAATTCTCTATTTTTCAAACAAAAAATATTTATGTGGCTCCAATATTATTGCTAGATATGTCCTATACCTATCTTCAATAGTTGTTATATGTAAAAAAAAGTGTAGCTTCAAGTTTTATTTCGAACTAATGCAAATAAAAAAAAAATTATATCCCATCTTAATTGGTGCTTTGATGAATACACAGTCTGGCTTTTGATAACAAAACCGGTGGAATAGGTAGCGGCCAAAAATTAATTCGTCGTTGGCGCACCCGGTATACATTAAAAGTTCTTAATATTAATATTACTAATCGTCGCCATCATCACCTTTACTTGTATCGTTTTTTATTTTATTTCTTAATTATTTTATTTCATAATTAAGGATTCATTGTAGAATGGTTAAAACTTTGTTCGAATATATATTAAGCTTATCTGAAGTTGAGAAGATTGCGAAATATATCTTTCGTGTTATTGCGATGAGAAAATATTCTTCGCCAAGTTGTCCATTAGGCACCATAAAATAACATGTGTTATCCCGACTGTGTAATAAAACTTTTTTATACCATAGTGGTAATAACATAAAAGCAACCATAAATTTGCATTTAAAATAATTCAATAATTTTGTTTGCCTTAAAGTTAAAAGTTTTTTTTAAATTACTAAACAATAAAATGTGGCTATTTAAGCATATCAAGTAAAATAAATTTAAGATTTCATTAAGATACAAATAGTGGCAAAAGTTTCTAAATAAAAGTTATTTAAAATTTACCAGAGCATATTGAAAAGTATTGTAAGGAAAGTAATTGCTTATAAACTTATAAAAATTGTTTTCAACACTTTTAGTCACTAGGCACACAACATAAAACCGGGAAAACGTCTTTAAAAAAATAAATAAATAAAAGTACTGTGCAGAGATTTCGTACATTTTGGGATTTTTGCCCAAATGTCCAAGATTGTAGTAGATTTTTGGGTAATCGAATAGCTTTAATCTTTTAATACCCTATGGCACTTATCAAGCACCCAACTTCCAGAGCTAACACCACACCCTCAGAGTTAGAGCATATTTTTTACCGGGGGAGGTATAATGAAATATTTAATGTAATGTATTTTTTTACGTTTTTACTTTTGCAAATTCGATGTATAGGTTATCTTGGAGATCATTAACATTGGCAATATTGGAAGCGTGATTTCAGTTTTTTACTATCTCGCCAGGCTCTTGTGATATTAAAAACATAAAAACTGGTTTTGATAGGTGTTGAGTTTCATCCCCGCCAGGAATGAATTTGTTTAGTCTACGCGTTTTACCGGGTGTCTCAGTAACCATAGTTTTTAATCTGAGACAAATTTAACTATTTGCGTTAATTTCTCTTTGCTCTATTTTTTAAATGGAGGGTTTATCACATCACAAAATATTATTGGGATTGAATTTTGAATTAATGTCTAATTATAAAAATAAATAGAAATTTTCTAAATGGTTTTAAACCTTTTACTTCTTAAATAAGTCAAAACTTACTAAAAATAATTAATTGTGTGTAGGATCTATCTATATTTATACCTATATAAGTCATTGAGACTTTAGGGCAACAAATTAAAAAAGCACTCCGAACTTCTCCAGTCTGCACTATTCCCGAAGGCAAAAACTTCAGGAAATTTGGGAAAATTTTAAACCCGAATACTGCGAAATATTAGTGAACACTATGCAAAAGTTTTGTTAATAGTATATAGCACCAAATTATCATAGTTGTTGTTATTAAAAAAAATTAAAATTAGTTCAGAAATGCAACATAATGTTAATATATCTTCCTGGTCCAATTTATATGCGACTGGGCTCGTATTACTAGACAAACTTGGTTTAATATGATTATTTTTTGCTCCCTATTGGAAATCCGATGCATACCGAGTTTCTGACGGTTGATGGTAGTTTAAACGGAGAACCGATAGAGGATAGATTCTGATTATTTCTGGTCTAAGCAATGCTACCACCATCTTAGACAATATTTTAGCGTGGTTCGGGTTACACTTATACTAAATGTGGTCAGGCTGCACTTGGCCAGATTCTTTTTGAAATATATGGATCTTGCTTATATAGTAAAGCGTAAAGTGATGAAATTGTTTGCTGTCGACAAAAGTACTTGAGAAGTATAAAGCAATATCGAAAAAAGTCGAAAAAAAGTTTTTTCTTCATGAGACACACCAAAGATGTGGTAAGCTTTCACGGAAGGTCTGTCAATGGGTATTAAAGTGCCGTCAGGAAAAGGAAAGAAACTAATAATCTTCCAGAAGAAGAAGAACGTTTTCTAACTTTTCAGTAGTACCATACACGCGCTCGGTAGTCGGTAAAAAAATTAAAATGGCAAACAATGAAAGTGGCGTAAGTAATTGATAACTAAGGCATAAAGGAATTTAATATCCTTTGGTTTTGTCGAACAAGTTATGCCTAATTCATAAATATGTGTTTTTTATTTCGACCATAAGTAACTTATCGTCAACAACTTTTGCTATAATTAAATCAAATGATAATGCTACATAATAAAAAGGATGCTAATCCTTGTTATGTTAATATTATTACAACTTTACACCAAATTTACACAAACTTAATAAATTACATAGCTACTAACCATTTTATATCTTCTATATACAAAAATTTTTACTGTTTTTATTTTTGGTACTTTTTGTTAACTGTTTCTTGTCAACAACATTTTATTTGAACGTCTCGATATATATATTTACTACTAACATTTTAATTTTATGACTATGTTAATCATATAAAAATTGTTGTAGAACCTGAAGATGGCTACTAATAGCCAAAACGTACGTCGTTTTAAATAAAAAAACATATATGTATGAATTCTGTTTCATTTGACCGATAAAATCAACGAAATTTACTACCCTTTCCCTGTAGTCCTTTACAGTGGCTAATGAGGTTTTATTACACTACCCGTTTCTGAAATAGACTTTAAATTAATGCAGGCAATTAATGGGCCCATTATAACACTTAATATAAACAAATAATCTTGATTTAGCCTGAATTGCCTCAATCAGATGCCTCGCTCGCCGGACATACGAAACTGTTTTAAAAACAATTACGGAAAACAAGTAATTAAACCGCGGGCATATTAGGCCGAATTTCCGCAGATTGCCTTATGCAAATAATTCCCGCTAATAGAAATTGCAGAGGCGAAAGCGGAATAAATAGACGTTAATAAAAATTTCACTGTGGAAGTCTATTAATATTCATGCACTTTTCACGTAGCCTTAGAACAGCATCTATGGAGCTCGAATAACAACTTTAATTTATTTCAATGAAAATAAAACGTTTACGCTCCGACGTAACTAGCTGGCCGTCGCCCCGTAAAAATTAAATGCCCGCCACTTTAAACGCCATTTTTAAACAATAAATGACGAATTTATTTATTTCGGTTAAACGGATGCAAATTTTACTGTCGAGTGAAATTTCTTTAACGTACATTTCAATTAAAAGCGCAGCTGTGTGCAGCTATTTCATATTAAATATTTTTTTCTAGTCCTTATTCAATTCAATTATGCGTTTCACAAAAAAATGTTGGGCTCGACTGCTAGGATCATTCGTCCATTGCCGACTTCCGTCGAGGATTTTCGCTTCTGGTCAATGACCACCACGTACAAAGAAGAAAAATAACCAATAATTTGCTCAGCTAGCAAAAAACGATTCTGACCGATACCAAAAAAATCGGCTTCCCCCCGCTTCCACCCCGGACCATCCGGGCCCATCCGGCCTCCATACCGGCGTGAACAGGGAAAAACGAGGGGGCCGACGACAATTATAACTTTAAAACATGCACTGAACACTAAAAACACTAAGTCCACACAGTGAAAACTGATATCAAACTTTTGAGGACGAATACAAGGGATTCTGTCGGGAGCGAACGGAGGTTAAACCGCCGCGTGCAATGCTCCACCACGGAATCCTAGTCCTTATTCTAAACTACATAATTAAGCAAGCGTCAGTTTGGTTAGGAGCCATTTCGGACATTTCCGGCACTTTGGTTACTGTTTTAGTCATGGCACAGAATGCTACAACCCCATAGACGCGAAACAATGCATCGGTACCTTTGACGTCAACGAACCAATTTCTGAAAAAGGGAATTGACATTATTTAAGGTTATGAAACTGAGAGAAAATTATGAGCTGCGCCGCACAGGCACTGAAAACATATTTGTGGATATTTTTATGGAATAAATAATTTGTACACTATAGTAGTATACATTATAATGCATTGCAGGTGCAAAAGTTACATCATTTTAAAAGGTTTACTTACTTTAATATCAAGGACGCATGAACAAACTTTTGCTATACCTTTTAAAAATTTACGTAAATAAATAAACAATACGTTAAAACAAATAAGGAAAACGAAAAATTTTAAGAAGGAATTCCCAAGACGGCGAAGTCTGGTTCATAGTGGCTACTCTCACTAAACTACAAATCAGCCATGGCGAAAACTTAGGGATTCAAAATTGAGAGAATCAAATTAATTATAATCCAGAGTTTAAGTTTCCATCAGTTAATGTTCGAAAATAATAAATGTATTCTATAAATAAATAATATTATTACTTCAACGAATCAAAACTGAGAGTTTTTCCAGATCAAAAAACTAAAGCAAACAACCAATTACCAATTTAATTTTTTTCAGAAAATAAATTTTGTCATATTCAATTTTTCCCTATGCTAACTGACGACATAACAGGTTATGGTTAACAATCCAAACACCAAAAAAAAAATCAAAGGTCATTCATAATAAATAAAGGAAAATGTTCAGTGCAACGACATAGCTAGCTAATCGGGGTGCTTTTTGGATTGTGTCAGCTATATTTGATCTTCAATGTAGCTTTCAGCAATTTGAGATGAACTCGGACCACCATTTCGTGTTAATTATACAATGAGGACATAAAGGCCTTCGCATCTCCTCTAATTTTTGAACCGTTATATGAGACAATTCTCCATTTTTTTTAACTGAAAATGACAATTCATATGTCAAAATGACGGCTTGACATAGTTACGGTTTATTTTTTGTTTTGGAATAGTGGGTCATGTGACATTTTGATTTTAAGGGATTTTGATCCCTAATTCAAATCTTGATTTTTTGGATTCATTGATTTTTAAGTGCGACCGGTTTGATTATGTAACTTAGTTTCTGACGGTAAATAATTAAAAAAAAAAACAAAAATTAAATTAATGTAATAACAGTAATAATAATATTAATAATCTGCATAAACATTATTAGTTGCTATTTAAAAAAGAATTAATGTGTTCAAAATCGAGGTTAGAATTTAGAATAAAAAGGTGTTGAAAGTAAATCGATATAGGTGACAAAATTAAAAAAGCAGGCAGTTGTATCATAAACTCACAGTTTAAGCAGTTACAAAAGACACGTCAACAAATAACTTTAAAATATCTTGCTTGCAGATAAATAATAGTTGTATGTTTAATATTAATATTTAAAAATAATGTTTACGTGAACTACTATTACTGAGTGTTACGATTTATATGGGAATTTAAAGCTTTTTAAAATGTCACTTGACCTTCGTTCTCATTTTAACAAATTATGGGGAAAACATCTTTCCTTAGGGAGTCAAAGGTATGAAAACTTGAAATGTTTTTGGATGCTGTCGAAAAGTTCTTTCCCAGTCTTGCGGTACACTTTAGATGGAACACCCTGGCGTTAGTATGTAAACCGATGTTGTTAATCTGTTTTTTCGACGCAGACTTTGAAGCGGTTATAGTTTTTAGGTCATCATTTTTTAGCTAAATAACGCAATGTGTGGCCAGTTTATAGTGAAAACACATAACATCTTATCTCTCAAAAAATGTGAGATATATTCGTTTCGCGTAAAAGCGTTTCTTTTTGTTCCCAACTGACGGAGATTAAATAAAGTCGTTTTTACGTGTTTTAACGGGCCATCTTGCCTTGCGGCACGTGAACTATTAGACCTGACCCTGAAAGTATTCACCGTTTTACGAGTGCAGCATCGTCGGTCTCTCGCGGTGGTAAAGTAGCCATAAATTTATATCTGCTTTATTATTGGAGATAGATAAGGTGGCGGTAGTGCCGTCGACGCTACCAAGAGACACAGAAAACAGTTAAGATAACTCGAAATTTATTGACTCAAACTCCCAGTCGGTCTAAATTATTTACTACCGCATTTTTCAATTAAAAACGATAAGTTTCATCCACTAATTGACTTCTATAATTAATATTCCGGCCCTATATATTTCTCGTCAATTTTTAATGACGCTCTACGAATGTCAGCGGGATGTTCTCTATCGGAATGAATTTAATCTTCGATGTCTGAATGTTTTTTTATCGGCGATAACGAACTAGAAAGGTGCAGCCGTTAGATACGAACTTTGTGTTCGTTTATCTCGAACTGACTGTCATCGTGGACGTCTTCCCCTGTACTATGATCTATTTAGGTGCACGGATTTGTGATTTAAAGCGACGTATACTGCCGGAAGCCGCAAACGTTTTAATGTTCCACGAGAGTATCATAACACTTACTTAAATTTCTCTTTATTCCGCTTCGAAGATTTTATCGTCATAAACAAGTCTTCTCTGTTTTGAAACCTTCAGGCGATTGTACCAAGTTATATTTTTTAACTTACATTATACCCGAACGTTAGGAGCGAGCAAGCAGCAGGTGCAACTTAGCAGCAAAATCTGTACAAAATGGTACATGGTGCTTCTTAATATGTCAATATTAAGGGGAATAATTGTTAAGCTTTAAAAGAAAACTTTATCTGAACGTAGGTAGTATCTCAGAAAAGTGTAAGGAGTAAAATGGGAAAGTTTGTCCAGTTCCGCATAATTTGTGTCGGTCATAGGCTAGCTAAATTTTGCATGGTCTGTCTCAAAGTATATCGTCTTAATTTTTGACTGCAATTTTCGAAATAACTTGCCGAGAGTAGTAAAACCAGTCAAAATCAGTCAGTATTGTAGGACGGAGCATCAGAGACGGAATGAATATGTTTTAAAAATATAAAGATTAAATATGATATGTTTAGTTACGTATACGAAAATCAAAAACAGTATTAATCAAATCAAAATGCCTTGTATTATAACCTAAAATAACTGGATTCACACGCCAATACATAGGTCGTTTAGACAGGTTAAGTGTCAAAATAGGTCGAGATGATATAAGTAAAAATCACATACAAAATTTCTAGAGACAGAACTTGGCTGTCAATTAAGGTAGTCCAATGTAATAGTAATTGTTTCAGAACAACTTAATAGTTGTCGTTTTGCAATATGAACATTGAAATCTTTCTTAAATACCCCTTTTCTCTTAAGTGTGTGCTACTCATCAATATACGCGGTAACCTCTTACGATATAATGAAATTTATCCAATATATATCCTGAATATGAGAACATTGTTAGCTTCGGAGATTTATTACAATTACAATCGTATTGATGAGAAAAACTCACTTTTCAATGATCATGTACTGAACGTATTTGACGCCTTAAAAATTTTTGCAAACAATTGTAAGTATAGCCCTTGGATAATATGACATTATTACAAAAATTAAGAAACAAATCACAGTAAAAATTTAAACAATCCAAGCTCCTTATACATTATAATTACTATAAACTTAATATTGACTACACAACGACGGCAATGAAAAAATAAAAAAAATGCTAACAAAATTTCATAATTCTAATTCGAGAGAGAAGTAGCGTCGTGATCTAAAAAAATATTATAAAAATAATAACAATAATAGTAATAATAAAAATAGTTAATGCCTAAATTATGCAGATATTTTTTATAATACCTTGCCCATCCCCGAACTCTTTAATAAAAATAATGTTATTAATTGAATTGATGAACACTTTAACTATAGCTGACGAAGATGAAGTGCTTAATATAATTAAGACTATTAAGACTATGGTAACTGGAAGCGACAGCATTAATATCATTTTATTGCAAATTTGTTGCCCACATTTGTATAGTATATTGGCCTCATAATTAATGAATGTCAACTTTCCTGTACTGCACACCCCTTATTAAAATAAAAGAGTCTACAGAGTTTGATTATTTTCATTCTATTAGTATAACAATAAGAATATTTCGCAATATTTACAGTATTTCGGCCCTAAAACAGTCGGGATTTGGTTCAGGTTATAGTTGTGAAAACGCCCTGGCAAATGATATTTTTTAGGCTTATGATGATAACAAAATTAATGTCTTGTTTTACTTGATTTTAGCAAAGCCTATGGGATTAAGTGAAGGGTCCTGTAAATTTGTGTAATCCTTTTTAAGTGAACCTCTAGACCTTAGACTGTTAACAAGGAGTGTCCAATTTTAGGTCAAATCTGTTTGCGATTTTTACATCTAGGTTTATAACACATTACAGTTTTGTGGTTATCATCTTTATACCTATAACACTTAACTTTTCTTTTACTAAGAAATGCCTTAACGAAGCAAAAAACAGTATTAATTGATTTGAATAAGTTTTACCATTCTGTCACTCAACATATGGTCATATTTAATCCTAAATAAATCCGCAGTAATGATATTTTGCAATGACTATACTATATTATTGCAACAAGTGCGGTAAACGGCATTTGAATCACGAGTTTATTTGGCACAGGCGGACCCCAGCTTAATAAACTTAAAAATACTTAAAAAGTTTACGAAATGTGTTGTATACTATTTGGGTACATTTTTGCAAAACAACAGCAATACATTCACAACATGATATAATTGACAAACGTCAAAATTCAAACCGTGTGGTAAAATCTCTGAAAAGATCCCGGAAGGGGCTCGGATCCATGGGACAAGAAACTCATTTATTAGGTATTTTACAGAAGGGAGTAAAAAAACAAATTGATAATATTAAACGCAACGTAAAATTCTCTAAAAAAGAAATCTATTTTGCCTTTTTGTCGTAGTTGGAGATGATTCTCAGCTAAAATTTAGAAAGAACTTTATAAGTGAATTGAAGTAATCAACAGTAATCTAAAATTATATAGCTTATTGAAAATTTTCAGACTGCTTTCTTTAAATAGCTTTCGGTGATTAAGTGTGGATATTTCTATGAGTTAGGAATTGAGCAACATTACTATACATTTAATAAACCAAAATTTCAGCAGCAACTAAAAACTTCCTGATTATTTCGTTTCTTCGGGCTGGGTCTGACGTCAGGACATCTAAATTGATATATCGGGTTAATTCTTACAACTTGTTTGGGAATGTTTTGAGTGTAAACATTTGGTCTTTGCCATTTAAACATTAGTATGAACCTGGTTTGAAACCACTAGTTTGGCAACTATCAGAGCAGTTTGATGGTCCTTCAGCAAATTGATGACACATGCACATAATACTACTTCTTTAAATTTTGAGGTTATATTAATACTTATATGTATTTTCTTTGCAAAAGTAAAAAAAGAACATTTTCAAAAATATTGAAACTGGATTCCTCAAACGAATGTTAATATTCAATTTCATACTAAAATCAGTAAATTCTCTTTAAGCTATACAAATGAATATTTGATAATGTATATACGTAAAAAATTAAATACATATTAATAAACGTAAAATGATTTGTAGCCATACTTTTATTAATAGTATATTATGCAACAAGTGCTGTAAACGGCATTTGACTCACGAGTTTATTTGGCACGAGCGGAGCGAGTGTTTAATATACGAGTCTTCATTCCTTTTTCCTCCATTATATAAAAATAAGTTAGCTTCATATCAAAATTAAATACATAAACGTAAAATGATGTGTTAAATAAAGTTGAATGAATCGATTGATTCCAGAATTTCCAAGTTACAAGCAACAAAGGTAACCTGACAAAAGTCGATCTTCTTTTCGTATAACCCACTATACATTTAACTCTAGAGTGTTTTCATCAATCAGAAACAAGTTTCGGATTGTTCTCAAACTTGAGATGGGCATAAGAACGATTTTAAAATTGTAAGAAACAAGGTAGTGATTCGATGCGGAAACAAACCTACAATACTTGATTGTCTCCTCGTTTCCTTTTTGGTAGTGAACCAATTCCTGCCACTTCATAGTTTTGGTTAGTTACTTAGGATTTTTTTTTCAAATTGAAGTTATTTTTGAAAATGTGTAGAGTTTTCGCAACGGCGAAACAGTTACAGGTAGCCAACTTTCATTCAAAAATGTGAGTTTTTCAGAAACGGGTCACAATGCTGTCGCAAATGAAAACAAACGAATACATTTCGAATAAATCTCGATTTTCTGAAATGGTATATCATGAATATCATTTTTTTTTGTAGAAGACCTTACAAAAACCTACAACTTTTATTAAGCAGGTCATATACCTATTTTTAATACTTTGCGATTTATTTTAACTTTTGTTACTTAGTATAAACGGTGTTATTCTCGTGCATGCGTTTCAAATCCTAATTTCCATATCTTCCAGTGTTGTAGGGGATTTACATAAACACGGTCTTTAACATATCCCCACGTAAAGAATTTTAGTGGTGTTAAGTCATATGTTCGAGGGGGCAATAGAATTAATCCACCTCTACCGATCCACTTCTGTGCCATCTTGCCGAAATCACATTGACGCACATTTTGACCAAAATTGCTAATAACTGTCTGTTGCTTTATCTACGGCTCCAAAAAAGTTTATTTTCTAATCTTAACAGCTAATATTTTTGTTATGATAAACCAATATTATAGTAATAGTCTTAGACAGAAAAAAGTGTAAATATTTGAAAAGTTAAAATAAATCGCAAACCATTAAATATGACATAGTCAATAAAAGCTGTAGGTGTTTGTAAGATCTTTCAGAAATAATAATATTACAAATGGTGTGCTATTTAAGAAAATCTTGATTTTTCAATTTAAAATGATCCAAATATATTTATTTATTTTGACCACCCTGTAGCACCTAATTCAAATTCTGTGGCATATATCTTTTACGAATAACGTTAATAGCAAACATGTGTAACCCTACGCAATTTTTTGGAAAGTGTAAAAACTAATATTTTTTTTTAGAAAAAATAAAATAATAGATTCAGATGTAATTAATAAAAAAATTGAAGAATTTTAAAAGGAATTCAAAACGGAATTTAAAAAATTAAAAAATGTATGTTTGCATGGGCCACCCTGTATCTATCGTTGACTCAACCTGTACAAAACCTATGACGGGTTTATTTGGGAAAATATTTGAAATAATTTCAAAAAATGTTACCTGCGTGTTCCGCAAACGTGTGTGCACCCACTCGCGTTTGGCCACCCGGTCATAACAAAATGACTCCATCTTTGTCGAAAAATAATTACCCGTTGCGCTTCTTGGCAAAAATTCAAGCCACGACCGCTTACAAAACAAAATAATTTCGTCGCGAGTATTTTAAATATATATCGCCATAAACTGGCTCCATAGCTGACGCTGCTGCCGGAATGTTAAAGTGTTCTCGTTGTTCTAGACCCAAAGGTTAACATACATCTTTTATATCTCTTATGTTAATACGTCTGTGGTTCATTAATCATTATTCCCTCTCGCCAGAAAGATTTTATGGCCCGAATGTTTTATTCAGTGCCGTTGAATTTGTATCGGCCTCAAAGTATACGACGCACGAAATGTAGTTATTTAGCCGAATTCAACACGAGTCTCTTTTCAGTTTGGTTACAACGATTCCATTTCAATATTTTGAACAGCAAATAGAATGATTTTAATAAAAGTCGAAGTCTTTAGGGCTATTTTAAACAAATAAGTAGGACATTAACTGTCCTTAACATAATATTTATAAAAATATAGCCACTTTTTTGAAGCGTTATGATTTCTCGTATGATAGTTTAATTTAATAGACCATTTCTGTGTCGAATTTACCAAGATTTTTCAGCCAATTTGCAAATTAAAAGTAACTAAATAGAATTACTTGATTTAGATTTGGTGCATCCAAAGTTAGCGGAATATTATATTTGTTTTGCTCCAAGCCAGAGGCCGCATGCTACCTAATTGCTTCTCAGGACCTCTGTTGCTGCATTTGAGGAATCGAAACATGGTGGCTTTTATTTTTAGTCTATCAGCTTGCTAAACTTGAATTATGTCATTGCTTTAGTGTAGCGTTGATGCCTGTATATATATTAGCCGTTTATCTTCTTTTATGTACTTTCAGAATGTTGTAGGAACCACTTATAAATCAGATCGCATAAGTCATCCATAACATTGCTGTTGTTATGAAAATTTAGACATTTAGGCAAGAGATGAGTAGGACTCATTTTTAGAGATAATACACAAAACGGACGGCGCTACTGCCGGAAACACCCGTCTATGAAACAAGTGTTTGATTTGTTCCCATTCGCATGAAATGACAATTTGGAATTCAAACCGCACACTTCACAGTATTGTGGCATTTTTTCTATTAGTCTTTCTAATAATAATATCCAAAAACACCTTTTCTTCCAAAAAATAAGGAAAAGCAGACGTGGTTAAAAATTGTTCAAAAATAGTAGAAAAATATTTTGTTAAAGTATATTATGCTTCAAGTGTGGTAAACGACATTTGAGTCACGCGTTTACTTGACACGCGCCCAGCGCTGCAGACTGAGTGCTTAATAAATATTTCAAGGTAGATCCTTTTATTCAACCTTGCGAATGTTTTTCTGTGGCTTTCTTCATATCATTGTATACAAGAGTTTATTTCTGTTACAGATTTATTTTTTAATTACAATAAATTATATTACAAAACTTATTATCTTTTATAGCATAGTATTTTTAAGATAAAAGGCTCAATTTGCTAATTATTAATTATTTGTTATTAGGCTGCTTAAATATATCACGTGAGAATGTCATTGTTGCAAATATTAATTTTTACAACCTACTGTTTTGCTAACCCATAAACATCCCTTTTGGCGAAAGTTCTTATTGATCTTCGAATTTAAAAGTTCCCACGAGACCTATTTCTGTAACTTGTGTCAGTAAGAGTCCAAAACACTCGTTTATTAAATAACAAATTAATTAATGATATTTATTTATTGTTGGGCAAATAATTCTGAGAGCAATTAGTTTTGGTTAGTCTTTATCATTTATCATCCATCTATTAGCCATGTTTGTCAACATTTCGAAAGGTATTTGTCGTACAAACTTGGGGTGAAAAAACTTATAACTGTAGTGGCCAAGAGAAAATGCTGGAATTCATTTTTAATGTTCTAGAATGGCCACCATGGGTGTAATCGCATTCTTGAATTTTGAATCGCGGCTTTTAAGTAATAATCTTATATCACGGAAACTCTACCTCTTCAGACAAAGTGGTGGGGGGTGTCCGAAGCATCGCTGAACCCATTTCGTCAAACATTCAGTGGTTGAAAGGGGCTCTCATGTTGCCTATAAAGAAAATTTTTTTAACAACAATTTTTTGACAAAATGCGTTAATTCTGAAGTTATTGACATGCATTTCCGAAAATGTTGGAACACCCCCACTATTTTGCCTTAAGAAGAAAAGCAAAAACCATTTAACGAAAATCAATCGAATTTATCACAACTCTAAAGCGGTGTTCATTTTAGCTATCGGTAATATAGGATTATTTTTCAAAATACGAGATTTGAAATTCAAGAATGTGAGAATATTTTTTTAATATATAGTTAATTTATAGGCTCGACCAAAACTTGAGAGCGATCTCTAGATATGTTTCAAAAGAAAAACTGAGCGGAATCCTTGCGATTTTTGGGGAGGTCATAATGAAACGCAATCAGTTTATTTTCTGTAAATCAAAAACTATTTTGTAATTAATATACTTATGTACACACTTATTTATGTTGAAATGTGCTCGTATAATGCCAAACATTATTACTTTAAATTTTCTCAGTGCCTGATTTAATCATCTATATTATGTCTTGCGCAATTTCCCACGTCTGATATGTTTGTTGGACTAGTTAATATAGATCAAAACGTTTCGCTCATAAATAACCAATGTGTATGAAAAAAAAAAGTTGAAATGCCGCTCTAAATCGATCGTGCCTGTTTAAAAATAGTGTTAGAAGGTCAAAGTACAGGTAAACTGATCTTTTATTTACAACTCTCAGGAATTCCGCAACAAAACCAGTCAATGGCTTTTAAAATTTACCTGAGCTCTTCTAAATTCATTCATAAAAATACTGGTAAAGGCCTCATTTTGTCTACTCGAATAAGCCGACCCGTGTTGTCTGGCTGTTCCGTTATAAATAACTTCGTGAATGACCATTAAAATACGTCAGAATTTCACATCTGCCCCATTAAAAAATCATTGCGTTCAATATTCAATAATCCACAGTCTAGTTAATCCGTATTTATGATGCCCGTGACTATGTCTGAATAATTTTTTAACATTTTATGTTTCGTAGCTGTTAATTAAATCGCCTAAAAAGATAAGTATTGTTTCGATTTTTTGTTTTGGTTGGTTTAATTGCACTGCAAAAAAACGAAAATATCAATATTAGCATTGCATTAGCTCTGCTTATGATCATTCCTCTCCTACAATTGCAAAAAGATCATTATTAACTTTGAAAAATTCATAAATTAATATACGTAATATTACGTGTATTAAACCAAAGCAACTAAGGTGAAATTCAATATGATAAAATAATGTGACGTTCTTTATGTCATTTTCCATTTGATCATTTTGTTTTCAATATATAGGGGAATTAAGGAATTACAGTTTTTGCGGTCATGATCGGTTTTACTGGCAAAAGAAACAACTAATAAAATATTAGTATTATTCTTGGTAGATTTGAAATGTTTGAAAGGCTGAAAGGTCATATTGATTGCATACTGATTCTTTGTAGCATAAATTTTAGAAAACTTTTTTGCAATTTCATTAATTAATTAATTGATACTATTACTTTACACTGACAAACCTGATCAGCACAAACTAACCTGTAAAACTTTAAGGGATCATCATAGCTCCACAGGCTGTCAAGTGAAAATTGTAGTAATGTGGATTTTTTCGCGTTTACTAGCACACTGTTTGTAACAAACTCACTCCTCAAAATTGCAAGATCCTTTATTTTCTTTTGAAGCATATCGTCTTTTGAGTCACATTGTTTTTAGAACCTTCCCTTCTTCTTACCCGTTTTTTAAAAAATAGCGCGAATTTCAAGGTACTGTTGTCTGCTACTGCAAATTGTATCTACTAAGAATTGAAGTAAGAGTCCGATAACAGCGATTTACTAATAATGGGTGTTTTTTTTCGATGTATAGAACTTTAAGTTGGCATTACTGTACAAGATGGCGACCGATTTAACAGCTGTCAAGTGATTTATTCTCAGTTTGGTTTGGCACGCCTAAACAACGCTTGCAAAATAATGGTTGTGTGCGGGATACGTATCGCGCACTACATCCATTTTATCGTCGACAAAATCGTCCATCAGAGCAGTTAATTTGATTAACCATGGAACGTTTTCGCACCACGTTTACTTTTATTGATAACTCGCATCCCCAGAGACACCGTACGGTGCGTTCAGAAGAAGCTATTGCTGCTGTAGAGCGTAGCATTGAGGAAGAAGATTTTGCGGGAGGATCTTGGTTTACGTGCTTACAAAATCCAACTCGTGCAAGAATTGAAGCCAAACGATCATCAAGTAAGGTGTAGATTCGTCTAATGGGCCCAAAACGAGATTGCCGTTGTTCCCAATTTTCATAAGCGAATTTTGTTTAGCGATGAAGCGCACTTTTGGTTGAATGGCTACGTCAACAAATAAAACTGCGGCATTTGGAGCGAATCTAATCCTCAAGTGTATGTTGAAACACCGTTACATCCAGAAAAACTGACTGATGCGCTTTATGGGCTGGTGGAATCATTGGTTCGTATTTCGTCAAAAACGATGATGGTCAGAACGTTGCAGTCAATGGTGATCGGTATAGAGCTATGATTACTATCATGTGGTTTCAACAAGACGGCGCAACATGTCACATAGCTCGTGCCACAATCGGTTTATTGAAAGACACGTTTGGTGACCGCCTAATTTCACGTTTTGGACCTGTGAATTGGCCTCCAAGATCTTGTGATTTAACACCGCTAGACTACTTTCTGTGGGGCTATGTAAAGTCATTGGTCTATGCGCCACAAACGCTTGACCATTTGGAAGACAACATTCGCCGTGTTATTGCCGATATACGGCCACAAATGTTAAAAAAAGTCATCGAAAATTGGACGTCCAGATTGGACTACATCCGCGCCAGCCGTGGGGGTCATATACCAGAAATCATATTTAAGATGTAATGCCACAAGATTATCTTTCGGATAAATAAAATTCATATCAATCGAATAATCCATCGTTGTTTTATTGCAACTTAAAGTTCTATACATCGAAAAAAAACACCCCTTATTTATTTTTTATTCAGTAAAAAGTGATCCTGTCAAGTAAAACATCTGAGGCTATAAAAACAGGCTGAGGCAACTTAAACTTATATACGATGTCGGCGAATTAAGTAATGGGACAAAAATCTTTTTTATGTTAATTCAGCGCCAGAACTCCGATACTGGAGTAGCCTTCAGCAGGTCGGTTACAGCCGTGTGAATGTTTTCTGTTGTCCCAAAAATCACGTCTCTTGAGTAGACTTCAACAGAAGCAATTTCGGAAAGAGAAAAGTCACAAGAACTCAAGTCAGGCGAATGAGGTGGCTGAGGAGCCACAGGGATGTTTTTTTGTGACATTTTCGCTCTTGATGCTTGATGGTTGGTCTCACGCGAATGATCCTTTTTTAAAGTTTTTAAGGAACCTCCCGATAAAATGTTGATCGTTTGGCCTTCACGTAGATACCCTTTGCGGATGATTCTGTGGATATCGAAAAACAAATCAGCATGCATTTGATATTGGACTTCCTCATCATTGCTTGTTAGGCTCGGACAGAGACGAGACCAGAAATGACAAATTTCGGAAAATGGGGGTGTTTTTTGAATCGAATACATTGATGATGAGCGGTGGTGTGATTCAAACTCAAATCTGAAGGCATAAGATTCTGTCCTGGGAGACTTCTGGTTCTTGGTTCATCTTCAAATGACCCTTTTTCTTCTGGAAATTAACCTCACGCTGTTACTCGAAATTGATGAAGCTCATTTTTAGAACACAGTAGGAAAAATTGTTTAACAAGAACTAACCAAAACTAACCAAATTATTCGAGTGAGGTCAACAAACCCACACTGAAAGCTGAAACATTTGACTTCCGTCCCTTCAAACTCAGCGTCTGCATTGTTGCCAAATAATGGGTGTTTTTTTTTCGATGTATAGAACGTTAAGTTGGCATTACTGTTCAAGATGGCGACCGATTTAGCAGCTGTCAAGTGATTTATACTCAGTTTGGTTTGGCAATTCATCATGAATAGACTCACGCCTGAACAACGCTTGCAAATGGGCCCACTCAATTTACAGTCCTCGTAGTATTCTGTAGTTTAGTATTACATAATGTATTAATTCCATGCATTTTTGGGTTTTAGTTTGTAGCTTTTGGATACTCCGTATCCGCTCGAAAATCGCTGACCCATTCCTAACTTAGGAACGTAATCTCTTCCCGAACCCATTAGACACGAAATTTTTGGACCATTAATATTTCGGCAACTTGCTAAGTGCATTCCGATATCGATGCACGATTATGATTCGGAATTGACCCATGATAAATGGCCGTGAATTTCGGCATACGCAAGGGGAACATTTATTTACAGCTGTAATCCGATTCGGCGTGAAAATATGCGATTTGGCCTCCGCTACAGAGACCGAACTCGATTAATTGTTTAGAAAGTATTTGAATTTCGCCCAGCAAAATTCCCGTTGTTTATTTTGACGGCGCCGTAAGGTAATATTATTTTTACAATAAAAGGCGCCTTGAAAATTTGCCAAGGATCGTTTAGCCGGTTTGAACGTTTGTCGTATTAGTTTTTTATATTCTTCACAAAATTCGAATGTTTTGTTAAGATGAAGATGGCTAATACATCCGCCTTCGAGATTTACTGTCTCAGATCAATGTTAGTAAGGATAAAATCAGAAAATGTTTCATCCGTCACAAAAACAAGCCCTATGTACCAAAATTCTTACATTAATTAAAAGAAGGTGATGATAATAAAAGATTAGATTATTGTTATTGGGCCCAAGGTAGTTCTTGAAATGACATGCATTTTCTGATCAATATTTTCAATGTTTGGTGTGAGATTTTGGGGGGCCACTAGATGGTGCATCCATTCACAATTCAATAATTGTTCGTTAATGGTTAAATCAAAAAGGTCCTATACGCAGGATATTAAGAAACGGTCCTTTTGAACACTGGCGTCCGAGATCCCCTGATACTACACCCTTCGATTTTTATTTTTACAGAGTGATCAAAAATAAAGTTAATAAAACAAGGCCCAGAAATCGAGATTAACTTTTTGCCATAATAAGACAAGCCTGTCCAGATTTTTTAAAAAAACTTATTTATTGTGCCCTTATTATCCAAAGAGCAAGAGGTTTAACAATTTAATCATGACAAATTTTAAGAAAATAGGATAATAGAGGTAGAATGACACAAAGGGCGTTTTTAAACATTATCTTTTTTATGCAAAGAAAACAAAAAACAAACATCCATAGACATCAATCTAAACAACCATGAAACATTGGCATACATACAAGCCAAACCATTATAATAAAAAATGATTCTCATAATCAAAAATAAATATTTTTAACGTTTTTTCGTAAATGATCAAATATTAATTGTTAAAGAAAATCTCCTGGCAATTTGTTAATCAATTTATGTGGAAATAATGCTTCTGTTATCTCGAGATAAAAGTAGCAACTCATTTTTTCTTGTATTAGTACAGGTCCCTAAAAGGTACAAGCTTTGGTTTTTAATGTTTTGTAAGTAAGATTGAGGAGATCAAGGTATCTCAAAGATTTAGGTTTTAGACCTTCCTTTCTGCGTATAATGTGACGGACCCTGTAATAATTTCTAATATTGTAAGGAAGCATTCTGAACTTTCTGGAGTCTGCCACTTCCCTAGTCGTTAAAGCCGGACCATAAACTGGCTACAATTTATTACTCACAGATGTTCAAGGGATTAGCATCCTAAAACGTAGACACAGTAATTTATCAAGTAAAAAAAAACTTTTAATAATTTTGTGTATTTATCAAAATAACGAAAAAACTATCCTTATTTTATCATGAAATTTGATATTTTTTTATTTTGCAAAAAACATAAATAATACATTTAATGAAGTTGTGATATATTTTACTGCACATCGTTGAAGCAACTTTAAAAAATCTGTAAGTTTCTCAGAAGAATTGTCAGTTTTGCGATGGACCTATTAAATTAATTTTTTAATTTCTTGAAGTTATGGATAGGGATTTTTATATAAATTTGACAAAAATAAAATAATATAAAGGTAGTACGCACAGACAAGGCAGAAAAATATGATTTTAACGTGGGTTTTATCTGATTTGAATCAATTTTGAATTTAAAATCCGAATAGACAGCCCTTTTGTACACTATACACGGAACTTTGAAAATAAGCTTTTTTTTTTTATAGAGACTATAGGAATTACCAGAGATACAACTTATTTCACGTATTTCGTTTCTAAATTCTTTAAGGCCATGAAAAGCAACTCACACCCTGCTGTATATTTTCGGAACTATTATTTTTAAAATTATTTGCAAGTTCAACAAAATATCCGTTTACAATTTTACTGTTATCGTTATCAATGAAAATTCCGGAAAGCTCATTTTAAGTTAATTAGTTTTAGTCATTTATACATATATTTTGAAAAATCTTTTCCAAATAATGTTTCGGGAACATCTTTTCTGGAATAAAATTAGAAATTATTGAAGAATGTTTGAAACCACTCGCTTACACTCATTGGAAGCAATCAAATGAAATTGAGGAATAACAGCTCTTAAAGTCACATAAAGTTACGCTTGCTTATTTATTAGCCTTCAATCGTTTTTTCTTAATAGTTAATTAATCCATTATCACACTATATTTCATCTTTTACTGCCTTTTTTAGCCGCTTGCCATTATGGTGGAGTAAAAGATTATTTAAAATCCTTTAGCGGTTGCGGCTTTCCGAGTTGCATTCTCCAATAAATCAACCTTTTCAAGATGAGTGTAAACAAATCGTCAGTTTGTTTATGCTGTTTATCGTCATTTCGGTCTTCCAATAAATCTTTAGCCACGTTGACGTTTATAGATATTTCTAATGTTGTCGACTTTAAGATACACTAGAAATAATTCAGCCAAAGGCATTTATTTCGGGCGACTGATATAGTAACAGAGCCGACCCTTTGGGTGTTAAAACATCTTATAAAATAGCTAAACAAAAAGAATGCACACACAAAAAAATAAGTAAATGAAAATCTATTTAGAATATTCATACATATTTGTTAACTGTGACCTCGATCTAAAATGGAATGTCAACGGAGTGACAGAAATTTAAATAAATTCGAGAATTGGGTGTTCTCGTAGTTTCACTACTTTATTTACCTGTATATTTTTAACAATATTTTATTTAATTATTTGTAGAAAGTAAAATTTAATAAATAAAAATAAAAATAAAATAATCTAATTTTATAAAAAACCTTCGAACAACGCGTATACAAATTGATATATGCACTTAGACGTTCAAAATATTTATATTAAAACATTTTAGGGAAAACCTGTGAGGAAATTACTCTTCCTAAATTTTTTTTTTTTGTTTGGTTTTATTTTTAATCAATAACATAATTGCCATCATTGCCTTTTGCCATCTTTTTAATAACCGATTTAAAAAAATAACTGGTTGATGGTTAAAGTAAGTGGAGAGGGCATTGTTAAATTGCTTTCCAGCTAGAAAGCTTTGCAGTGATCTAAACAAATGATAATCAGATGGTGCAATGTCAGGTGAGTATGGTGGATGAGGTAGTCGTTCTCAACCCAGATAGTTAATTTTTTCAACGGTCTTCTTTACGCCTTTTGGTCTGGCATTGTCATGATGCAGAAAAAATACTTTTCAGTTTACCAAAACTAGACATTGTTTTGCCAGATGTTGGTTGACAAGATCCAACTGTTAACAAAAAGGGCAGCATCAACTGTACTTGTACAATTCCGCGAATACTCCACCAAACACACAAGGTCTTGGTGTTTCATTTAGGGACAGCCATTGTCTTTTATGTTTCGGATTGTCACCTAAGACCTATTTCTCATCCTCCCTTTCGTTCCTTTCTAGCAATAAGTTGCACGTGGTAGTCCGATTAGGTTTGTTTACCTCGGATAAGTCATGCAGAACCCAAACATCTGCTCTGCTTCGCTTACCTATCTGTACCAAATGCTCTTGAATGGTCGACCAAGGTTGATTAAATGCTTGTGACAGCTCTTCAATTGTCTGACAAGGATCTGCTTAAATACTTAAAATTTTTTAATTTTCGTTTTAACATGAAACATTAAAGTAAGTTTTGCTTAATTGGTGATTTTATCTTTCCAATAAGTAGGATGTAATGGTATCTTATGCAACAAGTATGGCAAACGGCATTTGAGTCAAGAGTTTATTGGGCACGAGCAGAGCGCATCGGAGTCACTTGTTTATGATAGATTCTTGTGACTCAAATGCTTTCAAATGTTTTCCGCACTTGTTGCTTAGTATATTTCAGCAGATTAATTATCTAAACCTATTATTTGAGGGTGCTATATAGGAGCGTCTGATAAATATTAGTATTCTGCATTTCAAGTTTGGCCTTAAATCATACCACCATCAGAGAGAAACGTGCAATTTTTTAATTGCAATTGATTGTAGGTTACCATTTCATTTAAAATAAAATACTCGAACTCGTTGTTTCATTGCCAATTCTAGCACTTTCAAAGTGGTAATTGGATAGTACACCATTAATAAATAAATCTGAAATATTTACAAGACAAGTCGAACTCGACACGATGTCAGTTACCAACCAAAACGACCAATATTACGTCATCACTAATTTAGAGTGTTGTGTGTGTGTGCTGAAACAGTGCGGAAAAGGTTTTGAGGGTTCAATATCTGGGTGAAATAGATAAACAAAAAGAATTATGGTTTTCGGAAAAATGTTACTTATAAAGGTAAGTACGATATATTTGGACCCGATAACAAAAGAAAAACATGACGGCAAGTAAATCAACAAATGAAACCGGAAAACTTAGTACCCACAGTAAAACATGGAGGCGGGAATGCCTTGGTTTGAGGCTGCATATGGATTTAGAAGACGGTTTCAACAAATATTACATTTCGAATTTAAAAAAAAATATTTTTTTAACCTTGAATTTATATTTTGACTTTTGCTATAAATTTGTTGCGTTAAATATCTTTTTGCAATTTTATTGTGTTTTCTAAAATTTTTATATTATTTATTATATTCATAGAGTTAAATAAAATAAATTTCTGCAAAAAGAAAATTGTGTATATCAAATTTTTGTGACTCACGGTATATATCAAATTTAGCCAGCCAGAATTTGAGTTTATCAGATAGTTGATTTAAACTTGCGCAATCCCTACTAATTATAGTTGGCGAGCAAACTAGTCGACAATAGCTAGCTCGCTTTTGAGAGTATAAGACTGTCACAAAGTTTTCGTCCTCATTTATTACAATTGTACGTTTCTCAGCAACAAATTTAGAAATACTAGCCGTTCTCTCGAGACCCTTGAAAATCGTCAATTGGTATAATTCTACTCTTATAGAATACGGCTCAGACCACTGTCATTTACACTTACAACAAAAATTACAGAAACAGTGGACAAAAACCAACAGGTTTTACAGATATGGACAAGGCTTAATTAAAACGAGGTTTTAAGATTAAGACGTTTGATCCATTCCAGCACAGAGGCAAGTGACCTCATAGGAATCGCTTAATTGTCCACTGTATGATGTGAGGGGGCATTCGATTGCGATGTGGTGGACAGTCTGGTCGAGCTTTCCGCAGTTGTAAGTCGGTTTCTCCGCTAATAACAATTTGTAGAATGAGCCTCAAGTATCGCGAGACGTTCTGATCCTGTTTAACGTCTTCCACTCGTAGCGTGGCAAATCTATTCCTATCAGAAACACTGTAGGGTCAGTTACATGTGCCCCCTAAGCTGGTTTATAGGTTTCCCAGCATTACCTCCATGCATCCGCCAGATTGTAATTCTCATCTACAGGTTTTTTCGTCAACAGTGATGATGGAGATCTAGATTT
The DNA here is from genome assembly GCF_029955315.1 of Cylas formicarius. Classification (NCBI taxonomy): domain Eukaryota; kingdom Metazoa; phylum Arthropoda; class Insecta; order Coleoptera; family Brentidae; genus Cylas; species Cylas formicarius. The sequence goes on along the minus strand of NW_026844319.1, from coordinate 13,593,580 downwards.
CAGTAAGGTCACTGTGTATTGGTAGTCGCGGACTTAATATTAATTTTTATATTCCCTAACTAGGCAATATGCCTTAGATGGGATAGCCAGGTTAGAGATTGCTTCATTAAGTTTAGTATCAATGGCCTTTACAGCACAGCTGGACGCATTAGCCCATCAGGTGGTCCCCCAGAGTTTGCGGATTACACTATTTCTTAGCCTTTGTTTTTTGTATGAAAGTGTATTGAAAGTTCAATGTAATCCCTAGGTATTTGGGTAGGGGTTATATCGCAGCAAGTTATTGTTGAAATACATTTGGGACTGCATATATGAGAGTAGCCTCCAGTCGGCGAAATATCTTGTCGGTATAGTTAGGTCTTCTGATAGGACGTTCTGCTATGATTTTATTTGGGATTGCAAGCGTCAAGTCGTCGGCATACCTACCCTAACTTTAACGACGCCGTGTTTGGAATATCTTCTGGTTCAGATATCTTCAATAAGAAATAGAGTGGTGTTAAGTCACATGATAGCGGGGACCATCCAATGAATCCATCTCTACCGATCCATTTCTGTAAGTAATGAATGAAAAATTCTCGACCTTTTCCATGACAACGCAGAGGAGCTCCACCTTGTAGAAACTGCATTTGTTGGATGTCAATGTTATCAAATTCTTGAAGAAGTTGATGTAAATCATTCTGCAAAGAGGTTCTCGCATGCAGAATGGATCAACAGTTGAATAATAATGCTTGTTATGATGTTTTTTATTATTAACTGCTCCGTTACTGCGAAAAGTAGCTTCTCAACGGAAAACACTATTGGAGACAAAAAATTGGTTCTGCCTTGAATGCTAAATTTACAACGGTGTATAAGTTTGTACTTTGTTCAAAATCACGGTCTAGTAGTTCCACATTTGTGTTTCCTAGTGGTGCTGCGAGATTGGGGTTTATCATATAGGCTAACTAGTTGACGGCTACTGACCTGCGGATTATCTTAAACTTGAACTAAGATTTCCTATTGTTTTTCCTCGTTGCTAGTATTCGAGTTTACCACTTTCCGTTTTTCATATTCAATATTATATTCCATTAATTATGTCCCATTAATGATTGAAGAGATTATCTAGTTGGTATATGCCAATTCGGGTACTTCGACTTGTAAAGTCTTGGTGCTGACGAAGTATTTTTTCCGCCTCTCCCAGTATATAAATCATATCAATTAATTCAGCTTTAGGAAAATCCATTTAAATTTCGTAACAATAAATTTTATTAACTCAGTGATCAGGTAAAAACTTGAAAGAAAGAAGGGTAAATATTGAAAAAGTTAAAATACAGCGCAAAATATTAAAAATCTGTGTGCTTTTTAAGAAAATCAAAATTTTTCAAAATTATTAATTTTGAACACTCTGTAGTGTCTAATTAAAATGCCTTTGCATATGCTTTTACGTCGTCTTCGAATAATGTTAATATCAAAATATTATAGTGGCGGTAGCGTAGCTTTTGTGTGAAAACTAGTATTTTTTTTAAATTAAAACATTGGAAAAACTTTATTAGGTTTAGGTATGTATTATTATTAATAAAAACTTTGAAAAATCTTGAATAGGAATTATAAATAAATAAAATTAATTAATAGGTCTTTATTTTCCATTACAATTCAACAAAATACAAAAAATACAATACTAACCAGCAAAAACAAAATTTTAAAATGAGGTGTTCCAATTAACAAAATTATGTTTTATACGTCACGCTTTTTTGAACCACTCTGTATAATTTATGATAATTTTAAATTAGGCATCCTAACATAATTTACAACTTTGTATTTACTATTTTCTCATAACTTTTGAAACTAAAGAGGTAATAAACTGTACTCTATCTTTTACTCAACCTGTACAGGAGGGAGAAGCGAGCCTTGGGCAGTCCATTATGAAAATGTCTGATCTTGCTTCTGCTCTCTCCTATTTGAAAGAGTCTGTAGTAGAGCATGTTGTTAAGTATGGGTGGTAATCGGTTGCACGGCATCACGTTGAGGAAGTTATAGAGGAGTTCTTCTCTGCAGAGCGTAGTCATGCCAACGTACACAACAGTTGTTTTCTATTTTTTTTAGATCTAACCTCGATATACGTTGTCATGCCGAGCACTTGGCTGCACAGTCAATATGGGTTCTTAAACTGACTTGCTCCGTTATTAGTGGGTCTAGCTGACTTAATAGCATCCTTTTAAGAAGCTTGTAGCATGAGCTTAAAATGGCTATCGGGAAAAAGCATGTTCTTGGGTTTGCTTGGTTTCAAGACTGCGATTATTTTGAATTTTTTGCATTCAGTTGAAATCCAACCCGTCAATAAGATGTCAGATGTCAATTAATCAGCCACGCTGTAGTGTGTTTTCTATAGAACTTTTAAGGAATTCGGAGTGAATTCCTTCGATTTCGGGCACTCCAACAGACTACCTTTTCAGTGGTGACAGGTCCGGAGTATTCAGTGTAGGCTTCCGCTGTACTGTAACTACTTGGTGTTGTTATAGATGACAGACTAAATTGGTCGTAGCATGTTGGTGAATTGAAAGCGAAATTTGTCAGTGGACTGTTCGTTCTGAGACCACTAAGACGACTAATTGATGATAAATACATAATTATAGTATGTCATGCTCTATTGCATTCTCATTTAAGTTATAGAGCGGCACTGGGGGTAATTATTCTTGTGTTATTTTTTAAATTGCAAAAATAAGCAATTTTCAGGGATGGTTTATGAGATTACGCATTGAGCCATTGTTATGTGTTGCGTTGTATCAATAGCTGCTACATATTCATAAAAATCGTGCATGTGTACCAAAAAATTCCAATAATCATAATTATCATAGCAGATTTGGCCATAATTTATTAAAACCTTGTCATAGATTCAGGGTGTCTATCATTTTGACTTGTATAATCTTCTGAGTGTCAGCGTAAGATCCTTAAAAGCCTTACATTTTTAGAAGAGAGTTAAAGGTTACCAACTACTTCACTGTTTCTACTCTATCGCTGAATTTAAAGATAAAGTGAAAACTAACAGATGTCTTCATAGTTTAATCCTTTTTTAGTTTAATACTTTCATGTTTACCGCCAGGTTTGTTTTTATTGTGATTGATTGTTTGTTTTTTGTGGTATTTTTGTTGTAAAAATTTAATTTGCTACAATTACTCTTTGTACAACGTAGTCAATAAAAAAAATATTTATAACTCGCTCGCATGAAAAAACACCGCATAAACTTTTTTATTTACCATTTCTTAGATGGGATCGTGGGTGACCATGCTGCATTATTATGCAAAATATACAAAATATGCGGTTTTAAAAATTAGTACATTTTTTTCTGTATCGTTTCAAATTTCCATGAGTTTATTTATTATTTACATTCTAATTATAGTTTTCCCACACAAACCTCATAACGCGTTGGTCCATCTATCCAGCCGGGCGTGTTATTTTGTTTATCGCTGTTATTATTTATGGGGTTTTCTTTTCAATTAATAATAATCGCTCGACAACAGCGCCACTTTGATGCATGAATGACTCGCCGATTGTGTGTGAATTAACTCGTAAATTTTTCGACGCGTCGTTAACTTAACCATGCGGAGCGTCTAGCCCCCCCCCTAAAATTGCCGCATCTCTAATATTCTGTTACTCAACTTAATTATTATTTTATTCGTAATAAATTACAAACATGCCTGAGGTAAAATTTAAGTCCAAAATTATATAAACGGAGACATATTGTCTCGCGCGACGTGACATTTCCCGTTCTATTGTATTAATGCATGGACAAGTCGTTGCTTTAATGATATAAATAAATTGGGCGAACGAAATGCAGTAATATTAATGTAAACTGTTGGGGCACGCTGCTATTCGTGTCACAGCATATACTAAACACCATAATTTCGTTAAGACGTATTGACACGATTACACAACATATGATAAATTACATTTCACGGTAGTATATTTTATGTATTCATTTTTACTTTGAATTAATAACTCGAAGGTTGCTTTATTATACATATTTTCCTGTCATTTTTAACATCATTACCGCAAACTTTTATTTAATATTTTCCCATAGTGAGAATTTTCATATTTCCTCGTATCACCGAAGTATTTCCTAGTACTTCCTTACAGTCTGCTGTATTAATTTCTACTTTGGATTCAGATCTCGAATTTTATTCTATTATACATATTTTCGTGTCACTTGAAACATTATTCCCGCGTTTTACTCGAGAAGGAAACGACCTTCCAAAATTTGGATAAATATTTTCCATTGGAAAATCTTTTATTCTATTAAGTCGTAGGTCCTCGTATCGCCCAAATATTTCCCTATATTTCCCAGTCCAATACCATAATTCCTAAATATTTCCCTTATTTCTTTTTTTTCTTTTTTTACCACGTTATTATTTAAAATTTTAGGTTTTACTAATTTACCAAAAAATTATTGAAATAGAATTAAATGAATTGGATGCAATGGAATATAATATAATCCTCCTCCTCCTATGCTATGGTACACGAAAACTAATTTTTGGGCTTTTAAATTTAGGCTTGGTTTGCAGAACAAAATTTGGTATTAAAATACAATATTATTTTTATGGATTTCCGCTTTATTTATACCAACTGATTTTTAAAAATTACTTGTTTTTAAGAAAATAAATCAATATCATAAAAATGCAGAATATAAATGCACATTTACTAGTCGAGATCTTGCCATCAGTTTAGACTTTTAACTAAGATCTTGAAACTTATCCTTCGTTGCTTCAAAACATTTCTTTTTTCTTTGTATATTCCTATTTTCTTTATCTATTATTTAGTGTGTAATACAAATTGAAAAGAAAATTATAAAATAATTATTTTTTTTTATAATGTTCGTCAACTTATAACACCAAATGACACACCTTAGAAATTAAAATTTTCTTTCTCCAGAAAATTTTTCAAAATATTTTTCAGAATATTCATAGTTTCAAATGGACATTTTTCAGCAAGACTCTTTGATTTTTAATAAGCCCTCATCTAAAAAGTAAGATATGGAAATGTGGGCCGTTTTAATCAATTTAAGTAGATTTAGTAAAGGTGATAAAATTAAAAATATAACTTTTCAAATTTGATTCTGAAATTATACTTATTCACCAACTTAAATTAATTAATGAAATGTCTCAGTGAGCAATCACTCGACACATTTTATCATCCAAAAATTTCAAGGGAGATGAGGAGCAACTGGGAAAAAATTTTACCCAAAAAGTTTCCCAAATTATTTTTTCATTGCTACGTTGGCGTCCTTGTATCTATTGAAATTAGAATTTTATAAAGAATACTAATATGTAAAAATGTATAACAAAATTTTACTTAAAAAAATAATATTGTTGTAAATTTTACATCGATGTAGAAACCTATCTTTTATTATTTTGAGTCTTGGACAATGCGAGATGCATAAACAGAGAAGAAAGCACATTTTAGATTTTACCAATTACCAAAAATTTATTGAAGAAAAATGAAAAAATTTCAACTTGGTTTGTAGAACAAACTTGGGTATTAAAATCCCATATTATTCTTATAGATTTCCGCTTTATTTCCTATATGATACCATATGTTTTCAAATATTTCCCTATTTTTTCTCCTATTTCCTTATATTCCCCCATAGTTCCTCGTATTTAACTATTTTAAATTGAAAATGAACAGATTCAAATTGAGTAAAATAAAATTCATAAATGGGGGACGAAGTTCAAGCGACACTTAAAACCTAATACTAAAAATGAAGAAAGTTTGAATTTGAAGTTCACTTCCACGTCACGGGTTGTCATTAATATCTAAGTTTCTGTAATTTATCAAACGTTAGTTAACTTTTTAATAATCGAAATAAAGTTTGGTTACTTCCCTCTATTAATTTTTTTAAAAATATCTCAAAATTACTCAGTAGCTGACATTTCTACGTTTTGATATTATTACCCGTTTTCATTTGTTAGGTTTAGTCAATTAATCAAATATTGAATTATTAAATTATTTGGACTGTGGTCAATATCAGAAAAATTATAGATGGTGGCCATTTTAGAAGCTCGGAAACAATTTCCATTAGAACACAATTGCTAAACTTAAAATCTAAAATCAAGGCCATTTAGTGTTTACCCCATAATATTATAATCATTTAAATCAGGCAGAGAATCACTGGGCAATCAAATTGAATAATATAGTTCTGGCATTTTCTAAATCGGGTAAAAGCTTGGGTTTCATTATGGATTCAAAACTAAACTTCAATTTTAGCTTTATAGAAAAATTACTTTTAACATATCGGTATCAAATTCGCCTACCAAATTTTATAAGCATGGAAATTGTATTTTTCAATACTCGCGGAACCTCTTGTTATGAACAGAAAGTTCTTTCACGAAATTTGGTCACCAATTCATGAACATTCTTTCTTGAAGTATGTTTGTCAAGATGTCGTTGGTCAAATCGCTTCTTAACCTGACTTCCACATAAGTTTTTAAAAAAAAACGATCAATAATTTCTACTTTCTCTGCAACTGAGTATTGATAAATTCCAAATAATCAATGAAGTGAAGCATAAACCAGAACAAAAAATAAGGATAATCTGTTTTCATATACATATTTTACAAATGGGTATAAAGTAAACTAAATAGTTCATTTTCCCGAATGGATTAACTGAGAAAATAAAAATCATGATTTAGAGTTTCGACATCCACCAACCTATGCCGAAGTTTCGAAGCTTTCCACTTCCGAAGATGTCAAGTTTTATTTTATTTTTAATACTGTATGTTACTGTCATTTCCAATAGTAAATACACACTGAAGTTTGCGGTACTGCAATAATCTATATATACTACATTAAGATAATATTTATTCCATTACAAACATTGGTTCGGAAAGTTTTCTTCAGGATCAAGAAACGTTTGTGAGAAATAACCAAAGTAATTGGTAAGTTACTTTTTGCATGGGTACTTTTAATACGCAAGGTAAGAGTAAACAAGTTAGCAGAGTAAATAATAATGACAATAATACAGTATATTATGCAACAACTATGGTAAATGCCATTTGAGTCACGAGTGTATTTGGCACGAGTAGAGCGCTGTGGAGCGATCAACACGGTGATGCAAATTTTATTGGCAAAACTTCTAAGCAATTGGATAAATGTAAATCCGAACGACTTTCGAAGATTATGAAACCAGTGTGTTCTTCTCCCTGGTCTGCTTTTCTTATTCACTTGTCTTTGAATTATCATAACATGGACGAGGTATTCTAATATTTGCCTTTTCACTGCGAGCGTAATCTATTTGGATTATTTATGCGGTCAGTCCAAGAGATCCATTTTGAAAGTTTCGAGCTTACTCATTAGCTTTTCTGTCATGATCGGGGAAAATACACTCAAACGAGAACACAGAATATATACCATTTGTCTGGAGAGAGAGATAATTGGCCATTTGTAAATAAGAATCATGCGTCAGCGTTCTCAATTCTCTTTTTTGTTTCCATAAGCATTTTCTATTAACAAATCTTACGAGATAGTTGTATGAATCTACGTGTTCTATTATTTCTTTTTTTTAACTTAATAGTAGTTTAAAAATTCTGGTCCGAAGCAGTTGAGCAGTGTTCAAATTAGTTTTACCACATGGTTCCCACAAGGCAGAGATACTGTGTTTCATTTTATTAGTGAGGTAACTTCTCCATCAGCATATTATTGTTTAGTTAATATATAATCATATGTATATAATTTTTATTGTAAAGAGTTGAGTTATTGGAATACATATTTTTTTACTAATTTTATACGCCTAGAAGTGTATTGTGTTAGTATGTTAAAAGTAATTTTTCTATAATGTCAAAACGGCATTTTAGTTTTAATGATCGTAAAGTATTTAAGGTATAATGTGCTCTCTGAACCGTAGCTGTGAATCAATAAAATTCAGAAAATGTCAGAACTATAGTAGTAGTAGCTGTTTCTTGAGCTAAAAAGGAATAATAAATTAGAGTGCCATCCCTATAAAATGACAGGTGCAGGGATGAAAGGCACTAGAGAAGTTAAAGGTGAAAACGGTATGCAACAATGGTCCTGTGGGACACCTAACATCTAGGAATCTTGACTGCTGCTAATTGCCACAGCAAAATTACCCAGGAGCATTTTCGGCAAATAAGATATGTGATGTAATGTCAAGCCATTTCTCATTAAATTGACGAATTTGGTAAATGAGTTCACCGAATTTCAACGAACAGACGCAATTTTAAAATAAATACCTCATAAACGCGTAAAATAAATAATACGCGTAAAAAAAATAAAAAACGAGAATGCAAATGTTAAACACAAATAAACATGATCCTCCCGGTAAGTTACCAAATATTTTCCTTTTAATTAACTTTATCTTGTAAAGGCAATAAATTGTGTTACACGGGCGCAGGTATAATAAACACAAAGTAAGAATTTCAATTTACACTTCCGAATGTAAATAAGTACGGTTTTGAAACAACCACATCGTATGCGGCGTTGCCGTAGGTGCTCGTAAAGGTTATGTTTGCGTGTATTATAACGTTTTAGCGTATTATTTCACTCCGTTGGCGTTGCCCATTTATAGTCACCAATTAGGACGATATATGAAACACTAATCAATGAGTTATGAATTCCATAAGAAGTGGCAGACCATGCGTCACGTGTAATTTCTGCACTTGCCTTTTTTTTGGTTAAGCAATTTTTATCGAAATTACCTGCAAAATCTTGAACTAGAAAAGTTACGCGTATGTGCTTATGCAGGGCCATTCACGGAAACCGTTTACATTAGTTTATAGCAGACTTTTAATCATGACCCAGCGAAGTTTGTTATTATCCTTCTGCCTATTTTTTTCTTTGCTCCGAATCTCTGCGCCGCACATTTGGGACAAAAGGCTAACATGCAGAAAATATTAGCTAGCTTACGGAACATAAAATACTTTTCTATAACCGTCTTAAATTATCTTTGTATAACGTGCAACATAGCGCACAGACGTAATGTAAGTTTAATATACAGGGTGATTCATTGTGAATAATTTGATGATGATGATTGATGATGACTGATAGGATTGTTCTAAAAATTTATTTGTTTAGGTTTTAGGCTTTGTTTAGTCGATCTCAAGTGTTTTCAATCAAGGGATGTTGGCAGTTTTATCGAAAAGCAGCAGTTTCATTGAAATTTTATACAGGGCAAACTATTATATTATCGAAAAACATGTTTAATATGTAACTGCAATTTATGTTTAGAACCGTACCGTACAAAGCCGATGGTGCTTTCCTGACAACTTTTCATATCTTAAACTAGTAGGCACGATCTTCTGGTTTAACCAAAAGTTGATAATCCGATAGCTCTGAAAATAAATCTAGGTCGATAGAGCATGTAAGGAATTCTAGGCAATCAAATTTTGAGAATATTCCTGTTTCGTTTCTCGTAAACAATTATTTTCTTGGTATCCACCGTGAATTTTAATATGTTTATTTATATTTATATATATTTAATATATTAATATATTTAATGCAGAAAATTGCAGAAAGAGAGTTCCCGGTTAAAGTTACATATTTTGTTTTATTATTATATATATAAATAAGCTGATAGGATCTTTTGTCTTTAAATTCATTTTGAAAAGTAATGTTTGATTTTTTCAAAATAGGAAAATCTTGACATCTGAATCTACATTAACTCATTGGAAAAAATTATTTGGTTGTAAAAGTAGAAGTCTAATAAGCACTTAATGAGAACCATGTGGAGATCTCGCCTTTAAACGGCTTATTTCCTGACATTAAAACACCCAAAGCTTCCAGTGGAAATCGAACCCGCGATCTCCAACAAGTCGAATTGGTAGAATATGCAATGATGTGGAGGAAGACGTAAAACAGTATACCTCATCTGTTCAGCTAAATTATCACCTGCACAAAACCAGTTTTTAGATTTAACGCTTCCAAATGTTGCGTTTCTTGTAGCGGATTCAAAATAAATATATTTATATTATTTTTCAATCATATCACAACTAGCTTCTATCTGCGATGTCCAAATTACAGCAATAGACATTGCAAAGCAAAGTATTACGTCAGTCTTAATCTCAAAAAACCTTGTTAGTTATAAATTTTAGGGCTTTGAATGCTTTACTCACAATGCTTTGCTAGTGGATGTTATAGCGTTTGCTGGCAAGTGCTCGTAAATCCCTAAATTCAAACTTCCTATAAAAAACTAATTTCTTTATGATATAATTAAAATTTATTTTATTTATTCTCCTTGTGAAAGTTATCACATGATATTTGCTTACGTTTAGGCAATTATTGTTTGTTTGCAAAGCTATTTACGTTCTCCTGTAAAGCTACACAGTCTTCCAAAGCTCTTAGTAATGTTAAAAAATAATGTGTAAACTGTATGTCAGTAAGAATAGCAAGGTTTGTTACTTATTTTCTTAGTCAACTCTTCCTAAACTCATTTCATTAGATAATGCTAAAGCAATAATGATAATAACACTTTTTTTTTCAAAACTCTACTCGCAAAAGTAAACGGCTCTTATCAGTTACAGTTAATCGTTGCTGTGGATATAAAAGATTCCAAGTTCTTGATGATTATTTAGCTCTCGAAATTGTTCTTTATTTTTATATACACACATTAAACTTTCACTTGCACACTGTTATTATATTTAATTCCCTGAAATGAAGATAAAATTTTATATATATATATATATATATATATATATATATATATATATATATATATATATATATATATATATATATATATATATATATATATATATATATATATATATATCATGACACTATACTCCGGGATATCATCCGTTCGCTCGTTGAACTCCGACTGGAATCCTGCATCCGACTGGAATCCTGCAGACGTTTCGCCAAAATCTCACTTGGCATCTTCAATGCTCGCGCTCCGAAAACACTTCGAACACTGTTTTCGGAGCGCGAGCATTGAAGATGCCAAGTGAGATTTTGGCGAAACGTCTGCAGGATTCTAGTCGGATGCAGGATTTGCAGGATTCCAGTCGGAGTTCAACGAGCGAACGGATGATATCCCGGAGTATAGTGTCATCACATTTTTCCATCCGTGAATCAATACGTGAGAATATATATATATATATATATATATATATATATATATATATATATATATATATATATATATATATATATATATATATATGATGACACTATATTCCGGGATATCATCCATTCGCTCGTTGAACTCCTTCTGGAATCCTGCAGACGTTTCGCCAAAATCTCACTTGGCATCTTCAATGCTCGCGCTCCGAAAACACTTAGAACACTCGGAGCGCGCGCATTGAAGATGCCAAGTGAGATTTTGGCGAAACGTCTGCAGGATTACATTTGGATGCAGGATTTGCAGGATTCCAGTCGGATGCAGGATTCCAGAAGGAGTTCAACGAGCGAACGGATGATATCCCGGAATATAGTGTCATCACATTTTTCCATCCGTGAATCAATACGTGAGAATATATATATATATATATATATATATATATATATATATATATATATATATATATATATATATATATATATTTTATAGGTTGATTCTTAACTAAACAATAAACATTAAACAATTCTTAACTAAACAATTACCCAAGTGCCTTAATTAACTCTATTTTTAAAAGAAGGATACATAAATTCTACAAGATTTCTGTTAAGGATAACACACAACCATCAAAACGAGAATATTGTTCGTTGCCATACATACCAAATTTATCGGAAAAAATCTCGAATGTGTTTAAGGGAAGCTCTGTAACAATCTGCGACAAGGGTCAAAATTTGTTAAATAGGAATTTCAGTAAACTAAAAACACCAATACCCAAAGATAAAAAAAGTCACATTGTATATCAAATACCGTGCAACGACTGTGACCAAGTGTACATTGGACAGACTAGCCAACTGTTGAAGAACCGCATCAATGGCCATAAGTACGATAAAAAAAACAAAACAGCCATCAGCAGCCATATAACGGAGAAAACACATACCTAACTTCGATGATACAAAAATACTTGCTACCGAACCAAACACACAAAAAAGGGAAATAATTGGGATGATACATATTCAAAGGAATAAAAACGCCATAAACGCGAAAACCGACATAAAACACCTGAGTGAAATCTATTTCGAATTGTTAAAGTAGACCATTTTAATGCTCAGATGCTCCACCGCGTATCAGTAGGTCTTAAACTTAACACAAACGTACACTCTAAAAAAATAAATAAATAAAAACTAAGAGGGAAAAAAAAAAACACATCAGATACAATGAATGTTTATTTTCCACTTCTATTTTTGATTCGTACGCCAAAGCAAGAACGTTATTGTTTTTGGCAATGATGTATGTTGTGGTACTTTTTCACAAACAGCGCTAATAAGAGACATTTAAAAAAAATTAATAAATTTGTGAGTATGATTAACATATGTAATTTGTTTTTGTAATATTTGTAATTTTTAAATTCGTATATGTCTACTGTTTAAGATATTCTGTGTAAGACGTTTTATTTTTTGATAGCGAACTAATCCTTTGTATGATCTCGTTTTTTTTTGTCCTTTGTTTTGCAGACCTGGGTTGCCGGTCGAAACGTCAATGACAATTACAGTGTTTTAAAATTATTTGTGAGTTTTGTTCATATATATATATATATATATATATATATATATATATATATATATATATATATATATATATATATATATATATATATATATATATATATATATATGATGACTCTATATTCCGGGATACCATCCGTTCGCTCGTTGAACTCCGACTGGAATCCTGCATCCGACTGGAATCCTGCAAATCTTGCATCCGACTGGAATCCTGCAGACGTTTCGCCAAAATCTCACTTGGCATCTTCAATGCTCGCGCTCCGAAAACACTTCGAACACTCGGGCCACAATGAAATAGTGGGCCACTATCAAGAATCAGATAATATCTTTTATTCTTATTTGTATTCCTCTACAGAATAACAACAATGTTCCATAAAAAATAATTTCATGTTGATTTTAAACTCTTTCAACTTTTTAAAACCACCCTTATTTCTACTTAGGCTATGTAAGCTTAGGTCAAGAGAAGTTTTCACGCTTTTAGTGTATTTAAACTTTCTAGTTCTAGTAAGAAAATACTTTATTATTGTGTCAATGGTGAAACTATTACAATGCAGCACTCTTTATTGAGTCTACTATTCAAACAATAAAAGTCTAGAGCTTTGGAATTGTTCAAGGACATTATAACCTCACAGACTTCAAGTGATGAAACATTTATCAAGTTATGCATGAACTCTGAGGGCCTAGCAGAAGTTTTATCCAAAGTTTTAAATATTTTGCGCGCTAAAATAGAAAAAAGTATATTGGTCGTAATATGTGCAATGCCAACATCGTCTAGCCTATTACAAGGTTTAGTTGCTGTATTAGCTTCCCAGTTTCCACTCTCTGTCTTCTCTAGGCATTTTATTAGACAATGGTAAAGAAAGCTGGGCTAATTAATCCATCACTTATTCGGTTTATATGCCGAATACGTTCGTGTTCGGCTCTGCGAAAGTGGCTATTACTATTGTTTACCACGATGGAAAAAGTAATAAAAATACGCATTTTTGCCGGGAGATTTTCGTGAATACCATCAATTGTTGCGTGAAGGATGAGAAGAACCTAGTGATTTAAGTAACGCTTTCCGTTAACACGCGGCGACATTTTGACACGCTCGTGTGGGAGCAAACAAGGTTTAAATTTTAGCCGGCCGATGGGATGGCACGAACTACTAGTTTAACTTCCTAACAACTAAGCATTTAAGTGGGCCGTTATCTCTTGGAAATTGTTTAATTAGGCAAAGATGTGCCTGCGGTTGACAGATATGAACTGAAACTGGGCGGATACAGGTACACGTTAAAGTGTTTTGCAACTTGGGAAATAAGTGCGTGAGAGGACTTGAAATTCTACCCTATAGCATTACTACGCACTAACTAGCCAAAGTAATAATGAAATTTTTACTGTTCTCTACTCGCTCTTAATTGCATGATGCCATTAAAGCTTACGCCGGCAAGTTTTTACGGTGGTTTCGAAAATATTGAGATTTTATTTTGTATGATGTTCTGTTATTGCTTAAAGTACGTCACTTTTTACATCTTGTGGGTTTCTTTATGCAGAGAAGAGTTTGGAAATAAGCATGATGTGAAATAAGCAATATAAAACCATTGTTTACAAAGTTCTGCCGTTGTATCTTCAAAGTATCTGAACCAAATTAAAACTTTTTTATTTCATTAGAATATTAAATTTTGGGGAAAAATGACACGTTCCAAGAATTAAAAAGTCTACTCTTCCTCCCCACCACCCTTCAGTTCCCAACCAAATTCAAACGTTGTTATGTCATAAAAATCTCTGAACATTAACACATTAAAACTTTCTTGTACCATTAGAATGGTAAAAATTTGTTTGCGCAACCAATATTAAATTTTGCACACTTTCTTGGAAAAGGTTATGACGTATAATGAGGTGCAAATGCAACAAAATAAAATTAAATATTTCAAATATTTAAAGGCGATAAATTGGGAGATGATGTGGGCCCGAAGTGTAATCGACATATACACGAAGAAGGGAATAATTTTAAATACCTTAAATGATAATTTTGTTTTTAAGTTAAAGTTCTTCAATTTAAGCTATACTATACTGCTATTGCTCTTAAGTGAAGTTACCTTGTGGGGGGGTGGGGGGTGGGCGCCGGCTGGGATCAGCGGTGTGTGACTTTATGTAGGAGAGTTACTCAATGCAGCATTTTAGGACCTTTATCGTACTCAATCTATACGTCTGACTTTTCTAAGGTCCTAGATTATTCTCATCGGTACACTGATGATATGCAAATATAATTTATCATTCTCCGTCTAGTTTTGTCTTTCAGTCAATGTCATAATTGACGATCTTGAAGTGATTTCGCGAATCTCCAACGCCCATGGTCTGATATTAAGTAATTTCAAGACGCAGGTTGCTATTTTTGGAAATAAAAAGAGGAAATTATTGAGTATAATTTACTCCGCTTGATTTTGTCAATCAATATAACAACATAGTCTTTCTTGATTTTGATGCAATTAAAAGAGGTGGTAAATGAACGGTTTCCTTTTCTTATATTTTTTTATTGTTTTTTTAATCGTTTTTGAATATATATCTTGTTTTATTCATGTGACTATTATTTTCTTCTTTTTTTAGGAATATAAAATTGTTATATTCATTTGCCTTGTACCTTGTAGTACATTGATTTTTGAATTTAGGTGGATTTAAAAGCTGCTATTCGGATTTCTTAACTTTTTTTGGTTAATTGGTTAAATTGTGAATATTCTGTAACGCTGCTAAACATTTATTCTGATATATAATTTCTATGTTAATAAAGACTACTTATTATTATTATTAAAAGTGTTTCATTTTAAGTTAGCAGTATATGGCTTGACAATATTTTTTCCCCAGATGTTTACATTTTTAGAACAGCTCTCGCCTTCCTTCATAGTTAAGCGGTACTAAATTTTGGCGTCTTATTGTTAAACAAAAGTTTTTGTTTGGTTAAATACTCGGGAACTATTTGAAAACAAATTTTGAATTTTCGGAAAGTCATAATCTTTCAAACAAAGCTGCGTAATATTTCAAATTTATTGCGCAAAAATGAATAATTTTGGTTTCAAAGTGAGTGGAGGGAATTTTGAATTTTGGGAATGTCAAAATCTAATGTTGGTTGCGTAAAATTCGGAGGTTGTAACGGTACAAGAAAATTTAAATTTGGTTGCGGTCGGGGAGAAATTTTAAAATTTTGGCGGGGCGTAACTTTCTTCAGGAAGGTGCTCAAGATTTTAAACTCGCAAAATTTGGCAATATTTAAAGAGTATCATGTGAGAGAGCAGAAGACTTTTTTTTATTGATGAAGGAGAAACATTTTTTGAATTAAATTTCGCTTGAGTTGTGCAATATTGTTGTATGATTCTGTAATGTTTTAAAGCTGCGCTACAAATAATTTATTTAGGGAGCTGTTATTTTAAAACTTCTGAGAGAAAAGAATCATATTCTTGAGAGAAGTATTGTGAGCGTGTCAAACCATGTCTCATCAAGGTGAATGATTGAACGATTCCCAATTCGGTCTTTTTTATAGTTATTCCATAAGTATTTTCCTGTTGTCTAGTTCCTGATATTTGAAGCTTATTGTAGAAACAATTTTCCAACGGCTAGTAATTTACAGGTTATTTGTAGTTTGCCATTGACACACCGTTCCTTCAGATTTTGTAGTGTATGGGTACCACTTGTCACTTTTTACATTCCGCAAACCTTCGACTAAGTCTTTTGTCAAAATATTTTCTGTAACCCAATCCTTTCCTTTCCGTTTTAATCTTATTTGATGCTATTCATGCTATGCTATTAAGTAAGGAATTATACATAGTTGTTACAATTTGCTTGCGGTCGACAGATAAACAACAAATAAATCCAAATGATCAGTGGTTTACAGCGAATCGTCTAATATGAAATGAGGATGAAACCACTCGTTAATGTATTCAACAAATATAAATGTTTCGGAATGGATATTTGCGAAGTTATTGGGTGTGGTCTCTTAGAAGGACCGCATTGCTTATTTAATAAAGCGCCTCGCAAGTGTCAACTGTTTTTTAATTAGAAAAGATTATTTAGTCTCGAGCCACTACGTTCTCTTTCATTTAATTTTGGTAGTTGCTGTTCTATAAAAAAGTTTTCGTATGTAAAAAACGTCTATTAGAATTATATCCAACACTTGATATAGAGACTATTGTCAACCTCAGAAACTTAGGGTTGTGCCACTCTCATTGATCTATATCTTTCACGCAATTTTAGAAATTCATAACTCCAAAAATCTGTTATCACTTCACTCAGATAATAGCGGATGTCCTATTTCCTCCTCAAATTTGTTTCGAACTAGGTAGTTTACATATACTAAAAGCATATAAAATTCTCTCGACCTAATCTTTATAATCTAATTCCAATTATGGTCACATGTTTGCCATTTAAAAATTTTAAGGTCAAACTAAAACCATTTTTTATGGAATATTGTTTTTATTCTGTAGAGGAATACAAACAATTGGTAAAAGATATTGTCTGATTCTGGCCACTATGTTGGTGTGGTCACTATCTTCCTTGTTTCATCTAATCATATCTAATACATATCTTTGTACACAGACGTACTAGAGATATACTTTGTATTTATCGATATTTCCAAAATAAATATTTGATAAAACCACATTTTACTAATACTTCACAAGAAATTTTTAATAAACGCGCAATATAACGCATTACTTCAAATAATTATTTTCACACAGTTCATGCCAATATCCTAATATTTTTACAGTCGTCAGCTAAAACCATTTATTGATTATTAACTTTACTGTAAAGTTATCAGTTAATAGTAATTGATTAATTATTTTTTCCGTTTTTAGTCATGTATGGGATTTAATTCATAGTAATGTTTTGTTTCATTTTATGTATAAAATTTTTCAGTCACTTACTTTGGTTTAGATACAATCTCACAATTTAAACTTTATCCGGTGACCTTGCGCACTTTTAGACGCAAAGATTGAATATAATATGGAAGTCGGTTCACCCCAACACACGTTCGTGCAATAAACGAATCTTTATTAATATACGTCGCAGGTTAACGGGAAGAGGAGCTTTTGCGGCAAGGGATGTTTGCCATCGGGATTGGATATAAATCATAACACCAACAAAAGTCATAACACCTTCGATTACAGTTTACGTTAAATTCGTATGATTGACGTTCTGTAAAATATCATCCGTTAGAGCGCCTGTTAACAAGGAAAGAATGTTTGATTGAATGTCGGTTATTGATCTGTGAGCATGCGCATAAGATAAAAACCTACTTTTAAGAGGTTAATTTTGATTATAGAATCGTTATTCGTTATTTAAATATTTAAATTTAAATGGCAATCTCAAGAAACAGTACTGTACAGGTCTGTACAGTTCTGTTCCAGTAAATATTTTACTTAGCTATGTGCAAAGAAACCAACTTGAAGAAGGTGCTTAATTGATAAAAACAGCAAAAACAATTTCTGTATTCAGCCACACAAACATGAATATTTTAAACAATCAACAATTTTTGCAAAAAACATGCACAAAAAAAATATGTCAGAATATCTGGATACCAGATAAAATAATTAAATAAAAATATTTTTTTTTCTTCCACAGACAAAATGAATATATAACATAAAGATTAAAATATATGAATAAATAATGAATTGGTAGAAGTCGTATGTTTACATTTCTTGTCTCTTTTTTTATGACTTGTTCCTTTATATTTTTTTCTGTCTATGTAAAAGTTATCCAACGATGATTTTTCGCAGAAAAATGTTCACTCTTACATCTGGTAACAAAACTTTTATTCTTGGTACAAATTAAATATATATGTCCATAAGTAACTTGTAATAATAAATATCCTTGGAGACTCATTCAAAACATATGAAATTGCAGTTCCCTAATTGAATTTTTATTTACAGTAAAAATTAAACATGCCCATAAGTAACTTGCAGGTAGAAATGCCCTTAAAGACAGATCTGGGCTTAGTTGATAAGTAAGAAAGTCATAAAAGACTCAGATATACAAGATGGTGTCTCTAGTAGACTCAAACTTGAACAGATATTGAATAAACTGTTGACTTGCACGAGTGCTAATATCGAAATTGGAAGGGCCTCTGGAGAAGCTTGCCAGGATAACAGTTCATCACCTAGTCGCCAAGAACGTTAACGAATTTGTCAAATATTTAATGTTATTAATGAATGCCATAAGTGTTAATGTCCCCTATTTGTTGCAAATAAAATGGCCACGGCAATTTAGGAATAATAATAGTATATTCTGCAACAAGTTTGATAAAAGTCACTTTGGTAATGCGTTTGATTTTAATACACGAGTGACCGAAGAAGTTTATCGACATGTGGCATATAATTTTTCTAGGCCCATTAGGTCTTGAGTATATCTTGGAAAAGCGTACCATAATTGAGTACTTTAGAGTAGGCAGTAGAAAAACATTACTTTCTGCAGTGCAAGAAATACTTCTCGCATTGTTTATATGAGGTACAATAGAAATTTACAATGAAGAAAGAAATTTTATTAAAAACAGAATAATAATATACTAATACATTAAAGACTTAATAGTTATTATTTACAAAATTTACATTTATGGTAAAATCACGACAAGCAAATATATTAATTCCCACAGAATTTAGTGCATTTCTGGATGATGACATGCACTAATATTCAAATTCAAAACTTCACAGTGTAATATTTTATTTGATATTATAATTTTTATTTTCAATCGAACCCTCAACATAACTGTCGAAGATTTCTTAAATCAGCTCCGGCATCTGCAAGTAAAGTAGTCGAAGTTCGTCTGAAATAATGCCCTGTAGAACACTCAGTTCCAGGAAATCACAGGTAGTTCGCTATAGAACTAGGAATTCCTCCAAATTGATTGATCCTAACAACTTCATTAAAATAGTTTCCATTTTGATATTTTATTAAAAAACCGCCTTGATGAAGTGTGGTTGCGGCGAAGAGTATTATAATTCTGAAATAAGTCAATATAATCCGAGTTGTTGACAGTAAATCTGCGATCGGTGTCAGTTTTTGTATCGGGTATTTTCACAACCAAAACTTAACCTTTGTGTTCGATGTCATTGATCGTCATTCTCATCAATTCCACACGCCGACAAGCTCCCGAAATATCCACAATTCAAACTGCCTCAAGCAGAAAATAAAACATTAAGATTTAGTTGGTTAATATCTGTGGCGTTACATAGAATCGGAAAATTTCGATGTTTTTGTATACTCCTTAGATCGTGATCTCAAATCAAAATTTTTAGTTTCTAATTAAAAATGCTTTTACTAAAGTGCAAACATTGGATGCAAATTAATTTTATAATAATAATAAATAATTTTATTGATAGAATTTCATTGTTACTCGTAATTCGGAACATGTAGATTGCATTTAGATATGGGTTAACTGTAAGTGACTTTAAAGTAAGACTTCGCTCTCATATAATCTTAATAAAGACTAAATAAATAAAATATGTATGTGAATGTATAGTTTTCATTGATCTATGGTACTCAGACTCTCCACGGCGTCTCTATACATCCCAGCAGTCCACCACGTGGACTTGTGGTGGTCTGTATGTTTTAAGTTATGAGCAAAGTTGCTTTTTGAGCATCCATTCAATTATCTTTGATACCATCGGAACAAGAAAGGAAATCTTCACTTGTTGACAACATCCATAATAGCTTTTTGAAGCATAAGAACCACACTTGACCTTGGCAAAACAGATGGAAAAATATAAAATCTTATGCGGCTTATAAAGGCAATATCTGGTTCAGTTCGTCAAAGTCAAAAACCAATCTACAAAGCATGTACCTATCCAAGTTTTGTGTCAACATTTGCTTTTTTCGCTGTGTATTTCTACTTGTAGCTGTCAAAACTATGCTGTCCAGATTCTAGGGCTAACACGATCTTTTTCATAACAGCCAGCTGTTATGAAAAATGTTTCATCATACGAATAACGGATCTCCCTGTTTAAATTTCCGAATAACATCGATAACCGATAAACGCTCCGTCACGCACTGGATATTTAAAAACGCGTCTACAATTTTCGAGCTTAAAATTCACCATTCATCATCAATTCGTTCATAAACATGAGAGAAGTACTAGGTACATTACAGTATCTTCGCAGCGACTATTAAAATATTTATGAGGCCATGACTCGAAGCTTAATTAATATTTATATTAAACGGTTACTTGCTACCCAGTCACTGTTTATTTGGACTCACCTGTGTGCTAAATCCTTCTAAAAATCAGGGGGTTGTAGCTGTAACGGTAACATTTAAATACAACGCGCTCTCGGATTCTTATTTAGAGTGGCATAAGTGTATGATTATTTTGAACTACTTACATATAAACCACGTTGATGTAGGTATACAAACCATTCCAATATTAATATAATCATTTTCTCAATCTAAAGTATCTAATGGGCGTAGATTGCTTTTAATAAAAAAATACTTAATGTTACCAAATAACATACTGTCAGGGCCAATAAAGTGTGCGTTTTCGCAATCATAGATGTTACGTTAAAATTTTTTTTGGACATTCCTAACAGGGGATTTTTTGCTTTCCATTCTTAATGCGAGAGAGTAATGAAATGTAAATTTGCAATAACATGGATCAATAGGGTGAACAACCTGAAGGTTATGTCGTCAGGTTGAGATAAATTGCATGATAGTTTCCGAAAAAATCTGTATTGAGATATTAATTATTCTAAGATCAAGTAAGTAAAAATGTATATAAGAAATAAGAATAATATAAAAAAAGGCCAAGGCGAAGTGTTTTGATTCCTTTTTACAAAAAGGTTTCAACGTTCCTCACTTTTAAATGTTATTATTCATCTGATAACTGCTTTTCATCATTATATATTACAGTTTATTTTCGTCCTGTACTTACAGTCACATTCGAACAACTATTTCTGCAACTCCGAATATTGAGTTTTTGGGGCGAAGAATATGTTGAGAATGATATTTATTTTTTAAAAGCGTAGTTTTTCTTATATAAGTTCATAAACATTAGCCATTTTCAACACTAAATCTATTCTCAGGACCTTATGTATTTGTTAAGAAACAAAGCATAATATATATTGAATGAGTGTATGCTTAATTCGATAGACTGTGGATAACGAGAAATATTAAATTGATGCAAACAATATTATAAACAACTCCGAAATTATACCACATCAACGATACGCCGCAAAACAAAGAATATTGTTGGAATATTTATATTATTACGTCATATCTGACAAGACCCGGTAACAAAGAGGCGCCGCCTTGTTTTTTTTGCCGATCGTAAAATGTATCGGCGTCTCAGGCAAAAAGGACAGGGAGGGCAAGTTGCGGTGAGGAGATAATTAGGGTATTATTATGCGATGTTTTTTTGGGTTTACGATGAGTTAGTTAAGACGTAGTTGTCGAACCAGGAGGATTAAACTCGATTCTGCTTCATTACGTTATTTTTATTTTGATTATCCTTACAAAGCAGCGGTGGGATTTTACTAAAATCACTTACAATCGTTTTTTTTTCTCTTCTCGGACAAGTTAAAATTATTGTACGTCATGGGAAGATTTAAATCGAAAACAGTTACAAGTGAAAAGCGTAATAAACGGAAAGAACGTTCATCCTCGTCTTCGGGAAGTGATAGTGACAGTTCGAATTCGAGTTATAGCTCTTCCGATAATAGCTCGAGGAGAAAACAGACAATAAAACGTTTGAGAAAAGAATTAAATGATTTAAAAAGACGTAAGCCGGTCTTTCGCGCGGGAGACGAACTTTTAGTGCCAAAATTTGACCCAAGTCGGGATGACGTGATGGTGGATAATTGGTTGAGTAAAGTGGATAGTTTGGCAGAACGTTATCAGTGGGACGATGATACTATTCTTCGAATAATTTCCGGACGATTACGAGGTAACGCTCGTCAATGGTACGACGAGAACGTGGAGTATGACTCAAGCTGGATTGAAATTAAAAAATCAATGAGCCTCTATTTCCGTAAGTCTGTTCCATTTTCCAAGTTACTAAAGGATGCTGCTAATTACGAAACTAAGCCGAGACAAAACCTAGGAGATTATTGTTAACATAAATATACCTGACGTTTATTTGATTGACGCAGTAATCGGCGGTATTAAAGACGATAATATATCGCGAACTGTTAGAGCCGCACAACATGAGAATGCCAATGCACTTTATGCGTATCTAAACACCGTGGGTAACATGCCTACCGAAATTTATAGTTTTCGTGAGAATAACACTAAATTCAAACGTCCGCCTTGGATTAGAACGCTTAAAAAAGGTGTTAATCCAACTTCGTGCACATAACTTTACTTTAAACATCAGTAAGTGCGTATTTCTTGCAACTACTCTAGAATATCTTGGGAGAGAAATCAGTGCAGAAGGAGTGAGGCCAGCAAAAAAACAACAAGCGACCAAAGGCAGTACCACTCATACGAACTCGAGACTATGGCTGTAGTTTATGCCTTAAAATATTTTCGGGTCTATTTATTGGGGATAAACTTTAAAGGGTTTACGGATTGTAATGCCTTGCGAACGACCTTATCAAAGAAGGATTTGATCCCGCGCATTGGAAGATGGTGGCTGGAAATTCAAGAATATACCTTCGAAATTGAGTACAGGGCCGGCAAAAAGATGACGCATGTTGACGCTCTTAGCAGAAACCCCAAATCGAACAATAATTTTAAAGTTGAAGTTTTTCAAATAGACTTGACAGAAGGTTACTGGATTACCGCCGCACAAATGCAAGATGAACAGATTTGTAGAATCCGAAACATTTTAGCCGATAAAATAAAAAATAGCGATACAAAGTTTTACTTTGAGCAGTATGAGTTAAGGAATAACAAATTATACAAAAAATTAGGAAATGGAACCAAAGCATGGGTTGTTCCACGAGCAGCACGTATGCAAATTTGTCGTTTGTGTCACGATGATTATGGGCATCTTAGTGTAGAAAAAGTGTTACAAAGAATTTGTGAAAACTATTGGTTCGCAAAAATGAGGAAATTCGTAACGAAATATGTTAACGCATGTCTAAGTTGTATGTATTACAAACAGTCGTTTTCTAAACGAGAATGTAAATTGAACCCTATTGAGAAACATCCGATTCCTTTTCATACATTACATGTAGATCATGTTGGGCCGTTTATGACAAGCAAAAAGAAGAATAAGTATATTTTTGTAATTGTTGACGCATTTACTAAATTCACTGTAATCGAACCAGTACATAATCAAAAAAGTAAATACGTTATTAGGGTTTTAACCGACCTAATATATCTATTTGGAGTACCTAGCAGAATTATAAGCGATAGAGGGACAGCTTTTACATCTCGAACTTTTAGAACATTTTGTAATACTTATGGGATTAAGCACGTTTTAAATGCCGTTGCTTCGCCCAGAAGTAATGGCCAATGTGAGCGATATAACAAAACCATTGTGGGTGCGCTATCAACAACAGCTGCAGGCAAGGACGAAAGAGATTGGGACAAATATATAAAACAAGTGCAAAGCGCACTTAATACAAGTTTTAATAAGGGTATTAATTCGACCCCCATGAAGGCGCTTATTGGCTATAATTCAAAACATGCGGCAGAGGCAATAATTCTGAATGAAATCCAAGACGAAATCGATAGGCTAGACCTGGAAGAGCTTAGGTGTAAAATTTCGGATCACATATCGAGAAAAAACAAAAAGAACGCTATGATAAAACACGACGAGATGCCAAAAGGTACGACGACGGTGACCTAGTTAGAGTATTAATAACGAGTATACCTACTACGGGTGCCAGTCATAAGCTTCATCCGAAATACAAAGGCCCTTTTCGCATCACAAAAGTACTATTTAATGACAGATACGAAGTTGAAGACTTACGAGAGGGGTTCAAACGTAGAAGAACTGTTGTAGCCGCAGACCATGTTAAAAAGTGGATTAGTATACAAAACGAAGAGGATTAATGGCAAAATGAGCGAACGTCGCTCGTGCTTTGTATTTTGGCAAACGTGCCTATGAGCGAACGTCGCTCGTGCTTTGTATTTTGGCAAACGTTGCCTATGAGCGAACGTCGCTCGTGTTTTGTATTCTGGCAAACGTGCCTATGAGCGAACGTCGCTCGTGTTTTGTATTTTGGCAAACGTGCCTATGAGCGAACGTCGCTCGTGTTTTGTATTTTGGCAAACGTGCCTATGAGCGAACGTCGCTCGTGTTTTGTATTTTGGCAAACGTGCCTATGAGCGAACGTAGCTCGTGTTTTGTATTTTGGCAAACGTGCCTATGAGCGAACGTAGCTCGTGTTTTGTATTTTGGCAAACGTGCCTATGAGCGAACGTCGCTCGTGTTTTGTATTTTGGCAAACGTGCCTATGAGCGAACGTCGCTCGTGTTTTGTATTTTGGCAAACGTGCCTATGAGCGAACGTCGCTCGTGTTTTGTATTTTGGCAAACGTGCCTATGAGCGAACGTCGCTCGTGTTTTGTATTTTGGCAAACGTGCCTATGAGCGAACGTCGCTCGTGTTTTGTATTTTAGCAAACGTGCCTATGAGCGAACGTCGCTCGTGTTTTGTATTTTGGCAAACGTGCCTATGAGCGAACGTCGCTCGTGTTTTGTGGTTTGGCAAACGTTGCCTATAAGCAAATGTTGCTTATTTTATTGTTTATAAAGGAATGTCGCTTATGTTTAAGATACCCTACTACCTACAATCGATTATGTTTTTTTTATTACGTAAGACTAGGAACCAAGCTAGAATAGTCAAATTATTGTAGTTTTGAAAGATTGAAGTTACGTTTAAATTTCACCATTAGGTCTGAGGACAGACCAATAGTCAGGATGGCCGAGTGTTGGAATATTTATATTATTACGTCATATCTGACAAGACCCGGTAACAAAGAGGCGCCGCCTTGTTTTTTTTGCCGATCGTAAAATGTATCGGCGTCTCAGGCAAAAAGGACAGGGAGGGCAAGTTGCGGTGAGGAGATAATTAGGGTATTATTATGCGATGTTTTTTTGGGTTTACGATGAGTTAGTTAAGACGTAGTTGTCGAACCAGGAGGATTAAACTCGATTCTGCTTCATTACGTTATTTTTATTTTGATTATCCTTACAATATCTGCGTTATAAATTTCAAAATTCAAATTCGAGGCACACGTGGTCAGAGTTAAAAAGACTTAATATAAGTCTAAAGAAAATATTTTACCACATAAGTTGCTAAATTCCAATGATCTAATCCAATGATTTAACTCTGTCGAAAATAATAAAATACCAGATCAGAAATTAATCAATTTCTATGAGAACAATCAATTAGAAAATGTCGCTCAAGAGCTATATTTTATATTGGCTATAGAGGATGAAATATTTCACGTAATAAAAAATATTAAATTCAAGGCGATGATAAATTAAATATTAGTGTAATACAGTTTTTTGCCATTTTTTAATCTCTTTTATGACACATGTCATAAACGAATGTATATGGAACTCTTATTTTCCAAAATTTTGGAAGCACGCAAAGGCTCACCTCTTCCTTAAGTAAAGAACCCCATAGAATTTAAACAACTGTCAATTAGTATCCTTATAACTCTTTCTATAGTTTTATAACAAATAATTGATAGGCAAATAAGAAAAATTATAGATTTTTTTGAAAAATTAGCTACAAAACAGTCTGAGTTTAAAACAGATTATAGTTGTGAGAGTGCTTGGAGCAATATTACTGACGATTTACTGCGGGCTTCGGATGAAGGTAGAATTAGCACCCTAATTTTATTAGACTTTAGCAAAGCTTTTGACATGATCATTCTTAAAATTGCATATTTCAATTTTACACTACATTAGGTTTAGTGAATGTGCATATGTGTTTTTAAATTGGTTTTAATCCGATAGGTGTACGCAACCTGCCTGGACGCTGCTGACCAATATCTTATCCAGAAAATACAAACCTCATGTTTGCGGGTTCTTTATGGAGTTCACTGGCAGGATCATATTTCTCCATACTTGGCTATTTCAGGTCGGCTTAACATGGGCATGGGTTTAGGTTACATCGTGCCATATATTCTATTTCGACCTTCATGACTTGAATCTAAGAAAAAAATATGTATAGGGAATACAACATCGTAAAGAAATGTCTAAAAAATAATTTTTTTATACCAGGTACAGCGTATACAATAAATAATTTAAGTCTTTTCGGCTTGACAACATCAACCAAAGCTTTTAAAAACCGGTATAAAAAATATCTTCTTGAAACTCAATAATTTCGGTATCGGAAAACCACTGTGTGATTTACCCTTACCCCTTTCTCCTTTGTCCTACGACTTCTCTCTTTATTGAAAACTATATTTAATAATTAATGGATTACAAACTCTGAATCACATCTTATTTGATACATTTTTTTTGTTCTTAGAGTAGATTAGTTTACATCAAATCGAGGCTTGAACAGTATGTGGCTTTGCTAGATGTCTGCGGTTTATTAGGCCTTTTGTTTGTCTTAAATTGGTACCATCTAATATTGTGTAGTCTAATAATATGTATATTTTGCACAGCAATAAATGTATTTATATTTATTATTATTAATGTGTTGGGAAGTGGGAAATTATAGAATACCTCAACTAAGGTGGTGGTTAGGACCATCAAGGAGAATCAAGAAGTCGGGCCAAATTTCTAGATCTTGCACGAGAATCTACGTCGACATAGCATGACTTGTCCGTGAACAGCGAAAATCAATTATTGTTTTGCTCAAGAAAAAGGAAATGACAATTATCTATTAAGAGCATCTGTAAAGTTGGTGTTACACCGGGTTGGGTGTAATTAACCAAGCTGTAGCAAACAGGTACATGTTCTAAATCATTGTTTAGACCATCTTGAACTTTTACCCCTGTGTATATGTGGAGCTGGCTTATTGGTATATGTACAAGACATTTTTGTCTATCTAGCACAGACTACTCTCTCTCGATTCTAGCTAACAAATTTAACGTGTAGTATTTTTCAAAGTGAACCCATTTCATGTAATCGAAGCTAATTCCTTTTAAAGTTATTCAATTCAGCATCAAAAGATTATTGGTCTGTTCAGATCGTCTTTGCTGCTTGCCAAGGTGTTTTAACGCTATAGTTTAGATTTGTTTGCATTTGATAACGTCAGTAAGTCAGTGATTCAACTGATTGAAATGTTATTTAAGTATAAATAAAAATAAAGATACGAGTTGCTAAAAATTGTACTGTTAAGCTTCTACGAGGCTCTCTGCTCCCTTATACGGTAATTGCGAATCTTACCGAAAATTATAAATTAAAAGGAACCTCCTTGCAATTTAAAATTCGGTCATGACCCGCTGCTGTGTTAAAACTCTAAAGGGCTGGTGCTGCAAACGATATTCGGTTAGGTGGTGCTGTTGAAGTTTAAGAAGATGGTTAAAAGGCTCCGGTAATATAACGTTAGCGAAAAGCGTTTTTGTGGTGTGACCTAAAAAACTTTGTTCACGATCGCGAAACAAGTAGAAAGCAGTACAACAGGGGCCAGAAGAATTGTTTTCATTTTGGTGAGACGTGGATTAATGAAGGTTATATACAATTTTTAAAAGAAACTTTCATAGGCTACTGTAATTCTATTTACGAGTCTCTTATATTCTAACCCAGGAGGAATCTAGAAGATTTGTAAATAGTTAGGTTATATAGTACCAATCAACGAAGGTGTGTCTGGGAAAAGGGAA
Source organism: Cylas formicarius (assembly GCF_029955315.1). NCBI lineage: Eukaryota > Metazoa > Arthropoda > Insecta > Coleoptera > Brentidae > Cylas > Cylas formicarius. Next base: position 13,565,299 of record NW_026844319.1, on the reverse strand, counting down.
GAAACTGATAATGTTCCATACTGGAAGATTAGAGGTTTTTAAATTAAATTAAATTTTTAAAACAAGATTTGCTAAAGTACCACGAGGACATGTTTACGATGTTTTTGAAGACTATTGTGGTAAAATGATGAAATATTTTCCTGCTGTTACTCATAACGCATAGGGAAGACTCGCACTTGATCGTGGAGAAAACAAAAACTAGACAAATTAACCACCAAAAATATTGAATATGAAAGTAATTTGATAAAGCGCGAAGGAAAGGGATTTTTAGCAAGACACAAGACAATATGATATGATGAAAATGATAGAACTTAAGCTGCTGTTTGAGAAAGACATTGTGGAAGTGACACCAAATAACTGGCGAAAAGCAGTTCAGCATGTCATTAAAGAAAAGGAGAAAATGTTAATTATAACGTCAAACGACAGTTCTTCAGAGGACGAAGTATATTATGAGTTCTGATGACTACTATGATGAATACTGTCTAATAAAAAACGGGATACTTAGTGTACAGGGTGTTTGTTTATGTTTTGTGCGATATTCCTAATTTTGAACAAATAAAAAAAAACTTTAAATAGCAAAGATGTTTATTGTCAATTATTTTTTGGTGATTATGGAGTAGAAAAAAATTAGTTCGAAATTATCCAAATTAACAACTTGTAATTGTTTTTGAATTATATTCCAATTTATTTGAAAACAAATTTTCTACCTGATTTCAAGAATATAAAACCTATGTTATGTTCAGTCGTTTCTTCAATGTTCACTTTAAAATTTTAGGTAAAATTACTAAAACTTAAATAAAGACATAATTTTTTTAAATTTTATTTTTGTATAATGTATTTTGTGTATAATTTTTAATAAAAAATAAGGGTTGCGTTTTTACATCCTTTACAGACTTAAGGCACCATGCATAAATAATGGCGTTTTATTGGTTGTGCGCAGAAAACAGAAACATGTTGGACGTTTGATAGTTTGGCCTTTTTTGGTATATATTATTTGTTATTAAACGATTTAGATATTAACCAGTTACTTTTCTCTCTCAGTCAGGATTTCAAAAAGCGTATAGCTGCACGTCAGCACTATTAAATATAACTGACGACATTCTTCAGGAGAGCAATAGGAGCAAAACGACTGCGCTTATTTTGTTGGATTACTCAAAAGCTTTCGACACAATCAATCATGAAGTCCACTGCCAGTACTCCACTATGTATTTAGGTTTATCAAGTGCTGCAGTCTCTTTTATGCGTAGTTACCGTACTGACCGCTTTAAGTTTGTTGCAAAGGAGAGTCAAGGCTCAATATTAGGGCGTTTCCTTTTTAATATCTATATACGCAATTTATTTAGTTGTTTACAGGACGGCAAAATTTATTCCTATGCTGATGATATTCAAATATATTTTTCATATTTTCCGGAAAATTTCCAGCAGGATATAGAAATTATAGACAAGGATATCAAGCGAAATAAATGCTACCAAATTTTACTTTCACTTTACCAAATGTTATTAGCCAACCTAAGGAGGTAATTTGATCTTATTCTCGAAGAAGTGTTAAAGATCAACATTTAATTTACGCTGAACGCGCGCGAATTTTGGAACTAAACTTTGATAGTGATTTGCGTTTCAAGCCCCACGTAAATAAGTGCAATCAAAAATTAATTTAAAAAAACTTTATCCCAGTCGTGGTCTTTTAAAAACTAACCTTAAAATTAGATTAATGTATTTGCGATTTATGGTCCTTGTTTGGATCAAGAAGATGTAACCAGAATACAGAGAGTGCAAAACTCGACAGTTTCATGCAGTCGTTATTGACCATATTGTAAGTTTAGATGCGCTAGCTACCTAGCTAATGTCCACACTTTGAATTTTCAATATAGGGGTCTTATTTCTCCTCCCACGCATCATAAAGCATTGATTGAAAGATCGTTTTCCTACTGTGTCTACAAATGGTATAATGCTGTTCCCAATAACGTAAGGAACGTACATACTAAGGCTAAAACCAAAACTAACCAAAACTGCATAATATAATTATTCCAATTGAAAATATTAAATATTAAATAAAATATTTAAAAGATATAAACTTCCTCACTCGGGAATGATTGGCAATAAAAGTTTTCCTTAATCTTATTCTTGCTTATAATATTATAACAATGAAATGGCTCATCCCTATGGTTATTGAGCATTATGAGTTTTCTCATAAGCAAAAGTTGAGCTATTTCTTTTTATAAACTGCAAATGTAGATAATGTAGATATAGTTACATTCTAAAATATTGCACGTTTATTAATGCTAAAATATTTTTTTGCATGTTGCATGTTACCTAATGTTACTAAAATAATATTAATTGTGAATTTTTTCACTATGTTAAATATGTATATCCTAGGTATAATCCGGCACGAAAAATGATCGTGACTAATAGTTCAGTTCAGGGTAGTGCCAAGGAAATTGAAACTCAAAATATATGAATACATTGTGTTGTAATGCGAAGTGTGTAATTATATAAATAATTAATACATATTGAATAAATTACTATTTTTGTCTCTATTTCACTAATCGTTGGGGTCTTTTTAGTGCAACTACGTTCTCAATATTTTTAAATCTAAATCCAATTTTGCGATTCCACTCTTCTACGTCATTCCTAAACAGTTTCATGACGCCTTTGTCACATCCTTCGTTCCTGTCTAGTGAATTATCAAAAAATATTGGTTTATTGTTTGGTTTATTGAGGGTAAAGAGTCTTTCGCTTATGATAGGCTAGGCAAGGGTAGTGTATGCTGGACTATACTGCCTTACATCGTATTAAACAAGTCTTTGGGGTAACAATATAAATAATTACGCAATAAATTCAATATAAAACAATAAAAGTGGCTTAAGTATTAGTTGGGCTACTCTATATTCCCTTGGCATACCTAGCGAGGATTTATTACTTTAAACCTTCATAAAATAGACTATAATTATCATTAATTTCTCCTAAAATGTCTACAAATTATCTCTGGTGGCTAAGCTAAGTGCCCTAAATTACCACAATACAATCCCCCTCGGTTATTTACTAATCATATTTTCTCACGAATTTTGCTTCAGCCAGAGCAACAAATTTATTCGGCAGTTTATTTTTGATTGAAACGAAGCTTTGTTTTCAATAAGCGTATTTTCCTCGAAGCCGACTTTCGAACGTCGAATTAAATACATATATAAACCGATTTTTAATTTACGTCCGGGTTACTTTCCGCGAACGGTTGTGATGTCTGGGAAGTGCGATGCTTTACGGAGGCGCCGAGAAGATGACAGAGCGGGTGCATCATGTCAGTCGCGAATTGCGGCCAGTTAATTTTTTCGCGATACTTTCGGAACTTTTCGGTTTATTTAATCAACACCGTGGGACGACTCAATTCGGCGCGATTAACTTGAAATAGAAACTAAAAGTAAATATTTAAAATTGCGGATTAGGGTTTAAGTATATGCACGCCGCCAACCGAGGTACCGTTATATACCCGGGCTATTTTCGTTTCGAATTGTTCTTTAAATAAAATGATAAATTCCACCTCGGTTGGGTTATTTTCTCGCGGGAACTGTGAGGTTCTGTGATGATTTTTCGGTGAATATGTTGCGCGCAATTTCAATTAATTGAGTATTATTTTTAATTCCAAGGAAGTAGGGATTTACAAATAGAAGTTAAAAAGAAAAACTTTACATCGCTGTCGCTTCTTCTTCTTCTTCTTCTAGTGGCTATCCTCTATGGATGTTGGCAATCATGTTGGTCCATACAATCTTGTTGAGAGCCGCCCTGAATAAATGTACAGTCGTTATACCCCTCCACTGTCTGATATTTTTCAGCCACGATGTTCGTCGTCGTCCCTGACCTCTTCAACCATCTATTTTACCCTGCAAGATGAGCTGCATAAATTGATATTTCTCATTAGGCGCCACATGCCCAAGGTACTCCATCTTCTTCACTTTCACATTATGTATGACTTCGAGTTGCGTTTGCATTCGCTGGATGGCGGTGTTGTTTGTGACATGGTAGGAGTATGTCCCGAGCATTCGGCGATATCGCCACATTTCAAATGCCTCCAAGCACTTAGATGTGGCATCTGTCAACGTCCACGTAGCATTTGCTTTCTTAGGAAGGGGCAATTCTCCCGTTTAATATAATGTATTAAATAGTATTGTCAGTAGTTTAATTTAGGAGTCTTCCAAAAGTTTTATAATCTGTGCCTGAACATTGTCCGGTCCGGTTGCTTTATTGTTTTTTAGACGTGTTAGTGCGTGCTTCACTTTGTCGAGTGTTATTTCCTGCCCTGAATCAGCATGGATGGTCATTATGTTGTTCGTTTCCAATATTCTTTCGTTGTCAGTTATAAGACCATCTTGTTTGTCTAGGACCCAGTTATAGACATATATTTAGATATTTTGCCCCAGGTGTCTTGCATATCCATGTCTTCATAATTTAGATCTGTTAATATTGTTGTTTAGTTTCTTTTTAACTTCCCTTTTTGTGGTGTTATTCTTCAGCTTCTGGATATCTAGGCGATTTGAAGGTTTCTACTTTGATTTTGCTAAGCAGAAGGTTTGTGGTCTGACAGGATGTCCGCTTCTGGATACGTCTTTACGGATTTTACGGAGTTTTGGAATCTCTTGACTTTTTGGTTCGAATCAGCTGGAAATTTCCACGTGTAGAGCCGTTGAGGCGGTAGTTGAAAAAAGGTGTTCGTTATCCCACTGTCTGTTTCTTGACAAAATTGGATTAGACGGTATCATTTCTTATCCCCAGTCAAAAACTTTCCACAATACCATGAACAGAACCTTAGGCCACCTTTGCATTGAAATTCCCTAACAGGATATTGACCTCCTGTTTCTTCATGCATTTCAGGGCTGTCCGTAGTATTTCGCAAAATATTTCCATTTCCTGATCTGAGCTTTCTGAGGTTGGACTGTATAATATTTATATTAAAAGGTTTGGCATTACTTTTAAGGAGTGCCACTCTTTTTGATATGCCCGTAAAATTAACGATACACTTGTTTACTTCTTTATTGACAATTGTAGCTACTCCATTTTTCTCCACAATAATATACACTATAATTACCGATCTTACACTTGCCCGAATTGCATCCAGTTCATGTCAATATTAATTCTTTTCATCTTTTCATTTCCTTGATTCTATTATTTACTTTTCCGGCTTGGAACAGGTTCCGTACATTCCATGTACTAATCTTCCCATCATCTTTAAATTTTAGTGTGTTAGGTAACCGAGGGCTTCTTCGCACCCGCTCTCCACTTAAGGGGTGCCCGAGACTGAAGGCCTTTTTTTATACTTTTAGACTGCTAGTTTCCCCTTGCTTTCCTAGCTTTTATCTCAGCAGCCCCTAACCTGGAGAATAGAAGCTGCTTGCAGCCGCCCATTCTAGGTCAGACGCTGCGTGGGAACCTGTCGCTGTCGCTATTTTCACCTACATTAAGTATAACCGGCAGGGTGGTGCCTATGGAAAATCATCCATCGGAGGATGTACAAAATATGAGAGGAAAGGGTAACTATAACACCCAGTTTGGATTTATGAAAGGTGAACGCACAAGGGATGAGCTGTTTTAACATTGTTTTATAGACTATCAAAAAGCCTTCTACAAAATAAAGCATGAAAGATGATGTTGGTTTGAGAAACGCAGGAATGGATGAATAATTATCAGTTAGCCCATACTAAGATCAGTGTGGGGAAGCAAACCAACATAATCAACATTCGTTATGGAGTTAGGTAGAGTTGCATCCTTTCGCCACTCATTTTCTATTTGTACTCGGAAGAAAACTTCAGTGAAGCCCTTGAGAATACCGACACGGGAATCCTTGTAAATGGGTAACATTCGGTACGCAGATGATACTGTGATATTCACGGATAGCATCAACAACAAGAAATAATCAATAAAATAACAGACATCAGCCTTCAATGTGACATAGCAATTAGCATTAGTAAAACCAAATTCATGGTAATTAGTAAAGAAATAGGTGCAATAGGTTTATGATTAACAACACACATATAGAAAAGGTTTTAAAGGTCACCTACTTGGGAATCATAATGAGGCTTGGAATCACTCACAGGAAATTAGAATTAGATTAGACAAATCAAGGGGCGACTTCAATCGAATAGCTAAATTGCCTAAAACTCACAATTTCAACAATTCAAAATTAGAAATAAGGAATGGAGTCATGGGAATTAACTGAGGCAACCGAAAAAAGGCTGAAGTCCTTCGAAATTTACTTTACAAAGAATATTAAGGATTTTATAATGATATATGAATGATAGATATAGTGAATGATATAGGGAATGAATATGCGAAAAATTTGAGTCCGAAAATAAATTTGAAACAAAGTGTTAAAAAAAGGAACTTGGCTACTTTTTGACCCACCCTCTATGACTTATATTTAGCCCAAAAATGTGCAAGAAAATAACTATGACGTGGAATCCAATACCTGATTTTTAAATGAATTTGTTCTATATATTAACCCGTTCATTGTATATTAACGTGCAACACCAAGTATAACTAAGCTTTTTTTTTCTATATTCGTGATAATTAACTCTTACATAATTAATTAAATGTCTTTTGAATACCCTACGAGTTGGAGTTTCTTTAACATCATACGTCAACATGTCATATAATCTAAAACCTCAATATTTTTGCGTTTTAACTTTGTCTCTAATTCATTCATATTTATTAACTTTTAATATAATTCCCGTTGCTCGCATTTGCTGTTTTTGAAGAATATCTACATATAAAATTCTATTTACAAATCTCTTGGATTCCTTCTGCCTGGTTGTTGATAAATCGACCTTGCTGACGTTCACCAAATCATTCAGTTGGTTTCTTCAAAGCTTAATTGAAACTAGTGACTATCTAGTGACTATCTATGGGTCTTGGCTAACACATTAGTCCCAATAACTTTGTTTATTGCTTACCTAAATAGAATATCTAATTGATTGTCTTAGGTTCTTAAGATATAAAGTATTTATAGCTCCAGAGGCTCTTGTGCCATCTACCTTGCCCTGTGAAATTAGGCGGAGTATTTCCATTTCTCTTCACGTGTCCAAAGTATCCCAATTTTCTACTTTTAGTGGTGTTCGAAATTTACATTTCTGTTTGCATGCTTTTAAACGTCTGCATGTAGCTCCAGTTCCAGTCCCAGTTTTGATTGAGATTGCAGCCGAGGTACGAGACTTGTTCCGTTTACTTTAAAAGCGTATTATAAACATAAAACCGAATGTTATTCATATTGTTTTTGCTTACAATAACACTGTGTCATTTGCATATCTAAGATTGCCTCTACGTGTAGTTCCTCCGAGTAGATGTTGAAGAGTAATGACAGAATACATCCATGCGTATTCATATTTTTGCCGAAAAATCTCGCCCTCCGTTTGGAGTACAAATTTGCTATTAGCTGAATACCTTTAGCATCCATATTCCGTTTTTTCAATACTCCTATTAGCCGTTGGTGTCGGATTTTATCGAAGGCTTTCTAGAAATCTGCGAAACATGCGAAATGTCATTTAATTAAGTCACAAAAATTAAGTACTTCGTTGAACTCATTTTTTCCAGTTTAATAAGTATATTATTTGAATATTGTAGTTTTGTTGTGGATAATTGCGCTCGGCCAATATTTAACAACTTTGAAAAAATGAATCGAGTTACGAGTTAGCTAAGGTTCAGAAATATTTCGCTCTAGTTTCCTGTATGTGTGTGAGTGGATAACATTAAGCGGGACTTTTAGGGCGTGCAAGTCTTCTGGAATTTCTCCTTTTTGTCAGTGGTGTTAATGTCGACACCAGCTATTCTCTTTTCATCTGACCTGTTTCGTGAATGCGATTAAGGAGTTTTACGTCACTAGTCAACGTGCTAACATAATCTACCCAAGCTTGTGTCGTTAGCATGCATTCTAGCTTAAGAGTGCAGACTCAGCTCTCGTTAGAAGATAAGTTATTCAGATTCTCAAGTCTCAATAATGGTTCGCTTTTGTGTAGCTTTCAGTCTATTGACATTTTGGTGATAAAAATGGCCGCAATATCACGCCACCATCACCAAAAAGGCATTGCGTGTACGATATATTAGCTCTGCCAGTGCGTAAACCAACAGCGCGTATTTAGCGTGGCGCTTTACACTCAAATCGACCGATCAAAGGAATAACGGGATAATCCTCGATAACAGATGACATTGGAACTTTAGCTTTTAGTGGAATATGCGGTTTCAGAGCACACGCAGGTTCTCGTCGGTCGTCAACTTAATATGCTCTATTAAATTTTAGGATTGCCTGTAATACTGTCAATCTAATATAGGATTTATTGACTCGTGAGTTATTTCTCAATAACTAATGCCAAATGTTCTATAAATGCAATTTTTGGCACAACTTGGCGAGTGTATGGCATGTATATATATATATATATATATATATATATATATATATATATATATATATATATATATATATATATATATATATATATAATATAAATTTGTAAATAACACACCTTCAGACCCGTTGTTTTTTATTAAATTTATTGCATATGTGAACTTTTATTACTGGATAATGTTTTGTTTGTAAAAATCCCAGGATGACTCTCGATTAAGCTCATTACCTCCTGCTTTTTTGCCGAACATACTCATGAAACCGGACATAAAATTTTATTCGATAAAACTAAAATTCTTGCATGTAATCAGTTCTCCTACCAACGAAAAATCCGAGAGTCTATAGAAATCTATAAACCAATATGGGAATCAGTCATCCGATACGGTGTTTATGCCCCTCATTTAGCTCCGCCCCCCTCAAACAATATATAAGCAGGTACATAGTAAAATAGGAGCCAGTTTCATCTCAGCAAAAACAGACGCAGGAGGAATCCAGAAGTTTTGTAAAAATTAAAAATCACTTTTTCTGTATCCACAGTCCAACGAACTTTCTTGCTTCGGATTCTTCTGGTAATTTATATTCAGAATCGGAAATTATTTGGCTATCATCCGAGCTTGAAGGAGTCATATCTACAAAACAAAAATTTAACAATGTAAAGAGGTTACGTAATTTTCATTTTTCTTGGATAGTTCCATACATTGTAACAATAAGAAAAAATTGTCTGTGATTTAGGTCAGAGACCAAAAATGCAGTTTTTCCAGGGAAGGTAATTCATTTAATACATTTTCTTAAAATTCATTTTTTTACAAGATTAGAGTATCTTTATTTAAATTTTTTTAGCAAAATGATATTTCAAAATTGGCTCTAATTGTTTTCATTAAGTTTGGATGGCAATATTTTTTTGCTTCTTTGGTTTAAAATATCTCATTCAGAACTCATAATCGGAAGTAGCAATTTGCTAAAAACTTTAGAATAAGTTTGCTTTGCTATTGTAAAAAATTGTTAACGGTTTGGACACTTTGTATACAAAATAATATTTTTTCTTCAATCAAAAATTTTGATAAAGAATGTCTTTTTCTTCAAAGACGAAACTTTTTGTCCGTTTGATATCGTGTTTACCACCCCTGGACAAGATCATCAACATCCCGAAAAGAATTCAATATTGTTTTTATTCGGAGTTCAGTTTCAATTTTCTCAAAATGTGAAAACTTATTTAACTTAAATAAGAAAAACGGGCACTCTTTTCAGCCTTTATTTCTAAAACCAAAAATTGAATGTGTTGTATCATCTAACTTCAGCAAAATGGGAAAATACTTGATAACAAGGTTATACTGCAAATTGCAATTCCAATCGGGTTTTGAAAAGTTTGCATTTATCTCATAAAACCTGAATTTTGGGTCCTATGATTATATAAACTTTCCTGAGAAAATATGAAGCTAATACAATAATTATAAAAACTCCTACCTGCTAGGCTCTTGTCTCGAGCTGGATCCAAGATACGTTTACTTCTACGATTCGTTGTTGAGTTACGCCGACACAAATTTTTATAGTTAATGAAAATATTCAGAAAAGTTAGGATTAAGGGATACTAATGTGGCCACTAAAAATAAAACTATAATGTGCTGTCAGACGAGGAAGTCAATATAAGCCAACCACATATTTCCAATATACACGGTAAATTATGGAAGTAAAAGTAACCGTTGCCAATATCAATATATACACATAAATTGGGGAAGTCAATGCCACCGCTAAATATAAAGGGTGTTTGTTTCGATGTATAGAACTTTAAGTTGGTATTACTGTTCAAGATGGCGACCTATTTAACAGCTGTCAAGTGATCTATTCTCAGTTTGGTTTGGCAATTCATCATGAATAGACTCGCGCCTGAACAACGCTTGCAAATAGTGCAATTTTATTTCGAAAATAATGGTTCTGGTTTATCGTCGACAAAATCGTCCACCACGTTTACTCTTATAGATAACTCGCATCCCCAGAGACGCCGTACGGTGCGTACAGAAGAAGCTATTGCTGTTGTAGAGCGTAGCATTGAGGAAGACCTTAATGAGTCCATCCGCCATCGAGCACAGGAATTGGATCTGTGTCCATCCACTTTATGGAAGATTTTGTGGAAGGATATTGCTTTACGTGCTTACAAAATCCAACTCGTGCAAGAATTGAAGCCAAACGATCATCAAGTACGGCGTAGATTCGTCGAATGGGCCTAAAACGAGATTGCCGTTGTTCCCGTTGACTTCAACAAACAAAACTGCCGCATTTGGGGCGAAGCCAATCCTCAAGTGTATGTCGAAACACCGTTACATCCAGAAAAACTGACTGTTTGGTGCGCTTTATGGGCCGGTGGAATCATTAGTCCGGCACTTCTTCAAAAACGATGAGGGCCAGAACGTTACAGTCAATGGTGATCGGTATAGAGCAATGATTACTAACTCTTTCATTCCTGAATTGAATAACCATGATGTCCAGGAGATGTGGTTTCAACAAGACGGCGCAACATGTCACACAGCTCGTGCCACAATCGATTTATTGAAAGACACGTTTGGTGACCGCCTAATTTCACGTTTTGGACCTATGAATTGGCCTCCACGATCTTGTGATTTAACACCGCTAGACTACTTTCTGTGGGGCTATGTAAAGTCATTGGTCTATGCGGATAAGCCACAAACGCTTGACCATTTGGAAGACAACATTCGCCGTGTTATTGCCGTTATACGGCCACAAATATTGGAAAAAGTCATCGAAAATTGGACGTCCAGATTGGACTGCATCCGCGCCAGCCGTGGCGGTCATATGCCAGAAATCATATTTAAAATGTAATGCCACGAGATTATCTTTCGGATAAATAAAATTCATGTCAATCAAATAATCCATCGTTGTTTTAATGCAACTTAAGTTCTATACATCGAAAAAAAACACCCCTTATAACCAATATAAAGAAATCGATGCTAGAGACACAAGCGGAATCTCGTTGAACCACCTCGTATAATTTTATCCAGCTAACGTGAAAATTGACGTCCGCAAGTTTTAAGTGTTTTTAGATAGGTGGTGCTCAAATAACTTACATTATCTTAAAAATTCAAGTTGGCATCCGTATACCGGAGTTCACTTTGTCCCGGATGCCACCTTAACCGAGGATTTACCACGGGAGGACACCACTCTGCATCACGTATATATATAACCTAACCAAACTAAGGGAACTAACTAACCAACACAAATATCAAATATTAGCGCTCTATCTATCATTAAAATTAATGTCACTATTATGTTGAATAATTTTAAAAGGAATTAAAAACAAAATTAAAAAAAAAGATTGTACCATTAAGAAAAATTGTTGTATTGATTACTCTTTTTTGAGCCACTCTATAAAATAACTAAGCATCGTAACATTCTTTACAACTTTTGTATTTACCATTTTCTCTTAACATTTGGAACCAATGAGATAATGAACTGTATTCAATAGCCTGTACAAAGGTAATCTACGCCTATGGCCGCATCCGACATGGAGCGGAACATTTTATTTACTCTGCACTTTTTTGAAATATTTTAGGAATATAGACACTGTATTCGTCTGTCTTCTTCACTAGCTTGGAGGGATCTACGCCTTTAAAACGCACAAAAATGGATATATGTAGTTACTAACAAAAGTGGTTAGTTATAAAGCATCGTGCAAATTCGTTTACAATCGAAAAACAATTTCATGTTTGCATTGGAAATTCTTTTTATCTCGGTGAAACAATTAAACGGAAAATGCAGTTTGTGAAAAATAATGTAATGGAAATATCGGATGTTGCGGAATCCGAAACGCTCCAGGATGTTACAATTCAAAACACTGCAAAATATTTTTTTTTGGTTGAATTGGTTTCCGTGCGTTCGGATATTCAAAATAATTCCCCGTTTTCTAGAAATACAATACCAAGTGAAAAATGCCAAAATTTGAATCTCATTTCGATCGCTCGCCATCGACTAAAATGAATTCTGTGTATTGTGCGTGTATGTATTATATGCATTATACAGTGTTTTCCACTTAAGAACTGTACACCCTTGTGAAATCTTTGTATATAGTTTGATTTTGATAATTGTTTGTTGTTGTTGGATAGATGTCTGAAAAATGCACATAAAGCTTGTTTTGCTTTTGAGTTCAACTTAAAGTCATGGGAATACTTACAACTCAACTATACCAATTTATATAATGTTTCAAAACAGGGGATTTGAAATATCGTTTACGCCCTGCTTAAGTCTGTACAGGGAGGGCACTTTATTAGGGTCCTATACCTTTTCTAAGGAACTATTGATTTTTGAGAAAAAGAATTATACAAAAGTTTAATATAACAAAGTTTTAAAATTATTTGTTTTTTATATCTACGTTATGTTCTTAGTAAATATGTCTTCCACGGTTGGCAGTAATGATTATTTAATCAAATTTAAACACGTTTTTAACGATCTGCGATGACTAGGTATTTTAAAATTATACAGGGTGCCTTAAATTAAGAACATTTATTTAAAATTTCAACTTGCAGCATTCATTTTTTTTGTAATGGGACGCCCATGTTTTTGGTATTTTTTCTCAAAGTTGGTCAAGATACCTATAGTTTGGTATATATACGTCCTAAACCTAAATCTGAATAAATCCTAGTATTCGAAAGATATAATGTAAACAAAATTAAAATATATATTAGCGAATGAATTTGACTGTCGAATATTTGCTTCTCCATGGTTTTACAAAGGAAAATAACAGTATGCCGACGTCAAATTAGTAAAACTTCAATAAAATATGAGGCAGCTAGAAGTGTAGAAAGAAAGACGTTGTGTTGGAGATGAAAATGAGGATATAAGTACAGTCGATAAGTCGAGCCAAATTGGTTGGCAATAGCGTCAAAAGTAGGAAATGCGTGTTAGTTTGTCTTGATTACTCGAACTTCGATTACTCGAATAGCTTGATAACTCGAACGAAACATTTGGTGTCAACTTCGATAAGTCGAATTTTCTCGGGGAACCCCTAATTACGACCGATCTTAACCTGTCTTTTTAACGTATCTATGCAAACAGTTCAGTTTCTGTGCTTGTTAAGTTCACTTGTATGACTTACTAGTTAGTACTAAGTGAAAAATACTGTCCCTATTCGATTTACACATTATATTAAAGACATTTTTGGATTTTTGCATTTGTTGGTATGTCATCAAAACGTACTTTAAAAGCTTTGTCTGTTGATCAAAAATTCAAGGTTATAAAAGAAGTGGAAAGTGGCTCAAAAAATAAAGATGTAGCTGTGAAGTATGGGATTTCGGCAAGTACAGTGTCTACAATTTTGAAAAATAAACATTCACACCGCAATGGAACGTTTCGAAGAAAACAAAAACAATAACATTACACTAATGGATTGTGTTGACGACGTAACTACCGCATGGAATATCGACGTTAAGCCTGAAACAATTTCCAATTGTTTTAAAAAAGCCGGTTTGAATGGGACGAAGAAAATGAGATTCCTTTGATTTTCCGAAGTGAACGTCTGAAAGAGAAGAGTGAAGACGAAATCCAAATAGAAATCGAGTTTAAAGCTTAGACAAACATTAGAGGTATGGCAGAAGGTAGCACCATCAACGATTTTATACATGTGGATGAGGATATTGTTACTTCAGAGTTTCCTATCGAGACCTGCAGACCCGAACCGGTACAGTTAAACATCGAAGACGACTGCGAAAGTGATACGATGGAGGAGGAATTGGAAGATGATTCTCAGCAACCACCTTCAAATGAATTGGTTGAAAATTCGTTGATTGTCTTGTCTTGTCTTGTATTGTCTTGTCTTGTCTATTTGAAAACCAGTGAATACACAACCGATTCCCTCTATGATTGTTTAAATAAAATTGAAGCTTTTGTTGAAAACCAAAATAAGAAATCCGGTCGTCAGTCACAAATAGCTGACTTTTTTTCAGTGAAAGAGTAAACTTTAATATGTACGTACATATGTATGTATATGTGCATATACCATACATTTGTATGTACATATATTATGTAAAGACATACATACATATGTTCAAAAATCATAGATATTAGGGCATTTATGTAACATATAACCCATTTTTAAAAATGAATGAATAAATGTTCATTCACAGAAAAGTACATGCATTTGTAGTTTTTATTGATAACTCGAAGTCTTGATAACTCGAAATTTTCATGTGTCAAATCGCAGTTCGACTGTATTTTATTATACTTTCAAGTTAAACAAACAAGTAAAGTAATAAAATTTGTTTTTAATTTAGAAAATCCGCAAATCTGAAAAAAACTGCATCATATATATTTAAATTTTCAAAAATAGTAATTGGGGATATGTTGAATATATGGAGCAAATAAATGAAATTTATGGAAAAGTAAGCTAATTTGTTATTTCATTATAATGTTTGTTCTGTTGTGTTAATTGAATGAAAACAAAAATTAATTCTTAGGGGTCTAAATATTGACAATTCAGTCAGTAACCTTGTCGCCGTTGTTCGGTTCTTCCTAGCAAATAGTAGTAAATTGCGATAAAGACAGGCTATAAAGATTTATGGCCCTTTGTCTTCTGAAATTGCAACTGATTGTGACGCTAAGACTTACAGCTAACTTGACTACGGCTGGCTAAGCCAAACAAATGTTAGTCGGCCATCTCTGCCTGCCATTTCCGGTTCGTTGGGATTCTTTTATCACTCATAGCGATAAACATACTGTTATTGCGGCATTGATGGCGCAATAAGATGGTGTAACATCTCCATTGTTGCCAAGGGTGTCAAAAGAACATTCCATCAACCTGTGCGCTCGGCCGAGTCTTAAATTAGAAATCCTTCTAGTGTTGTTGCTTCTTACAGAGGGCTTTAGAAAGTTCGCATTTAAACATGATCCTTGCTATCCAGAAAAATCGGATTCTATTTCTATTCTATTCTTTAAAAATTGTTAAAAAATTCGAATCTTCCCATCTCTCTCGTATGCGCATTATGCACAATCATGAAACGATCTTCAGCATCGACAACAGTAATTGATGCAATAGGTTGTGTATCTCACATTGTAATATGACGATCTATTTAGCAAATTATGCTGTTGACATTATTTGGTAATTAATATATAATATAGAAAGTTTGTCAAAAACTTAAAAGTAACGAAATTACAGGATGTTAAACAAAATTATGAATTTTCCCTAATAACTTTTTTTATAGCTTGCCTAACTTTAAATTTGGCATATTAAATACTAATGCTTATTGTCTTAGCTTGCCACGACTTCAAAAAATGTCCTGAAACTTTCTTACTAATTTAAGAAGTGTTATTTTTTTTAAATAGGGCAATGCGATATGGAGCACTATAACGCAGGCGGACAATACAACCGACAAAAATATCCTCCATGCGGTCAATAGTTTTTATTTTATTTTATTTTCTTATAGTATATAATATGTTTATAAGCTTTTTTAGTGGTCTTTAATGACGAGCTTTTTCAAATTAAATTAAAAGATTAAAGATAATTTACTAAACATTTTTTCTGATATTCATTAATTCTGTTTTTTTTGTTTTTAAAAAAAAAAGTCATATGAACCATTATATTAATTTCTTGAGTAAAATTTCAGCCATTCATTTATCGAAAAATGTTAAACACAAGAAGTTGTTGTGAAAGCGCTGTTTACAATGCAATTAGTTGCCATTATACAGGGTATTGTCTAAGTCTCTCACTTTTATATTTTGAATGGAACCTCCTATATTGTATTTATTTATATTTTATTTATTACTTATTATGTTTAATTTAAATAGCAGGGGTTTCATCTAAAACAAATGACATCTCGGATAAAACAATACGAGTAATTGGATGGCATAAGTAGCAGACCCATTGAATTCGACATTCGACTTGACCAATAAACTGAAGTGATACTGACATTTAGATCGAAATCATTTTTTGGTGTTTCCAAAAATTAGTTATTACCTCAGTATCAGATCACTAGATAAACTGTGGCTTAATTGATTCCGTCGACACGAAAAATGCAACAATAAACGGCGTGCTCCTTTTAAAATATCGAAGTTAGCATATATGACTTCAAAATGACAGCAAATAAAGAAATAATTTTCATACCCGAAACATTTCAAAAAACTAAAAATCGAGGTTAACAACTTTGGAAGAAATCTAAAGGAGTTCGATGTAAAAAATGTCTCCAAACAAATTAAAAAGAAAACAAATTAAAAAAAAATAAATAACGCAAATAGTTAACTCACAGATAAACAAAAAATAGCTGAAGAATTCAGCAACAGGTTAAATTAATAATTTGGACTTTTGCCCTATAATAATATTATCCTGCAACATATTAGATCTAATTTGATTTCATCTATTTAACAAGTTATAAAGAACACAAAACAAAATCTTGAAAATTATTTTCCAGTTAGATCGATATAAATAATGTATTAAACGAGAAAAATATAGTACAAAAATTCTCTCAAAAATAACTTTAGTATAAAGTGCAAGTGACGAATTTCAAATTCCAGAAAATCTCGATTACATGGTAGTGTATAATACTTTACTAAAGGGAATGATAGAAACGAGAACAATGAAAGAACCTCACATTGTTTTTTAAATTTACTTTTTCTTTAATTTTTACTACAGTGAAGCTTGCTGATTTAGAGTCACAATTAAACTAAACTAAAGAAAATTCAATCGTATGAGTTTTAACACATTAAACCGCTGTTGTTACTTTGGGATATCATTCATTCTTTTTATTGAATTGCAAAATCAATTTAATAATAATAATAATAACAATAATAAAACGCATCCCTGAATTGGCTAAAACAAGGATACTTGTTCCCCGAAACCGAAGCATTTGTAATTGCAATACAAGACCAGGTGATTGCAACAAGAAATTATAAAAAATACATAATGAAGGAAAATATTCCAATAGACAAATGTAGAATGTGCGGAGAACAAACTGAATCGATCGATCACATAATAAGCGGATGTCGAACGCTTGCCCCAAAGGAATACACCAAACGACATGACAACATAGGCAAAGTAATACACCAAGAACTCTTGAAACTACACGACACTGAAACGAAGGAGACAATACCGTACTACAAATACAATCCAGAAAGTGTAGAAAACTACAAAATGTATCGGAACAGAGAAATAATAACCGATCTACCTCTGCCACATAATAGACCAGACTTGGTGTTTACCGAAAAAAAAAAAAAACAAACGTACCTACCTGGTTGACTTCTCCGTCCCACTCGCCACAAACCTCCAAAAAAAGCACGACGAGAAAATTAGTAAGTACTTACCTCTTGCCAATGAAATAAAAGAGATGTGGAACCAAGAAAGAGTCATTGTAGTACCAATTATTATAGGCGCAACCGGAGAAATACCACATACATTAATCGCAAACCTTAAAAAGCTCAACATTAGAGAATAGATATGCTACCAACTACAAAAAATAACTCTCATTGAAACCAGCGGAATTGTCAGACGCGTACTTAACGACCCCAACAACTAAACATCTAAACATGTTCAAAATAACCTAAAACTTACCCACCTGTCTTCTTGCAGCCAATGCCGAAACAGGGAAGGAGCCACATCCAGCGATGACTGAGGAATCCATTAAATAATAATAATAATAGTGGTCCATACATAGTGTTCGCAACATTAAAATGTTATAAAATCAAAGCTGCACCGAAAACGGACTTTTAATAGCGATAGGGGTATAATAACTTTACCATTGGAAATGCCTTTAGACGTAAAGTAATCTTTTATATAAATTTTAAATTTTCATCAATGATAACACCTAAATTATTAAACAAGTTTTTAATTGAAAGCATAATATTCCCAACTCTACGTTTTATACATTTTGTTTCAGAATAAAATGGCACTAGATTTGGAAGGATTGATTTGAAGATGTTCATCACAAATATTTAGAGGGTTATCTAAGTTAGAATTTAACATTTTATTAAAGGTATTAATCATTGGTTATTTTCATAGGTCGTTTATAAAGTCTCTAGTTGTACGTGAACTTGGAAGCCTGTAGAAAAATGACTCCGACTCCCATTCTGTCGGTGTAAATATTTTTACATTTTCATTAATTCCAAAAGACCCTTTGGCGCCTGTCTCGCATATTACGTCTCGCACGAACGTAAAACTTTTAAATGACGGCGGCACCAAAGCCACGCTGGAGTAGATGTTAGATATTAGGAAATAAATCTTGCCTCGTTTGTCCTCTCGCGTAAACGATGGCGCGTTTATGAAACATGAAGCTTTCCGAATATTTCCGTTTTTTTCGGAAAAACGGCCGCTACAGCGGGTTGTAATTTTATCATATTATTTACAGGCTACATCAATAATACTGGAAGTGGGTTAATTCGTTCGGCATAGTTGCGACCGGCATTAAAATTCGATACTTATTGCATCTGAAATTCGCTAGTCGGAAGAATAGATTTGGGTCGTTTCTATTTCTGGACATATTATAGCGACAAATATTATGTAACCGATCGAACCTGAGCTTTATCTTTTTGCTAAACATCAATTCGATGTGAACAACAAGGAATTAAAAAATTGCTTAATATATAGAGTGTTCTGTATAAAATAAGAACGCTTTTAATGAATGTGCCAAAAAAGCAATCCTAGATTAAACTCGTGAAAATATTCAGCCGAATATGCCTTAGTAAATGTCGTTCACTAGGGAGATACAGGGTATTTAAGTTTAGTTCTTGAAATTGTTATTTATCTATACCTCAAGCTGTTTTTCAAATATCGATATGAAAACTTGTATTCGGGGTTTTTTCGAAACGGTGAACATTATATTATATTTATAGTCTGACTATTTCGTGACATAACTTTCTCGTTAGTATTGTTTCGTTATTTTTTTTAATGATCCAGACTTCTAAGCTAAAAAGGTATCCTACATTTATTTCGAAAAAATCGGTCGCTCAAAACTCGTTGAAATTTCAAAATTGGTTTTTTCCAAGCCGTTCGTTTGATTTTTATGGTATACCCCATATCTGTAATAAGCGATATTTTACTTTAACATATTTTCACTATTGGGATATTTGTTATGCCTAGGCATGTAGTCATTTTTTATTACCTTTTAAAATAACGCTTAAAGATTTTTTAAAAAATTTGATTAGTGAATATTAGCGCTAATGTCAATGTGAATGCGTTCGTTTCTAATCCACATCCTATTCATTCTTAATGAAACTTTTTTTGAGCCAGTTATTTGTTTTTTATTTATTTTTATTATATATTTATTATATTACAATGCAAATATCTCGAAAACATGTTTTATCGAAATAAATATAGTTTACTTAGAATTCATCACTTTCAATGGCAATCTCAATCTACAAAGCTCCCGAGCTATGGAGAAATTAAAATTACAAGAACTAAACTTTTACACTCTCGATCTCATTAATGAGCGACATTTTACTAATACATATTGGCTCAATTTCAATTATGCGTTATTAAGATGTCGCTCATTTGATACAGAATACAAGGTGATTCCTTGTTTCACCCCATATATGCCCAAATCAATTTTTAATTAAAAGACAAGAAGAAATCATTAATATAGAACAAACGGCTCGCGAGAATAAAGAAAGAATAAAGACCCTTTTTGATTTGGATTATCGGACTCACACAGAGAATCTCTTCAGTATAAAAATTTGCAGAAATAAAATGGAGATTATTTACATCAACGACGTTCACATTATACCACAAGGAAAAACTGTATCTATGTACCAATTGTTAGGACAAACAAGACTCTCTGTAATCCACATTTAATGATCTTCCAGCAATGATAACAAGTCAAGTACCTTTAAACTCATTTAAACTAAAATTAAAATCTTATTACAACTAGAAAAAAAACTGTAACTTAAATAAATTACCAAAAAAATATTTTCTATTCCCTTCTGTAAAATACCTAATTAAACACCAATCTAGGGTGCGGAAAGCGTCACTCTATCACTTGAGTTTCTTATCCCTCGGATCAGAGCCACTTAGTATTCGGAACTGGAAAGTCGGGGATTCCTAATAAAAATATTCAATCCATTTAGGTCTCAGAACGACGTGATGGAAACGTAACGCACAATATAAATTTCAATGCATTTTAAAAATTATTTCGGTCAATTGATTGGTGTACTATCCATTAACAAAAACGATTAACATTAACGACCCGGAAAAGGAACTTTAAATTTATTCTCATTCCGATTCCTTTGGATTCGCTCAGTGTGGTCAGGCAGATATAATTTCACCAAGTTAAGAGCGGCTCTTCTTGCAGCTAATCGAACAAGTCTTCCTAATGACAAATCACGAAGAACACAATGAAGAGCTTTCGAAAGACCACATAATGACAAAAAATTGTGGTTACACTGTCGAGTGAACCTGCGCTTTGGTAGCTGATAATCCTTTCCGAAACTCGATAAAGACAATCGATTCCACCTCAAAAATGTAAATAAAAAAGTGTTTAATAAACGAGTGGCATAAAAAGTTGACCAAACGTGTTGCATAATATACTTTTTCTACGACCGTTAATTTTTGGGTATATTTTTGAAAAACAACGCGAAACGTCAAAATTAAAGCGGTGCGGTAAAATCTCCGAAAACATCCGATTGGTCCCAAACCCGCGTGGTATTATCTCGGAAATGTCCGAAGTGGCTCGGATCCGTAGGACAAGAAACTCAAGTGGTAAAGTGACGTTTTCTACTCCCTTCGGTAAAATACCTACTTATACACCTATTTAGCGTGCGGGAAGCGTCACTTTATCACGCGAGTTTCTTGTCCCACGGATCCGAGCCACTTCGGATATTTTCGGGATATTACTACACGGGATTGGAAGCAATACATTCACTGACATGGCCGTCAGAATTGACAAACGTCACAATTCAAGGCGTGGAAAATATCTCCGAAAAAATTCTATTGCTTGCGGCTTGAATTTTGATGTTTATTAATTCTGACGGTCATGTTAGTGTACGTATTTGTGTTGTTTTTCTAAAATGCACCCAAAAACTAACGGTCGCAGAAAAAGTATAGTATGCAACACATTTGGTAAACCTTTTAAGTCACTCGTTTATTAAACACTCGCTCGTGCCAAATAAACTCGTAACGCAAATGCCGTTTACCGCATTTGCATGATATACTATTTTACTTAGAACTCATCATTCTACCTTATTCTGGTAAAAAAAAAAACATGAAAGAAACGGTACTAACAAAAAAATTATGATATGAAGTATCAAGACAGTACGGTGTAACTAGCGCCCCCTACATATCTATATGAAAAAATGAAATGTAATCGTTTTCATGTACATATTTTATAAAAATGCCTGCGCCATAGAGACAAAACAATTTCGAGAACTATATTTTGATACCTTGTATTTCTCTAACGAACGACATTTTACTATATTATATTGAGCGAAATATCATTATTTTTGATTAGTTTCAAATCAAAATCAAAAGAACTTTTGTTTCTAACTTTTTTAGATATTTTTTACAGTTTCTGAGATAATGCCATTCAACGCTCTTCGAATGGCATTGATTCCCTGCAAATAGGGTTACGTTCATCGTAATTCCCGTTCCCGCGATAGACATCTGCAACACATGATGCGTCTGCAATTTGCGTAAAGTTTAATTAAATTAAGTAGATACGTTAAACGGGCAACAACCGGTATTGAGAAAATAGCGAAAATAAATGCACGTTCTTTTTCTTGTAATCTCCACCATAAAGTGGCTAAAAGAAAACGACTCAACGACGTTATAACTTGTTTAGTCGGGGATTGAATTCTGAATTTTATCTTTAACAGATATTCTCGCTGAGGAGTAGTTACAAATATGCGTAGTAGCTATCTAAGAAGTGATTTGAATTGATCAAAAATTGTCCCTATATCGCCATTGTGGGAACAAATTGCAAACTAATTTTACAAGCAAATTTTTATTTAACTGAAGAATGGTGTGGGCGACGCAATAATATGTACAATTTACTTTTTGGTATTTTAGTTTTTAAAAATTGAAAGACGTAATTTTTACTACTATTTCCTCAAACAAAAGATTTCTGAAACAAAATTTCCCCAACCTTTTTCGCTTCTATAATGGCATTTTTCAAAATGTTAGATTTGAATTAACGCCGCATATTTTTTCTGCTTGAATAGCACCAGGTGAAAATGGTATGAGACCCTACTTTATTGTTGTAAATGGAACAAACAAATTATTTATTTGAAGTGACACCAAAATTAAATTATCGGCAGGCTTTACTTCAATAAATGACCTTAATAAAAAGTATATTTTAGCCTCATCAGCATCTATGGAAACATTTCCTAATTTTTTACTCTTAAGCAGCCTTATAAGAAAATCACCAAAGATTAAAGTTGCTACAAATGGAATGCGAATTTTGAAAAAAGTTTATATTTTTAAAGTAGTTAGCTTGCCTTTTTTACTTTTGAACTTTTCTATTTACTTTCAAATGCTAAGTTTGATAAATTGATAATATAAAAATTTAGATAAAAACATTTTTTTCCTATCAGCCCTTGGAGTTGAGGAAATCTGGTCAATTCTGTATAGTGAGCTCTGGTCTTCGATTCTAGTCAAATTTTGATTGGTTCGGATTTTTGTATGGAACTTTTTGAAAAATATAGGTTCACAATAAAAGAGACTCACTACAGCTTAAAATCTAGTCGGAAATGTTATTTTGCCCTATTAAAGCTGCAAGTTTAGGTTTTTTTTTAAGTTTTGTCCGACAATGTAAAATATTAATATCATCGCATAATTTAAATTGCGAATTATGAAGATTTGCACTGGACGGTAGATTATCTTTAGAAGGAAAATTTGTGTAATTAAATAAAGCAAACAGATACATTGCAAAGGCTTTATTCTTTATTGAAAATAAAGAAGCCGACAAGACTCGCAACGACCGGCACCAACCGTTATCTCAAGAGGTGTCTTTTGCAACAGTGCTGCTTCCTCAGACTACTATACCATAACCTTAAATTACATAGACCAAACATATACATTTTTAATGTGATTTAAATCCTCTAAGCGGAAAAGTAATACTGGAAAGCTGATAAAAGCTGATAGCTGATCTGGCGGGCTCGCCAATTGAAGTTGTCATCGATGGTTATAAAAAGTAATTTGACACCTTTTTGTTGAAAAATTATTGATCAAAGTTGGGGTTTTTTGTATGCAAAATAAGGCTGTTAATTATTTTAATATTTATTCGCTGCATATCCTCATTATCTGTACAATAATATGAAAAATTATGTAATTACGAAGGAAAAAAAACATTTCCCACTTTTAAATCAAAATTTTCCAAAATTTTCCAAAATGAAAAAATTTTAAAATCATACTCCATACTAAGATTACAGGCTTCTTAAACTGATTTAATGTAACGTTAAATAGATCTATGTCTCATTTTTTGATCAGTGACATGTATCTATATTAAACACAGTTTGCACTATATATTGTTCTATGGTATTTACCTTTCAAAGTATATTGGTATCGAAATTTTAAAACAAATTATACTAAATCTAAAACAAATTCTACCCCATTTGAAATTTACGTTTGCTGATAGATGTTAGTGAAAGTAGTTCTCCAAAATATGATCACCATCATCCCCACTATTAGTGTTTAGGACTGGTCACTTGACCGTCAATCTTATTTGGCTAGTTAATTTTGATTAAAATATTGTAGAGTGTTATGTATCATTATTTAATAATAATATGTATTGTATAATAAATTATTATGCGTTTGTGATGGCCAATCTTCCTATAACCCTCTTTAAGGAATAATCGAATATGATACTTAGCAATTCGGGGAATCCTAATAAAAATATCCAATCCATGAACTTTAAATTTATTCTTATTCCCATTCCTTTCGATCCTCTCAGTGTGGTCAGTCAGATATAATTTCACCCAGTTAAGAGGGGCTCTTCTTGCAGCAAATCTAACAAGTCTTCCTAATGACAAATCACGAAGAACACAATGCAGAGCTTTCGAAAGACCACATAATGACGAAAAATTGTGGTTGCACATTCACTGACATGACCGTCAGAATTGACAAACGTCACAATTCAAGGTGTGGGAAATATCTCCGAAAACATCCGATTGCTTCCAAATCCGTGCGGTAAAATCCCGGAAATGTCCGAAGTGGTTCGAATTCATGGGAAACGAAACTGACTTGGTAAAGTGACGCTTCCTGCACGCTAGATCGGCGTGTAATTAGGCATTTTACAGGCGGGGGTAGAAAAAAATATTTATATTGTATATAATTTTTGAAAATTCAATGTTTTTTATTTGAATTATTTTATTATAAGTTAGCAAGTCATTGCAACATTTTAATGTTAAATATCCAACTACAAATGTTACGCTCATAATTACAGTTCCTAGTAAAATTGCCTGACAGTACAACCCGACTCTATTGAAATCGTGAACACAACAATGTTTCTATAATAAAATTGATCGGTCCTTTTCAGGTCTTACAAAGGCTCGCATCAAACCTACAGTTTTCGGCCATTATTTTTATTGTTTGCCAGAATGGCGAGAATTAATAGTGAATATGTTTACTAATTTCAAACGTTTATGATTGTTCGCTTTGTAGCCGAAAATAAAGTCGCAATTAATAAGCTCGTTAAAATTTATTCATGAAATGGCGATTTTTTTCCCGTTTCGTTTTGCAAAATCGTATATTTGTCCGATGGGTACATCGAAATTTTTATACGGTTATAGGTTTTTTGTTATACAGTATATAAAAAATGTCCCTATTCACTGAATATTTTTGGTTGATATATGTTTGCATTAAATTTTTGTCAGTATGAATGGTATATCTGTATTTCATGGTTCTAGAGTAAATAAATACACAACATCTCACAGTTGATTGATGAACTTATTATTAGTAAATAATTTCACCATAGTATATCAAAAATCTCCTTACCTATGAATTACTATAATGAATAATTGTGTTTGTAAAATATCTCTTGAAAATACTTTGTGGTGATTATAATATATAAACAATTGCTTCTCTAGTTTATCATTATCGGATCATTATTTTGTTGAAAAGGCCCTTTAATCCCGATTTTTGAATTCTTATCCTGAACTGTTCTCTCAGTATGTTTGCCATCTATTTAAGTAAAATTTGCTACAGCAGAGGCCATCATGCATAATGGGCGGAAACAGATGCTCAAGTTTGAATGCTATTTTCCGTTTTCTTCACACTCTTGTCCGCCCAACGGTTCCAAAAATATTAATTTAAGTTTTTCTTCGGGAGTAAAGTTGGACTATTTTGGACCAATTGTTTTATGATATTTTGTTCTCTCTATTTGGCATTTGAAAAGCCATGCTTACCTGAGTATAAGTTTCGTATGAATTGAATTGTTGTAACTTGTTTTATCGATATCTTTAAGAAAATAGTCAACTGCAAATAGTGTACAGTAGGGTCCTCAATTCATTAATAAATATCTAAATAGTATATTTTCATTTGAGTTTAGTCACCTATGAATATCTATCGGTTCTCAGGGTCACTTCACACGTCACTCAGCGAATGTATTCGTGCTGTTTTGCAAAAATGTACCCAAGAACAAACAAAAACACACTGGCAAAGTACAGTATGCAGCATGTTGATAAGCTTCTTCACTTACACTTTTATTCACGCTTTTTTAATCTCGTAGTAGCTTAATGCGCAGCCTCATCCAAAATCGGCTTTTGACAGGTTAAGCCGCTTGCAACTTTTACTGAAACACTATATAATGAGTTTGATTCACTTCTAAACCTTTCCAAAAGTTATCTCTCAAATCGCAACCAAAATGTGACTCTTAAAGGCTTCCATTCTGCAGATAATGCAGTCACATCAGGGGCGCCGCAAGGCATTTTTCAAAATTTTTATAAATGATATAATTGGGCATACAAAGATAATTTTCAAAATAATGTTAAAATGTGTAATGTCGAGTGTTGCAATAAAAAAATGTGATTTATTGCTTAATTTGGTTTTGATTGTCAGGAATAATTTGAACTAGTCTATTTACTATCTGTTTTGTGATATTTTGTGATTTCCTTTTATGGGACAGCTGTATCTGTCTGTAAGAAAGACTTGTTTATAAATAAATAAATCAATCTGTTTAATATTAGGTCATTATGTACGGCGCCTTATTATTATTATTTATTGATTCCGTTTCATACAAAATATGTACAATTGCATAAAGGTATAAAAATATATAGAAAAAGTAACATGACAGGTATTATAACAACTCATAAAGGACATATCACTTCGTTGTAACGTAAATCTCCTAGGATCTATTTATGTACAGTATTAGCGTCAAAGTTTCCTTTCGTTCTTTGGATCTCTAAGAACTGATAGTAGATATACAGCAAAACTTTTTATTATTTATGTATTACGTATTTTTGTTTATTTTTTTGCAGCAAATAAATAAATAAGTGTACTCGTGAGTAAGGTGGCGTTTATCAAAATTGTTGCATAATATAATGTTAGTGAATGAAGTCTTCTATTACGGTGTGACCGAAGACTGCCGGATATTCTGGATTCGATATTCACATGGTTTGATTGGTTTATGATGTTTGCCGAATGACTAATACGCGTAGGTTCGAAAATTTTCACTAAGTTGCGCGAAAGTAAATATCTCGGGCGAAAATATACAAAGTTGTCGACTTCAGGTGCAAAAAAGCAAACAAATTTTAGCGGCCGCGTTCTGATTTAATGCCCCTCCGTCTCTCGAAATAGATCGGTTCCTACGAATTAGTTTATTACAAACCAATTTCTTTAATTTATGTTAGCTGCATTAACCAGAATTAAATTTACGTTCTCGTTGATTGTAAATTAGACAACAT
Source organism: Cylas formicarius (assembly GCF_029955315.1). Taxonomy (NCBI): domain Eukaryota; kingdom Metazoa; phylum Arthropoda; class Insecta; order Coleoptera; family Brentidae; genus Cylas; species Cylas formicarius. The sequence goes on along the minus strand of NW_026844319.1, from coordinate 13,538,100 downwards.
TCGGTCAGAGAACACGAATGCCGCTTTGCTTTCACTTGCGTGGCATTTAGTTTTGTGAGTTGTTTTTATTTTCACCTTAAATATCGATTAATCAGATTGCCGACCGCAGTCGTCGAGATTTTTAGGGGCCACGGCTAGATGAAGCCCAAATTTAGATTGGGGGAAGCTGGGCCACTAAAGTCGTTCCTAAGTTGACACTTACCTAACTCTCCGTTAGATGAATCGGTCGTTATTATATGACTAATTATTTAGAAGTTTATTCCACTGTATGAATGCGTTAACACATCTTGAGGAATTTTGAATTATATTTACTAATAATTATAAGCTGGTGGAATGACCTTTAGTAGTTGTGGCCATTAGAATTAAAAGTAGTATTAGTAGTATTAGTATTTTCTGTGTGTTTGCTTAAATAGTTTTTTGAACTTCTCTAATTTTGCTTCAATAGTTTTTAAACTTCTCTAATTTTGCTTCAATATTGAAATGGATAAACAACGTACAAACCCGCTAACTATTGCTAATTGCAATTTTTGCAATACTTCTACTTTGCGCATGTTGTCTCATAGCGATATTTGTGTGAGACACAAAAATCTATTGGAATTGGAAATATCTTAACAAACTTTTCATTCGGCTTTTGAAAAGATCACTTATGTACCATTTTTTTTCCTTTCCTTCTTTTTCTTTAAGAACTAGAATAAAGTTTATTATTAATTATCGATGAGTTGCAAAAATGGTGGAGTTAGCCATAACCATTATTGCTAACTCGGAATTGAATGAACATAGTTATATGGTTAGTTGTGATTAGTGCGGACTCTATGGACATTGTAAGTGTGCAATTTAATGTTAATCAACTTGTTGGTAACATTTATTTGGGTTCATAAAGGAATTTACTGAAAAATATGGAACATTTTACAATACTTTTTAGATTTAAATTAAGTTGTGATTGTGAGTGTGAGACACATTAGGTACTTTTAATTACAATATCAAAACTAAAACTATGGCAAGGAATTGCCACAAAATTTATAAAACAAAGATTATGTTCTTCTTGAAATACTTGTTTTCAACATGTTAACTCTCAATACAATCAGTGTCCTACAAGCCAATCAATTAGAAAGTGTCTTGAAAAATCATAAGCTAGTAAAACTCTAAAGGAACGATACAGAAACGCTGTCACGGATTTTAATGCCATAGAAGCATTTTGATCTCAAAAGAACCATTGAAAATTCTTATATCAATATTTTCCCAATTTTTTCGAGATAATCTTCAAAAAAATCCCAGCTTCGTATTCATTTTAGGGTACCAACAAACAAAGAAGGCTGACAGTGTTCCAGCAAACGAAACTCTTCCCTAGCATAATTTTAAGTGTGACGATTCTGACTCAATTTTATTTATAGAGTTTGCCAAATTCAACAAAAAGAAACTTTCTAATTTTAGCCTTTATTATTGCATAATTCTGCAACTGCAATAATTACAGTATGTTCTTTAAAGGTCTTTTTAAATTATTCCCAATATATGACCACTATGTACATTTGCTAATGTGAGTTGAAAATTTTTGATTTTCATCGTTCTTAACTCATTTTTTTAATTACAAGAAGTAAGTAAACAAATACAGTCAAATTTTAACTGATTTTCTTCAACTACAGTCACACGCTTTCGAACAATATAGGAACATAATACTGAATCAATGAATCATCAGTAAATTTAATGATCTTCCAACTGAGACGTATCCTATAACCCCGCCGCTTTATTCGTATTGTTCCATAGTTATTCAAAGGTATATATAGGGATCATGTGCTATATAAAGGGGCTTATAAAACTCCATATGCCAATAGAAGAGAGAGGAAATAGAATAGGGTTCAGGGGAAGAAACTAAATACATGAAATCAGATCGAAGATAAGCACACTATCAAGAATGAGAAATCTGTTTAGAAACCTTCATCTGCAAGCCAAATTAAGACTACTTGAACGCAATAATGAGGTATCAAAAGAGATGTTGTTGATACTCCAGGGAAATATCTTTTAAGATCTGGAAGACCCTCAGAGCCTCATGGTTGAAAATCTCTAGAACTGGGTTTCCTCTCTCTAAGCAACGATGATTTTGAGCAGCAACCAGTAAAATTCAAATCGCTTTGCTTATCGCCAAAATCTAGAATAGATAGCCACATTCAAAAAAAAAAAGAAAAGAAACAGAAGAAGAATGTATTATTTAAGTGTCTCAAAAATAAATCCTGTGATCCCATTCACATCTATAGACGAGTATCTCTGGTGTTTATACAAAATTTTTGCTTGCTTGCTTTGGTAAATCAGATGATCGGCATCGGGGGATACTAGGAGTCACCTGAACTGACGATACCATGTCCGAAACATTTGACACAAGTTTATTATCGAACTAAATATGTTATATTCAAGAGATTAAGCGTCATGAATTTTGTGACTTCTGCGATTTGAGGAGTGTTTTGTATCTAAATATTAATTAAACGGTTATTGAAAATGGTTTTGCGCTGTTTAATGTGTGAAATAACCAGTTACGTTCATCATAACTTTCAGTTATTGTAGGTAAGCATAACCTGAAACCTTAGAATTTCTAAGCATGAAACGTGATTGGCTTTGACTCATTTAATGAATGAATTATACATAAATGAATAATACATTTACGGAATTTAGGTGTTACGATAAGCAGAACAAATAATAACTATGTGATATTGTGTCGGCTAAGTTCAAACAGTCAGAAAGATTCTCATCTGTTCAGATATTGAAGAGAAATCATAAGACATTTTTTTGTGCCACTGTGTATTGTGAACTGCAGACCGACGACCACCTTACATTTTCTACCTTTAGATTAAGATTAATAGGCTTAATAAAGGTTGGTTTCGGCTTCCGGAAGATACGAATCTCGTTCCATTATATCTCAGTTATCGAATAAAATATTTAATTATGTGCGCCTGCCGCACTATTGGTTGTTTGATGCCTTTGATAATCTTCATTCCAATCGGGCTGCGGTATTTTGGATACATTCTAATTAGGAAATGAATACGTATGGGTATTCAAGTTTGTTCGATTGAAAAAAATAACTTCATAATTTAAAAAAAAAAGTGACTCCATCTTTTTTAAATAGTGAAAAAGTGAACTTTTAATTTAAAAAATTTATGTCTTTTTAGTGTAAATTTACTAACAACTATTTTCACAATTTCTTTTAATGAAAGTGGTATTAGTGAAGTGTTTGGTTAGTTCCTGTAAACTGAAATAACAAGTTTATTATGTTTAAATTTGATAAAAGAAATTTATTTAAAAATTTAGAGAATAACTTTACAAGTTACTGTTTTTTGATTCCATAGTTACTGTTTTTTGATTTCATTGTTACTGTTTTTTCGTTTTTATTGTTTTAACTCATTTTTGGATATTTCTTTTAAATATATCCTAATTTTTATTAAGCATGCTTAAAGGAAGTATTCAATGTTTTTGCCCAATTCATTTATTTATTTTTTCACAACTTAACTCTTCTTTTCCTGGATATGAGCTTTGACGTCTAGGTTAAACCTATACCTTCACTGTAGTTGATTTTCTTATTGTCACATTACAAAGAAATATCACAAAGTATTTAAATATCAAAAAAAAGTTTCAAGATCAAGTATCTGGTAATTATAATAAGACTTCAAGTGACAGCTGTGCCTAAATTAAATGGATTCAATAGTGACAAATTACATTAATTGTTACGAGCATTGGAGCAAAATTAATTGCCAAAAATATTCGGATTATGTTTTTTTGCAAACACGTTAACGTTGACAGGCTTGTCATGAAAGCTTAGCGAATATTGATTACATTTTTGGGTTACCACATTTTTGCTACCATACAACCTTTATTAATTAATTAGTATTTCTTTTTTAAAATGAAAATTGCACTGCCTGGACTTTTCTTGCGATGTTCCACTTGACATGCCGTCTTTCTCTCCTCTAATAATTTAAAAATGGTAGACGTTTCAACTTTAGTCATTCGGGACCATCAATCAATTTTCTTGTATTGCGAAGTTTATTTTTCAGTCACTGATAGTGGAGAATTATTGGAACATTAGTAATCTTATAACACTTTCAGCCCTGCGCCTTAATAGCAAATATTGAAGCTTTAAAATTACAAAAGGAGCTACCGTACCTGTTATTCATTTAATTACTCTGTTCTAAAGGAATAATGAGAGACTACCCATTATTTTATTTTCTGCAGTTGTATAAGGTTGTTTGCATGGTTATATGAGAACATTTTTGTCTTCAATAAATTTTATTATTACTTTTGCTTTTCTTGTTGGATAATAAATTGTTCAAATGAAGTTGAATCAATTATCTCTCCATCAATATCATCTGCTGGATTGAATTGAACGTTCTAGCAAGATTGACCTTGACAATCGGTACAGGCTGTTCGAAATATAATGAGAGTTAATCGGTTGCTGGTCATTGACGTCGGGATTTTCCAGCGCTCCATTGATTTCCAACATTTCTTCTGCACTTTATCTGCCCTCACAAACCTTTATCTGTCTTTACACGAGCGTGCAGAATTATATCTATGCTATCCTCCGACAGTACCGAGTGGTTTTCTGATAATAAGTGATAAGCAAAAGTTGACTTTGTTACTGTTACATCGGTATTGTTATGTTTGTGTTCTTTTGCGAAATTTTTCTGTCGGGGACAACCACTCCTTGGTCTTAACAGGATGAACTTTTAAGGTGCGGATATACTTCCGGAAGTTGACCTACAAATTGTAGATAGTGGTTCCGCATGGAATATATTAAAGAATAATTTATATCTATTAACGAATCTGTGATATATTTTATTGAAGTATTATTTTATTAATTAAGGGGAATACATTTTTGACAGCGATAGATTTAGGGTCAATGATTCTAAATTAAAATCTTTTCTAGGCGCAAGGATATTGAAAAGTCTATGAAATAGAGAGTGAAACCTAGCGAATTTATGATTGAAAAGGCTATTTGAGTCAAATTAAATTGTATTATGTATGACTATAGGTGAAAGTGTATATTTTAGAAAACTCTCATCATATCCGTTACAGAAAATGCAAATATCATCTGGGTATCTTTTTTAGAAAAAAGAGGTTATCTTTAAAATAGCTGTCAACCAAAACTAAATCTTGCAGCAAGACTTAGCGAATTTATGATTGAAAAGACTATTTGAGTCAAAATAAATTGTATTATGTATGACTATAGGTGAAAGTGTATATTTTAGAAAACTCTCATAATATCCGTTACAGAAAATGCAAATATCAACTAGGTGTCTTTTTTAGAAAAAAGAGGTTATCTTTAAAATAGCTGTCAACCAAAACTAAATCTTGCAGCAAGACTTCAAAGGCCATATTCCGAAGTTTTGCGCGAATTGGTAGTTTCTTAATTACCGAAATGCAATATGATTGTGGAATTCTGCGGAATAAGTTCTTGGCATCAATTTTAATAAAGTTGATTGATCTCTCATGAAGTCGGGACCAACAGGGACTATTTAACTAGAAATACCGCGGTCGCCTTGCTTCAGCACTACCCCCATAGAATATTTGTTTATTGCCCAATTTTGATAATTCTGCTTTTGTTGGATAGATCTTATCAAAGTCATGGCCAACTGGCACAGTTTTTTTAGGCCAAAAATCTAAAAATACTTTTAGGGACTTTTTCAAATTGAAAAGATTAAGGACTATCTAGAACCAAGTAAACCAATGACCAAAATTTTTAATGTCTTAAAATAATAAATATTTACGTTGTAAATAAAAATTATTTTTAGTGTGATTTTGTGATCTTGAGAATGAATTGAAATCATACAAATTTCAAAAGTAATGGTAAAAAAGACTTCAAATATTTTTGAGGAATATTTATTTTTTATTTTCATTTTATAACAACAGCATTAATAAATCTATGGTCTTCGAAAGGTACTAACTAATTCTCTTCAGCGACTAAAGAATGAATGATCGAAATTTGTAAAAGTGTTCAAGATATTTGTATATACTCGAACTGTTCAAAAATTTATTTGATTCGAGTTTTTTTATTCGAGCCGGTAAAATTTCTTACATGAAAAACAGTGTCGATTTTAGAATTTAATAATATGAAGCTGATATGTTATAACACATCTATCTGTTCAATTAAATTAAGAAAAAAATAAACAATAGCAAATGAACTTTCAGGAAAAATGAAATGGTTTAAAACAAAATGGAAATTAAATATTAGTTATTTCAATTAGGTCACCATTTTTCTCTATGCATTTTTCAATGCGCCTTTGATTGTTGCTAACTACTTTTCTTAGCTCTTGTCTCTTCTCTAATTTGGATGCTAAGATTTTCTTTTATTGCAACGATTAGGAACGTTTTGGTTTAACTAATTCCGAACACCAGCCCAATTGTGGGTAGGAGCATCACCAAGCTGCAATACAAATTGCTAATGTTGTAATTCATCAATTTCACGACTTAGTTCATTTTATATCCATCAAAATCGAACCATAAACAAAAATTTTACACGGATGGACAGTTATATGTTTGAAATAAACATTGTTTATTATTATTATTTTAATACGCAGCCATTGCTTCCGCCATCTCTAGCACAGTACCTTACGGTTTAATCCTGTCGTTAAAAATGCTTTTACCATCCGGATCGCGTATAATTACCACGTATCGCACGAATTGTCTCGCAAAGAACAATGGCGCTGTGACTTATTGTGAAATAATGCTTAACTGTATGTTTATTGTCGTTCCCCATTCGTAATTGCTGAGGAAACGGGAACGATTAATTATTTACTCTAGAAACTTTTAACCTTTAATGTATATTTCCAAGTTGGCGTCGAAAATATTCCGACATCTCGCTGTTCCGTATTCGAGTCGCTCCGCTTGTAAATGTAATTTAAATCGATCGAAACTATTTCTAATCAATCATACGTGCACAGCCGGATGAGGGATTATCCGACTGCATCACGTTTGCGGAATTAAGGATGCTCCAGATAGTTCTTAATTCGAAACGGGAATAATCAAGTGTTTGGTCGACGATGCGGTCGGGAACAGTTTGAATTCAACGGAGGTTTAGGTTATAAAATTCAGACATATTTAATCAACCGCTGATGTAATAAATTAATTTTCTGAATTGAAGTACTGTGGATTTGAGTCTTTAATTATATCTTACTTGGTCCAGTGTCCATGTAGGTGACGACTCTTACCAGGTACAGGTACAGGTAAAGTGCCACAGAGATCTATCATGGGATTATCATTTTTGATAAATAATGAATCGTCCACTATGTACTTACTATTTGCGAAACATGGATTTTAAATTCCACGGTGTGATAAATATGCGCATCATCATTTTTTCTTGCGCATTTTTTGCAGTAAACAAAATATATACAGGACGGGTCAGAAAGTAGACGCCGATACCAAATTTCCTTTTTTAAGCGGAACACGCATCATTTATCTGTCTCTTACTTTTTATGAGCAAAAGAATGAAAACTAGAAATTTAATTTTGAAATAAACAGAGAAGTAGGTGATACCAATAAAGTTCTTTAATTGTCACACAGATTTGAAATTTTAAGTTTTATTAAATATGGAGACTTAATGAAAAGAAGAAATTTGTAATTTGTTTAATGCAAAATACTTAGAAGGACCCATTACAAGATCCACAGTGAGTAAAATGATGATCTACCAAATGAATATTACTACAGTTTCCTGAAACTTTGATGGAAATGTACAATTGAAGTAATTTTTCATTGTCAGATACCGTTTAGCGATAAAGTCGCGTTTTGTTTAAATGGTGCGGTAAATAAACAAAATTGCAGGTATTGAGGTAAAAATAATCCACAATGGATGAGAGAAAATCATATTGGTCCTTATTTCGTCGATCAAAAACTTACTGAAGCCCGATATTTACAATTTCAAAATGACTTAATTCCTAATCTCCCAGTTTCTTTCCCAAATCGAAATCAGCCTAATATGCCAGATAGACAGATTTCCTCGGCGAATATTTAATTTTGATGATGTAAAATTTAGAATTAGGTAAGGTAAATTAATGAAAATATCCTGTGTAATGTTTGGATAGTTTTATTCACCGTGGATGTTTTAATAGATCTTTCTGGATATTTCGCGTTAAACAAATTACAAACATATTTTTGGATTTTCGTGTTGCCCAAAGAAAATTAAAAAGTTCAATTCTCGGAGTTTCATTTAGATGCGTCATATTCACTTTCTTTACTGATACTAGCTTCTGAGCTGTTAATTTCAAAATTAAATTCCTATTTTTTATTATTTTGCTGATAAAAAGTAAGAAATGGGTATTCGCTTTATTGTATTGATTTAAAAAATTAAAAAAGATAACTTATAATTTGTTTTATTTTAGTTATTTTAGTAACGCACTGTATAGAAAACCATTCCCGATTTTTTTTAAATGATTAAAATATGGAAGCTCGACGTTCGAATTTAGCTCAATAATTTAGAATTTGAATGAAACATTTTGTATATTTGGGACAAATAGATCGAATCAGAAGCACTGCTAACTGCTGCCCAAGAGTAAGCCCTAAGAACAAGACATGTGCAGCAGACAATAATGAAAATCAGAGGGAATGGCAAGTGACAAGATTTGCTCTTTAGTACACTTTGAGCTGTGCAAACATTATCAATGTGAACTGAAGACTTAACGATGGTGACAGTGTGAGCCCAAACAAGTAGTAACTAATGACGAAAAGAAAGTTAACATTATGTTCACGTATGCCATTCGAACAAAAGTGCATTTGCAAACCGCCTTGACGTTGTCTTTAGAAATGAGAAACATACGTACCTTATTGAGGTTTCTATTCCGGCCGACGAGAATATGATCAGCAAACAAGCTTAAATATAGATCGCTTGCCATCGAATTTCAGAGGATGTGGAGAATCAATGTCATTGTTTTGCTCATCGTTATTGGCTGCAGGAGCTATGCCCCAGGGATTTCAATTAATACCTGGATGCTACCCATATCTCAAGGAAAGTTCTTACCTACTTCAACGTCCCTATACTCTCATACATAAATCTGCCAACTTCAGACCTAGAATGTAGTGTTCATTTAAACATAACTTTTACAGGTCTGACGATGACCGTGTGGTCGAACGCGAACAGTATAAATAATTATTTTTGAGACCTTGACTTCGGAGTTCGATTTAATCTCTATGGTTTTGTTAAATCAGGCGTGTTCGTTTTTTTAAAATCTATTACTATTTTATATGTTTACCTTGTATATAGTAATCTATAAATAGAGTTAATTGTGAAACCCTTTAATTTACCGTAAGCTCTGTTATGTGTGAATTCTCAATAAACAATAATAATAATAAAAAGAATTCTCTTTTTCGATTCGCTTTTATAAAAGTCAAAGTACAAATGAATTAATGTCAAACAACAATGGTTAATCAATATAATTAACCAAAAGTATTCATCATGTGAACATGGTTAGTTATATACTTTAGTGCACTGATATAATCAAGATCCTTTCTCATTTATTGAAAGTCTGCTATGGGGTAGCACGATGTTCTGGTGCATGTGTTAAAATTGTGTCTTATATTTTTGTTGAATTTATTTCTATTTTTGAAGATAAACATTAGACATTTTGCAACTGCTTGAAGTTTTCTCTATAAGAATCATTGTAGTCCATTTTTTTCATTGATCTTGTGTTCCTCTTTTCAATGATAAAAGCACTTATGTTAGGAGGTCAAAATCCTCAATGTTTGTTACTATCCTGCTTATTTTTGTATCGGATGGTCAATTAAGAAGGAAACTTAGCCTTTTATTACAATTACTTACACTTTTATTGCCACAAAAGATTACCAAATGCTACTGAAAACGGATTTTTTTCCTTTTCTTTCCTTTTAACCTATAGTATCAGCAAAATAAATAAAAACTCAAAATAATGTCCCATATTTGGGAATATTTTCAGTTTACTTGCCGTTATTAAATGTTCGTTCCTGTAGCAAAATATATGAAAATTTACTGTTAAAGTACAAAAATTATGTTAAAAATGTCAATAATAATTAATACTCATTCAATATCATTGAATATTGCCCATCGGTCCACTCGAAATTCGAAATTTTTATAATCAAAATGTGCTTTGGAAAACAAAATAGCAAAAATTTTTATTGGTGTTGTTTAAGCGCCAATCGTATTAAGATTGCAGCCATATAGGGTCTATTTTGGTGACCTTATCTGAAAAGAAAAACAAGCTGTAGAAATGCTTGATATTTTTAGTGTTTATTTTCAGAGCATTGAAAAATTGAAAACATTGGAAACGCAACTGTTAGAATCTACGCGATAGAGTTTCCTGCACTAAAAGGCAAAGATCTTATACTATTGTATACACTTGCCATATTGACATTTTGGAGTTTTACAGTCGATCATATATATTTTTATAAAAGAACGAAAATGAGTACTTAATAATAATAGATATCCTGAAATTTTGTTTTTATTTTTTTTATTGATGATAGGTTAGGAAAGGTATATCGAAATGTGGTTTTCACTAGGTTATTAGACCCTTATTTCGCAACTTTGTGTTGCAATAAAAATAATATCTACATTTTTTGATGATGTCGCAAAAGGTCCTCTAGCAGTGATAAAAGCAATCGGAATCAATCCAGCGTTCGTGCCCCAACAACAGTTCTTTTCAACAACTTCAAGTGTGCGGTAAGCCTAGCTAGTGTATTATTGAACTTGACTCAATCACGAATGAGAGTGTCTTTATTTTTAATTTACACAACGTTTCGGACAGTTGTATCATTACCCGTTATCAAGTGTAAACTAACTTACAGTTTGTTATTATTTAACAACCATGTGAGGTAGATACTCTTTCTCCCTTGACGATCCCATACGCGAAAGGAATATCAGAAAAGATTAGGCGAATAGCTAAACAATATCAAGTTAAAACTGTATTTAAATCTGGATCAACATTAAGAAGTGTACTCACAAAAACAAAGCCTGAAACGTCGATTCAAGAGAAAGAGTGTATCTACCAGATACTCTGTGAATGCGGAGAGTCATATATTGGCGAAACCAAACGACCTCTAAAAATAAGAGTTGAAGAACATAAGAAACATACAATGAAACGCAAAAATCAGGTATCGCAGAACATGTGTGGACCAAATAACACAACATCCAATGGCCCAGAGCGCGGGTTGTTCACAGAGAGCGCAAATTTAAAGAAGCAATTTTTATTAGAAACAGTGAAAACATCTTCAGCCATCCAAGCGTGGATATACCAATAATTTGGCAACCGCTAATAAGGCGCACCAATGCTGGCGTTCTAGTTGAACAACTTCACGCTTGACTACACCCGACTCCGTCATGGATGAGCGCCGTCGCCTAGTATATAAACCTTGTAGCCTTAGAATTAAGTTTAGTTTACACTTGATAACGGGTTCGACATCCCTTTAATATTTTTACTGAATCAGTGTCTACCGCCTTCAAGCTTTCTTAAGTTTGTTTTATTTTAAATAAAATTATTTTCGTTGTACTGGTGTTATTTATTTTTTTTTTGCCTCAACCACACATTTATTTAGTTAAATGCCTTTTTGGTTTGATTTATTACATTGCGTAAACAGAAGTTATCCCATTTGTAATGTCGTACAAATAGAAATGTTCAAGTTGGTCTTTTATATACTACATTGAAGTATCTCTATCGTATTCTCTAAAATTTCCGATTTTATTGTTTCGTTTTCATTTTTTCTATTCACTTGTATGATTTTATTTGATTGAAAGGTTTCCAAACGTGGAAAAGCAATTTATTCCCTACGGTCGTAGAAAAAAGTTGTATCGAAATATTGACCCGCCTCCGTCGGGCTTTGGTGCACATTCCATCCGTAAACTGAGCACGTATTTGTTGTAGGTATGCCCGGACAATTGAGTATTTCGAATTAACGCACACATATACGGGAGGAAAATTTAATCAAACTGAGCTTATAACGTACGAAAATTGGTAGATAAACAAACAAGCGGACTTGTGATCAAGGCGTGTGATAAATTGAACCCCCGTGTATAATCGGGCTGCACGTCAGATCTCGAACTAATTGCTACTTCAAATAGGAGGTGTAATGCTATGCAGGTCTGCAGCATTTTTATCCGGCTCTGCTACGGGGTTTGGCATAATTGATAGCTTTTAACGGGATGGAGGTGAATTAGTTTCAGAGTTCTTGATTAACGATTGCCGTGTTTAGTTTTGCGAATTAACATGCGAAACAAGTTTGCTTGGCCACTCGGTTAGAAAAAGATAACCCATCAGAAAAATTATAGCCAGGTTAGTTTATTTAAAAACAGAAAACGTGGTATGAATGCTTATGACTTAGGGTACTTAGAACACCCTTTGGCGAGGGGTAAATAGGAACTGTGGTGTACAAATCTTGGGAAGTAGTGGTAATAATAGCGGAATTACTGGTATTAATCGGGGTAATAGTCCTATTAGGTAAATAAACTTTTCTTAGCGTCAAATTTACAGCATTCTTAACTAATTTACTTGTGAGGTCATTCTACAATGAATTTTGAAGGCTTACGTCTCTAGGTATAAGCACCGTATGCCACTCGGTGCCTCTAGGTGCAATAATATCGATTATTATGTAAGTTTTATAAGGCGCGGAAAATTGAAATTCACCTTTTGCAAAAGACTATGCGGACTCCAGGCGAGAGATCTTCATCAACTCAATGAAATTATACTGAGGAAAAAAATCTGATATACAGAAATTGTATTGCTCCAATACGAATTAACATGCGTTGTTCTACTTTTATTTGTATAACCATTAAAGAACTCTTGCTCTCTGATAAAAAATGTCAAATATTTGATTTTAAATATCATTTTGCCTCATTGGTGCCTTTTAATAAGTCATTAAGAAGATCTTCTTGAAACCAACATGTGCGTGATAATTTTTATTACTTATTCTTATTAAAACAAAAGTATGTTCTGCATTTGGATTGAAAAGAGAACCATTCAAATTAAAATTAACAGATATTAAAGTAAGCATCACAAAATATTACTTTAAATGTTTAAAATTACAATTTAAACATGTTAAAAACAAATAGGGCATTCTTGTAAAATATAAGGAAAGTCTTTAGTTTCTGTTAACGCTATCCTTAGACTAGAAAATCCTATTTTTTAGTTTCAGGCACATGAAATATTAATGTGTTTTATTATAAAATATAATATTTTTATCAGTCATACTTAAAACAAAATGAATAGATTTTTTTCAATCATCCCTAAATAACCTTTACTAAGGTTTTGATAATAAAATGAAAGAAAATTATTAATAATGTTTCATTCCTTCTTGGTTGCACTATTTTGTAATTCTTAATTTTATACAGTCCATATATGAAACATATTGCTGGTATGCTTATCGCCAAAAATTAAAAAATTGAACTACTCTTATAACCAACAAGAAAACGGTTTCAAAAACTTGGAAACACTGAAAATGCAAAATGCGGTCACTACCTAGCAATACAAAATCTGGACTACAGAGTAGGAGCATGCATACACTAATAGTGGCTTTATCCCTTAGTTCTAATGGCTGGTAAAAGTCACATGACAGTAGACGATCAAGTTTGGTTAATGCAGTCATCTTATTATTATAAGAAAACGAAAAAATGTCACAAAAATGTTTTAAAGTGACAACTAATAATTTATAACAAATCAATATCAAAATATTTTCAAACGTACCTAAAATGTTATATTTTGATTAGTAAATTGTAGAAAAGAGTTGATTTATTACAAGGAGATTTCTTGTGCATTTTAAAACGCATTTTTTTCTGAGTGTTGTTATATGGTTGTCATGTAAGTAGTTTTAGCAAAATTATCTAAGAAATTAAATAATTAATAAATAATTTATTACATTCGCAATATATCATTGGTTGTACGTTCAGCATACAACAATATGTTGCTGCATAACGGATACAGTAGTACTAATGAAAACTAGCCATTATTGGAAGGGTGTCTATCCAATATTCAAGCGGTGCTATAGTTATTATGCGAGTTGTTACATAGCTATTAAACCAAGCTTTGTCTAGCCATTATACAAAACATTATATATCTAGTATATAGTTGATTGCATAATATGCAATGCGTTATAATATGCTTGTATATGTTTTTATAAAAAAAAATTATATAGCCGGAGTACTCAGGTATTAAAAATAATGTTGATTGTCTGTCCTAAAATTTTTGACATGATTTAAGGAGCTACCCAATTTCGACATAAAATGGGTTTTGGAACGGGCACCGGAAACTAAACAAACAACAAAATTTTTAATTTCTGTGTGAATTAAAAATATAATAATTTAATAATATGTTTAACCACGATTTTAGCATTAGTAGATAGTAGATAGATTAGTAGATTAGTAGATATATATTTCAGTATTTGACCTAAGCAAGCAAATTACCTAAATGGTATCTTGGAGTGATAATGAAAACTATTTGCTAAGTGTTATTAAAAATAAATTTCAAAAAAATTACTTGAAAACAAAAGCATACACTGTGACAAAATAGAGTAACCCAAAAGCGCTAAGAATATGTAAATATATTTTTTAAATAAAATTGTACATTTAGAAACTCAACAAATACAGGCCATTTTAATTAGTCGATAATCCTCCTTACTAGTGTATCCTTAAAACTAACTAAAATACTTTAAAAATAGGAAATAAATATTACATTTTTATAATGCTAGTTTTTTTGACAGCACGCGTAATTTAAAAACTTAAATAAAATCATTTGTATTCTAAACATGAAGGTACTTATACTATGAAAGGCCAGGGAAAATTTTTTGCAATAATCTCATCGGGCAAGAATTTGAAGAATTTGTTATCTTCTTCTAATATATATTATTATATTATTCAGATGGTTTACAAGTTCAAACTCTTGTTACTTATTGGAAAAATTGTTAGGAAAAAAATGATGGGAATTTGCAGGGAGTAAATTATATGTAAAATTTTCACGTACCTTTCAGGATTTCCATTCGTGTTCCAAGATCTTAAAGCACTCTATCGCACGAAGAACAAAATTATGTAAAAGTGGAAAGTAGCCGGTCGTGTGACATGTGTTTCGAAAGGTTTAATGTAGTTTGGCGCTTATCATTTAATCACGTGCATAATTTGTTTAAGGGATATTCAAATTTATTAACAGTTAATTAAGACCTATATATTAAAATATATACAAACTATTTGAAGATATTATATTATATAAAACTTCTGGATTCCTCCTGCGTCGGTTTTTGTTAAGTCGAACTAGTTTAACAAAAACCGACGCAGGAGGAATCCAGAAGTTTTATAAAAATATTGCAGTAGGCTGTGGAAGATTGCTTGCATGAAATTAATTTTTTTTTAAATTTTTTATAGGGGACAAAAATAATTGTAAGCATTAAAGTGTTGTTATGTTAATAAGTTGTTATACAATTTTTGTATAAATCCCATAATTGTGTTGTGGTAATGCAGAAATTAAATAACCTTAGCGAGATGTCTTTAGGTATACCTCCAATGTCTTGGACAGTTATTAAACAGAAGAGAGAGAGAGAGAGAACTTTCGGGCATTTTACTTAGTGTCACAGGCACAAGAAAACAATCACATATTTGGAACCGCCTGCACACTTGAAGCTGTATAAGAAGCTACAAATTTTTGGAGTTGCCAAGCATCAATATCGGCAATGCAAAAAAAATCTGATCTAAAAAAAATGTTAAAGTTATAATTTTCATAAAAATGATAACAAGAAAGTTGCATGCCAGATTACTATCGAACTTGCTGACGTTTCGCCAATCATCGTGTTAGCTTCTTCAAAACTTAACCGAATCTGGTTTAAATTCTACTCTGCATGCGCTTATATACTGTTTGAGGGAAGCGGAGCTAAATGAGTGACATGACATGGTCCGATATGAGGTCGGCAAATAAATACGGAATAGTCAGTTCCTTTTGGGGGGACGAGCGGAGTATCTATCTCTCGTCTATCTATCTATTTTTCACGTATAGTAATACACTCAATTAGTATAGTGTGTGTATTTGTTTTTCGACGCTTCTGAACCCCTATTTGGAAAAGGTAAAGACCTGAGTCGAAGTTAACAACTAAACAATCTTAAAATACAACAAAATAACAAAACGAGTGTATCATCCTTCTTGTAGCAGCCTTTTCATCCTCGTTTCTTCTTTTCTTTGTGTGCTTCTCTTTGGTGACCTGATAACTCTCTCGTATTAGGGAACAAAGCATAGATTTCGACATCTCATAAGCCAAAGGACATAAGTTACAAAAATATAAATTCTTCAGGAGTGTAGAAAAAACCTGATAAAATTTTAATCACACTATCAGTCAAATTGAATTACATAATGTGTTTTGTATTTGTGAAACATTAGCATCATATCTTTGTGATAGTTTCCAGTCCATTTTGATTGAAAATGAAGTTATCAACCACCGACAAATCGATGTTTGGTACCAGTGTGAGCAATTATTAATCTTTTGCCGAGGGTGCTTTTATTCCGTGAAAACTTACCTTGCGTTTTTCAAATTTTTATCCTACCATCTTTTACCAACGATAATTCCTGTTTTTCTGTCAAAACTGTCTAATTACTCAAATATCATCCTTATCAGCAAATAATTTCGTTTTGATGGTGAAGAGCTTTGAAGAACGAACTTTGCACACGACTCGCGCTAAGAAAGAATTTCTTTAAACATAGTTCTTTTTAGCCGTCAGTAGTTCTGTAAATATCGACTGCTAGGTGTGTTCAGCGTGTAGATATTAGGATAATTTCTCAACTTAATAAAATCGCGTGCAAATACAGGTCTCTTGACCCAGCTTATTTTTAATCAGACGTGACAAAACTCCGAAGAAATTTACACATGCGGAATCTAAAAAATTTCGTAGACTTTATAGAAATAAGCTCTCGATAGCGAGAAACCATATATTATTGAACGTCTTTTAAAAATCTGGTTGGAACGCCGATCGATTCTCTTAAACAAGAAATTAAACGCGGATTCCGAGTTCCGAGTAATTAATTAAGAGATTACTACGGAATGCCGAGTGTTAAAACGTCGATAAACCTAGTCTTAACTAGGAATTCTGATAATGAAGCTGCTTTGAAATCGACATCAATTTGAATTTGTTTTTATGCATAAAATATATTAAATTTGCCGTTCTATTAATGTTTATAATAACCTAACGCATTTTTTTCATCATTATCGTACACACACACACAGTAATAGTGTGGAAAAGTATTATATCTCCCTTATTTATCGCTATTTTTAAAAACGATTTTAATCAGGGTTGCATTAAACCGAAAGATAAATAGAACACTTGTCTAATTTGTCCACGAAATTGTTTTTACATTTTCCATCTTTCTGTCCTGTCTTTATCATGCCAAAAATAGATAATAAGACAAAGACAATTTCGTGAACTATCTAACCTTTTTGTCACAGAACGAGGTAAATAGAATATGCTACAAAAAATCTCAAGAATGTCTACTTTCAAGTCCAACGTCTCACATTTTAAGATCAGCGAATATTAGATGTAAAAAAGACATGTCTTGTAACAATGTTGTCAGTTTTAAGAAATTGTGGAATGGATTTCAAGGTTGTTCTCGTGAGGAAATTAATGCTTTTGACAAAGGCAAAGTAGATATTAATTAGTAAGGGTCAAATTGTGCAAATTACACCTATAATGAAATGATGTACACTGATATAGTGCATATTTTCTTCCTCATACAGAAAGTACACATCTAGATTTTCATTAGGTTAAACAAAAAAAGTTCACTTATCCCGTGGAGCGGGAATATAAAATAAAGTGTTATGTTTGTGTTTAAATAATCGAATTAAACATTTAAACGAAAGTATCAATTCAAACTCGGGACCAAAATGGCGCTTATCAAAGTTGTTGCACAATGTACTATCTCGTTATTGTTAAATTATTAATTTGGATATATTTTGCTTTTCCAAAAATGGGTGAATAAAGAACGGATATAATTCATTATAGGAAAAGAATATACACTGAATACATAAAGTATCATTGTTGATATTATAAAGGCTGCAGATTTATAGATATAATATGAACAACGTAGAATTTCTATGATTTATGGTACAATTTATTTCTTTTTACTAATTTTATTGTTCTGATATATGGTTTTATGACAATAGATTGCTCATTATATATTAAATTAATATTACTAAGTGCTTAGACGTTACAAAAAATACCTGGGCATTTTACATGAAGCTATAAAAAAGCAATGGCAAAACAACAGAAATATGAACATAAACGCCCGTCTATAGGATCCTATATATTTAACTAAAATCAAATTTATGATTTTCTTTTTCACTGTGATCCAAATAAATTGCCTATTTTTGTGAAGTAAACAACATTATCTTTTAACTAGTACCTAACATTTTTCTTCTTAGTTCTTGGTTGTTGAACCAAAACACTGTATCATTTATTTTTCTTTTGTTTCTTTATTTTTTTTTCAAAGATACTTCCAATGTCTATTGTAATAATATAATATTTATACATCTTCTTGATATTAAAACATCTAACATATACTCTTCTCTCTAATAATTTCCGCATTCCAGATATTAAGCGTTTCATCACAAAATACACTCCGCCACGACCTCCCAAAGAAAATAAGTCCGAAATCAACCCCACACTTGCCACTGTGGTCCTTCCTTGCATTCAGAATATCACTGACCTCATATCAAAAATATCAAATCATAAACCAGATTTACCTCTTGTCCAAAAATCTCTCGACATCTTCGATTCGCCAAAGACAAAAATTTCGTTTGAGACACCAGACGTCTACAGGACAGGATAGGAAAATATCAACTGCGCTAAAAGAACATCAAAAAGAAAAATAGACTCATCAACAGCGGACATCAAATCTTATTCGACCAAATTAAATTACTTACTTCTACCAAAAAAAAAATCCGAGGATCCATAGAATGATGATGCCCCTCTTTTGGCTTCGCCCCCCTCAAGAACTTACTTCGCCTTGGCTTATGAACTAACAGTTCAGACAATTAGAAAGATATGACATAATTTGGTTAGCCATGATAACTAAGTGGTGCAGGCGTATTTATCGGTAGCTTAAATTGCAGTTATAATGCTCGTCAGGTTGAAAGACGCAAAAAAGAATAAATCCCTTTGTTGTAGCATTCTGAAATAAGGGCTTATTTTTGGTAACGTCGATAAAAGAAGAGATTACTTCTACCCGAACCTTAACGGACTGCAATTACAAACAGGGTACGCCACTGGTCGATACCGCAATTGCTCTTGGATTGATTATCTGTTCCGATACAAATCGATAGGAAGAAGAAATGCGTATGTTAAGTAAGCAGTTAAAGAAATCGCCTGAAGATAATGAAAGATTATCCGGGAATTTAGGCGTGGACGTGAAGCCTCATTTGCGTAACAGAAAGACATAACTCGAAAAGTCCTTTTATTAAGTATCTCATTTACCGACTCGCATATCTAGTTATACAAAAATGTTCATAATGGGGACGTGCACCGGCAGTTGCCGTCTATCATTATTAACGCATTAAGCTTTGTTTTAGTTCCACTTTTATTATATAATTTAGACCGTCTGGTTCCCGTCTGCTAGAGGTTATTTTAGATACAAACATACAGAAATGTTCACTTCTTGCATTCCAAACATGCCAACCTTTTAAAACAATGATGAATTACGGCGCGCTGAACGAAGACCATATTTCACTCGGAACTCGCACCGCAGAATCAGAAAAGCAACCAGCCGAACGCGTTTACGTGAAAATTGAGTAAGCGTTAAGCAGTTTCGAAAATTTGACTAATACGAAGTAAGATGTTTTTCGTTTCTTAATCCGAGAGAGTAACAAAATAATTAAGCAGGAAGGGCAACTTGTAAATAGGCCTTTATTTTTCAGTACAATTCAACTTTTTTTTTAAACTAATTAGTGCCAGAAAAACGCCGAGATCAGTTGCTGTTTTACCAGTAAAACAGACTCTATTTATTAAACTTCTAATATCTTAAATAAATAATAGAATATATAAATAGAACAATATTAATGCCAATTAATGAACTTCAACGGAAGCAGAAACCGCATACATTGTACTTATGGCATAAAAAGGTCACCGTTATTGCAGACCTCCGTAATAAGGGATCTTGGAGTTTTATTAAGTGTTCTACTGTGGACTTAAAGAGTATTCCGTCTCTCAGATTACTGTTCTGCTCCCTCGTGCGTCCACATCGGGATTATTGTTCCTGTGTGTGGTCACCGTCGTATAATGTCCGTATACAGGCCATAGAAAGAGTGCAGCATAGGTCCCTGTGGTATATAGCATTTAAGGAGCACCAAGGACTTGAGGACGTCGATTATTCGGAATTGGAAATCTCTCTCCAACTTACAACTCTTCAGATTCGTCGCATGCATAGGGATCTCGCCATTTTTTATAATCTACTGCACTCAAATTCTCATGGACCTGAGCTGTTATATAAGATTGGATTTTGCGTCCCCCCACCCCGGTAGAGTTCCATTGTACTAACTGCAGAGTTCTTTTTTTACTAGATCAGCCGCACTAGCTAATCGCTTTTGGGACCAACTTGAGTGCTTCCAGAGTACAAAAATATTTAAGAAAGAACTAAAAGACTGTCAGTGAAACTGTTCCGCTGTCTGACTTCTGAATGGCATTGTATAGCAATGTGTCGATGCCTTGCTACTGTTGTATGTATTCTTACTGTCGTGTCGACTCTTATATTAACATTAATATTTTGGAAAACTAATGTTTGCCATACTGGGGTTGGGTCTTTATCTATCTATTTCATTCTGTTTTATTTTATTTTATTTTGTTTTTTACTATTTTGTTTATTTTATATTGGGCGGCTGGCCCGTTGGTAAATAAATAAATAATAATGATGAATTAAGCAAACAAGTTTCAAGTATGGACTTTTATTGATTTTTGAAGAATTCAAATTTGCTTTTAAATACTATTGATTTTTTTCATATTAAGTACCGTTCTGCAGTTAATGAACTCAGTTCTGATAAGAGAGTCTTTTAAGAATTTTTTGAACTGTGACAAAGTTTTCTGCTTGAGTGAATCAGAATAGTTACTGTACACTTTACTGATTTGAAACGAAAATGATCTTTTAAAAAATTCTGCTTTCTGTCTACGAAGCAAAATCTTGCTATATAGATAGATTGGGTTTGGTTTAATACGATTTTATGAATCATACACGCTGCATGGAGGATTTTTCTACCTTTCTTATTTAACCAATTGATTTTACTGTCACATAGTTTATTTGAATTCTCCATATGTCTGAAGAAGCTAAATAGGGTAGTTAAATCCGGAGAATATTAAAGGTTCGCAGACAATTTTTATAATTTTATGATTTAAATATTGCTGCACCTGATATATTTCCGATTCATGTATGCCATTTTAACGAAATTGTTTATGTATGGTTTAAATCTTAAAGAGCTGTCAAATGTTAATCCAAGCTTTCAGCTTTTGGAGCGGGACGTATACTTTGGTTATCAACTTTTATGAAAAACTCTTGAGGTTATAAAATTGTTCCTTGGGCTACTCTGGATATTGTTATGATTTATGATCTTTATGAGTATGACATGATTATTATGTTTGACTCTTTTGGTTCTTCCTAATAAAAAAATTTGAACAAAATTCGAAGGCGTATTATTAGAAGATAGTTGATCGTATCAAAAGCTCCTGTAAAGTCTAATATTACAACAACAAATTTAAGAGTGCCGTTCCACAACTAAAGTTCTGTCTGAAGTCACTCTGATTTGATGGACCCTTTGTAATCCAAAAATTTTGGAAACTGTTTTTCAATGACACTTTAATATTTTTAATAGGGTACACAGTATGCTGACCGGATGAAGATCTTTAGATTCCTGAGGACAAATGCATTTTAGCAGCGGGTGAACAATTGCATGCTTCCAAGAGCTTGGAAAAATAGCAAATGTTAGAATACAGTTTAATAAGTGCGTAAGGAAAGTTGAAACTTAAAGGTTATATCGCAAAGTTCAGATAATTATAATAAATATAATAATAATAACTACAGATAATTTTAAATATAAAGATAGGAAGAGAAACTAACCAAAACTAACAATAATAAACATTATTATTGAAAAAGAATCTACTATTTACAATTGGCAAATTTTGGTCCCCATATTCCGGGGAGATGAACTATAGTCGTTCGAATCATTATTTCTTTTATTTCAGTTACACGTTTGAAACACTTACTACATTTTCCACAATCTACTGTCTTTATTTCCTGCTGTTAGAGTGTTTCAACATGCCTAATTTTAAAGTGGTTTGCCTTGCCACAAACTCTTTAACTTGAGCGCTCCCAATTCTATGGGGTTGATTTCGTCGACTACAAAATTCATTTCAGACATTATTCTGTCCAAGGTATGTTCCTTTTTTTTTTAAGGAAAATGAGTGTATTATTCTTCGATGGCAGTCTCATTTATTACAGCTTGATGTCTTCCTGCATTTCTCTTTATGGACACGATGGTGCCACGTTTATCCTCGTGCACATTTCATTATGTTGTTGTCTGTTCAACTCTAGTCATATTCGAATACATTTTAACTATTTTTACAAGATTTCTAGAATGCGCAGTTCTCATAATCCGTTTCTCATCAACAAATTCAGAAACATTGGCCATTTTCAAGACCGAACTTTTCCAACAGCTGCAGGAAGATTCTGATATAAATGCACTTCAACTACCTCTCCGTCAACCTGTCATTCTCGGAACCCTTAACAATTATCGTAGTTTAAGTTTAACTTTTTTATTAAAATAATTGGCAATGGCATTAAGAACCAGAATCTAATGTGATAAATCGTCCACTTACCGTGACATATTTATTTAAACATTGACTTCATTTTTTTTTTCATTTCCTATAATATTTTGTAGGAGAACTATGAGTATTTTTGCATTAAAATATAAACAGGAAGTCAGTTACTAAAATAACTTCAACTTTTACTACGATTTTGTTCAACTTTTACTAAAATGTAGGCGATATTATTTTAAATTTATTATCATGGGTAATGCATACATTATGTAGGGTGTTTGAATGTACGGTTTGATGTAAGTTTTGTACAAAAAATTTAATTGATGGATACCAACAATTTTCGATTAATAATGTCATATATTTGGTAAGTCGAGGCTATAATACTATAATACTAATAATAATAATAAATGAGAAATTTATTCGCTTGGAAAAAATATAGCTTTATTACTTTACTTTTATCCCGATGATGTAAAAAATTCTGCAGAGGTATCACATAATTAAATAGGTCTGTTCATTTTGGACTTTTACAAATTGAGAGTTTTTAAAGTTCTCTAAAAAGCATCATCTAAAAATCGTGCACTTTTATTTGTACAGTCAATAGTAACTATGTCCAGATAAGTTTTGAATCGGCACCTATTATCAGATAACTTTTTATTTTCCTATTAACTTTTTATAGGAAAACTAAATTTGACTCAAATTAACAACATTCTCATTATATTTACTAACGACGATTGCTAGATTTGCGCTGTTAGGTGTTTCCATTCTTATGCATTGTGAGTTTTTATAATATTATAGATGTATCTCAAAGACAAGACGTGAACGAGACGTATCTTACCTCTCTTCCTAAATTAAATTATTTTTTTTAACGAAATTTCAAATGTTGGTATCTAAACTTTTTGGTATGTTCCACGGGTTAAAAAAATGCTGTACAAAACTTTCCATTTATATATGTAAATAGTTGGTAAAAATTTTAAGTTATTTTTCAAACTTGAAATAATACTAAGTTTAAGCCCCCCTGCTCCTAGAATTGTAAATGTATATTACATTTTTATAACTGCCTTTCTCTTATTATAGTAGAGGATCCGATATATATATATATATATATATATATATATATATATATATATATATATATATATATATATATATATATATATATATATATATATATATATAATATATATATATATATATTAATCAATAAGTTTTATTATTATATAATATATAATAAGAATGAGGGCTGTTGTTCTTAAACCGGATCCTCTACTATAATAAGAGAAAGGCAGTTATAAAAATGTATTATACATTTACATTTCTAGGAGCAGGGGGGCTTAAACTTAGTATTATATAT
Organism: Cylas formicarius; assembly: GCF_029955315.1. Classification (NCBI taxonomy): domain Eukaryota; kingdom Metazoa; phylum Arthropoda; class Insecta; order Coleoptera; family Brentidae; genus Cylas; species Cylas formicarius. The sequence continues at coordinate 13,514,002 of NW_026844319.1, read as the reverse complement.
ATATATATATATATATATATATATATATATATATATATATATATATATATATATATATATATATATATATATATATATATATATATATATATTGCCTCTATACGACTTCGTATGTCTTGCGAATTTGGATCACCCTGTACACTATTATAAGTCTTAAGGCACTTAAAACAAACTTTTAAAGTTTCGCGTATTTCCGAAATTAATCTCTAACCCGTTGACTGTTCTGCGGTTTCCAACCAGACGCATAAATTCACACGCGTACACCCTTTTGTCTACTGTTTAAATTAAACAAACCGCCTTGTTCCACCGCGAGCCCATGCACCTCGGAGCAATAAATTCGTGCCCAAAAACTCCTATCTCGTTATACTCGTTAACGCGATATGGCATCTGAAATTCTTTATGATTTGAAGGGAAAACACAAACCAACAGTCATTAAATTCGAAGTTGTTGGTTGCTATTGTTCTCGGTCTAAAAGGCGCGCGCGCATTCAACGCATGAACGAAAAAAACAAAGGACTAACTGCCAGTAGCGCACATTTCGGGAAGCTGGGCGCCTGCAATAAAATGGTTATTAAGAAATGTCATTGGGAATACCGACTACATATCGAGTATGCCCGTAAGGTCAACGAGATACGATATTAAGGACAAAACAAAATAAATAAGAACTAAAAGTTCAGATTTTCACGAAATTATATATTATGACATGACAATTGTTTCGACAACACCGTGTCTTTATCAAATGTAATATTTACAAACTACCTGCTACTATATATACCGAAAAATGACTATAAAACTTTAATTAATGTTGTTAAGTTAGTTAAGTTCAATAAAGGAGAGGTATTTAAATGTAATTGATTTAACTCCTTTATACACAGACTTCTTAATACGCCACTCTCAAAAGAAAATTACAACAAAGAATTTAATATCATTAAACAAATTGCACTGAACAACGGCCACAATCCGTCCATTATAGATAAAATTATAAATAAAAAACAAATCCAGACAACAGTAAACCCTATTTATCCGAAACCTAATACAGAACACGAACATTTTAAAACAATTACATACATGGGAGAACCTAGTGAAAAAGTTTCAAAACATTTGTCAAAATGTGATTTAAAAAAGCTTTCAGAACTAACAACGCAATAGGAAAATATTTAAAAAACAATAAAACGAAATGTCCAAAATCCCAAAAATCAGATGTCTACAGGTTAAAATGTGGATCTTGTCCTAATATTTACATTGAACAAACAGGTAGATCCTTCAAGAAACGCATTAACGAACATAAAAGAGCGTTTAAAAACATTAGCTTAGATTATAATTATGCTACACACTTAAACACAGAAAAACACATTTTGGACGACAATTTTGATAATTTACATACAGCTACAAAAAGTAGAAATTTAAATTTATTGGAAGCCATGGAAATTAACAAAATGAGACATTCAAATGTATTGCTTAACGATCAATTAGATTTAAATACCTCTCCTTTATTGAACAACAACAACATTAAGGTTTTATGGTCATTTTTCGGTATATATAGTAGCAGGTAGTTTGTAAATATTACATTTGATAAAGACAGGGTGTTGTCGAAACAATTGTCATGTGAAAATATATAATTTCGTGAAAATCTGAGCTTAGTTCTTATTTATTTTGATAAATGGATTTTCATCAAGTAAAAGCCACCTCAGTTCAAACAAAATAAACTAGAAATTTGAAAAATATATTAAGTAACGACTCCAAACTAATAAAAATGCTTTAAGCCTTTTTGCAGATATTGACATTTCTTGAAGGAAATATTCGAACAAGCCTACCAATTCTCTCGTCGAGGTAGAGCAAGTAGCATAAATCAAAGTTTGATATAAAAACAACCGACGTAAGAAGATTCCAAAAGATTTGTAAATAGTAGAATAAAAAAAAATATTTATAGACACAGAACATTTATAGCTATCGGGATGAGGAATGATTTACAAAATAAGTAAAAAAAATAGAAAGATAAGAAATTTTCAAATCCGTTAAAAGTAACATTGCTTAGCGATCAACAACATTTGTAATATATACATATATTATATGATATTTAATTTTTAGGATTAAATTTTATCTTCATTTTTCTTTTTCTCGAGCGTTTGTTTTGTTGCATTCACATTCTTGGATCTCCCGTAGTACATTACATTACATTCCAAAAGAAGAAGTAGTTTTTTTTTTTGTTTCTTTTTTTATAGTTGCTTTTTGGTCTATCACTTTTGAAAAAAAAACCTTTGGAAACGGCTGTTATACTGATATGATAAATGATGTAAAGTAAGTGAAGTAAAAAATAAAAGTAAAAAATTGTAGACGAATTGCCATCGTTTTCTTAACCTCCAAAATCTACAATTTGCGCTAGGAGTGTTTATTGCCCTAGTCAACGGTGCTAAGAAGAATGAACTCTTTGGTGTTTCAAGATATCTCCTAAAAAGGTACCTAACAAATAGGAAACATATATCAAAAATAGATGACTAGCAATAGTAAAGAGCGAACAGTAAAATACGGGCTTCGACAAGGAAAGGTACTGTCTCCTACACTATTTATACCATATATACATGAACTACTTCGACTTCCAATTGATGGAGAAATAGCACAGTTTTGGCTATTAATGGAAACTTATGGGAAAATTTAAGGATCAAGAATTCTGAGGAGATGAAAAATTAGTATGATGGCATTTACTGACCAAAAAATTAAATTCTTTTGTTCCAATAATAACAGCTTCCCTATTTTTAAAATTTTAAAACTAAAGCGAAAGGACATGGAAATTGAACAATGTAGTCATATCAAATATTTGGGAGTGATATTGGATTCACATGAAAAAGGATAAGTATATTAAAAAATAGCTTAGTTAGATATTTTTCAACTAAGAAATCAAAGTACAAAAATTAAATTATAAAAAACACCGAAAATATTTTTTTTCTAATCTGATTTTTTCCACCAATACTCAAAATGTATGGTGGAAAATGAATATCAGAGAAAATATCCACAAAGAAGAATTCCCGATAATTTTTTTTTTGGAACAATGTGATTTGAGAAACCATAGTGTTTTAAAGCATAAGAAAGAGGATAAGATTTGAAAGAGTGTTTGACATAAGCAGGATTATGAATTATTACATAACTTGTGTAAGTACATCATTTTCATTACAAATTCAAAAATAAATGTGAAACAGTTACTGATTGCTTACAGTAGTCTAGTCCAAACAATACTTAAAGAATTGAACGTCATTTGAGAGAGTGTGGGTGTTATAAATTATAAATAACAATATTTAATTATGGGGTGGCGTTAGTGTAACCAAAAACAAACCGGTAAATATTTTTAAAAACGTATTTTAACAACAATGCATAAAAAATCTCTTACTACCGAAGTAAAGAAATTTTTTAAATAATATTGCATATTAAATTAAAAATTACATTACCATATTTTAAAAATTACATTACCATATTAAGAAAAACTAGTATAGCACTAGAAATGACTTTTATAGACCTTTAGCACCAAGAACTATAGGAAATTAACAACTTATATCTAGCGCCCAAAATATATAATATGCTCCCGGAACAAATAAAACATTTGCCACCCAAATATGGTCTAGAAAAATTAATACATTTTGGAGAAACTATATAACTAACAATTAAACATCAGATACCAGATAATTCCTCGGAATTCCTTTGGAATTTCACTGAAATTTTTCGGAATATCTTTAAAATTATTTGTTTTTTGAAAGGGTATTATGTTCTGGTTTAAGTATTAAACTGATAAGAAACCAAACAATATGATTGCGTAATATGTAGTAATCATTAATCAAAATTCAGAAATGTTTGTTTAGGTACCTACAATTCAAAATGTGTATAAAAAGTGAAATTCTTATAAAACTGTACGGGGTAGCCAGCCATTTATTTTCAGAATTTGATTTGGGCATATACGGGGTGCAAAAAGGAACGATATTCTTCTATTAGTATTTTTATTATTTGTCATTATTCATTATTCATTCATTAACATGAAATTATTTTTTATTTCATTTTTAAATAACGGTAAAAGTCTTAATCATATTGAACTGCAATGAACTGCTTTTGAGCCAGCTATTCGCTTGAAATAAAATATTGTAATGCAAATATCTCGAAAATGTTGTGTTTTATCGAAAGTGATATTCTTAAATGATCACTCTCAGTAATCTTCAATCTTCAAAAAAAGTAAATTAAAGTAAAAAGTAACGGAACTGTAGAGCACTTTTTGCGATATTGACATGAATTCCATTTGTTCAGTTAATATATAGAGGGCGCTAGTTACAGCCTACAGTCTCGTCATTTTACGTGATAATTGTTTTGTTAGCACCTCTCCATTACTCTTTTTATTCAAAAAAGTTATACTTAATTTCTTTCTATAAATTACATCGGTTTCGAGATATTTTACTTCAAGTAAATCGCTGGTTCAAAAACAGTTCATTAAGAATAAGTAGTCTATGCATGACAAATGAGATATTTTACCACGGAATTCCTTAGAACTCAACTTTAATTCTGCTGGAGTTCCTTTATACCGTACAACTTAATTCCACTGCGGTTTATCCCTCGATAAAATATGGGTTTTGTGTTCGTAATTATTTTCTCTTCCAATTTTTAACGGCTAATCTATTGTTTGTACTCAAATTAACAACTTAACTAATTACTGTTTGGGTGTTACATTTTTTTCACCATTCTGTGATAATCAACTTGATGTTTTATCATTTGCCACCAGCATATGATATTAATTGTTATTGTTATCTTTGCATAAAAATTCGAATTACCCTGTATAATTTATTATAACCAATATTAAAATATCGTCTTTTTTCCAGTTGTTCCCTCCCTGATAGGTCATTGTCGAATTATAACAAGTAGGTACTAACATGTATGTTTCTTTTTTTTATTATTAAACCAGCAAGACTATCGCATCAAATTCGAGCCATAAATTACGGCCTCTTGTAGTGAATGTTGGTTTATCCGGGAACTTAATTGAAGAAAGTTGGGTGGGTTATTTTATGGGCGGATTAATATTATAGTCTATTCAAGGGCATGCGAGAACACCTACCGAGTCTTCATGGGAGTCTTATCGGCATGATGATGTTGTTTACGCGACCAAACGTTCCAAGTCGATATTACATACGTATTGTTCTGATACGTCGTGTATAATTAGGATATCGTCGATAAAATCCGCAATTTTTATAAAATTAATTTATTGCCATTTTATTAACGAATTAACACCCTACGTCGCGTTAATTAATTTAATTAATGATTGTCATTTCTTTATTTAGGTATACAATGGCTTCGTGAAGTTCCTGCATGGGTCGTTTATGATAGGTGTAATATTTATGATGTTTTAAAATGCGATGTGTTGTAAAAATGTACGCTTTGGATAACCACATTTTCTATATTTTTGCATGGTATTTTGTTCCTCTTCAGCAGTTCCTTAAATTATGATGTTTTTCTGCTGCTACTGCTAGGATATTTATTCAAATACGGGTCCTAGGCTTGTGCGCTATTTGCGCGTCATATATTTGTTAATATTTTTAAAAGTAATTTATTCATTAAAGATATACAATCATCAATAGCTTGTGCGACAGTTTCGATCGCAACCAACGATAAAATAGTTAGCAAAGCTTGTATTATGAAAATGTTACACTCATTTTTTTCAGTTATTGAAAAACATTTCTAAACATGTATTAAGGTTTTTCTTCTTATTATTATTTTAAGGCTATGTCTTGTTTTTTTGAAAAACGCAAAAAACAAAACTCTCATACCAGCGCGTTGGTTGCCTTCCGGGAGGTCTATCTGGTCTCTCGTTCTTTCCTAGTTTTCCATACTATTGACCATGCCTCTCCATGCCCTTCGTCTAGTTCTGGCTCATCATACTATAACCTATTTGTTGTTTTATCTCTGGGAGACTTTAGTTTGTTTAAATATTGTCAAAGATCGTGCGTTCAATATGATCACATTCAATTTTCTTGCAACTGTTTGTGCAGTAGTTTTTGCCTGCCTGCAGTTTTGACTTCTTTTAGATTTCGTACACGATGCTCTCAAAATATATTTACTTAATATTTTTTAACATTAATGTTAATTTTGATAACCTATATATATATATGTATATATATATATATATATATATATATATATATATATATATATATATATATATATATATATATATATATATATATAGGTTATCAAAAAAATCAAATTTTTTTTTTCACGTATTGATTCACGGATGGAAAAATGTGATGACACTATATTCCGGAATATCATCCGTTCGCTTGTTGAACTCCGACTGGAATCCTGGAAACGCTCACAGTGTTCGAAGTGTTTTCGGAGCTCGAGCATTGAAGATGCCAAGTGAGATTTTGGCGAAACGTCTGTAGGATTCCAATCGGATGCAGGATTCCAGTCACAGTTCAACAAGCGAACGGATGATATCCCGGAATATAGTGTCATCATATATATATATATATATATATATATATATATATATATATATATATATATATATATATATATATATATATATATATATATATAATCAAAATCGTCATTACTTAAAAAATATTAGGTAAATGTTTTTTGAGCAAGAAAATCGGTGGTGATACCGAAGTTTTTAACAGTTTCATTCCGATTAACTAAATGTAACGACAACACGACTTTGTACATATAAAATGATCTAAACTCAATTCTAAATCAACTCCGTAAATTATGTAGAGCTATGCATAAGTTCTCGTAAGTAATTGTATATTCCATATGTTCTACCTCTAATCAAAGGCGTACCTACTGTTGTCGCATAGAACAATGCCGACGATAATTAGAGATGAAATGCTTCGATAAATCTGGGTGTATCTGTGGTTCTGTTTATTAAACTAGTTTACCAAGACGAATTCGAATGCATAAAGAGTTCCCATCGTCGCGTTGTTTAAATGTCTCGGATAAGATTGAGACTATAAACTGATTGAAAATAGTAAACTTCATTATATATAAAAATGTCCTAAAATATAAATTAATTTTTCCATGCTGTTATACGTCCCAGCTTATTTCAGATATTTCAAAAAAAAAAAAGAAAAAATATGTTGATATTGTTCTTTTTTTGCCATGGATATGGATATATATGCAATTAACGCATTCAGAGATAATAAGGAAGAAGGTGTCCAAAAATAGTTAGCCAAATGACGAATTGCTTTAAAGAACATGTTCGAAAAGATTTTTCTGATCGTTTACAAAGAAGAAAAAATTGAAGTTTTTGTAAACCATCTAACATCCTCGGGTATACTTTTATGCTATTATCAATTAGAATTATAAATAATGGGTGTTTTTTTTATGTATAGAACTTTAAGTTGGCATTACTGTTCAAGATGGCAACCGATTTAATAGCTGTCAAGTGATTTATTTTCACTTTGGTTTGGCAATTCATCATGAACAACGCTTGCAAATAGTGCAATTTTATTTCGAAAATAATGGTTCTGTGCGGAATACGTATCGCGCAGTACGTCCATTTTATCGTCGACAAAATCGTCCATCAGAGCAGTTAATTCGATTAACCATGGAACGTTTTCGCACCACGTTTACTCTTATTGATAACTCGCATCCCCAGAGACGCCGTACGGTGCCTACAGAAGAAGAATGTATTGCTGCTGTAGAGCGTAGCATTGAGGAAGACCCGAATGAGTCCATCCGCCATCCAGCACAGGAATTGGATCTGTGTCCATCCACTTTATGGAAGATTTTGCGGAAGGATCTTAGTTTACGTGCTTACAAAATCCAACTTGTGCAAGAATTAAAGCCAACAATCATCAAGTAAGGCTTAGATTCGTCGAATGGGCCCAAAACGAGATTGCCGTTGTACCCGATTTTCATAAGCGAATTTTGTTTAGCGATGAAGCGCACTTCTGGTTGAATGGCTACGTCAACAAACAAAACTGCCGCATTTGGAGCGAAGCTAATACTCAAGTGTATGTCGAAACACCGTTACATCCAGAAAAACTGACTGTTTGGTGCGCTTTATGGGCTGGTGGAATCATTGGTCCGTACTTCTTCAAAAACGATGATGGCCAGAACGTTACAATCAATAGTGATCGGTATAGAGCTATGATTACTAACTCTTTCATTCCTGAATTGAATAACCATTATGTTCAGGAGATGTGGTTTCAACAAGACGGCGCAACATGTCACACAGCTCGTGCCACAATCAATTTATTGAAAGATACGTTTGGTGACCGCCTAATTTCACGTTTTGGACCTGTGAATTGGCCTCCAAGATCTTGTGATTTAATACCACTAGACTACTTTCTGTGGGGCTATGTAAAGTCATTGGTCTATGCAGATAAGCCACAAACGCTCGCCCATTTGGAAGACAACATTCGCCGCGTTATTGCCGATATACGGCCACAAATGTTGGAAAAAGTCATCGAAAATTGGACGTCCAGATTGGACTACATCCGCGCCAGCCGTGGCGGTCATATGGAATGCCAAAAGATTATCTTTCAGATAAATAAAATTCATGTCAATCGAATAATCCATCGTTGTTTTATTGTAACTTAAAGTTCTATACATCGAAAAAAAAAACACCTTTTATAACATGGATGTTTTTAAAAACTATTTTGGTGTAATCATAAAACATCTTTTTATATTTGGTAAAACCATTGAGTAAGTGAGGAAGATAACTCCGGAAAGACAGTCCATCATGTCTTTAAAGAAGTGCAAAAGCTGTATCATCTCCTCTTGATGTTCTAATGATTGAGGGAAGATGATACAGCTTTTGCACTTCTTTAAAGAAGACTAGACTGACTGACTGAGATGCCGAATAATATTTTGTTGTTTATCATTTAATTTCGAATACTAATAAAAAGAGTACCTAATTCTATACAATGCAGATAATGTTAAAATTAAATTCTTTAATTTTTTACAAGTATTCTTGGGCACACTATTTTTAGTGTTTTTAAAAGTTGCTTTGTCACCCCTAAATGAGGGTTTGTTACTTTACATCTTTCGGAAATAGACTTTGGTGCTCTTGTTTAATTTGCTTAAATTTTTAAAACCTTGTTCCTAGAATGCTTGGTTTTCACTAACTCACCAATTACTACCAACATTTAAATTTTAAATGATTATGACTCGAAATTTCTTCCTACCTACGTAGTAAATCGATAGCATGTGGAGTGAAAAAGAAAAAGAATGTGGCATGTATCAAGGTTTTCAATATTCATAAGGGCAATAGATGTAACATAAATGCGTAAGGTTCAATGCATTCTTTGGGTGCGTGCCAAAACTTGCATCACCACACTAGTGTCCGGTCTGCTGACTATCAGCTGTTTTTCAGCTCCTGAGAAGTGATTAGTTGGAATAATTTGTTTTTCCTGTGGGCTAATTTGATATGGAGCTCGATTGTGCAACTTTTTAGTCAGCATTTTATATGCACTCCCCACACGTTGTTGTCCTGCTCTAGGTATAGATTAATGAAAGACTTATTTTTGGAATATTTAGGTATATGTGTTTACATTTGTTTTATTTTAATAAAAATATATAAATATTCTTCAAGCTTTGCAGCATTGTCTTTTTGCCCTGTCTGTGCCCTCATTCCACCAATAGGGGGAGCTCCTAGATCTATTCTAGCCTAGTTCAGGTATTTTAAAGTAGGGAATAGAAAAAAACTTTATAGTTATTATTATTACAATTATTTTTATTATTATCTGTCTACCTAGTATTAAAAAGTGGCACAGCGCACAGTATATACGTGAGAATTAAAATTAAAAGCATCGACGAATGGTTTATTTAGTGCGATGCCTAACTTGGTATTCTAATTGGGTTTTAATAAAATCGACCTTCGCATAAATCAAATACTTGCCGAAAATATTGACCGTTCAAAAGTTATTGCTATATTCTATTAAAATTCATAGGAATTTAGATTGGATTCAGATTTTAATGGCTTCTTAGGTGGCATAAGTTTAATTTACAAACGCGCGGATTTTGCCCCACCCGATCCTCACGTCTTAATAAGATTTTCTCGGAGGTCAATGATTGCCAAAGTGCGTGTTTGAAATTCAAGTACTATACTCAATGAATTTACCTATTACCGAATGGTGTAGCTCGAGGTTTAGCTTATATGTTTTTTTTGTCCAAGAAATCGTATTTTTTACTTGCTTTGTTTAAAAAGACATTTTTGCCGATTTTGATATAAACAACATTTAGTATAATCATAATCTCAATAGTTAAAATTCACGGGATTTTTTAGGACGCCACTGGAGTCAATTTTCTATTGGTTACACTGGAAAAAGCGGTTTGTTACTGCCAAGAAGCGTGTCAACTTTCATAAAAATTTTCTAAAATGTAGCTTCAAAAAAACATTTTTTTGTCTTATTTTAAAACTGAATTTTGCATTGACTGAAAGTAGGGCAACGCGACAGGTTGAAACGCATCATTTTTGTATCATTAAACTTTCATGTTTCTGTCGCCTCCATGCAAAATTCTAGTTAGAGCCCTTCTTCACGGATTCTGCGGACTCTTCGACTCCATGCCAGATGTCTGTGTCTACTAGTTAAAAATGATGACAACCCACTGTGTATATAACACAAAGTCTAGGTCTCAATCAGGACTATATGAACTATTGATGTCGTTTTTAACACCATCCCAAACATAATTGTCTGTGTCTATTGATTATGGGCAATAGAATCCCAGGACTATTTAAGTACAAGTACTAACACAAAGTTCTTGACTATTTGCTAAACGCTGCTGACTACTTATCTTGGTTAATGACAATACCAACACAAAACTGTGTAAGTACAAGAAATAACACAAAATCTGAACCGAGTGGACCATTGAATCCGTTTTTGACACCATGTCAAACGTAACAGTCTGTTTCTATTGATTATAAGCAATACAAATCCAGAACTGTATAAGTACAAGTAATAACACAAAGTTTTTGACTCCATGCTAAAAGTAGATGTGTAGGAATATTGGTTAATGGCATTGCCAATACAGAACTGCATAAGTATAAGAAATAACACAAAGTCTGGAAGTCAATCAGGAATGTGTGAAGCCGACGTAGCTGCTTCTGTGTATTGATTGTAGGCGATACCTACCCAGGCTGTATAAATACAAGTAATAACAAATAGTCTGAGCCTTAAACAGGACTGTATGAACCAGTGAATCCGTCTATTGGTTAATGCCAATATCAACCCAGGACCTTCGACAAGTCCTCTACTGATATCCTTATCAAAGCAAGCGGACCCTAATAAACTTTCTATGTTTTTAAATTTGAAGCAGCAAACTTTTAGTCCCTTTTTTGCCAAATTGTGCCCAGGAACTCTAATTACCAAAAGTTTCATCTTTCTCTATGAAATGAAGTTAGGAAAAAAAACTTTAGTAGTATGTTTTATTGTAAATTTTCGTTAAGCTGTCTATATCGCAAAAGACGATCATAACAATTAAATCCTCATTAATAGGAATTAGCGACTAGTAGTTCCTGAGTCAGACAACGCCGCCATTATTGAAACAGCTGCTGCCAGTTTAACACATCAACATAAAGCTAAGGAAGATGAACATAGAACCAAAAATATTAGCTTCCAATTTCACTTTCAATTATCTTCAATTTCTTCATTTCACATAGATGAGAACTATCTAAAAAAGTGTTTTTAAAATTTATATGCAGTTATATACGTTTCGTAAAATGGTTTCAACCATTATTTTAATAAAATTAGAAGTAAACAAATTAAATACGTTGAACGCTAGGTAGGTATCTGTTACACTATCGTTGTTCATGATCTTTCGAAGGTTTGCACCAACTCTTCTCAATTCCCGCTAAAATTTAACCATTCCTGAAATAAACTCTGTTATTATCTCTTCAAATTTTGCTGTTGATTTTCTGTTAGATTTATTGTAATACTTTTGAAGTGATTTGTTTAGTTTTCAGAAAACAAATATATTTTATTCTCTATTTTCTGATAAATTTGAATGAATGAATTGCAACGGAACGGCTGGAACTCGCTGTTCAATCAACTAGCGGAGTAAAATTTTGACTTCCAAAAGCCGCACGGTAAATTACGAAAGGATTCGTGCCGAAGCATTACCGCCGCATTAGTCTTAATAATACCAAAGTGTGTCTCGCGAATTGCTATATTTCGAAATTTTTCGTTAAAGCACGTACTTATTAAGTCATTATTTTCGAACCAGGGAGGAAAATTAAACAGTTGGAGTAAGACGTATTTCATGTTAACTTCGAGCGCGATGATACGGGTAATTTGAAAATGTCTGTTATTTGCTTCCCTAGAACAGAAAGAAATTATTGCCTAATTGATTAAACTGCCAAACCATTTGCGCCAAGTAACGTTTTAATGGTATAGTGTAATAAAATTGCTTGCACTCTTGGTTCGGAGATTGCTATTTCACATAAAAATGTCTTCATACTGGGTGTCTCAAAATTTAATACGAAGATTTTGAAGCCAAGGGATAGCGTTCTACCTATGAATTGCACGGCGTTCTACAGGGCTCCGCTTTTCATCATTTATCGTCTGCTCAACATCAACGAATGCTCACTGAAAATATCGATTCAGTTACAAATGTTCTACAACAGTGATTTTACTACAAATAATTTACTACTAAAAACTCGAAAAAACTACTTTCTCCAGTAACAAGGTTCCTTATCAACACAGCATTAGATTGATAAGATTGATGAAACACTATCTCGGGTTTCATTCTTAGGTATTGTCTGACGCCGGCGATCCTCAGAGTAGCGTACTTTGGGTTGATGGACAGCTTGTTATCTTATGGAATAGTGCTTTGGGGCACGGTTAGATATTCAGAAAAGGCTTTCCCATGGCAAAAAAAAACCTTGTTTAATCTGTGTGTTTGCACCTTGTGGGTCAATTTTCAGCTTGCACATTTCTTCTATACACTACATTCTATATACATGTAATAATCTGTTTTACATGAGTACCAACAGATATGACTGGGTAAGTTAATACGAGTGGCACTGGTTGCTCCAGAGTGATGTTTTTGTAAACTAATCAGATTAGTCTTAGTCTAATTTTAAGAATCAACCCCTGAAAATAATTTAGAATGAAAATAAACGGCTTTTTTTACTGAGAAAGCATTTTACAACACTAATACATAGTTCGCACTACTCAGGTATACAAATCTGTTTAACTATATTTGAACGAAGTTTGCGTTTCGCTCCTATTATAGGAGTATTTATGCATAATATACAAACTAGATATATTAACATAGTTTATATTATTGTCTCCATGTTTTGTTCTTTGCTTTGTTATTTTGACCATTTGTTGTTTTTTAACTTATCTGAATGGTTAAAATTTTATTCTATTATGTTAGGTTATTTTGACAAAATGGCAAGCTTTTTTGTAGTCATAAAATTGTTCATTGGAGTGGCATCGCGTTTATCTTTTTACGTTTTTTGGGTCCAGATTCATTAAAAAAAAAAAAAATAACTGGTCCCGATTTAATAAAATTTAATAAAACTAAAGAATAAATAGAACATCATAGATGACCCGAAATAAGTATGCCCAGTTTTATTAAAATCATTTTTAATGTTTTTCGCAACGTCCAGAAATCTGCAGGCAAGACATCTCCTTTTTGATTGCTTCATCTAAAGAAATGAAATAATTCTTTGATAAATCAGTAGCGTATCGTGACTTTACTTCTAATACCTATAACAGATTGAATAATTTTATGGCGACAAATATGTTTTCCCAGATTTGTCAAAATCGAGCAAAATGTTTTTGAATTACTAATAAATACCACTTCCTTCTGTAAATTTTTACACCCTGTATTTCGAAAATTAATTGAGTTATAGACCGAAACACGTCAAAACTTGTAAAATTAGGACTACTGACTAGACATCAAGAGCGAGCTTTGTTATTGGGTTCTACGAGGGCAGCGCCAAAATTTGCCGGCCTGAATACGAAAGAAACAAAGTAGAGAAACAATTTTTTATTATTTTTCAATATAATCCCCCTTAACTTCAATACACTTATTACATCTCTTTATTAACAACTCAATCCCTTTGAAAAAATATTCTTTTGGTTTGTCTGCAAAATGAGCTAAAATAGCCTCTTTTAACTCAACTTCGTCGTTAAACCGCAGTCCACGTAAGCCCTTTTTCAAATATCCAAACCAATAATAGTCGCTGGGGACCTTATCTCGACTATAGGGAGGATGATCTATCTGTTGGAACCCACACTCTAAAATGGCAGCTTGTGCAACACCAGCAGTATGGACAGGTGCATTATCGTGCAAAAGACGCAGGCCTCTGGTCAGTTTTCCGCGACGGTTTACACGTATGCAGTCTCGCAATTTATGTAATAATGTTGCGTAATATTTACCATTGACAGTGGTATTAGTCTCTTTAAAATCTATCAAAAGAATTCCTTCACAATCCCAAAAGATCGTGGCCATCACCTTTTTTGTTGACTAGCAGACTCTGAATTTTCTTGTAGGTGCTTCCACCCTTACGACGCCACTCCATTGGGTCTTTTTTCGATAGAGGGTCATAATTGAGAACTATAGTTTCATCTCCCGTCACAATAGTTTCTATCACAGGCTTCGGTTCCAACCCACAGAGTTCCAAAAAAGACCGCGCACACTCGACACGGCGTTGTCTTTGAATAGCCGAAAGGTTTTCAGGAACCCATTTTGCACTAACCTTAGGCATACCTAAATGATCATGCAGGATTCTACCAACACTTGTATCAGAAAGCTTAGTAATTTCTGAGATTTCCTTGACCTTTAAACGTCGATCACTCAATACCACCTCTTCCACAATCGCAACAATATCTTCCGTTATCCGGTCGATCAGTTCTTGAATCATCTTCAAGGGACTCCTGCCCGTTCAAAAACATTTTGCCCTTTCTTTCACTACAGAATATAAAGGAGAACTTTGGCCGTACACACCATCCAGCCTTTCTTTAATAATTTTAGGTGCTAACCCTTCTTTTGTCAAAAACTTTATGACTGCTCTATACTCAATTTGCATTATTTGCGACATTTTTTCGGACGCGTCTTGTTTAAAATGCTGTCAGTAGAAAACTATTTGACGCAATACTTCAATTTTTTTTTTTGCAGTCTACCAAGGTATAATTTTTAAAAAAGTCAAAGTTTTATAGTGTTACTGGAACTGCATCTATGTCAGACTGGGAAATTTTGGCGCTAACCTCGTACATTACCAAAATATGAAAAAGTTTTAATTTGCCCTTTTGGAATGTTTCATGTCAATAAATTGTTAATTTCGAATTTTATGTGTTAATTTTGAGAACTTTTTATTTATTCGCATTTTTTTTTTCAGGTAAACGATCCTGTTTTCACTTATCCGTTTGGGGATTTATGTAAGTAGACATTTTTCTTTATTGCGAACGTCGGTGATCAATCCAGGCATTCTAATTTAGTTTATGGTAATCGTCTCATGATCTTAGCATAGCTAAACCTAACAAACAGCACATGGGAGGTGGAATCATTGCACCTGATCGACGATTGTTTCTGTCTGGTTCCAATAAATGTACTGTATTAGCGTGTCATGTCGAACGCTGATTGCTGCTTTTTTTTTCTGGAGGATGTTTTCTATGTTCGGTAAATCTTCTGCTTCTTCAGAGTTAGGTAGTAGGTACTTTTTCTTGTTACGCTCGAAGATTGGGAATAGAGAATTTCTGTGAGCACTATTAATCAGTAAACTCAGTCTTATTGCAGCAAACCAGTTTTTTCCAGTTAATTTTTGTCTCAATTTATTCTCGAAGTATTTGGACAACTTTCGATTTGTTTAGTTTGATTCAACCAGCGCGTTGGAGAACTTCCTCTTGGTCGTTTGCCATTGATCTCTCCCTCCAGTCTGTGTTTAATTTCATCGTCACAACCGTCTTAGTTTGTAATAAGTAATAAATTTCTCGATTACTTCAAAACCATGCATCTGCCTAACATTTACGGTCTAATATCGTATTTTTGTGTATTCTTTGTTTTGTCTTCTGCAATATCGAGGTATATCAAAGGTTAGTAATTCTTTTTGCTCTTATAGTTAATTAACCTTGCTAGACTTACAGAATTTTGCTCATTAATATAATCGCCGTATACACTCAGGTGCAAAAAGAATGAAAATATTTAGTCCTATAAATTTTTTATAAAACTTTGGATGCAATGTTTTTTGAGTTAATTGAATGGTTGCTTCAAGAGCTTAGTTTTGAAACACCCTCTGGAATACCGCAAGAATAAGAACCATTCATTTTCTACAGCTTCTTTTGTGGTGCATGTCTTTATGTGCGTACCAATTCAATTTCAACTAACCTAAAGAAAAGTTTTTTCAGAACACCCTTAACCTAAAATTTTATACTGCCACCTTTGGCTCTAATAACTGCATACGGCTATCCATAATGTCAATTATGTTACGAATAGCGCTTTGAGGAATATTTTGCTTTGCTTGCCTAGTATATCTCACACATGCTCTATGGGGTTGAAATCAGGGGAACATTCACAGGGCAGATTTCAATTTCCGTCAGGTATTGTGTGACGTGTCTTGCTATATCTTGCTATATAGTGCCGCCCAATATCTTGCATGATAAACTCACTGCCGACAATTATATATAATATCTATTATATAACATATCGGTGAGCAGTCAACGATCCAGCGACGATAACCAAGTCAGTGAGAGCCTCTTGAGTTATTTCTCCCCACTCCATTACTGATCCTCATCCATCATTCATACAGGGAATGAATGTGCACTTTGCAAATCTTTCTCCGGTTCTTTTCTATAGCCTTTTTCTTCCATTTCCAATTGAACTGTTCAATGGCAAACTGTAGCCTAGCTACTCTGTGATGCCGAAGCAGTTATAGTCCAATTGGCTGCCAGTTTTAATCTTCTCCTATATCTTCGACAAACTGTCCACACACTAATGATTCTACCTCTGACGTCTTGGAGTTGATTTCTTGCCGGTAGATATGTTAAATGGCGGACCCGTTCAAATGGAAACAATTTTCCGAAAACGTTCGATTACCCTTCTTCCAGTATATTCGTAACTACCTCCATCTGCAACAAGTGCAACAGTTTTTGCGCAATTCTCGGAACTTAAAATTATGACAGAAGTAAAGAACATATGGCGTGAAAAATTAAACTGACAATAGGACAACAAGGAGCAAAACATCCGCGTAAAAAATAAGTTTCTTTTAAAGTAGTGACATGTTTATTTTGCTCTTAAAAAATGAACCAACGCACATAAAGACACGACTATAGTATATTATGCCACAAGTACGGTAAACGGCATTTGACTAAAAAACGAGTTGAAAAGTTTACCGAACGTCTTGCATACTATGCTTTTTCTACGACCGTTAGTTTTTGGGTACATTTTCGCAAAACAACACGAATGACCGTCAGAACTGACAAACGTCAAAATTCAAAGCGTCCGAAAACATCGGATTGCTCCCAAATCCGTGCGGTAAAATCACAGAAATGTTCGAAGTGGCTCGGATTCGTGGGAAACGAAACTGACGTGACTAAAGTGACGCTTCCCGCACGCTAGATCGGAGGGTAATTAGGTATTTTACAGACGGGAGTAGAAAAAATAATTTAGGTACTTTTTCGACAGCCCAATGCCCAATTTGAAATGTAAAGGAACTTCTGTTGTTATTTATATAGAACATTCGCACAATTTTAAGGCCTGTAGCTGTGGTCAAACGATCCATTTTGGAACATAAGAATCTCAAATTGGAACACTCCCTATTTGTACCATGAATGCTGTTTGTGCACATTTAACTATCAAATGTATTAACAAAATTTGCACTGGGGAAACATGTATCGCATCGCTTAAGCGTTTGCTTTCAAGTTCGATAAGCCTCTTTGGAAAGAACTGAAATTTGTAAAAGCTTATCAGGAATTCTTGCAAATACCCGCATGTCGCAACCCGTCCTAGTAAGAAGGCTAAAATAATACCCCCAGTCAAACGTTAAAACGTCTTCATTACAAATCCAGAAAGGCTTCATTTAAATGCAGAAAAATAATTAAACATGCATTGGTATGTAAATTAAGTGCGCCGTCCGCGCAATTAATGTAATTAAAATTAATTCTAAAACACCTTAACTACCGCTGCCTTTAATTATGTGTCAACAACTTATTCTTAATTATATCATATATTTGAATAGCGCAACGTGTGGAATACGAGCTGTTCGAGAGAGAAAAAATTCGAGAGTGTAAATCAGACTTCTGGTGCGAATCTTTGCTTGCCTAAATTTGATAAGCAGTATATACAGTAGCCAGAAAAAGTCTAGGCACATTTTTTTTTTTTGAAAATTGTTTATCACACGGTTTGAATTTTGAAGTTTCTCAGTTCTGACGGTCATGCCAGTGAATGTATTTTTGTTTTTTTGCAAATATGTACCCAAAAACTAATTGTCCTAGAAAAAGTACAGTACGCAAGACGTAAACTTTTGAAGTCACTCGTTTATTAAGCACTCGCTGCGCTTGTGCCAAATAAACTCGTGACTCGAACGCCGTTAACCACACTTATTTCATATTATATACCATTATGTTTTTCTCCACACTGATGCCGTTCGATTTAAACATTGGTAAACAACATTAGTTTTCGTGGACGTCCTGACCGAATTTTATTTTCAATTCTGTTTTCATTTTTGTATCTCAGGATACTATATTTCTTACTGGCGATCTACTCATACCCATTATTTTCCCAAATTGGCCATAAAACTTTTTTTTCGTCACATTTTGGGTACTATTATTTAACTATTGAAAGTACTTCTATTATACCACAACTGCAAAACTAGTGATTCGACATTTTAGAACCCATGCTTTTTTGTGTGTTTATATTTTTATATAATTCGTAATAGTTTATTAGTTTCCAGAAAAATTTTGTGCTTTGCTATTATTAAATTCTTATAATGTTGAACTTTTGTAGTATTTTATTTTCTTTTATTTAATGGTCCTCGACTTTTGCTGGATACTATGTTAATAACTGACGATCAAATATGCCCCTCTCTGATTCAAATCAGTGCAGTTTTAATCTTAGATCGTTATTATTTTCGATTTTTGTCAATGCCTGTCTGGCTTTGCCCAGATTTGGGCGTGATCTTCGATTCGTAGCTTTCGTATGTGCAACACATTGATATTATAATTAAATCTTCCCTTAAAACTCTTGAATTCATTATTGGAAACTGCTCATTAGTTGGTTAAACTCGAATACGATCTATAATCTCATATTCGGACTCCTGCGTGTTCAAAGACGATTTGTAAAGTTTCTTGTTTTTAGAATAGATGGTATCTACCTGCAAAATAGTTGTTTGATGGTGATGTTTTGCAAAGCAGGATTAATCTTCAATTAATTATTAATAATTGTATTGCATAAATTTTATTACTGGTACAATCGGGGTACTTGCTTATATATTTTAGGCTCTATACTTTTCCTTTTTTGTTTTCTTCTTTTTCTTGTTTATACTCTGTTATTTTGGTTAGTTTAACTGCAAAACTAACAAATAATTTTAAATTCTGACACAAATTTGTCAAAATAAAATCAATTTAACAGATTTTATTTCAAATTCCATCTTTTAACATTTTTAACATTAACCAAAATTTTTAATTTTTAAGCGAAACACAAATTTTATGTTTGTTCCAACGATATTTTCTGTATCCCACTTTCTCGTTCAATCATAAAATTCGCTCTGTACATTTGGTTTAATATTTCTGCAATAAAGTCTTCTTGAATTTACAAGTATAGTCCGAGATTTGTTGGGTGGATCTGCAGCTTGCAACAACTGCCTGAAGCACGTTTATTTGATTTTCTTCATTACATACTGTTTGAAGATGTTAATTCCTACTGTATTTACACCTTGTCTATTAGAAATGAGTTAAAATCCTACTAATAATTGAACAGTAAATTTATTTATCTGGATGTTGTCCATTGAAGATATCTGCTGCTTCACGCATTGGTTTATAATTATCTCCACATATTGCAACTAACTCTGCTTCCTCAGATATCATAGATATCCATGATTATTTTTGTAGGATTTTATGTTCATCAATTGATAATTATTTATACCTACAGTTTTCTATCAAAAATTAAAAATATAAATTTTGCTAATAAAAAAAAAATTCTATAAAATTTGTAACTGTTATTAAATATTGTTGCAATAAACATAATATTTGTGTTTCGCTAAAAATTGAAGATCTTAGTTAATTTTACATATAAGATGGAATTGGAGCCAAAAATTTGCTATATTAATTTGATCTTAAATCATTTGTGTCAGGACCTAACCAAAAATAACCAATTCTTTGAAGAAATCCTGACTGAAGACAAACTAAATTTAACACACTTGCAGAGATTAAGCAAGTGAGTACACCTTTAAAGAATGCCATACCTTCAGATCAGAAAAATATCTGTAGCACTTGTAAAATACAGAAGCATGCTCTAAAGGTTCCAGAAATGTCAGAAGAATGGAAAATGTCTTACTTGTCAACCATACACAAAAAGGGAAACAAAAGCAATTGCGAGAATTATCGGCGTTACAAGTTGCATTGTCTGTATGGAAAAATTGTAAAGAACAGAATAGAAACGGAATTTGCTGATATGGAGCCGGAAGGATATGCATATGAATATATTATAAGGAAATTATTAATATTTTCGAAAAACTTTTTTTCAACTTAGTAGGCCCTGTTTTGATATTAAATAATATCGTTTTGCTCAATTTTTTGAAAAAAGGGTACTTTTGTGGAATTTTTGTATTTTTTGTCCTATCCTGTTTGCTGTTTCACATGCAAATATTTTAGGCGCACCTAATATTATTATGGAACCTGCACCAACTTTTTTTTTAGTAGTTTAATTGTGCAGTCAGTAAAGGAAACTTCATATATTATTATTGCATTGTAACTGATGCTTACTGTTGGAGCCCACAGCCCATTATTGCCATTATTATTTTTAGTTCTTGCATAGTTATGGTATTAAGATTATTAATGTTTTCAGAGAGAAACCCTGTTATTAACTAGTTGGCCCTGTATGTGAAAATATAATTTTAGTCTTCCATTTTTTATTGGCATATTCTTTGCTCGCAAGTTCAATGCACGACTCATACGTAAGGCAGCATTTATGTTACAGTCGGCTGCACTTGTATGTCAATGTTTGGTAGAAAATGTTTAATGATAGAAAACTAATATTACAATTTATATAACCGATATAACCTATATCGGTCAAAGAAACGACAGGCTTGCGTCTGAATCGAACGCAATGACAAATGACAAGGCCGTTTCGGATCGTGCACGGTAATACCAGTCCCGGTCTCGGGGTGTGAACGGTGACCGCGGGTGGCCTCAGTTCGCCCACCTACTGGCTGTCAGATGGTACCTTGAATGAGTTAAGAAGAAGCGTATCTTCGAGACGGGCTATTAGACACCCATAAAACCAAGTGGTTCGAACCGCACAACTTCGATACAAATCGAATCAATTCTTGTTTTTTCGATTTTCAAACGATATGTTCATTAAATTAAAAAGGATGCGTCTAGACGAGTCCTGTGTATCGGGAATATCACAATTATGTTAATGGTTTGCATATTACGTTACATTAAATAGGGAAGTTTTAGAGCAAATTTAGTGCACCTGATAAAGTATTATGTGTTTGAAGTAATAAAAAACTTCATCTTGAAAAAGTTTTGTATAATTGTGATGTTGGTATTAGTCTGAGGCCGCGTGCATGGAGTATGGACCTTGAATAAAAATATCTAATATCTAATATATTTCTAAACAAAACAGAGTCAAACATATAACTAAATAAAAAAAAAGAATATTTCCCCTTTTGTCGCATCCTTGATGCGAGACCATGACATTCAATGCCATTGTCTTGATCAGTTTTCGGTCTTTTATTTTCAGCTGCTTCTGTTTCAATGGTTCTCTTTCTTGGCGGCATTAGGATAATTCTGCATGCATCTTTCCAATTCCACTTTGTATCTCGAAGACTTCTTTTTTGTGATTTGGAAGATTTTTTTTGTTCAAGTAGCTATTTTTTTTTAATGTGAGGTTTTTAAATGAGTTCTTTCCAAATCTGGGCCTTGCCTCACATGCAGACCCAGAGGTTTTCCATAATCTCAACAGTCGCCATCTAAAAGAATCTCTGTATTAAAATTTAGTGATGTTTGCTGAAACTTCAATCAAAGAAGGCAATTTTCAATAACAGTGTAAAGCGTTTTAACATTTACAGAAATTTAAATATATGTCAAACATCAACCGAAATTTTGGGATAGTGCTGCAATTTCAGTGAGAAAAATTTTAATTGTATCTAAAGGATAGGACCACTCGTTTTGTAAAAATATCAATATATCCCATATTAGGAGCGGGGCTCGTATTAGGAGCCTCAACTCTACTAAGACTTAAAGAAAAACAATTTAAAAAAGATAATTTCTTATAGAAAACAAGAAGAAAATGATAATGGACAAGATATGCAAAATTAGCGTGAAAATACCAAAGAATCTTTTTTTCTTTAGTTTCTCATTAAGTGAATTTTTAACATATTTTGCAAATCTGAATTTGGTTGTACGCAAATCACTTCCCTTTCAGACAGAGTGAGGTTGCTGAAGGATATTCAGCGATTTAAATCTTACTGCGAAAATAATGGGAGTTTTATAAACTTCCAATAACGTCGTATTATGTCTTTCACTAGAAATCGAGCACCTATTCGCTTCAACTGCTCTATCAGTACAGTGAAAAAAGTCACAAGTCTTGGATGAGAAGCTAATATTTCTTTCAATCTCAACACAATATTAACACCATCATACATCTAGTTTTCCAGAGCCCCTGAGCGTATGTCATAATGTATCTATGCAGTAAATAAAATAAAAAAAATAAAATTTTCTGGCATGAAATATTAGCAAGAACATCATTTAATGTAACACCTTGATACTTTCGAATCAAGCCCATTAACACCAATAATTCTTAAAATTCACCCCTGCTTCGAACGCTGACAGCTGCAAATCGTTACTGATCAGATCCGGACTTGTTCACTTTCACACCAAATTACCCAAAGAAGGCACTTACCATTAGACTCTTGGGTCGCCATTCACCATCTGATTTGTATTATTTGTATTTTTCTCTATTCATAAGATTTTCTTTGGATTTTTTCTTTTGTTGATAGCAAAACGTCGCATTATGTTATACTATCTTATTTGTGACACAAAGAGCAATTAAATAAATTAACATCGGTGAGTTCAACTCGATTTTTAGTAAATTTTTCAGTTTGTATATTACTTGAATTTAAGCTAAGACAGTGAGAGTGAGAGATTTGTTCTAGATTCTTTAAGTTTATTTTGCCATCGACGTCAGCAACATAAAAATGCGTAGAACAATATCTTAAATGATTCACCAAGTGTAAGGTCTAAATTAACAAAAACAGAGGTCCGAGAACAGGTCCTTGTGGAACTTCATATATCATAACTATTACTTCCGAGACATTTCCATTAGGGCAACCCTTCTACTGTATATCTAATAGTTTGATAGCGTTGACAACCATTAGTAAAAAGTATAGGAATTCTTCAATATCTCCAAAATTGCCAAAGCTGGAGCTATAAAATTCAATACTTGGGGGTTTTTGAACATGCCTACTTCAAAAATGCAGTGTTGTCAGATGTCCCACTTTTACGTTACACATAATAATTTTATTGTTTTAAATGAAATGGCCTATTTTTTTTTTGGAAATGAAGTTAGAAGTGTAAAAAGTCACCAGAATTATGAATATCATCACGAAATCTGACAACGTTGCAGTTGGAATTTTTGAATTCTACATGTTTAAAAATCTGCACGTATTAAATTTCATCGTTCCAGCAGTTCTGGTACTTTTTACTAACCCGGTATATCATATGGTTTCTTGAAAATCCATTTTTCAGGCTTAAAAATTAACTTATCCTAAGTAATAGTAGGTAAAGATCGTCAACAGAACGGTGGCGAACTAGTAGCGTTAATATTGCCATGAGCTGAGTAAAATAATAGTAGCATTCTACAGACTAATTAGAATTGCATAGTTAAAATATTTCGATGGAACGCTCGGCAATGAACCGTACGGCATAGTAATGGGCGGGACGACTAATAAATATTACATGGAGAACAGGTATAGAGCTTCGGTATATTACCCGCGAATTTAATCAAACAACGGTCCCAAAAACACTCGCGATTTCTTAAAAATTGCATTACACACCTACATACGTAATCTGAAGATTTCGGTTTCAGTGAAACGCGGCGATAAAAATACAAGCGAGGCGAAACGACTTCGCGCCGCGAAAGGTAATTTCCATTCGAGACAGACTCATTCCTTTCACGTAAAAAAGAAATTCTGAAATGACCGTCTCGGCTATATCTCACAGATTCTTCACACATATAAGGCTACATATTCCTTAGATGCGGTACGCCGATAACAATAAGACGCTTCTGCTTCGGCCGTCACAAAAAACACATTGACCTGTTCTGGTTATAATAAAAGAATTACTCGGGAGGTTACTGATCTCCACGCGCGAGCCTTTAAGTTATGTATTTGATACAAAATCTTCACTTTGTCGCCAGGTGCTACGCACTTATGGCACTTACTAGCTTCACCGGCCACTACTGTTGTGATTTTATTATCCTGTGTACGCAAAGAGTTTATAAGGAACCTTGGCAAAATACGTGAAGTTTTTATACTTGTTGGGGTACCTATATTTAAGTATATTTCATTATTTTTCCATATTAACATTTTAATAACATTCACCAAACTTAATCTCATTTTGCTTATTCTCAATTGGTTCACCGCGTAACGCTTGGGTCGCGAAAAGTGTTTTCGGCGTCCCTGGGGACTCGTAACCGTTAACAGCAGAGTTTGTGATCCCATTTTGCTGATCAAAACGGGCCGGCCGTGTCCACACAACCCAGCACGCAAGCAAAAATGAAAAACTCTCCATTTCGTACAGTCCATTTATCTCCCTAAAGAGCCCTTTTGATAACAATATTAGTGCAACCAGAACGTTTCCTTTACTTTATCTGTACAACCTATGGTGACGCTTTTTAGAAAAGTTCTATCGCGTTCTTAGAAACCGTATTATAAGACTTTTATACTCTTGGGTTTTATAGCTTACTTCGGAAACTCTTTTAAATATTAAATATTCTACAGTCACTGTGATACTTATAAAATGTTATAAAATTAATAGCCACGTAACAAATTTCTTCGTGAAGAATTTATTTGTCTTAAATAGAAAACACTATAAATATATACAAAAATATAAAAATGTAGGTTAAGTTTCTACAAAAGGATGAATTAATTCAAAAAAGTGAAAACATTCCTTAAACAAAAAGGAGCTCTTAGGAACGGAACACCGGATTCAATGCCTAATAAAAATATGAAACAGTGCACGTAGGTAGATATTATTTTGTTTTCTATTTGCAATAATAGGATAGAAATAAACGATAATACTGTTTTCTTTTAGAATATGGCAAAATTATTAGGATCGGCGAGCAAGAGTGCTTGGGTTATGAAACCTTTAAATACTTAAAAAACCATAAGAATCTCAAAATCATCTTAACTTTTATTGTAATACCAATATTGCTATAAGACA
Organism: Cylas formicarius; assembly: GCF_029955315.1. Taxonomy (NCBI): domain Eukaryota; kingdom Metazoa; phylum Arthropoda; class Insecta; order Coleoptera; family Brentidae; genus Cylas; species Cylas formicarius. The sequence goes on along the minus strand of NW_026844319.1, from coordinate 13,488,423 downwards.
CACCTAGGTTAGTGTTTTAAAAGGGTCCAGTTAATTACCTGATTTTTTTAGAATTGACATATATGCCTACTCAAAACAAGAAGAGCATCGCATTTTAGGCAATATAATTGACATTTGGAGACATATTTCATAAAAAATATCCTATTATAATATTTTCTGCACTTTATCCGCAAGAAAAAATGCTTATTGACATTTACCAAAATTATTTTTTAATGTGACCAAAACGTGGGTGCTTTGGTTTTAGTCGTAGTAGTAAGAGAGTAAGAAAATAAATCGCTGTCAAACGACCAAAAAAATATGCAGAAACTGTTTTCTAATAATAGTAATACTTCCGTAAGCTCTTTTCCATGTTCAAATAAAAACTATAAACTTCATTTTCGCGCCATATTTGTAACCATATAGATCTCCCTAAATGACTTTATTCACTTATAACTCAATGTTTATTTTATAAGCCACCTTTTATTTTCAACAAGGAACTACCCCTTAAGTTTTTCGCATTTGTTTTGAGACACTCCTTACTAGGTATTTTTTAATAAGTGCCTGATATTGACCAGGAAGCCTTTAACAATTTTTAAGAAAAAAAAATTAATAGAAACAACAGTTTGGAAGGATGTTTGATATATAGGTTGATATAGGGGAAGAAAATAAAAGACCAAAAGGAGCGATAAAACGTTTTACTTAATTTCAATTGTCCGAAAGCCATTTTTTAGATTGATTTTGCTTTAATAAAAAACAAGTATTATATAAATTTTACGGTGTATACTCGTAAAACGATCAGTCAATGTCAGACAAATCATGAGTTAGATAAGACATTTGTACACTAACTTGTTTTTTTTTTGTTTTTCATCTTAAATAATAGAGCAGAGAAAACGATGATACTTTGATCTTTTAGAATGAGACAAAATTCCTTGGATCGGTGGGCAAAGGTGGCTGGGTCATCAAATATTTAAATACTTGCAAAAACATAAATATTCCAAATTCATTTTAGCTTATATTGCTATCCATAGAAAAGTATTTTTAGCAATTTATAATTTATTTATTTATTTTTACCATTTTAAGCAACAAAATATTATGCATTTTAAATGCAAAAAAGAATCTTGAAACATAGTTTTAATATTTACTTTCCATTTAGCAAGATTACGTTTTAAATTGCTCCAAAGGACTGTGATTTGGTTTTAGGTAGATCCAATAAAATTCAGTAGTAGTAAGAAGATTTAAGAGTTGTTAGAGTAATACTTAACATTGCTGGTCCAACGTCAGAAAAATATGCCGAATGTGTTTTTATAATAGTATTGGTTCCATAAATTTTTATTGTTCTGTCTCTTTTCTTTTTTAAGATAAACAATGAAAACATTATTCTCCTGCAACATTTGTAACACGATATGCGCTAACTGACTCAAAGTTTATATAACGAACCACCCTTTATTTTGAACAAGGAATCAACCCTTAAATTATAATACAATAACAAAAAATACATAATACAAAACTAAAAAAGACAAAAGAAATAAACAAAGATATATAGCTTGTTATAACGCAAGAAATGAAACCACCAAAAAGAGAGACAAAATCTCCTACTAATTCTTACTAACCATTTGGGATGTGTGGGTTTGTCAGTAATTGCTTTTATTTTAATAAAAAAATATTTAAACCCTAATATTAGATACAAAATAACAATACCACTATTTCAGCTATTTTATCGTACATGAAAATGGTTTTTATTTTTTCAGAAAAAGATAAAATTTAATCCAAAATCATCGGGACTTTCGAAAATAATGTTTATTCCTACTAACTAACCCATTTACGGATGCCACTAGCCAAATTTATATTTAGCTCCAAAAAATATCCCCAAATGTAAACCAATATTAAAATTACGTGAAAGAAACAATTTCGTCCGACCATTTGAAATAAATATCTAATATTTTTGAAAATACACTATGCATAGTAAAGTGTTTTTGTTCTCGTTCAGTTTTCTAGTACCCAGGCGTTGCAAAATTTGTAATGCAATTCATACCTTCAAATATTTAACATCAAATAAATTTCCGCTTAAACAGAAACAGACCAAATAACCGATGATCCCAGGGCGTCCTCCTAAATCAACACTCATATATCTCATAATAGAGGTGATAAATATATTCAGAAACACGTACGATAGCCGGCCCGAGTGGGTATCTTATTATTTGTTGCTCCCCTAAGGGTCTTGTTTATGTTCGCCTTTTTTACTTTGTTTGTATTGTAATGATAAACCCATATTTCTCGTTTGGAGTTCTCGTTATTTACACAATTTACCGAGTTGAACCGAATAAGGCTTGGTCAGGGAAAACTATAACTCGCCCTGAAGTGAACGATTGGACAGGAATATGAGCAATTAGATATTCATTACTCGCGAGTAACTTAATAGAATGGAAAGAAACTGCAAAGATCGGAGAAGAGATAAGCGTAGAAGCAGTCGTAATGTGGAGCGTTCTTTTTTAATATTTCTGCCAGACATTCTTGACTTCGTTAAACAAAACGGGGGACGTGGTCAGGCAATCGATGCCACCAACGAACTTCTTATTCTGCTCTATACTGATGAGACTGATATTAGATGCAAGCAAAAAACTCTTGTCACGATATTTAAAATGTATCTAAGTTACCGATAGACTCCCAAGGCAGTGTTTCCATCACCAATTAAAATTGGCGGATACTACCGACATATGGAACTCGTATTTTCCTGTCTGCTGCAAAATCATAGTCCAAGCACTCTAAAACGCACTTTGCCTAACATGCTTATAAAATACAAATAAATTTGCTTTCAGGCTGATCTTGACTTCGCTCGAAATTCTCACTACACGATGTGTTACAATAGTTTAATTTTCCAAAATACCTTAGCTCTAATTTACCACTCCACACAACCAGGATTCTACTTCAACTTAGACCAACGACCATAAAATTTCCGTATAAAGATAAAGTAATCTCCACGAAAATGTTTCGATGTCATCTTTATAACGAAGTTAGAATTATCCCGTTTAAAGATGTATAGTTTTTTGTGGAAGAACTGGATAATTTTACACCTAGAACCGGCGTGCATATCTGCGGAGGTTTGATGTCCATTGTAAAACTTAGGTCGGTTCTTATTAATCAATATTTTTTCTTTGCCTTCTTAAATGTTTTCAGAAAAATGTCTCACAAATCATTTTTATTATTATTATTAATATCTTGTTTTATATTATTTTGTAGGTGTTCTGTTAAAATTGAGTGGGTTGGCTTTAACTTTTAGAGATCGTTGTTATAGGAGTGCTTGTATTTTCTTATAAAAATAAATGAATTGAATTATTAGAAGGGAGAAGTATATTTTTATTGTGTCACTAACTTACGTTGTAAAGATGACACAACACAAAAAACACGGTAATTTTTGTATTACCTATATTTAATTTTTATTATATTATATTTCTCAATTTAATTTCTGTCTTTTTCTTCAGATGAAATTACAAATATTCTTAAAAGGCTTGACGCGGAGAGATCAAAGTTAAGTCTCATGGTAAACTACTCCAACACTAAGGTCATGGATATTGATTGGTAGCAGCAATTTCCTGATAACAGTCCTATATCAGGCTGCGAGGTGGTATCTTTTATCCTACATCATGGAGCTACAAGCTGAGGCTGAAATTCGTGCACGCATACAACTTGCAGGAGCGACAATGACTCAGCTCATTCGGGATTGGCGGGAAGCTTGGGCCAATATGTATGTGAGACCTGGATTGTTAAGAGATTCCATACATATGTGCTTTTGAGATGTGGACTTTGAATTTCTTCAATCAAAGCTATTAGAAAATGGATCGTCTGCTGGTTCAGTGAAGGCTTCAGTTCAGGCAACGTTGAGATGATATAACCAAGAAAGTATCAAGAGAAAAATGGCTGATGGAATTATCTGGCCTGCGGAAGCAAAATGATGATGATGATGTAATTTAAAATTAATGGAATTACAGTTAACAACCACAGTAGTGAGAACTTCTCAGCTTTAATGCACAAAAAATCTATAATCTTCAGGGGACAGCGGCGTAGCCTTTAATGGTACTGCTTTAGAGAGTGCTGTACAGTCCTGATCTAAGATTACAAAACGATACAATGAAGATGATAAGATGGTATGTCTTCCCTGTTCTTCTCTATGCTATGGAAGGTTTGGACAGAGACTTAAATGAATACAGTCATTCGAAATGTCTGTATATCGACGGCTGTTGAAGATCCGTTAAATGGAAAAGATAAGACACCGTTACATACTTTTTTGACTGAATAAGGAATTGGAAATAGTGAACGCAATAAAAAGCGAAAGACGGAATGCTTTGCCCACATAATGTGACATTCAGAGAAAATTGAACTCATTGTGCAGGAAAAAATTGACAGTAAACGTAGTCCAGGTAGATGAAGAACTTGCAAAAATAGAAGGAAATGACCTTGGGTTAATCACAGCTTGCAGCAGTCAGTTAGACAATGATAGCAAATTTTGCAATATCCTAGGAAACTTGTAATAAACTATAAACTAACCAAAACTAATCACAATTTAATATAATTGCGTAGGCTTTCACAGTACCGATACAGTCGTCGCGCTACAATCTACGTTCCACTGAAGATGGCTGCCACAGTAGCAGCTGAAAGCTTTGGTAGCAAAACGAATGGACCATCGCCCAACAGCCCGAAAAATCTCACAGATTAATCACAGCTTCTTGGGTATCAGTTACCCAGAATGATTAAAAAAAACTTCTTCAGAAAAAATTCCAATCTTATAAGGATTTTAAAAGTTAGCGTAAATTTTTTAACTTATAAGGTTTTAATATTTTCTAGAAGACCTACTATATTAAAACCCTTTGCATGGTTAGTTTCAACCTAGAGTCCCTATTTATTATTCCCTATTTATTATTCCAAATCTCCTTATTATTTCAGATAATGGATGTTTTTTTTTCAATGTATAGAACTTTAAGTTGGCATTACTGTTCAAGATGGCGACCGCTTTAACAGCTGTCAAGTGATTTATTCTCAGTTTGGTTTGGCAATTCATCATGAATAGACTCACGCCTGAACAACGCTGGCAAATAGTGCAATTTTATTTCGAAAATAATGGTTCTGTGCGGAATACGTATCGCGTACTACGTCCATTTTATCGTCGACAAAATCGTTCATCAGAGCAGTTAATTCGATTAACCATGGAACGTTTTCGCACCACGTTTACTCTTATTGATAACTCGCATCCCCAGAGACGCCGTACGTTGCGTACAGAAGAAGCTATTGCTGCTGTAGAGCGTAGCATTGAGGAAGACCCGAATGAGTTCATCCGCCCTCGAGCACAGGAATTGGATCTGTGCCCATCCACTTTATGGATGGCAAACGCCATCGCATCATAATAAATCAACAATTTTCAGTACCAGAAATTTTACAGATGTGCGGCACCTGAATGTGCCATATTTCTCGGTGACAGTATTTTTTCATTGTGTACTGATTAGCAACAAACCAGGATTTGCCATTCGATTCTGCATCCCCCATCCTGACCATTACTTCATAAATACTCTTTAATGACAAAGAGATCGTGCTCTGCAAAGAGCGTGAACTCTTCTATTCCACCGCTATAAGGCAAAATGGTTTACGTGCCCTAAGATTAAAATAGGTAACAAAACTCAGCCTTCAGCATTTGGGTTCTCTCAATTAAATATGAATTGATTAGCTGAATACTTGTTACAGGGAAGTTGTAGAGATTTAGTTTATGTAGTAGCACAACGCGTTGCGTAAATCTCAATATGCTTCTGAGAATCGACAGGCTAAATTACCCAGAGTGGTAATTTTACCTATTATAATTATTAACGATAAATATCAGACATTAAATAATACGACATTATAGTTAAATCGTGAAATTTGGACTTATTACAAACTACAAAAGTTAAATAGCGACACCGAAATCAATTTAGAAAATCCATCGTTTGGATTAATTTCTACTGACACAAAGACGTAAAGAATTTTTCAAATTATCGTCAGTCAATCTTGTGCGATGTTTTGATTTATTAACTTTCATCATGATCGTATTTATAAGTACCGCCAAATACACAAATCAATCTTCTTGCTAATTTTCTAAGCTGCGGAAAATGATCTTCTTTGAGTTATTTTTTTGCAGAAACAGCAGAACTCCACGTCTTGAAATTTAGATTTTAAGAGTGAGTGTTCTTGAATCTCGATCAACTCCATATGCAAGTGTATTGGAGCATTACTTTTTGTTGGAATAGAAAGTAGCAAGTAGCAAGAAACAGCCTTCCATTGTTTGAAATCGCCAAATCTCTTCTAAATTGTTGCCACAATAACTTGAGTTCGCAACTTTAACCAGATGTCATCTGTGTCTCCCACAAGCGGATTTTGTTCCAAAACACTTTAAATTGGCTGTACAAGTTATTTACTAAATGTCCTTGTTTTTGAAGTTTCAAATTTAAATCATTTAAATAGCTTGTAATATCAACCACAATGCAAACACAATTTTGAGTGACTCAATTCAGGTAGTGGCAGGTACCGTTTTCCCTTTGTTTAGTCATCTGACTTCAGAATAATCTGTTACGTCATCATATTCAGCTGATATTTCCATATCCAAAAACGCCTTGAACTTGACAATGGTTGAGCCCTTAAGATCTAATAAAATTTATTTCATTCATAACAGTCTGGAGTCGTTGGTAGATGATGCAATGAAGGAATATCAAAACTTCTTTTTGCAAATTTAATTTAGTTGCTTTTTCATTTAAAATTGTGATGAAACCTTTACGTAAGCCGACCATAAAAGATGCATCATCTATGAATATTCCAACCAAGCAAAAACATGGCGAATTCCTTTTGAACTTCATTAAAAATGTGCTCTCCTGTGATCGATCCTTTTAGCGACAGTGAATTCCTCAGTAAGAGTAAACTCTTTTTTAGCAGTTTTCACAAATATAGCGAATTTAGCTGTTTACCCAAATCGGTGCTCGTCTAACTCTCTGGAAAATAATTCAAAACCAGCCAAATTGTCAGTCAATGTGGTTTTTATACCATTAGTCATAATTTTTATACATCGGACAACGGTTCATCTTGATAAACTGAGTTTTCCAAATTCATTTTTCCTTTAAAGACACAAAACACTGCAAACTGCAAATATACTTTCCTTGGTAAATTCTTCTTCGGAAAACGGTTTTAATTATTTTTACAATACTTTACATTTTTTTCCACCAGACATCATTTTCGTTTACTTGTGCGTATAATGCGCACGAAGTCAGAAAGTAAATTGAAGGTACTAGCAGTTCGTTAGGATATTGGTAGCTTAAATAGAACTGAACTAAAGCTGGGGCAATCGATCTGCTCATATAGGCAAAACTAAGGAATGATCTAGAATCGTCTGGTGTGGAGCAATTGAGAAACAGTAATCTTTTGGTCGCTAACTTGATCTCGTGATTATGAGTAAGTAGTGTAATATTTTTTAAAATTGAGTTTTTAAAATGTTTCGTGTTCCGGATCAAATCTTACAACGTACAACGCGCCGGAGTTGCGCACGTTTGCCCTAGACATATCATCCACCCACCAGTCGATATTATAATACATAAAACTAGGTAACAAACTTTAACGGAGCTTCCATTTAGTTAACCACCACTTAGCGGCGGCGACGGTCCGAAAGATGATACGCCCGTTATTCGATTACCATCTGCATCGGGCGAAGGTACAACTTTACAATATGCGTCGCAAACCTAATTTTCCAGAACATAACTTCGCCGCCCGCTTCAGGTAATTACGGTGGGTTCCGGTAAATTTCATGAACCTTATTTAGAAGTGGCCGACCTACCGAATATAAGTTGCAGATTGTTAAAACTCCGCCTAGTTTATAACAAGTTTATCGAGACAGCGATAATTTGACTGTTGCGGGGCCATCGCCATAGCTGAGCAGCAGGTGCGTTAAAATGCTAGCGCCTAGGGTCCGCGCTATTGTCCAGAGGAATTTGTCACAAATGAACTATAATGAACAACTAGATTTAGGAAGGATTGTGATCAGGCGATTTTGTGTTAGATTCAATTACCATCTAAGGTATTATTAAGATGATGAGACTCTTTTAAAGACTTGGGTATAATTTAAGATTTTCTAAGGGCGCGCATTTTAAAATTTTTGTACATGAACTAACCAAAAGGTTTGTAAATATTTTTTTCAAAGAAACTTCCACAGGCCACTGTAATACTAGTTACAAAACTTCGTCCTCCTTCGTCGATCCTCCTGATGGCGTCTTCAGAGCTTAACTGAAACTTGAAACAGTTTCAGTTAAGCTTCAGAGCTTAACTAACAGAAAAACTAACCAATACAGGAGGAATCCAGAAGTTGTGTAAATACGAAGTTTCTAAATGCTTTCAATTGGTGGATGAAATTATTCAATGACTTCTGTAATGATATTGATGTTTTTTTAATCTTAGGCTTAGTCACAGTTTTAAATAAACATATTTTTTTTACAGTGATTATAGTGTATTGTGTGCTTTAACGTTTATTTTAATATAGAGAATATGGCTGAATTGTTATACTTCATATATGTTAAGATAAAACTGTTTCTAAATGGATGTTAATCTTGAAGCTATCGTTTGCAAAATTTAATATGGAATGAATAATTTCATTACAATTATACAGAAATAATCACATCCAATTTGGAAACGAATAGAAATTATGAACTAGATTTAATGGTGACGTTCTCCAAGCAAAGCTCACGAAAATCTCAGTAAATAATACCAGCTCACGTAGAAATTGAGTACAACGTCATTCATCTGACAGACTCGCCCGTGTTGAGGTGGTAGCCCCTCACGAATTGCATTAGGAGCATGTGTACTAAATACGGTGATTATTAAAGTTTTGAATGACGCTTGGAAAAAAATACTAAAAGGATTTATGTTTCCATAACCATATAATTTCCTATTATAGAAATAGTGTTTTTTTGATGTTCTGAGCTTGTTCTAGAGTAGTATGTTGCGTCTAAAAGTTGCATTCAAAGAGAAAAACCTTCTAGTAGAGGATCCGGTTTAAGAACAACACCCCTCATTCTTTTTCGTGATAAAATATTTTTTTTTAATAATAAAACTTATTGATTAATCAAACGAGAAATGATTGACAGTCTATATCTTAGCAAGACTATTTTTAACTAAAAATTAATTAATTTCATTTTTTTCTTGGTTACCGTCAGTATTTTTCTTTATAAATTTAGTCTCAATAAAAAAAAAGTATATAGAAAATGCCATACAATGTTTGACTACCTTTTTTTAGGCAACAATACGTGTCAACCAGGTGTAAACAGGTAATCGGATGTAGTGATCTACCCTCATTCTTTTTCTTTAAAAACTAAATATGTCAATATACAGAATTTTATTACGAACCCAACGATATATGATTGACTTTCCAAATCGTGGCAAAGCTAATGATTGACACGATCTAAAGTTTCAATAATTTCATGTAAAAATAAAGTGTGACTGCGAGCGCTATATCCTTATTCATGTACGGCAGAGAAGGATGTACAATAACAGCTGCGCATAAGACTCTTGCCACAAAGAGAAAGGCGTGTGTTCAGTTCTCTGTGTATAAGACAAAGATAAATATATTCCCCCACTTAAAATTATTTTGGAGCCTTACCGCGTTAACAATGTATATATAACATATACCTGTATATATTTATAAATACGGTTTTGTTTAGCAACGTGGTCTACTCCATCCATTATTCATTAGTGTATTATTGTTTTCATAATTTTCAAATAAACAAAAATGAAGAAATGTTTTGTATGTGGTGAAACATCACAAATTATTGATTTTGACAATAATGTTTTTAGAAATTGTTATTTAAAAATACTATTTCGAAAAGAACGTGAATTTAAGTACGGTGATATTGTTTTAACCGAAGAATCTATGGTTAATTTAGGTTATCACAGACAATGCTATAAAAAGGTGACAGCATTACGGGCAAAATACAAATTTGTTCAAAATTATGAAGTAAGTAAAAATGTTTATAGTTTATGTATTTTCTTTAACAAAAATAATTTAAGTAAGTATAAAAGATCAAAAATAAAATAATGATTTGAGGTTAAACACGGCTATTAGAGAAAAAGTTTAGTCTACCACAAAAAAAATTAAACACACTATTTTTCAAGTTGTAAACATTCTCACACATTAAAGCTTAATGTGTAAATATTAAAAAATTATTTGCGGATATTTGTTTATTTTTATCTAATAACATATTTTATTTTTTAATATTTAATATTTCTATTTTTAATTATTTAATTGGTTTAATAAGTGTGATATAATTTTAAAAAAGTAATGTAATGTAAAGTAAAACTTGTTAATACACGTTAATAAATTATATTCCTTAATTGCAATACATTTTAAATCATTTTACAATTTTTTAAAGCTAATAATGCTATAACGTGGTAAGGCTCCAAAATAATTTTAAGTGGGGGAATATATTTATCTTTATCTTATACACAGAGAACTGAACACACGCCTTTCTCTTTGTGGCAAGAGTCTTATGCGCAGCTGTTATTGTACATCCTTCTCTGCCGTACATGAATAAAGATATAGCGCTCGCAGTCACACTTTATTTTTACATGAAATTATTGAAACTTTAGATCGTGTCAATCATTAGCTTTGCCACGATTTGGAAAGTCAATCATATATGGTTGGGTTCGTAATAAAATTCTGTATAATTACAATAATTAATTTTTAAAGAAAAAGAATGAAGTTAAATCACTACATCCGATTACCTGTTTACACCTGGTTGACACGTATTGTTGCCTAAAAAAAGGTAGTCAAACATTGTATAGCATTTTCTATATACTTTTTTTCTTTGATTGAGACTAAATTTATAAAGAAAAATACTGACGGTAACCAAGAAAAAAAATGAAATTAATTAATTTTTAATTAAAAATAGTCTTGATAAGATATAGACTGTCAATCATTTCTCATTTGTTTAATCAATAAGTTTAATTATTAAAAAAATATATTTTATCACGGAAAAGAATGAGGGATGTTGTTCTTAAACCGGATCTTAGACTATTCGATTTCATTGTAAAATCGTAAGTTGGAGTCCAATCACGTAACGTGAATTCCGACCATCTGTTCAGGTTATTTCGTTTTAAACGAAGCAAACAAAACAATTGTTTTTATTGCTTCATTGCCGTATTATTACGTGACATGTGTATGTTAGTTATTCTATCGTTTTGATAAATTGATACCATTTGATTGCTGTTTTTATAGGGACGATTCAATTTTTGTTCGCTTCGAGTGTTCGAAAGATTAAAATTGGTTAATATTTCAACAGAATTAAAGTTATTTAATTTTTATTAATTAACTTTATTTGAATTTTGTTAAAATAATGCTTTTATCTACTCTAAATCCATGAAGCGTTATCGGGCGTTTCCGGTACTTTAGTTGCAGGTTTTTAATACTGATGGTATATTCACGTTTGTCAGTTCTGACGGACATGTTACACGTTACTCAGTGATCGTGTTCGTGCTGTTTCTAAAATTATCTCCAAAAACTAGTAGTCCCATAGTAATAGGCTTCTCTCTGCTTGTGCCAAAAGAAACTCGTGCCGAAAGTGTCTTTTATCAAACTTGTTGCATAACATACTATAAGCACTTTTAAGACAAAATAAAATTTTTTATGTTTATAAATTTGTATATTATTTAAAAAATAATAATATACACAATTTGTCAACTTTTTTAAATACTGTATTTAAGATTAATTAACTTTATTATTTTTAACTAATTTACTTTACATATACTGGTCTTTGTACGCTGGTGTGGTGTACAAATACGCTCGACATTCTCATTTTATGTGCGAGGACGTCCTGTGCTTTTTCCTTTGCAGATGCAAATATTTATGATACAAATTTTAGTAAATTTGTTTATGACCCTGAACTGCAACAATTAGAGTCCATTGTTCCCAATTGTAGAACTCAAAAAACTTCTCCTGTAGTGTCGCCATTTCACTACAGACTATCAACCTGCAAAACAACAACAAATATCAGCGCCAATGCGGAAATGATCGGAACTTTTATCGTAGTAATAATAATTTTTACACTTTTCTTTGTACATTAATGTTCGAATCATGTTTCTATCTTTTGTAGTTTGGAAGAAGTAAATGTTTCAAATCTGCTCTTTCCTTTTGCGTACTCCTGAACATGTGTATATATTTTGGTTTTCAAAACTCAATACCGCCACCCTTGATAATTGTTCTTGTGACTGTTACCTCGGCTGTTATTATTTAAAAAGGGTTGTTTTATGTTTTAGTATCTGTGATGGTAGGGTTCGTACAACCATAGGAAAATACCACTTCTAAATTCGCAAGCGTTGGTTCACTTCTTTTTTGCAGATTAGATAATGGTACATTATCCTCTTCATCCTCATCAACATGAATGATTTGGGCTTGGGTTGCGAAGCATAATTCGCCTTTAGCCTCTTATAATTGGAGCCTGCCAATCAAAGCATTTATTTCCTTTTGTAGTGTTGATTTCTTGTGAAGCATAAATATATCTTCTCCACCATTTATAGACACTGACTGCTGTTCCAGATATTTTTCTGGATTTTCTAAATATAGTGAAACGCTAATCATTAGAGAACTGCAGTCTCGTCAACGAACATGAAGACGATGTCACTTTAAGATTAATGAGAGCTTTAACTAAAATACTTTTGCTCTTTGGTTAATCCCGCAATGTTGATCCTCGCGATTGGCAGGATTTCATTCGCTCTATGGGACTATCCTCTGTTTCTTAATGAGAGAGTGTTATTAAACATTATAAAAAATGAAACTGGAATAATTGACGATGAAAAAACTGCCATCAGAAGAACACTTGAACAAAAAACACCTTGTACACAATAATGTGTGAAAAATAAAACCCAACACTCTTGTGAAAGGCAGAAAAAAAATGTTTCTGAAACTAAATACCAAAAAGCCCCGTTAGAAATATTTTCAAATGACTTCTGAAAAAAGGTTGATTCCGACACTGAGTAATTTTCGTTTTACTTCGCTTTTTGCGAAACGTATTTTATAGTTTTCATTGGTTAATTTCCCAAAAAAACCTCCACCGACTACTGTAACACTATTTACCAAAACTTCTGCATTGCTCCTGCGTCAGTTGCTATTGGGTCAAACTTGCTGACGGTTTTAATTTGGAACCGCAAAAATTCTTAAAAAATCAAATCCGCCTAAGTCAAATATTTCAAAGCCTGAACGCATTGCTCTAAAATCTAATTCCGACATCGCAATTCTAAAAGCAGATAAAGGAAATGCTACGGTGGTCATGAACAGAAATGAATATCAGAAAAAGATTCAAGATGTTTTTACAGACGGATCCTATCGTCAACTTAAAAAAGATTCTACTTCGTCTATGCAATGCAACCTTAAATTTTTTATTAGTGCTTCTCTATCAAAATCCGTGAAAAAGTCTGTCACTTCTCATGACTCTAAAATTCTTTAGTTTCGATGTAGAATCCCTCGTTGCTAAATTCCCTATTCCCAATACTCTCAACATCATTTCAGATATATTAAAATCCGAGAATCTGGAACTTTCTCATCTTAATAAAAAAATGCTTGTGTTGAACTTATTTTACTTATAACGGTCAAACTTTTGAACAAACGTGGAGAACAGCTATGAGTTCTCCATTATCACCATTCATCTTGAATACATCCATGGAAGTCTTTGAAAAAAAAACCTCGACATCTTCTATCTAAATCAAAATTATGGAAATGCTACGTTGATGATACTTTTGTTATCTGTCCTCACAGTCAAGAATCCCAAGTAGCCATTTAAATTCTATACACCCTAATATACGTTTTGCAATTGAATTATACACATTAAAGGCATTTAGTGTTCCAAAGACAATGGGTTCCTAAGCAACCCCACACTTGCCACTGTGGTCCTTCCTCACATTCAAAACATCGCTCACTACATATTAAAAGTTCTTAGGAAATATAAAGTCGAACCCAGATTTACCGTTTGTTCAAAAATCTCTCAACATCTTCGATCCGTCAAAGACAAAATTCTGTTTGAGATACCAGGAGTTTACAGCGTCCCATGCATATGCGGCAAAGAATGCATTGAAGAGATCGGACGAAATTTATCATCTAGATGCAAAGAACATGAAATAACCTTAAGACTAAGATAAAGAAACTCGGCAGCAGTTAAAAACACAATCACGAAACCGGACATAAAATTTAAGAATGTTAACAGCGTTAACAGACTGAGGTCCTTACCTGTCACTAATATGGGAATCACTCATCCGAGATAATGTTCATGCCCCTCCTTTAGCTCCACCCTCCTCAAAGAATATATAAGCAGGTACAGAGTAGAATGCTAGCCAATTTCAGTTAAACTCTGAAGAAGACAATAGCGAAACGTCAACAAGAAATTTTGTAAATGGTGTTGGTTGTGTACTTAATATTGTCAATAAATTTTTGTAGTAAGCTTTAGTAGAACATCTATAATTATAGTATATTATATATACTTTCATTTACCAAACTCGTCTTTCTATTGTATGCAAATTAGTGTAACCCTAATTTAGGAACTATCACTGCAATTTATCTGAACTTAGTGATCTCGGTCATTACAAGTTTAAATTTTTTTAGTGTTTAGCATCAAGAAATATAGTATAAAACTTCCTCGTTACCTTCATAGGATTTAAAAAGAGCAGCGTAAGAAATTTTTGTAAAATAGACAATCGAAACGAAACCGCTACTATTATAAAACACAAAAATGAGTTGATAATATACCAGTTGCTAAATAATTATTCAAGCTGATATTTTAACGTTGTAGAACAGTCGGCTTCACTTAAGTGTTCCACCCGAAAGTATCCATTGTTATAAGAATTCCATTTGTCGCAGTTATTAACTAAATTGACCCGGACTGTTTTCAGTATCAGATCCGCCCGTTTATTTTTATTAGAACTCGTCGATGCGGAAAATTGAGATATAGTCGCATAGAGGGAAAACTTTTTGTAACGACTTCGGAGGATGCGTGGTCTCGATTTAATAACGAGTGGGGGCTGCATTGAATTTGAGTAATGATCTCGTAGCAACGAGATAAACTATAATAGGCAGTTTGCATTTGTTGTTTGTAATATCTATCGCGTTTTTTATCATTCACTTTTGACGTAAAGAGATTAAAGCGCGATGCGCTGCAACCATGATCATTAATATGTCGTCGACGCCCGTACCGACTAATACATCACTTTCTAAACCTGGATAATTCTAGTGTAAAAATTACCGACTCATGTTTATTGATTAACGCATGCTGGGGCGTTATTGCTTGTCATTCAATGTACTAAATAATTTCTTGGGGTGGCAACGTATAGCGCGTCCGTGAAAATAAAACGTGAGGCCAGTCTAAATTTTACTTTTTGGTTTTCGAGAAAATAGTCGCCGAAAAATAAAATGAAAAAAGTTTGTGGTACGTGTGTCACCATGTTGCTGCTTGCCGTTTTTTTTATAATAGTGCAACAGTTGATACTAGAAATAAAAATGAGAACATTTCGTTTATAAATGTGATGGTCAGTCGTTATGTGAAACTTAATTTTCGAAAACTGACAACTGACGACTGACTTAGAAGAAGTACCATTTTATAGAACACTAGTAATTCTTGCTGGAAATTTAAGTGTGATCGTCAACTATTTAAGATCTATAAAGCACACTTCTTGTGGATTTACCCTGCGTGGGGTATTGACTTTGTTTCTTGATTGCGATTATCTTGCAGGAATTAACACGAATCAGTTTTTCCTTTAAAAAAAATCTATAATTATCTATTATCAATATGAAATATCAAGAATTCTGAAAAAATGTAATATCAAAATACTGCTACTTCTTTTATAATCTCATCTAATCTAATCTAGAGATAGCAGGTGTTCTTAGTATCTGGTGCAGCTATGACAACGAATACATTGGAAAAATATCAATCAAGCATTTTCTTAAATTCAAGAAAAAATCGAGTTTATCTACACCATTAAACATTATGACCAAATAAACCGCCACACAGCTTTCTATCTCTCCTCCGTTTCGGATTCGGTTATTCGTAACGCAGTTACACCGCTCCCCACTCCCCTTATCAACAGAAGGTATTTAAGGCATACGCAAAACAATTGGTTCTCAGTTTTCATTTTTTCTAGCTTCTTCTTCTTAGGGACACTGATAGTTTGATCATTTTGGAAGAATTATCCCAGGATTAATTTATCCAAGTTTCGAGGTAACAGTATTGTCAGATTCTCTCGATTCTCGCCTGATGTATGTTTAGATTTGTTCCTCTGATGTTTTCCTCGCTAATGTTTTCAAGCTACTTATTTAAATATTAACGGTAATAAAATGTATGATAGAGATATGTGTGATGTGTGATAGAGATATCTCCCTTATTTATTAAAAATTAGTTAGCTAAATAGTAGAGCACACTAACTCAGCTTAAGCCAGAACAGCTTTATTTAACTCCGTGTAACACACCTGAGTCAGATGTTCGCGACCTAGCATTTTAATTTAAGATAACGTTGTCAAATATCAGTAGCTAATTATAAGTATATTATAATTTTAATAGGGATATGAGAAACTTATTTTTCTGTTACCAAGTTCTATACTTCATAAAAATTAGTGTTTCTAAAGAAATGAGGACGGCAGTTTTCCATTTCCATACTTGGCACATGATTAATGAGACCAAAAGAAACTTATAATAAACTTATGGACATAATTTATTGTGAACAATTAGTAATTAAATATTAAAATTAAACTGAAGTCTAATAACAAACGACTCCTGCGCACGATAAGTATTTACGACCTAGCCTGATAAAGTCGTTATAATGCCGTAGAGCATACTTACGGGGTTGGGTTTGTGCTGGTATTGTTCTAACAAATAAATTACGGGGGTCGAAAAACATTTTATTTATAGTATATTTATATAACAAATTTGATAAACGTAAAAGAGTGACTAAAGAAGTTTTCTATGGCCATACACTTCTGACTGATGACCGAATACATCCGATATTTATAATATATATTTATTCCATTATATGCCTGATAATTTACAAAATTGCGGCACTTGTCAACTGGCTTATTTGATATGAACCACCCCGTATAATATTAGTAAAATATTAAATTCCTCTGACATGTTTCGTGCATAGCAAAGTTTTACCGTTATTGAGATATATTTTTTTTTAGTTTTAAATCAGTAATTTTCCTTGTGTCAAAAGGACTGTATAATTAGAAATTCCTATAATTACTATAACAGATTGAAGGAAAACAAAGTTGAAAAATCGGCGAAAATATTTTTTTGTTAACGGATACCAGTGGTTTGTGCTATTTACAATTAAATATTAGTGCAACGTGCGTATAAGCCGTTTCGTTTTTTGCAAGGGAAAGTGTTTAAATTATTTAAAACTATTTTGCTACGAAACCGGGGTAGTTTAATTAATGATTAATCATAAAAAATTCCAAATTTTTAAGTGTCTCGAACTGTTTATAATAGAGTTAAT
Source organism: Cylas formicarius (assembly GCF_029955315.1). Lineage (NCBI taxonomy): Eukaryota > Metazoa > Arthropoda > Insecta > Coleoptera > Brentidae > Cylas > Cylas formicarius. The sequence continues at coordinate 13,470,927 of NW_026844319.1, read as the reverse complement.
GAGGTAATGAATGCGCACTAAATAAAACGCCAAGTCTTTGGGGCCGGTATGTGTGTCGATTAAGTCTAAAATTGTAATTCGAAACCTTGTGGTTATAATATTTGCCCGGCTTCCAATAAAATTTACAACATAACATAACCCCAGAGCCTTTTCATGTAAGCTTACGAGGCGGCGTCGAAAGCTGCAAAAGATCAAGTCATTAATTATCTGCTTGTAGGCTTTAAATCGCTTCATAGACGGACTAAAATCGACATCTTGGCATGCAACACCAGCTCTCTTATCCACATATCCTGTTTAGATTTCTGCTGGCGCACCATAATTTCACCGAGTTAAATTAAATGCCGCTTTCAATTTTGCTTGCCCTTTTGGCTTAAGGTCACAAAAATATGTCATTAAATTTTTCATAAAATTTTAATAAGATTACATTTTAATTCCGAGCACGTTTTAAATCAATTTTTCTTACTTAATATCGAATACGCGATGCGAAATTTAACCACACATTGCGTTTAATATTCTCGACATATTTCATACAATATGCTTGGGGAGAAAAATCCTAACCCTCGTCCCGGGTACTATATTAGATTTTCACTCGGCGGCCGACTTCTATATAGATTGATTACCATCGGCATTAACGATGACATCAACATTTTACGGAGAGTTTCTTCTTGCTCTTTATTAAGTTTTGGTTCTCGGAAACGAAAACAATTTTTGTTCGATACACGCTCCATTCAATCGGCATTGTGTTTTATCAGACATGTATTATTGCTTTTTATAAAACTTCTATATTCGATCGGTTTTTGTTGAGTCGAACTTGCTAACGTTTCGCCAATCATCCTGTTGGCTTCTTTAGAGCTTCACTGCAACTGTTTCAGTCAGTCAAAAACCGACGCAGGAGGAATCCAGTTTTTTAAAAAATATCGTGTGGAAGTTTATTTGAAAAAAATATATATTGCTTTAATTCTCTGCCGCGCGGAGTTATTTTGGAAAGAAAGATTTCCGGAAATATAAACAACCATTTTCTAATGTCTAAATTGAAATCTAAATAATTAGTAATCGTTCAGTTCCGTTCAATTTCGCTCTCGGTCATAACGGTAAGTAAACTTGGTCCAATATAATTATTTTTGCTCCCTGCTACTCTTCATATGACTATTTACCATCCTTGCCTTCATTATTTCCTTAAGGCGCAACTTCCAAATGGTATATTGAGTTTATGAACACGTCAACAGAAAAAAGAAAATATAAATGTTACAATACAAACATAAAACATGAACTGTTAAGTATCTGATAAAAAAAGCATCTAACAGTAGCATATTTAATTAAGGAATTCCTTCAATGTTTTTTTAAATTGAGAAGGCGTGAGATGTAAATTTAACTTGAGGATGGTTGAACTAGGTTTAATTTACCTCGTCAGTTTTTGATCCAGTGTTATTCTTAAGAAACTAGTATTTTTTACATTTGCAATAGACTCTTTCTTGTCGAATCTATAGCCCAAGTCACACTGAGAATATGTATGTATAGCAAAGGCAATACATATCAAATGGGAGAAAGCGGTACAGCATTGTCCAGAATCGTATAGCAGTCCCAGAGTATAAAATCATGTTAAATACATATTGATAAACGTATTAAATGAATTACGAATACAAAAATGAGAATAACATGTTTGTAAAATAAGGAATACAAGCTGAATAGTATCATTCGTTAAGGGCATATTCATATTGTCCAAATTTTTCTTTTATTTTATTTCCGATATATAATTTGCTGTTTAGTAGATGATGAAAAGCTGAGGTTAAGTGCAGCTGTGAGTGGCGCTTCAAAATGTAGTAGGGTTTAAAAAAAAATTGCTTGCTTTAAAAAAAAACATTTTCTTTGACAACTCCAACTTGAAATTAGGGCTACTGACAAGTACGGGATACTTGTTTTTCGTTTACCACCGTATCACTGTGAGATTAACCTATTGAGATGGTATGGATTCATGTAAAGCGCTATGTGGCAATGAACAACTCAGCATGTTTACATGTTGTGGAACAAAATTGAGTAATTATGTTCAAAAGCTCATAGAAAAAACCGAGAAGGAAATGTGGTCCGATGATCATCTCCAAGATGGATTGGATTGCTCCTGCGGCGGTTGTTGAACTAAACTTGCTGAAGTTTCACCAATCATGCTGTTGGCTTCATCAGAGCTTAACTGAAACTGAAACGTAACTGAAACTTCAGCAGGTTCTGTTCATCAACAACCGACGCAGGAAATTTATTTGAAAAATTGTATGAACTTACTATTAGAACAAAAAATTTAACTGAGCGGTGAAGTTTCTTTAAGACAGGACCTGATTATTTCCAGACACTAGTGGCCGGCAACCGTGCGCGTCGTAAGACTCCAGACTGTATTCACAGTGTGAGTTGAACTATAGAAGACTTTCTCGAATAGTCTTGTTTTTTGAACAAAATTCTAAAATTTGCAACTTGCCACCCTATTGCCCTCACACCATTCGCTCATAATTTCACTCGTAATTAACGACAAGAGCATATTAGAATTTGAAACAAGATTGAAATACCTTAAATTAATCAGTTTAAATATTGGGCTAATATTGAAGATGAACGTCAATAGTTCCGAAACGTTGCATTTACACCCTAATATACATCTTTAAACTCCTGTTCCAAAGATCATTATTAATATACAGGGTGTTCCATTTGAAATAAAAATGTGTGGTAGCGGTCACGGTTAAACGACTCTGTATATATGAAAATATAGTAAATAAAAAGTTCAAATTAACCCAAGCAAATTCACTGTATTTAATTTTTTTTCAATCTCTTTTAGTTCCTGAGATAAGGTAAGGTGGTAAGGCGCCTAAGAAATGGGCCACTATGGCATGACACGTTCAATGTTGGTGAATTGCTAAAAGTATCGTCTGCATTTAAAAAGAGGAAATAATTTTGCAATGAAATGATTTTATTTCAAACCATCAATTTCATTTTGTGTTAGGTTGTAAGTGTTAAACGATATCTTCTCGCTGTCCGTATAGAACACACTGTTTTTATTTTAACAGCTTTTTTGAAAACTGTCTTAATTTTTACAAAGTTTGATTGTCAGAAATCGAATAGCTTCAAGTGCTCCTCTTTCGAGGACACTGTTTCTTTGACATTCCCGTTTGAAAACCGGTTTCTATATTTCAGAAGCGCACGGAAGAGGAATAATATAATTTTAAATACGATACGCGAAATTAAGTATTTTCCCGATTTTCCTTTCGAAAATAATCCGACGCTTTTGATGACGAACGGAAAACATCAACCAAAACACGATCCCTTTGAACGGGTACCAATTCAATTTCGATTTGTCACAATTAAATTTTTGCCGAACGGCCAAAGGTGATTCTGCAACAATACCGGGTTTTCCACCAATAGTAAACTGCAATCTTGCGCGGCATCTGGTCGGGATTGTACGCCACGTTCGGTTCAAAGGCCCGTAAAATGTAATTGCAGTTCTCCGCTTCAACGGTCCTATTAACTGCGAACAAGGGTTGCTGCAATGTGTAAACATTATTTCGACACCAGTTTAAGGAGATTTTGCCACGGGGACATAAAGATAATATGGGAAAACTACGAAGCCGACAAACGACGCTTTTGTGTGGGGCGTTACGCGGGATTTCCTCGTCGTTTTGCGAGCTGCGCGGCTGTTATCTTTATTGTTTGGCATAAAGGCTGTCAAATTTCCTACTTCCTTATGATCTGGAGAGTATTTAATGTAAATATGTACCGGTCGTCCAACGATACTGCTTTTGAATTAGCCGGTCAAAAGAGAAACTATTAAAATGATTTTTTTTCTGTCCCATACCATTCCTACGGTCTATTTCAGAAAGGTGGAGATTTTTCGTTGGTAGAAGAATTGATTACATGCAAGAATTTTAATTTTATCGAATAAAATTTTATGTCCGGTTTCGCGATTGTGTTCGGCAACTGCTGATGAGTTTATTTGTCTTAGTTTTAAGGCTCTTTCATGTTCTTTGAGCCTAGTTGATATTTTTCTTCCGATCTCTCCAATGTATTCTTCGCCGCATATGCATGGAATGCTGTAAACTCCTGGCATCTCAAATAAAATTTTGTCTTCGACGGATCGAAGATGTTGAGAGATTTTTGGACAAGTGGTAAATTTGGTTTTGACATTATATTTTTTTAGAACATATGGTCTAGGAGAGAGTAATGCACGAGGGGACAGGTTGTTTGATTTTTGCCAAGAATACAATATAAGGTACTTCAACGCAGGCTATATACTTGGAGAGCCCCTGGAGATAACCCAACACATATAGTGAGAAATCAAATAGACTACAGTCTTGTGAACAAAAGATTCAGGAACTCCATCAACAGAGTTACAACATACCTTGGCGCAGATATTGGATCTGACCACAACCCTTTAGTCGCCGACGTTAAGAGTTAAGTTAAAACACCAGCAAAATAATTACAGTATTACAGACGTCAACAAAAGTAAAATTGAAAAAGATGTTAATGATTACATGAGAGAAATGAGAACTACAGAAAATGTTGATGAAACATGGGAATTATTCCGTGAACATATGAGCAAGATATTAGAAGCACATAGAGTAAAAAATTTTCACAAGAAACAAAAATGGATGACTGAAAAGAAATATTGGACCTTATGGAACAAAGAAGACAATACAAGAACAAAACAGAAGAATACAAAAGGAAACAAAGAGAAATAAAACAAAAAATGCGAGCGGATGACGGATAGATGTTCTGAAATGGAAGAATTTGAAAAAAAAGATATGTTCAACATGTACAAGAAAGTTAGCGAAGTTGCTCGCTTATATAACAAAAACGCTGCTAACACTATAGTGGATAATACAGGAAAAACTATTAATGATGAACAAGAAATCCTTGAGATATGGTGTAAATACGTAACCGAAATGTTTGAAGATAATAGGCCAAATATACAAGATAATGTAAATCAAGATCAAGGACCAGAAATCCTAAAATTGGAAATTCTACATGCTATAAAAAACAGGCAAACCCAAGAAAGCAACGGGATCAGAAAACATTCCAACAGAGCTCTTGCAGATCACCCACGAAGACCACATCAGTGCCTTTAATAAGTTTTTCAACAATGTATATGATACTGGTAAAATACCCGAGGTTGAAGTCTATTTTAATAGCCGTTCCGAAAAAACAACAGGCGAAGAGATGCGATGAATACAGGTTAATTAGCCTCATGAGCCACACACTTAAGGTCTTCCTTTGCATAATACATGGAAGAATAAGAAGCCGATGCGAAAGGTATATAGACGAAACCCAATTTGGTTTTAGAAACGCACTTGGAACCCGCGAGGCACTTTTTGCCCTAAATGTCCTTCTACAAAAGTCACGCGACCAACGTAAACACATCTATGTGGCTTTCATCGACTACGAAAAAGCATTTGATAGGGTTCAACACGACAAGCTTTTTAATGTATTAAGGACCTCAGGTATCGATGATAAAGATCTACGTATCATACAGAACTTGTACTGGAACCAAAAAGCAGGCAGGGGTACCATTCGATGGAACATTAACCCGCGAATGTGGCATTCAACGAGGTGTCAAGCAGGGATGCATTCTCTCCACGCTATTACTCAACCTTTACTCAGATGTGATTTTCAAAGAGACTCTACAAGATAAAGATCATGGAGTGAAGACTAAAGGCGAACTGCTGTTGGATTGCGTAAACACGACAGAACGGAACATGGGTCCAAAAAAGAATGTCGCTAAATCAAAATTAATGGTATTCAGTCGCCAGCCACACGCCGATGCATCCCTACATATAGCCCAGCAAAACATTGAGAGAGTTACCCATTACAGATATCTTGGATGCTATATCACAGAGCAACTAGATCCAGATAAAGAAATTAAATGCAGAATAGAAACAGCTCGCACAAGTTTTATGAAAATGAAACCATTCATCTGCAATGATAACTTAAACTTCAAATTGCGCCAAAGAATGATCAAATGCTATATTTGGTCTGTGTTGTTATACGATCAATCGCCTGGAAGCATTCAAGATGTGGTTGCATAGAAGAATGCTCCGAATACCATGGACCGCTCTGCAGACCAACGAAGCAGTTTTAAATAGAGCAAGTGCCGTCCGTGAGTTATTTAACACGACCAAAATACGAATAATGTCGTACCTGGTGCATGTTCTTAGAGGGAACCGCTGCCAAATCCTTCAACTCATAATGAAAGGCAAAATCGAAGGTCGCAGAGGTATTGGAAGGAAACAAATGTCATTGCTAAAGAACATCCGGGATTGGACAGGAATACGCAGTGCCGAACAACAATTCCGATTAGCCGAAGACCGTGATCAACTCGCCAATGTGATTGCCAACGTTAGGGGGACCTGATATGGCACCGAAAGAAGAAGAACTTTTGATATGTGGTCAGTGATATCTTTAATGGAAATTATTAGAGAGAACAGCAGAGGTAAGATTTTTTATTCTGCGTTCGATGACTCGGACTGAGATTGTTTTACGGCTGTATAACTAAGGATGTGAGGTTGTTTCTATTTCAAAGGTAAAATGTATGTATGTATGTATAGAGTTTAAATGTCTAAGAAAATATACTAGGGATTCCCGACCATGAGGCAAAATAACAAAAATATCATCGACGTAGCGTTTTCATAATTTTAGTTTTGATATGGAAGGTGTCGAGACCTTTCTTCAGAAAGGCTTTCATAAATATACTCGCGATTACTGGTGATAGTGGAGAACCCATACCTGTTCGCGAGATTTGCTCAAAAATTTTACCGTTATAAGAAAAATATGTTCCCGATAAGCATTTTTCAATTAAGGCGAGAAGGTTTGATTCCCGATTCTAAGAAGTTAATATATCTGAAATGCGTTTCAGCAATAGGAACTTTTATAATGCTTTTTATTTGTTTAATGAAGTGAAAGGAATTAATTACGAAACTGTCAGTTTTCCCTGTGAAGGGTTTTAATAAGGAAGCTAGATATTTTGCTAGAGAATATATTGGAGATCCAATGGTGCTGACAATAGGTGGAAGGGGTAATCCTGGTTTGTAATTTTTTGGGGGTCCGTAGAGACGACGAATTTTACACTCATGAGGAGTGGCAGATTTTTTCACGGAGTCTGATAGAGAAGAAGCCTTAATGACATTTAAGAATGTGTTCCATAGATGCATTAAGGTTGCATTGCATAGACGAAGTAGGATCTTTTTTAATTTGACGATATGATCCGTCTGTAAGATTATCTTGAATCTTTTCCTGATATTCATTTGAATTCATGACCACCGTAGCATTTCCTTTTTCTGTTTTTAAGATTATGATGTCGGGATTAGATTTTAGAGATTTTAATTTGATATTTAAGGATTTTTGCGGTGTCAAATCGAATATGATTAGCTGTTTGAGAGAGTATTTTGTTTATCATAGACTCGACATTTGAAATGATTTCCTCTTTTGGCATAATATCTGGGGCAAGGACAAAGTTGGAACCTTTTGAAAGAACTGATTTTTCCGTTTCCGAAAGTTGGTGCGGTGATACATTTATCACAGTGTTTGATAGTTGAGAAGAGTATGATAGTTTCGTTAGTGTTGACGTTAGGTTTTCAATTTTCTGAATGTGATTCTGGGTAGAAGATTTAACGCTTTGTTATTAACCATGTTTGAAAGGGTATCGAACTCGGATGCAGATAAGATGGAAGCAATTTCAAGATGTAGAGACAGAAGGGTCTATTGACTAGGTTAGATTTTCGAAGAATTTTATAAGTGGACGACGTTTTGACATGATGGGATATTTTTAAAAAATTGGGGACGACGTTATGGAGTTTATGGTGAAGACATCAGGCGCAAACGCAGAAAGTTAGAAGATCACCGACTGCAACTGGTAAGGTTATTCTGTACACTGACATTTTTATTATAGATACACAAGATATTCTGGTTAGTTTCGACGTACAATTCCTCTATACTAAAGTTCCTATTGCTCCAAGTCTCACCATCATTTCAGATATTATTAGAATTAACATCCGAGAATCTGGAACCAAACCTTCTCACCTTAATTGAAAAATGCTTGTCTGGAACTTATTTTTCTTATAACGGTCAAATTTTTGAACAAACGTCGGGAACAGCTATGGGTTCTCCATTATCACCAGTCATCGCAAATATATTTATGGAAGCCTTTGAGAAGAAAGCCCTTGACACCTTCCATCTAAAATCAAAATTATAGGAACGCTACGTCGATGATACTTTTGTTATTTGGGCTCATGGTCCCCCTCAAATAATATAAAAGCAGGTACAGAGTAAAATGCGAGCCTGTGTCAGTTAAGCTCTCAAGAAGCCAACAGGAAGATTGGCGAAACGTTAATTAGTTCGAGTCAAAAAAAACCGACGCAGGAGGAATTCAGAAGTTTTATAAAATGCATGATCTCCTTTATTTGATCATGTAGGAAAAAAATGCTAAACATGGTCCAGGTTGAAGAAGAACTTCTTCGTTTAAGAACCTGTCAGAACAGTATTTAATCATTCTGTGCAGCAGGCAATAAGGCAGTAATAATAAACATAGCACTATTTACAAATTTTCTGGGGTCCTCCTGTGTCAGTTACTGACGTTTGGCCAATCATCCTGTTGGCTTCTTCAGAGCTTAATTAAAACTTGCTTGAGGTATGAACATTGCGTCGGATGACTGATTTCCATATTGGTGAAAGGTGAGAATAGTAGTTTTATCGAATAAGATTTGATGATTTGATTGATTTGTTATAATGTTAAGCCTTTTTCATGTTGTTTTAGCCTAGTTGATATTTGTAGTGCTGTTTCTGCCATGTATTCTTTGTTGCATATGTATGGAATGCTGGAGATTTTTTGAAACGTGATAAATCTTGTTTTAACGTAATATTTCTTAAGTACTTTTGATACGTGGTCAGTAATGTTTTGAATGCAAGTGGCAAGTGTGGGGTTGGTGTCGAACTCAGGTTCTTTGGATGGTTGTGGTAAAGTGATGGAACGCTAAATATTTCGAATGTGGAAATTATTAGATAGATGAGTAGATTTAATTCTGGGTCAAGTGACTCGAGGTGAGATTTATGGCTCTATAAACCCTGATAACCGTTGATTTTTGGCGCGGGTGGTGATGTGACATGCATTTAGGTATCGGTCTGTGTCTGTAGGGTTTTCTGTAAACGGAGATTTCTGTAAACGGGAGATTTTAATTAGTTTACAATTCGTTAGTAAAACGTATGTTAGTGTGTATAGATTTTAAATGGCTAAGTAAAGCTCGGAGGAATTCTTGATCATGAGGCCCCATAACAAAAGTTTCGTCCACATAACGTCTCCAGTATTTTGGTTCTAGATCGAAGGTTTCGAGGGCTTTCTTCTCAAATCATTTTTCAATTAAGATGGAAAGGTTTGGTTCCATATTGTCGGATTTGAATATATAGGGTGTTTTTTTTCGATGTATAGAACTTTAAGTTGCAATAAAACAACGATGGATTATTCGATTGGCATGAATTTTATTTATCCGAAAGATAATCTTGTGGAATTACATTTTAAATATGATTTCTGGCATATGACCGCAACGGCTGGCGCGGATGTAGTCCAATCTGGACGTCCAATTTTCGATGACTTTTTCCAACATTTGTGGCCGTATATCGGCGAATGTTGTCTTCCAAATGGTCAAGCGTTTGTGGCTTATCCGCATAGACCAATGACATAGCCCCACAGAAAGTAGTCTAGCGGTGTTAAATCACAAGATCTTGGAGGCCAATTCACAGGTCCAAAACGTGAAATTAGGCGGTCACTAAACGTGTATTTCAATAAATCGATTGTGGCACGAGCTGTGTGACATGTTGCGCCGTCTTGTTGAAACCACATCTGTTGGACATCATGGTTATTCAATTCAGGAATGAAAGAGTTAGTAATCATAGTTCTATACTGATCACCATTGACTGTAACGTTCTGGCTATCATCGTTTTTGAAGAAGTACGGACCAATGATTCCACCAGCCCATAAAGCGCACCAAACAGTCAGTTTTTCTGGTGTTTCGACATACACTTGAGGATTAGCTTCGCTCCAAATGCGGCAGTTTTGTTTGTTGACGTAGCCATTCAACCAGAAGTGCGCTTCATCGCTAAACAAAATTCGTTTACGAAAATCGGGAACAACGGCAATTTCGTTTTGGGCCCATTCGACGAATCTACGCTTTACTTGATGATCGTTTGGCTTGCACGAGTTGGATTTTGTAAGCACGCAAACCAAGATCCTTCCGCAAAATCTTCCATAAAGTGAACGGACCCAAATCCGATTCCTGTGCTCTATGGCGGATGTACTCATTCGGATCTTCCTCACAGCAGCAATAGCTTCTTCTGTACGCACCGTACGGCGTCTCTGGGGATGCGAGTTATCAATAAGAGTAAACATGGTGCGAAAACGTTCCATGGTTAATCAAATTAACTGCTCTGATGGACGATTTTGTCGACGATAAAATGGACGTAGTGCGCGATACGTATTCCGCACAGAACCATTATTTTCGAAATAAAATTGCCCTATTTGCATTCATGATGAATTGCCAAACCAAACTGAGAATAAATCACTTGACAGCTGTTAAATCGGTCGCCATCTTGAACAGTAATGCCAACTTAAAGTTCTATACATCGAAAAAAAAAACACCCATTATCTGAAATAATAAGGAGAGTTTCAGGAATAATAAATAGGGACTCAAGGTTGAAACTAACCATGCAAAGGGTTTTAATATAGAAGGTAATAAGGTTGCAAATCGCATTTCCTTAGCTGTTTGACATGACATTTGAAATGAATTTGTTTTTGGTGATAATAAGTCGAATTTGGAACCTTTCGCAAGAACTTATTTTTCCATCTCAAAAAGTTATTTGGTACATTTACCGTAGTGTTTGGTAGTTGAGAAGAAGCAGTTGGAAAAGAAGAAACAATAAATATGATCGTGAACATGATAGCGAACGATCGATTACTGCCCTGGTGCTTCAAGGAGAAAAAGATATTTAAAGGGGCTAAAGCCAGACTCAACGAATACTTGAGCTACTATTATCATTTATTCCCTGAAAACAGTGTACCAAAAGCCGCTTCGTAGGATATTCGAAAAAAGACACGAATTTAATTTTTCATATTAAAACTTGGGATTTATGTACATTGCATTATAAACCCATATTTTTTATTAAACATTATCCAAAAAATGCATTATGCTGCTATTGAATCGATCAACAAGTCAAGACCCTACATTTTCTCCTCTGCCTTAATGATGGCTTGCTTTAAACAGTAGTTGTAGATCTTTCATTTTGATTGTCAAAAGTCTTAAGTTTCACAATTTTTTATTCATCAAGCTGCTCGACACGAGTTTCTAGGAAAATGGTTCAGATATAGTCCAGATTTAGGATACAACCAAATGTAATCAGGCGATTCTTCGCTAATAAAGAAGTATCTTTGCGGTGAAAAATTTTTATTTGCATTCAATTGAAATTCAAACAAAACTCGAACTAAACATGCAACATTAAATACTATAACATCGTTTCAGGGAAGGCGGATAAGGGCCACTGTTTGATAATTTTGGATAGGACCGACTTCACAAATAAGGTGAATGGTTTTTAAACCGCCGAAATCACAAAACACCAATGCTACATGGAAGCCGGAATTCTTCTCTGATCTCCTTTTATGTTTGTGGTTGGATATGTGTTTGAAGGCATCACTGCATTTCGGCAGCAAATACTTTTTAGTGTCTTTTGACATTGTAAATTATCTGGATCTGGATCTGGGCATTATTAAGAATTTACTGAACAACATTAGCAGTTTGGTGGATAGAATTGTGGGATGCTTGATTTCACTGTTGAATAAGTATTTGTCTTAAAACTTTTTTAAGTTTAATGATGAACTCGTCTGTCCCTTATTTTAGCTGAAGTTACCTATAATTCAAATATAACGAAATATATCAATTAATTGGTCAAAAACTACAGCGCAGTCTATTTACAATACGGAATCAAACATAATTTTCTTGCACCAAGTTTACCTACGCCTTACTCTACACTAGTCTCAAATTTTGTCTTTCACTATGATTCTTAAGAACTCATATGTTTGGTCTCTGTAAAATTGCTCTGATGGCATAGCTTGATTAATATATATACTGTACATGCGATATATACTGTACAGTAACGATTTTTGAGACAGAGATAAAGATATTATAATCTGAAAATATAATTTTCTTCAAATTTTGTATTTATTTATTGAGTTTTAAAAAACGTCTAGCTAACAGGCATAAAGCCCAACTACTATGTGGTTGCGGTAAAAATCAGAACAATAGTTACTCAGGCATTGGATGTAACAATTATGTAAAATGTAACCTAAAGTAAGTATTAACTCTAATGAAAAACAATAAGAGATTGAAATTTATAACTATAGTTAATGCGGCAATAAAGTTTTCGGGTCGAACATTGTATATGAAGCGCATTGAGAAAATAGTTGAAACATTTAGAATATTTGTTCTTGGCGTGGACAGAAAGAATTTGTTATGTCTAGAGGGGGAGCAAAAAGATTTATTCAGCTTCAGTCAGTTATTTAAAATTTTAAATGAAGTCATTTAATAATTAATAAATAGTCATTGGATAATAATTCTACTACCAAGTCATAAAAAGTATTTTATGAAAAAGATGATAGTCGTATTTAACAGCTACACCCATGGTGGTAAAGTCACTGCATTGCATTTGAATGTATTAAGCTGCAAGTTATTATTTAAAGACTCACAGTTGATTTGCTCCAAATTACGTTGGGGAATGAGACAACCCCTAAACATTGTATTAAAAAAAAAATACGTCTTCTGCAAATACCAAAAAACTGACATCAAGATCTTGACCAATGTCTTTAATGAAAATGTTGAATAAAAATTGCCCCAGTATTGAAGACGTACTGAGTGTGATTGGACAAATATGAAGAAGAGAAATTACTTAATACTTGTGAATTAGAATTTTGTGAGCTGATCAAACGCTTTTGAAAAATCAAGATATATGACGTCTACTTGAGAACTTCCATCGATAGCCTCAGAAATAAACTGATTAAGATATTGAGATCTTTATTATTTAAATATTAGAATTTCTTTAAACAATTTTTCTTCCTGCCTTTTGATGGTATCAAATATAAAACTGTTTATCAAATAATAAAAAAAACCTCAGAACATCATTATTCCTTCTGAAAAGGGGAAATTAAAATTTTAAAAATGTCTTCATAATGAAAGCACAAAGAAGGGAACTACGGACAGACTTTTGAACGACAAATATGATTTCTGAGTTAGACAGTGCTATGAAAAATAAAAAAGAAAACGTGTACACATAAAATAAAATTCCAATAGAACGCAAAATAACTCTGCCATTTTTCAAAGTCAAAATCAAGCCTTAATGTAAGCTTACGTGCCATCTGGGATTGAGCTTCATCAGAACCTTTCAATTAGTTCCACACAATTTCTGTTTTCTCACTTCGTTTTCCGCCATTGAAAATATATCGGTTGGAAACATGCTTTCAACGACCGTAAAAATAGGATGTAAATAATATCTTTTATTTCCTCTTAGGTGTGTACAAGACACGCGATTTAAAATTGTAATAAGTTACGAAATGCAAAACGCTTATTTGCATTTAACACGAACTGCAAATGACAAATTCAGACGTTCCGTTTAATTAGCTCGCATTTTCTTTGAGCGTTAGAAATTTGTCCCGACTACGGAGGGCTAAAAATAAGCGGATACGTTGACGACGTCGTGTTTCAAAATTTCTGTTCCTACTTTTATAGTATTCCTATCTACGTGGAGAGTCAATCAGTTCTGGTTAGCTTAAGTATGACCAAATCGTATTTATTGAAAATAATTGTTAAAAATTAACTAACGAATTGGTGCTTTACTTTTGACAATCATGCAACTATGCTCTCAAGTTCCCTTAGACGGGAAACTAACTTCATGACGTAGACGTATAAACTGTGGCAACCGATTTAATATCATATGTCTGGGGATCTTATGGGCCATTGAAAGATGGTTGTCGGATGGCTTGCTGTTGGAGCGATATCTGGTGTGGGTTTATCTTGTTGAAAACAACAAACAAAAACGTTTCACGTCACTGGAAAGGACATAGCAAATGAAAACGATTGACTTTAGCCCATAAGCCCACTCATATCTGGTTGCACTGATGTGCTGAAACGATCTCCAAAGGCACTAAGTATTAGCAGCCTTTCCTCGCTAGTATTGGTTCTTTTTGAAGCACACGTATTCAAATAACATGTATGTTGACCCCCTGCTTACTATTGCATCACTGCCAATCGATTTCCCGAAAGGATATGCCAGTCTCACATAGGACTACTATTCTGCCTCCTTTGAATTCACTTAATTGGCGATGCACGTGACAGATACATTCTTGAAAAAAAAAAGTTGTTGTTTATTACACATTATGGAGGCAATCAACTGACAGTGCTATAATATTAGCCATTTTACGAAAAGTAAATAAATTTCAAAATTTATTGAAAAATGTCGCACCCTTTCCGGTGGAGGATTGTATTTTTCGGCAAAAATATAGCGGTGGAAGAAAAGATAACATAACTGTTGATGTTGATAAGTGGAAGAAATGTAGAAATTTTATTACCCAATGTTTTTTTTTCTTGCTACTGCCAACATTACATTATTGTATTTATCTAATATTAATGCTTTTATCAATAAAGTACTCTGTTGTTGTACTATAACAAAATAAAATTTAAGAAATTTTAAGAAATTATAAATCAATTTGTTAATACGCATGAACCTTGTCTTGGTTAGTTTATTTAGTTAGTTAGTTTTGGTTAGTTTGGTTAGTTAGCTGAAGTCAGTGCGTACGCGCTCCTTGTTGATAAAGGAGTGCAAAGGGGTACTGAGGAGGGTGGCTGAGGAGAGAAAGGTCACGTTAGTCTGGGTCCCGGGTCACACCGGTATCCGGGGCAATGAGGCAGCGGACGCCTTAGCCAGAGAGGGCTCCTCGCATAGGCATATAGGGCCAGAGCCCTAAATTATTGAACTACCGTTTTCACTACCATGTTAGACCCCTATTTGGCTATCTGATAAATAATACAAGGCACACCAAATTCAATTGGACATGTAGATCAAAACATCTTGTTTATCTTATTAAAGATATATTAAAGACCCACAACTTTCTAAGAAACGAGTAAAAATAAAATTATATATTGTAACAATAATTTGTATCTGTGTACTTTCAATGAGATGTGGATAGATTTTTCCCTGTTTGTTTACCATTTTGTTTTTTAGGTTTATAGTATTGTCGGATTTGTTGTTGTAGAAATGTAATTTCCTATAAATAATAAATAATCGAAGAGCTGATACATAGGTGTATTTTCAGATTAGTCAAATTACACAGTCTAAAAGCAAACTATTGCAATAACATCTAACTGCTGAAACATGTTATTATGACAATCTTTAACAAAGGAGATGTTTTATTTACTTTATGTTTTTTTACTAACTACTTAAAACTTTACAACATTGAATAAAGCGAATTAAAAAAAAATACTTCAAAACAGATAAGGATATCAGAACGTAGTAATAATGTCTATATAAACTAAGGCAAACAACGAACTTTTATTTCAACCAGTAGAATGGAGATACATAATTACCAAAATTCAACTCCTTTTCAATTTCTTATATTCATATTGTATGTTCGGATAAAGATATTTAGATGCGGTTTTCACTGTGTTGTTGGACTTTCGTTTGACTATCTAACGACGTAAAAAAATATCGTAACTCTTTTTTTTTTCAGAAATGTATTTGTTTGCCATAAGTCAGAAAACACCATCTGGTGGCAGTGCACTGAACCGCAAAAATCTTTACTCATTGCACGATTGATAGCCTAGAAAAAGTCCTTTTAAATTAATCCAAGTTTATTAAAATCCATTTTTGGAGTTATCGACATTTATTTCCGGGAATGTTTTTTGTGTTTTTTTTGTCTTAGCTTTAAAGCAGTGGATACTTTAAATATCACTAATAAAAAAAAAATAGTAGAAAACGGGTTTTAAATTTCAAGTTGGCAATAGCGCCCTCTGGTGCCCATTACAGAACTCCAACAATAATTTCTCTTTGCGGATATATATAATAATTTTCTTCTTTAAAGCTTTAGGAACATCTGTTTTCCCAATACCGCATCTCGCTGTCCTTTGACACCAGGTATGTTATACAAGAATATTTCTCATTTAAAATTCAAGAATGCGATTATTCTAGAAATTACAAAATAATTTTCTCTACGTTTTCTATTGCTCGCTTTAGTCATAAGCGTTTCCATTCCAAGTCTTTACGACAATTACTTTTCGAGATATATATGGTACATATCAAGTCTCTTAATAGAATTGAAATTAATGGAGAAGCTAAATTAATTCTCTTATTTCCTCTCTGTTCGTTTCTGCAAAAAAAATCTTTATATTTATTTTTACAATCTTTAACTGATAAATGACAATTAGAACACGCTTTTGTTGGTAGATAGTACAATAAATTTTTCGATAGAAAAGTAAAGTTTTCTTTGGGTAACAATTTAGAGTTTTTTTTTTCGACAATGTTCAAATTTTGTTGCTACCGGATACAGTAGTAATTTATAAATTTTAAAGTAAATAAAAAAGAAACTGCAACGTAATCATATCAGAAGATAAGCCCGAAAAATTACAACTATTCTTCATACAGGTAAGTATTGAATAAATTTCTAATCATTATTTGTTAAAAGTATAATAATTAACATCAAGAACACTGAAACAACCTCAAATACATTGGGTAAGTGTTTTTTTAAGCAACTTTATAAAAAGCGCTTCTGCAAAAATCCTAAGCTAAAACGCCCGAGTCTAGATGGTACGAGAGCGCGGTAAATTGTTTTTTAGTATGTCGCTTTGCAAAATATTTAAATTTGTAAAGGCTTTTCCTTAAGTTTTTTACAATAATAAATTTTATTTTTAGAAACGACGACACTTTGTTAAATAATTATTTATTTATTCATGCGAAGCTTAGCATATAAAACGTGTCGCAAGCGTGAATAATTTTATTCATTTTGCGCTGTACGCGTATCATAGGAGTCTGAGCAGCACTAAGAGGATTACGTTCAACGTTGACGACTCATTTTGGTAAAACGAATATTAACCGAGTATTTATCGGTTCGCAGATTGCTTGCTTCGTAAGCGCGTTAAAACTAGATACGAATGAACTAAAAGAAAACTGGTTCGGTTATCACATGTTTGTAAAATGATTTCCTACGTTCGAAAATTGTAACGAAATCTCGATGCGTTCCAGCATTCCTGACCATCTTGAAAGAAAATTCGTAATCCAACAAAATCTAATATTTTATGTAAAAGAATACTGTCAATTTTTTATTTAAAAAAAATACTCATCCACGAAGCAGGCGATGGTTCGAAGAGTAAAAAAATATCTGCTGGGTACATTTTTGCAAAACAGTAAGAATACATTCACTGAGCGACACGTGATTTTGCGTAATTCGCCCAATAATATTACAAACAGTTAGTTAATAATCTATGCTGTGATTTGTGGTCTGTAGACTATAGACTGCAAAAAAGAGCATGGACAATTGATACAGATATTCTGTGCTTGAAGTTAAAAATCTATTACAATCTAATTTTGGACACTGATTATAGAAGATTAGTAATAATAAATTAGAGCACAATAGTTACCTGTTGTATTATTTCTGAAGACAACTAATATTATACAACGCAGACATTTTTTTTCCATTATGGGCGGTTAATCGAATTCTGATAAAGGGATGGCACTAGTACTCTAAAACCGAGGAATGCCTTGTCTAATAAAGGAATTACCGGTTGCGATATTTACATATTTATTATTATTGCGCATACAGCAAAGAGCATTAGACGTTAGAAATTTTATATTGGAAAATTCGAATTTTTATAAATACAGAGATTTTCATTTATAGTGGAAGTCGAGAAAAAAAACGAAAATAAAAAATTTTTTGTGACTGCTTTGCGGGTCTTCGAAAATTAATCCGTTATGTTATGTTTTAATTGTTGGTATGACTGAACCTGATTCTATTTTAGAAAGAAACTCCGAGAATAAAAGGAGGAACGCAATTAGCTTTGACTTTGGCTATGATTAAAAATTAAAAAAAATATATGGAGATCATACGTCACATGAACGTCGAGACAAACATTATTGCCGACATCGATAGAAGACAATTGACTTGATTCCGGCATGTATAGAAATGACAAAGAAAAATAATGGAAAAACGCAAGAGAGGAAGACCAAGCAGAAGTTCTAGGAATGACGTTGAAGAAGCAATGGAGAAAAGAAATCTAGAGAAAAAAATGTATTATGATAAAAGAAATTAGAAACTGGGAACAGAGAGGCGGTGACAGCCGTAGAAAGGCTTTAATATAATATATAAAAAAATAAATATTCCAAAAATACAAAATAGTTGTTAACAACGCAAAGTTGATAAATTGGTAAATATGCGGGGCTTTCGGAAATGAAGAGCAGAAAATTTAATAGCGGATTCTACTCGAGAAATTAATATTAATATTGAACTCAAGAATAGCGGAATTGTCAACAAGGGTACCAAAAAAATCTTTTTCTTTTGAACTTTTTTATAGGTTGTCCATTATCTTTAATACTTTCTTATTATCTTTAATACTTTCTTATTTGTATTTTTGGACCAACTTCGACGTAGAACCGTCCACGAAAATAGGTATGAAGCTGTAAGATATTAAATTGTTTCTAATTTTATTTCATAAGTTGTTTCGTCGATAAGACTTAATAGTTTTACCTTATTGAGTAAATGGAAATAGTCATTTACATGGATACGGTTTATTTTATTGTGGTACAATTAGAGGGTATATATTAAACCTTTTTTTATTGTTTTTTAAAGTTTACAAAAAACTTAAAACAATAAATGTTGAGATTTATGTAAGATAATTTACGTTGACATTTATTGACAGTTTTAAGCGGAATAAATTTAAAGTCAATCGGAAAACTATAAAAATGTTATTAAAAAAAAAGTTATTAAAAAAATATATTTTTAATTCCCCTGGAACTCCGTTATGTTTTAGTTTTTGAAACAATGCCATATAGACTTTCATCAGTCCTCGGGACACCCTATAGAGCTTTATGTTCATGTGATAAGAAACGGAATAACCCGAACCATGAGTATTCGCTTAGAGAAGGTTGCACTGTATATTTGTTTATTTATTTTTTTGTTATTCCGACTGTGTTAAAAATAAATGAATAAATTATCTACCTCGTATCTTGCTCGTATCTTATCGATAAGTTACGTCGACTGCGTAACTGCAATAATTATTTCCTGTGATTATGCCACGTGGCGTATAAAATCTGTTCGGGTTCGTTAGTCGACACATCAGGAGATTTCCTGGGTTTTCATTCGCAAGATTGGAGCAATACAGTGTTAGCAGTTGGTCAGCCACAAAATCCCTAAATAGATTCCCGTATGGGCTGTTTTCAGTATCGGATCAGGAAAGTTCCCTAACTCATAAATTCAAATCCTTACATTTATTTTGTTTTAGGTGTACTGCGGACTTCAAGTTTTCTCGGTCCGATGACTTTATTTGTCATTTTAATTTTGCATTTTTCATTTTGTGATTTAACGCACCACCTAAATTTTGAATAACCGGCTTGAAGTGGACTTGTTTTAGGAGGTGTTAAAATTGCTATCGCTATTAATATAAAATTTTGATTGCAATTATTAAAAAGTTCGGTTGGTTTCCAGAGAAGAAATGGGTACTTTAAGCCGTTCCATAATTTGCCGACGATAACATATTATAGCTCAGGTAATTATTAAATAATAATAATAATCTTCAAATTGTAGACGACGCCTCCTAATAAAAGTCATAACCCTGAAAAAGTATTTCAATTGTTTTGAGGAATACTAGAAACAGGGAACTCTTAATATCTGCTCATCAAATAGAAATTTCTTTTAAAAAATGGTTTTTTATAGAAGAAGAAGAAATTGTGATTTATAATTCGATTTATATCAATACAATAAGGAGTGCAATTATAAAATTTTCAAATTACTATTGTATAGCAGACAAATCGAGGGGTTTTCGTTAAGCGCGTTAAAATTTCGTTGACAATGACATTTGAAATAGATGAATGATTTATTTTTCAGATTTCCAATTATTTTGTGGTCTGATTTTCCGGTTGTCTCTGAGTAGCCATTTTTAGGCTGCGATTGTTAATTGAACACAACCAATTGCTTACTAACTGTAACCTGATGCTCTAATTTCGGGAAAAAAATGTTGATTTAAATTAATACAAAATTTTGAATTCACGTGTAAAGCTAGAGTTGATCTTAGATAGTGTCACTTTTCGTCCTTTTATCAATACTTTTTCTACAATCGATGCTATTAATTTAACGCCGTATAATGTCTGTTAAGCATTTTATTCATTATACTGTTTATTATTAGATACTTTAGAAATATTTTATTCCAATAACTCGGAAGCAAATTAAGATAAACCTATGTTTAAAGAAGAAAATTAATTTCACGTTCCGCCCTTATTTTAAGCCTGAAAAGTGTGAAAGATAGAAACTAGATAGAAGTATTTCGAGCAATTTCTCTTGGTCGCCGTCGTTAATAAGACTTTTCTCTCAAACTAATAATAATACTCAAACGTTTCTATTACAAGTATCACAATATTACAGAAAAATAACAACAATTTAAAGAATAAAGCGCAGGGCTTGCAGCGTCTATATTTGGCCGTTAATTTAACCGAAAAAAATAATATATAATAAACTGTTTAGGTAAATGGAGAATCAAAATCAAAAGTTTCATATTTATTAATAAATAAAAGAGATAGGTATCGCAGGAATAAGGAAGTTTTGTGATGGGATCCTATCAAAAATGAATAATTTATTGTCATTTAATTTGAAGTATTTTTTTTAAAATTTCGGTATTGATCACAGAAACCACTTTTTACGTAAAATTTAAAAGTTGTTTTTTGTCCAGCGCCTCCTCGAATTGAGGCTGACGAAGGCCGGAAATGCCGAGTTCGATCCTGTTCCGAACGTTGTTAATTCATGAATAGCCAATGTGCACAAATAACTGCCCCCGATTGTGTGTGTGTGTGTGTGTGTGTGCAGGACTACGCGGCCCATCGATTTATTTTCATGGGATTATCCTCGTTTTGTTGTCAGTTCAGTGCAATTGGGGATAAATACATCCGAATGTGCGTAAGCACGCACAAACATGACGTGTTTGTAAAGGCGTGGAAGGTTTTGTTGGGCGGCTTACGACTCTACCATGCACGGGCGAGAATTACCTGGGCTTTTGAAAAGTCGGTTTCGTTTTAAATTTAATAGAAGTGTTTACAAAAAAAATGTTCATTAGTTGTCCATTAGGAAATTACATTTACAAATTTTTACCTAACAACTGAATAAATAACTTCATGACATATATTGTGATATTTGTAAATTAAAAAAATATATTATGATTTTCTTAAAGCTGAATTAATTGATATGATTTATATGCTGAATGGGGAGGAAAATACTATGCAACAAGTTCGGTAAACGGCATTTGAGTCAGGATTTTATTTCACACCTTTGACTTAAAAGAACATCTATCATTGACTCACCACTTATATCTGTGTACAAAGTTGGTCCTAAACTGATTCTTACCTTCTTCTTCGGGTGCCAAGTACTATGCCGCACTTTGGCGAACATTCGTCTTTTTTATGGCTATAAGATTAGTAGGGTGCCCTCCTCGGCTTTGTCGAAATATCGTTCTTCTCTTAACTTTTTCATCACAATCCCACCTCTCATTGAGAGAGGCGCCAAGATGTAAAATTTGCGACCCCTTTGATATTCTCTCCAATAATGTTAAGATGGTCGTTGTACTGGTGTCCTGAGCACCATCATGTTAGTTTTTGCGACGTTGATATGGAGTCCAAACTGTTCACCGCACTCGTTTAGTTTATTTAGCAGAATCTGCAGGTCTTCAAGATTGTTAGGCAGAAATGTGGTGTCAAATGTGATAAAGACACGGTGTTGTCGAAACAATTGTCATGTCATAATATATAATTTCGTGAAAATCTGAACTTTTGATTCTTATTTATTTAGAAAGAAAACAGTTTTACTTACCTTAGAAGCCTATTTGCTTGATGAGGTAGATAACTCATTATGTATGTTGCTCCGATTTCGCTTAAGTTAAATTAGGGTATAGGGATAGGAATGAATTCATAATCATTATAAATGATTATAAACCTGCCATGCTTGATATTCATAGGTATTTAGCCTTTAACGCTGGATTGTTTCAGCAGTTTATCTTATTTTCATTGGAAACAAGAAACGGAAATTAATTTATGCACGGACATTTTAGAGCCTACACGATACAAAATCCTAAAATTTATTTCAAAACGTAGCAATTTGTTTCTCTTGGAATGTACACACTGAACAGACTTCTCGAGTTTATTGTTAACTACGCCAAATGCGAATAAACAAATTTTATAGCCTCGTAGTTGAACAGCTTACAACAGAACATAAAATTCTATGTATACAAGGTATATACACAAACCCATTAGAAACGGCGTACCTTATTACTATTAACGTTTGGTGTAATAAAAACATTAGAGACGTCGATAACTGCTTACGGTTAGATTTTTTTGCTTGTAAAATAAGCATCCACCTAGTCGGGCATACATATATTAGTGTTTATTTTGCCTTGTCCATTAGTGAACACGCGTTGTCTAACAAAATATTGGTTTGGAACTTGGGTACATCTTGCTTCTTGTCGACGACTTGGGTTATTGAAAAATATTTGTTGTAAAGTCGCTTGCGAAATTAAGATGAAAAAAGAAAAAGAAAAAAAATCTTGTTATAATTAGTTTTTTTTTTCAGCTACGAGACATAATTTTTCATCTGTGGCAACGATCTATGGGTTCCTTGGGTGTAACTCAAGATGGAACGTTTTACTGCTTATGTCGTGTAACCGAAACACATTCCGTATTTTGCCAGCAAGATTTTGATTATTGGTAGAGAGTGTATTACATAGAGAACTGTCCCTGTAAAATAAAAATCACACACAAATTCATACAAACTAATATGTCACAGAATATGGAATTATGAACCTTTATTTTTGAATTATACTCATTTTTCCTGATGTAATGAACTCTTTCTATCTCGGGAAGATACCTAACAACCGTGTCTGTGTTAAACCCTAAAAGATGATGAGTTTCCCTAAGCTTATTTAGATTTTATTATTATTTATTATTTTTAGAATTTCATGGAATCCTTCTTAAAAATTGCAAAATTTAGTTAGAATTTTTGCGACTAGTTAAACTCGAGTTTGAGATATCAGCAGAGTTATACGATGACACCTCTAATTTAAGTTAGTGATTAATCAACAGTACAATGGGCCAATTACAAATCGAAGCATAATAAACCTATACCTATCAAAAGCAAGCAAACTATAAACAATAAAAAATCTAAGTTATTTTTACTACACTAGATTAATAGTAAATGTTTCTATTTCTCTCTCTAACCAAAACATACGTAATATCAATCAGAAAAAATAAACACCGCTTCCAAATTTATAAGAAACGTATGAATATTATTAGAAAAATTCAATTTCTATACATTGGGGAAATAAGCGTATTAGTTTTGGCCTGAGGTAAATAGAAACAATTTGGATTTTAACTTTATATTCATTTTTATTAGAGTTAGTGTAATAAAGAACTGTCATTAATTTCATTAGTACATATCGAATAAATAATAAAGGAAAAATATTAAAATATTCTGCCACACCAGTAAAAAAAATTATGCGACACTTGTGAACGAGACGAAACTGCTGTGCCATATGATGATTCTGACAGCGATAAAACTTAATAAGTCCAAGTAAAATGTTTCAAAAATTGTTGCTTGGAAACGTGTTAGTAAAACTGTGGTTTTTACAAATGAGAAAATGTTTATTCTCAGCCAGGAATATCTATTTTCTAGTCGAAACTTGAATAAATGACGGATACACCGTTGGTAAAAGTTGACGAGATAAAAATTTAAAAAGCGCGAAGTAAACGTTCATAAAAGAAGGGTCCACTGGAATAAAATCATACCCGGGAACAGGTAAAAGATAAATAATTACTCGGTGGTGACTTACTAGTATTTCAATCGAAACGGACTAGAGACTATCGTGACTTCTTGTAACAAAATATGACATCGTTCATTGGCTTACTTTAAATAAGAAGCAATTTAAAAAGATATGCTGAAAAAGAAATTATTGCAAATTGTAAATTTGAATAAAACTCTTTGTACCAAAATTGTTGTCAACTAAATCGCGTCAAAACGAAATATAACGGTACTTGAAACCCTCTTGCAGTAGAGAATAGAGATGTTGAATTGTGAAAAATGGAGTATGTGCGTCGAACGTGAATGAAATATATGGAAAGTGGGAAGCCAATAATTGTTAGAAAACACTGCAGAACGCCTTATTATTTCTCTGTACTCCAATGGTTATAGTTCATCAAATTTATAAATGCAGTTGTATTGTAAATAGTAGATTTTTTAAAATAATATTTATTACAATTTATTTATTTTCTTATTATTTTTACGTATAAAAGTTTTCATTTACTTAATTTAGAATATCTGTACAATTATGAGCATGTATAATTACATTATTATTCACCAAACTTATTATTCTACTGTATGCAATTTATTAAACTAGGTGTGTATGCCTGAAACATTATGACTTCACTGACGTGTATCTATGTATATTAAAAGTTCCTTTTTATTCTTCAACCTTATCATTAATGAGTCGTTTTTAACTTGAGGTTGTTCAATAATATCGAAATCAAAATTTTTGTTTTATTTACGATCACAATGTGTACTGTACTTCATATATTTCAGTACTCATTGAAGAGAAGTACAAAGATCAAAATCTATGAGGCCCCAATGGTAAAAATTTTAATGTATGGCTCGGAAACTCCAGCCCTAGCAAAATCAGGTGAGACGTTGTCATCGACCTTCGAGAGAAAGATACTGAGAAAAATTTACGAGGCAGTCGAAGAGAATAACGTCTGCAGACGTGGATACAACTTTGAGCTCCACAAACAGAGACAAAACAACAGCAATCAAGAATTGACAGACTTAGGTGGACAGGATGCTACGTCAACAGCGTGCCCATAAAAAGGTAGGAATAGATCTGAAGGGATGGCCTTCCAGACAAGAGAAAATCAATGCCCCCCTCTAGGGTTGCAGCACTAATGATGATGATGATGATTATGAGTCACTAAAAACAACACGTTGAAGCATTGAATAAAACATAACAAATTAAATAATTTGAATATTATTGAACAACCTCAACCCAAAAACGACTCAAACATTATGTATATACTAAGGGCAATGAGGTACGGTATTGAGGAAAAAAAAATTGAAAATCGGCCTAGAAGAGATGATGGAAATTATTTTTGTGATTCTGAAATCGCCACTAGAGGGCCTAAATTAATTTTTTGCCATTATGTCAAATTTTTCAGAAAACGGGTTTCAAGATTTAAGATGGCCATTACGCTCTCTGGTGGGCATTTCAGAACCTCAAAAATAATTTCCAGCATTTACTTAATAATTTGTTTTTGAAATTAGAATTTTAGGTCAGTTAACCTTCAACAAAAGTAATGTTTTTTTTTAGTTCAAAATTTTGAATTTTGTTTTACATTCTATCATCGAGTTCTAATGCAATGTAATATTTCTTATATAATCCAACCCGGTGAGAGATGTAGTCGCCCACGGACATATGTAGTCGAATTAACAATCCTAATTAATTCAATCGATGAATATTTATAATAATTCATTTATTTAAACTGTACTTAACAAAAAATATAGTTTTCTTTAATTTTTTGTGAGTTTTTAAATCTTCAAGCTCAGCTGGATGTGTGTTAAGTTTGGCACGTCACGTTTGTCAAACCTAATGATATTGATTAAAACGGTAAAGAGCAGCGATATTAAAAGTAAATGTATAATACAAAAACACTCGCCGGGCATCGTCACAATTAATTTCAATACATCTCGTGTGGCGATTCGTTCCGAATTAAAGCTGATTATTTGGAGATAATATAAAATCGTTTTTATTGCCCGCAATGGAATGAATTAAAAACACAAAACATAAATAATCATTAAGATACCTTTAAGGCTCGACTTTATATGAAAATCGCGTCGTAGTAATTTAGTAATGCGGACATACCTGTTTTTGAATGCCCACGTACGATATCCCGCGCATTTTATTGCAAAAAAGAAAGCTGGAGCGGTTGCATTTTTATTAATCATCAATCAAGATTCATCGACGTTTAATGTGGCAAAAAACAGCGCTTTAATTTTATTGCTTTTATTGGCGCATCGTCGACCATATGGAAGCTTTTTATTTAACGATTCGGGAGTACAAAATCTAATATAAAACATACGAAATTAGTTTGGTTGAACCCAATGCGATATGCAGCCACTGTTTTATTAATAATAAATAATAACAATAAATTCTATTTTTAGAAAATAGCAACGACTGCTTCAACTTAATATCGGTTGCGTAAAAAATAGTATATTATGCAAAATCATTTATACACGACACTTTAATCACGAGTTGCTAAAGAAGTTTACCTACATGTTGCATGCTATACTTTTTTTCTACTCCCGCCTGTAAAATATCTAATTACACACCGATCTAGTGTGCGGAAAGCGTCACTTCACCACGCCAATTTCGATTCCCACGGATCCGAGCCAGTTCGGACATTTTCGGGATTTTACCGCACGGGATTGGGACCAATCGGATGTTTTCGGAGATATTTCCCACGCCTTGAATTTTGACGTTTCTCAATTCTGACGGTCATGTCAGTATCATGTATTGGTGTTTTATTGCGAAAATGTACCCAAAAATTAACGGTCGTAAAAAAAGTATAGTATGCAACCCATTCAGTAAACTTTTCAACTCACTCGTTTATTAAACACTCGCTCCGCTCGTGTGAAATAAACTCGTGGGTCAAATGCCGTTTATCGCACTTGTTGCATAATATACTATATCTCACTCATTTATTAAGCACTCGCTTCGCTGAGCTCCGCTCGTGTCAAATAAACTCGTGAGTGCCGTTTACCGCACTTGATGAATATACTATTCTACGACTATTCGGTTTTGGGAATATACAGGAAAAATCATTAAACAATTAAATTATATCAACAAAATTATGAAATCCTTTAGGTGGTTCATATATATCATCGGTTTAGAACGTGCGTCGACATTGTCCGATATATAGCCTCCGTTATCTTCGGTCCTCCCATTGGCCATCGTCTAAGTTTCTCGAGCTCATCGCTTTGCGAACTACATCATGCCATGTTCTTTTTGCCCTTTTGTTCTGTCGTGTGATATTCAATTTATTCATTATCTAGGTAATCTGTCGTCGTTCATACTCTATACATGCTCGCACCAGATCAGTTGTTTTCTTTCGATGTCAGTTATGATTGCGTGTTCAAGACCCGTTTGCTTCCGAATAGTTTCATTTCTAACTCTTCCGATTCTTGATGTTCTTGCTGATCTTGTAAGTGCATCCATTTCGATTGATGCGGTTATTATTTTATGTTTTTCTGAAATTCTCCAAGTTTCTGAACCAAAGATAGATAGATAAATAGATAGATAGATCATTTATTCACAAAACCCATTACAATGAATGTTTCGTCACAAAAAATAAAATTAAAATGTTTTAACATAGATGAAATAGAAAATGTGTATGTCTGACAAAGATGTGTATATAACAAACAATACAAATACATCAATATAACATTACAAACATTTTTTGAGAACATGCGCTTCGAATTCACTTAGGCTATAAAAGCATTGGTTGTCAGAAGCATTTTGACATGTTTCTTAAATTGCTTGGTAGAAAGGTTCTTTAAGCTCTACGGGAGCACATTATAATAGTGTAGCCCTGCATAGCCTAAAGACCTTCCACAAAATATATTATTCATTTTAGGCTTTAAGTGATTTTCTCTATTTCGAGTGTAGTGACAATGGTTGTCAATGTGTTTTTTATGTAAATGTTTATTTTTGTGTGTAACCAGCAGTATTTTAAATAAGTATTTACAATTAACCGTCATTATTTTGTGTTGCTGAAATATTTCTTTGCAAGACTGTCTCGGAGAAAGTTTAAAAATTAGCTTAAGTATTCTTTTCTGCTGTACAAACACCCTTTCAGCATCACTAGCTTGCCCCCAATTCACAATGTTGTAGGAAATTGAGGAGTATGCCGAAGCAAAATAAAAGACTAATAGTGATCTCTCAACAAATGAGTCTCTAATTGTTAATGTGGCAAAGAATGTTTTATTTAGTTTGTTACAAACACGATTTATGTGTTAATCCCACCTCAATGATGCATCAATGTAGGAGCCAATAAATCTTGTGCTCTGACTTTTTTCTGGGGATGTTCCAGAGAAACTAAAAGATAAGTCATGTCAAGGGGTAATGTACTGGCCAGTAAATCCAAACACACCTGTTTTCTCTGAATTTATGATTAGATGATTTTGCTTGCAAAATTTATTAAACTGTTCAGCAGCAACAGAGATATTATTTATCAGCTCCAGTGCGTCATTCTCGGAGACAAACACGGACGTGTCGTCCGCGTACATGAAAACTCGACAGTTACTGTTAAAGATTTCAGGTAAAGTAATGCCCCCTTAAGGTGTGCCTAAGTTAACATCATATGGATCCGAATATGTTTCGTTTACTTTTACACTTACTTTTCTTTGATTCATATACTACATGATCCAGTTATTAATAGGCCCTCTAATGCCTAAAAATTCCAGCTTTTCTGACATTATATCCAAATTTAAAGCGCGCGATAAATCGTAAAACACTCCGACCATTGTCTCTCCGACATCGAGTTTATCATAAATATGTTAGACAAGCAGACAAGGTTCTTTTTTATTAATCCATTTTAGAATTCTGCATCAAATTTCTCACAAAATTCATATAATTATACTTGTCCCTTACTTTTTAAAATAATAATTAATTTCAAAATGACCATAAGAAGTTTGTAATTTGTTAACGCTAAATATCCAGAAAGACCCATTACAAGATCCACAGCGAGTAAACTTGGGAGAAAATTTATAGAAAAATGGCATGTCAAAGAAATAATTTTTTGGATGTTGAAAATGCCACTTTTTGACAATATGCCAGCCGCTTTGAAAATCCACCAAAACGTTACCCAGAACTTAAATCGTTTAAATTTTGTGGTTTTCCTTATACACTCTTGATTTTAAATATCCACAGAGCAAAAAAAACCAGTGGAGTATATTGCAAGCTATTTTATTGATCCCCTTCTACCATTCTACTCTCGCGGAAATGCTGTATTTAAATATTCACGTGTCTTGAAAAATGGGGCGGAGCCCCATCCTGTTGAAACCAAATCAAGTGATTTTTAAGAAATAAGGCCAATTAATTTTGTTATTGTTGTGTATGACTCATGCATCGAAGACTATTTGTACTCCAATTCCTTCAATTTTATTTATGCTTACTTACTATTAAAAGAAAAAGTGGTTTCATCACTAAAAAGTATATGTCGATGAAAGAATGGATTTAAGTTGCATATTCAGCCGCTAGTAATGTAATCTTGTATAGATGATACTTTTCTTCTTGTAATATACGCAACGCTGTTGGTTGGCTAATATCATTATTTGAAGTTGCTTCAGAGGATGGACAATGAGGATTATCGTCAAATTCTAATAAACGTCTAGTCTTGTGTTCTCATTGGTTTTTGCATGACCTGACTGTAGACGATTGCCCTGTTTTTATACATGTGCTATGAATCACTGGGTAACTGGGTAATAGGTCTTTCTAGACATTTCGCGTTAACCAAATTACATACTTCTTCTTGAGTTCTCTTTTTGTATCCATATTCAATAAAAATTAGAATTTTAGTTAATTCTCTAAGATATACTATATTAAAAATGCGCGAAATTTGGATTTGGATCTTGGTATTGATATCAACTTTCTTGCCCACCCTCTATATTTTCTGTGTAGTGCAAAAAATGCGCAAAATAAAACTGTGGTAAACTTGTGCAAGCATGCAGATTTTCATATATAGGCAATAGGCAAAGATTCTAAATTGTTAAGAAAAATCCAGCAGTTCAATATCGAAATTTTTCCCATTAATAACATGTTATATTTCCAAATTTCTTTTATATTTTGAAAAATTGGAGTACCTGTCTTTTATGGCAGCAATAAAATATCAACATATACGATCAATAAAATGATGTGACGATTGATCAACAAGCAGCGTATGATAGAGCCTGAAAACTTTTTTTTCCTTTTGCTTTTTCATCACTGTTATTATAAGAACTAACTGCGGCTTTTTGTACGTATTAACCTCTAAAGATTCATGTCGTAAGGATAATTTGTATTTACTTCTAAACAATAAATAATAATTGTAATATATTTAATTATAATATATTTAAAAATATATTTAAAACCCATAACTCCCGAAGAAAATTGTGAGTTAGCATTGGAATTGAAACATAAACACAACAGCAGCATAGACGAAATACCAAGGAGTATTATTAAAGAATCTGTAAGTGAGTCAAAACATGCTTCTAAATTAACAATTATTTTAAAAGTGGAACGTTCCCTAATGCGTTAGAAATATCACTTATAAAACCATTATTTAGTTTTAGATAGTTATGGGCCTATCAGTTTGTTGCCAATATTGTCTAAACTCTTTGAGGTGGCCACGCGTAAACGTTTAATTGTCAAATCGTACAGCCTAGCAAGCTACTGCACGCCAATCATGTTTTTTTGAAGGGAAGGTGTACTAGACCTAACCAAGGCCTATGACTGTCTAGACAGAGATATACTTCTGCGGAAACTGGAACGGTACGGAATTAAATTGTTGAAGACAAGCTTTAATGGGGAAGGGAAGTAATATGGGTTTTTAAAATTGGAAAATTCAGTAAATCTGGAATGGTAGCATTAGGCACTCACAATAACCAGACCAAACAAACTTAACCTTGCAGATGATACAAATTTGATTACCAGTTATCAAGAACATGGCACAATTGTTAAGCCATAGCAGTAACCTTTTCATTCGAACGAAAAACTGGTTTAATAAAAAATATTTTCATTATTTATTATTATTTCATTAATAATTTTTGAGCCACCGTATATAAAGTAGATTTGGGCAATTGGAAATTGCACTTTTCCAAAGCCTAGAAGTTATCGAATTTAGTATCTTAAAATCACAAAGAAAATGCTGAAATTTCAGTAGAAATGTTTTATGCATAATTTAATAAATTGCCCCCAATGGGACGGCAATTTCTTATGGAAAAGTCGTCTTCAACTCAACCATGACAAATTACTGCCTCTCCATTGAATGGAAATTTTAATGCACATGAATTATTTAGTGATTTACTCAATTTATTATGATTATTTACTCAAACAGCGCAAACATAAGTTACCGTAATTCGTATAAATATTTATTTTCTGACAAATTGGAATTTTAATACAAATTGAACTGCGACGTCATTATGTGCCTATTATTTGTACAGGATGTCATTTATTATGTGTTGCTTCAGCTCTGGACTTGAATTTTAATTGGCCAACGTATATACATTAACCTAAAGAGACATGGATTGCCTTAAGGAGCCTTAATTTATCAGCGCCGAAAAAATTGTTGTTTCTTTTGGCCGTTGACTAATTTAAAGTAAAGAGCAAAAGGTTTTCGAGAATTCACGCGGAATAAATTAATAAGTTGCTTTTTCCATGCTTCGCGAGAAATAAGACAGACCTTACCAATTTCCGACCAATTGAAATGTGGACGTAACAGAAGTGGTTCTAAGTGACAAAAAGAGAATTTTGAAATATTCATGTAAAATGTTTTAATAGTTTATTAACATAAAAAAAGTTCGAGGTAAACAGAAAATTAATGCTATAATAATAAACTGTTATACCTATTAAATAAAACTGAAAAAAGAAACGGCGTAAGTGCCACCGAACAATTTAAGAATATGTTATAACAAAATTATTGCCTATACAGTAAACATTAGGCTAACCACAAGCGTAAAACAAAATGTTTTGCATTTAAAAATTTGATTTTAAAAGTTAAAAATAAATATATTTTTTTTAAAAAAGAAACGCTGTCGAACCTATGCTTGTAGCATATTCTGATAAAATATAGGGCAACAGAGACCGAAGAGTTTTCTTCATCTTTTCAGATATTTTGTTTTCTGATGGAAGTCCGAGTAGTTCAGCATTTAGCAAATCTTTTATAACCCTACTTTTCTTCAGAACATTGAAGTTCAGAAGTACATCCAACCATCTTCACATTGTGGGATTATCTCTGTGGATCTGTAGTATGCCTGCTTTTGATGATTTCAAACTTTTAAGTGTTTAGAACAATATTGATCACTTGAAATGGTGGGTTGAACGTTGCTGATTAAATGACGTTTACCAGATCGCCTGGGATACAGGATTTCATGATTCTTTTGCGTTTTTCTATTAACGCCAAATTCCTGTCGACGGGCATAAACATATCCCCCTGAAAAGGAGCTGGAACGTTTTCGCACCACGTTTACTCTTATTGATAACTCGCATTCCCAGAGACGCCGTACGGTGCGTACAAAAGAAGCTATTGCTGCTGTAGAGCGTAGCATTGAGGAAGACCCGAATGAGTCCATCCGCCATCGAGCACAGGAATTGGATCTGTGTCCATCCACTTTATGGAAGATTTTCCGGAATGATCTTGGTTTACGTGCATACAAAATCCAACTCGTGCAAGAATTGAAGCGCACTTCTGGTTGAATGGCTACGCCAACAAACAAAACTGCCGCATTTGTCGAAACTCCGTTACATCCAGAAAAACTGACTGTTTGGTGCGCTTTATGGGCTGGTGGAATCATTGGTCCGTACTTCTTCAAAAACGATGATGGCCAGAACGTTACAGTCAATGGTGATCGGTATAGAGCTATAATTACTATTTCATTCCTGAATTGAATAACTATGATGTCCAGGAGATGTGGATTCAACAAGACGGCGCAAAATGTCACACACAGCGTGCCACAATCGATTTATTGAAAGACACGTTTGTAACCGCCTAATTTCACGTTATGGACTTGTGAAGTGGCGTCCAAGATCTTGTGATTTAACACCGCTAGACTACTTTCTGTGGGGCTATGTTAAGTCATTGTTAATGTTAAGTGTTATTGCCGATATACGGCCACAAATGTTGGAAAAAGTCATCGAAAATTGGACGTGTCCAGATTTGACTACATCCGCGCCAGCCGTGGCGATCATATGCCAGAAATCATATTTAAAATGTAATGCCACAAGATTATCTTTCGGATAAATAAAATTCATGTCAATCGAATAATCCATCGTTGTTTTATTGCAACTTAAATTTCTATACATCGAAAAAAACTCCCCTTATAAGAGCACTCTAATACGCACTTTGTCTTACATTATTATGCAATTCAAAAAATTTGCTATCAGGCTGATCTTGACATGGCTCGAAGTTCTTACTACACGATATTTTACAACAGTTTTTTAGTGGCTGTTTCCGAAACACCTTAGATCTAATTTACCACATAACCATGATTCTAGCTCAACTTAGGCTAAAAAATAATCACCTGAACTTTGCACGAAAATGAAACTCAATGCCACGTACTCTTTATAACGAGATGAGAACTATGCTGTTTGAATAATTTTTGTTGCCTTTTTAACGGTTTTCAGAAAAATGTTTCACAAATCACCCTTTTTTATTATTATTAACATTTTGTTTTATTTTGTTATGTTTATTTAATCTAATTTTTTTTCAGTAACTATTCTGTTAAAAATTACCATTTCATTAAGTATGCATTACCCTTTAGATAAGGATACTTATAGTTCCTCATAAACAATAAAAAAATTGAATTTAATTGAAATTGAAGTTAGACTTTTCATTTAGAAAACTGATTTGAACCAAGCGGGTGTTCCTTAATTAAAAAATATATATTAAAACGATTATCCACGCTATCGATTGATTGATGGTAAGATTTTATTTTTTGTCAGGTGACCTCGTCTTAATGATGCGTATCTAATTGGAATTGATTAATTATTGTCCGTAGAAACGGTAGCTTGATAAATTTCAAAAAAAATAGTCATATTTCAGTGGCGAAGTAAATTCTCAATGTCTTTCGGTACTTTGCTTATCGCCAAGCTTCAAGATTAACGATTTTTTGAGTTAGAGTTTTTCTAATGATGATGATTCTTGTTACATATTGCTTCACTCGTTTGTTACTTGACTTACTCACTAAACCCGAGATTTTGGTGATAGCAGGTTTTATGATACAATTGAACTTGATATAATTGCGTAGTCTTTCACGGCCGGCGTCATAATCTGTGAGCTTTTTCGGGCTGTTAGGCCGTGGTCCATTGGTTTTGCTACCAAAGCTTTCAGCTGCTACTGCGGCAGCCATCTTCAGTGGAACGTAGATTGTAGCGCGACGACAGTATCGGTACTATTGCCGGTTGTCGAAGTCGTACCTGTTTCTAACCCCTCGGACGGACGGCGAACTGAACGGTCGTTTGAGCGTCCCGGCCCTCCTCCGTGTTGCTAGTATAAGGTTGTGTTTGTGTTTTTTGCAGGACGTTATGCCATATTTTGTCTACTTCTAACCCCAACTTCAACAAACGTGATTAAGTGTCCGATATTGGGAAGTATTTTTGGAATTTTGACGAGTGGTCCTTTTTTGCACACGAAAACCGTTGGATCCATGGGAGAATAATTGAATTAAAGACGCACTATATTGAAAACTGAATAAAACTGAAAATCGACTTCAGTCTTGGAATGAAAAAAACGTCATTAATGAAACACTGTTGCAGATATCAGTTTCCTTCAGAACTAAGTTTTTTATGTTTATTGTTGATTGTTATTAATGTTTTGTTAAAAAGTATGATCAAATGATCAAAATTAGCAGCTATAAACTTGAAATTTGGCAGAAGCGTAAAGTTCCATTCGAGCATTTAGTTTTTTTGTGTTATTTTGGGTTCAAGAAATGAAATTACTTCTTGAAAATCATTTAATCGATCGGGAAAGTTGTTGATTGGGGAAATGCAAGATGTCCGAGGCTATTATTGCTATTGTTATTGAATAGTGCATTTCTTTTCTGAATTAGTTAGTGATAACTACAAACAATTGGAACAAATGGAACAATTTGGTTTATACACTGGTGTAAGCCAGGTCGGGTGTTTCAACTTTCGTAAAACCGCGCCTTGAAAATTGAAAAAAGAAATTATGTAAATGGGCCAAAAGAAAATACTGGAAGTTGTTCTCAAACATACGTAATCGCCACCTAGGGGTGTCATTGTTATCTAGATTTTTAAAACATGGTTTCTAAAAAAATTCATAATATTACCCATATTTAAAATTGGAATTATTTTACAGACTAGACAAATTTAAATCTTTTTTTCTTAATGATATCGCTGTCAGGGAAATGGTGGGGTGTTAAAACATTTTCGGAAATAATTGTCGATAATTCCAGAAAGACAACGCATTCATTGTGCTATAAGTGATGCGATTGTGATTGCTTACGTTGCCGCCAGGTGGAGTTTTCAGACATTTCAAAAAAACGATATTCTGAAAATAGAAAAAAGCAAGGATATGTGTTTTTAAAGCTCAACAACGCAGTGAAAACGCATCTTAATATCTTCATCATCACCTAAAATATGAATGTAATAACTCACACTCAGAAAAAAAGTTACATTTTGGGAAAAACATTTCAATTTTTCGGATTGTTTTAAAGCCTTTCCAATTTAGTGAATGAAACGCCAATACGTTATCTAAGATGTCAAATGATATTTAAAATCAAAATAAAATGTTGTTATTTATCTATATTGCTTCTTTATAGTTGCTTCGGTGTGCAGTGGCAGGCACTGCTACGTTTTCATATCCTTGTCCATTTTCATTGATTAATATAACTTATTTTTTCATCTAAAATAAGGTTTAGTTACTAACTCGGACAATTGCTGTTGGAAAATAACTAATTTTATTAACTATTGACACATTTTTCATGATGTCGTTATTTCCTGATTGTCAGTCTCTTAATTGCATACCATTTTAAATCGATTCAATTTGAATTAGAAATACATTTTTTAAATAGGACGAGATTCATCATTTCAGTGCAAATTTTACTACTTAAATTATTCAATAATTAATAAAATGAAGTGATTAAAAATGAAAAATACAACTTTATTTAGATTTCAAATATTATTTGGCATCCTAATTAATAAATTGGCATTTCATTTAGTAAATTGCGGACAATTGCACGTTAATAACAAACCGAAATGTGAAAATTTTTTTATTTTAGATTAGGACGAAGATTCAGGTTTTGGGGCCTTACTTGACTACGTATTGAGATAATTTGATTGTCAAAAGCATCACCTGGTGGCCATATAATCAATCTTAATTGCTTTGCTCGTAGCACTCGCAGATTTAGTAAAATAAATCAATAATTCACAAAAAAAGAGTTATTTCTGAAAATGCTCAAACACCCTCGCCATTTTAATTAGAGATATAGAGCAAACAATATTGCACCAAAACGATTAGAATTTGCTTTAACGTAGTTTTCTTTTCAACTATCTTGGACTGCCGCTTCTCTAATAACGTACTTTCGTTGCTCCGTACTTGGTATATTTGAAAAATATAGTTGGAAATCGCTATTTCTATTACAAATATGTGATATGAAGTTGAAGTTTGGTCGAGTGCTGATTTGAAAGGCACATTGTACCCGGTGCATGCACACACAATTCCATACATTTTGCGAAAGTGGCTTGCACAGTGGTCTGCAGAAGCACAATAGAAAAAAGCCACGAAATGTCGATATGAGGGACCAACATGACTCTCCTCATATTTTATAATTTTTCGAAAATAATTGTTTACTTAATTTTAGTAGATTACATCGAAATTTTTGAACTGTTTTCTAAAATTCAAAATACAATGAGATTTCCTTAAGTCTTCGATAGGCAGGACATTTACCTGATGCACGTTCTGTAGTGCTCCCGAAACTGATCAAATGACACACAAAAAAGTA
The DNA here is from genome assembly GCF_029955315.1 of Cylas formicarius. Lineage (NCBI taxonomy): Eukaryota > Metazoa > Arthropoda > Insecta > Coleoptera > Brentidae > Cylas > Cylas formicarius. The sequence continues at coordinate 13,433,873 of NW_026844319.1, read as the reverse complement.
ATTCGTCTTTCAAACCGAATCGACTTTACAAGAAATCTGTTTCAATCTTACAAATCCCATCAAGTCAAACGGGGGTGGATATAGAGCAAGCAATATATCGGGGATAACTTTTCCATTTATTCCCCGAATATATGGATATAGAGTTGAGTTTTATTGGTCTGTGATGTGTATAAAATAACACGACTTACGAGAATCTAAATGCGGCGGAAATTTTCCCGTTTCTGAATGTCAGAGAGACATTCGCTAAAAAGAATTCGAAGGTAAGACGACCGATCTTAAAAAATCAAAGTAAGAAATTCAAGCAGCAGGAGTTATTATTATCAATTTAAATCTAAGGGCGCTTCGTTTGACGTCGGATATAATCGAATAAGCAGAAACCCGATATATAAAAACAAAACACTCAGACTAATATCTAGTTTCTACATGTGAAGGACTCAAAAGGACTCGCACATAATCTGCCCAATATGCATAAACAAAACTTCTCTTCCCCTTCATGCAGACTTAATTAAACATTTATCTACAAAAACGAATATGTTTACATGGGTTGAATGTGGAGCAGTGTGTAAGTTAGTATAATTATATATTGATTATTATATTATAGCATTTGTCAGTTCAAACATTTAAACATCAACCTTCTACAGTATCAATTATATTTTTATTCGCCACCTGATGTATTGGCTTATCACTATGTCCATTTTTGACAAGCTACAAGCTGCATCGCTAAAAATCCATTTCCAAAGCTTTCAGTCGGTCTTGATTCCTCGTAGATATTTCCCACATTTCTGCATACTATTATTTTATTATTGCCCTATATATTCTTCTTTTTACGCTGTTTTATCGCCACTCTTCCCTATTGGTCAACCTTCGTTGAATATTTAAGTTGCTCCCACGAGGATTTGAAATGTTATAAGTACTATAAGTACTTATAAGTACGACCGTATTGGTTCTTTTCAAAGTTTTCTCAACATAAAGAGAGCATCATCTCTATTTTCAGCGAATATATCTTTATTGTCAGAGTATATAGTTTGTCACTATGTATGCTGAGTCTCATCGATACATACGGTCCTTTCCAGATTCTTAGAACTTCATTTAAGTAAATTTTGAAAGGTGTTGGTGCCAGACAACATCCCCTACATTAGGCTATTATTTTTGGTGAAGTTTTGTGATATTAAATTTCCTTTCTTAATACAGTTATATATATATATATATATATATATATATATATATATATATATATATATATATATATATATATATATATATATATATATATATATATATATATATATATATATATATATATATATATATATATATATATATATATATATGCAGATTTCTGCAGTTTTATATAGTTACCCCTGCAGTTCCACGAGCCTTACTCTTTTTAAAAGATTTCATTCAACATTCTTAACTGCTTCCAATGTTATTTTTGGAACTTCCTGAATATGGTGGAATTTTGATCCGATATTCTTCTTTTTCATGTTATGTTTTCTACAATGTTTGTAAACTCACCTGTTTCTTTTTTTCCTAAACTTTCCTAAATGCAACTGTTGAGCCAAGATTCGTTGTGCATTTTTATCACCTTTATTTGCTTTTCTATTCACTCCCACACAATATTTTCTATTCTCGATGTCTTTGGTGGTCAGCTTCCTTCATATATATTTATTCCTCTACCGCCTCATTTCGCCACTCGTTTCTCTTCTTTTGTGACTGTATACCTATGATTCCGAGACTCTGATAAGCTGATTATGTGCAGTTTATACAAGAATTCCACAGGGGGGTCCTCCAACAGCTCTAGTTTATATTTAACGTCTTGCAGATTTCTTTGGTGATTACTTTCTGTGCTTTGCTTTTTGCAAAAGAAAGATCAAATTTGATGTCAAGCGGAAGTGGTCAACTCCACATTCAGCGCCCCTTACAGTCTTAAACTTTTGATTTCTTGCTTCGTCTTTGTATTACATAATATATGATGGATTTCTTTTGACCATGAATATTGATGTATGTTTTGATGACTGAAGGAGCCATTCCAAAATTTTAGAATCTATTGTTCGCATGTTCGCCGTTGGCATTTATACATTCTTCTCCATGTCTTCGAATAAATTAATGTTTATTCGTCTAAAATAGGTTGACTAACCCATTGCATGTTGTTTCTAGTTCTCTGATAATAATATGTAAAGTATGTAAAGAAGGTACCTAAATAGCGCTGTGGCGATGCCCATCAACTCGCGACGAGTGACGGATTCGATTTTAATGATCACAACTAACCGCTGTGTTTTGATTGGTCGATACCGTTAGAACTTTAACGTGTGATTCAGCTCCGAGGCTACCGAATTAAACGGTAAATCATTCGCAGTAGGTTTTCTGCACATATTGTCCAGATGGGTGTAAAATATTACACACACACAACACCTCTAAATCCGCCGCTGCTGTTCATTGCCTTCTAACTGCTAATTATCGCCCATTACCACCAGATTTACTTCCGCTAATTTTACGCGGCAACAGATTTCGTTAAGGCCTTGCTGCTGTTTTATTGTTAATAAACTTTCTTGAAATATGATCCGCTAATATTTGGCTTAAATGTACCAGACGGTCTTAACTTACGATTCCTGCTAGATATTTCATTATGGATATTATTGAATTAGATTTGCTCTCTGGGACTAAAATTCACATTGACCCGCGTTACGGTTTAATCTCAACTGAACTAAACGGTACAGTTCTGTGCCATTAAATGAATTTGTTTTGTGCAAAATTTGATGTGTATTTTGATGTACAGCTCATTGGCAGTTGATTAATAAGCAACTTAGCTTCTCAGATAGTTTCCCTTTACGTTTTTTTGAGGGGAAAAGTATATTCAGGTATAGTAATGATACAATTATAGTTAAAAAAAACATTTCCTATCGCTTCTCCCAGGAATCCATTTTACGGCCAATATTATTCATTCTTCATATAAATAATTTGTGGCATTTAAACACGGTTGGTTTTGCGGATGACCAAGTTTTCTTATACGAAGATGATTGATAAATATAAATGCGTAAAGAACAAAAAATAAAAGAAATGGATCACTTCCTGCAATGGTAAATTTATGAAATAGTATTATTTTTAATTTATAATTGTCGTTGTATATTCTTTGTGTTTCAGGTTGGAGTTTATAATTAAATTATATATTTAGTGAATCTAATACTGTATAAATGATCCTGCGCATGAATGGGGAATTTATAATTCGAATGGCCTTTTCTGAAATCTAAAAACTGGAGAGCACATTAGAGCAATATTAATGGTCTAATAATTTTTTAAGATTTTTAAGTCAGTAGATTTGGCTTAAAAGTTTTCGCGATAATTCATTTATCTGAATTAGTTTTGGTTAGTTTTGGTTAGTTTTGGATTTGCTTTAACTCGATACTTAGAAAAATACGTTGCATGACAGTTATTATGATATGATAAGACATTATGGACATTACTCAAACTTTCTTGAATTTTTTTAATCATATCAATATCACCGATTGTTGTTGAGTAACTTTTAATTTTTTCTAAATTTTTTTTTGTGTGTTTTATTTGGCGGCAATATACTTGACGATTTTTACGCTTGATGGAAATTTTATTACAAAAGAAACACTTTTTGGCTGCATTTTCATCTGCAAAACTTTCTACATTTGCACTGCAGTCAATATTATCTTCATCAATATTGTCTGCTTCTTCCAAAGCACCCCCAATATCTTCAAAATCAAAGTAAATGACAATATGACATGTGATTATATAATTTAAAAAATAAAATTATCATTATATTTATAAAATGCATTTTTGATTGTACTAATTTATGCCGCAAAATACTGAAGAATAGTTGATAAAAGTTTTTGTTATAAAATAATAAAGTTTTTATTCAAAGATATGTAACAGTTGTTGGTAAGCAATAAGCACACCCCAGGATAATTAGCTCAATATAAAGAATAATTTTTTATCACTATTAAAAAAATGATAACATATAATAAAAAAAATGTAATGTTTTCCAAATCATTTATTAATTACTTCCACCTACCATTGACGTTGTAGTGGCACCCAAGAAAGTATTGGAATTTTTTTTTTCATTACTTATTTAACGTTCCGTCCCACCCACCCCCAAATATAAGCATTCATTAATCGAACTTTCAACGATTCATGCGAAAATATGTAGAAAAAAATATTTCAGTTATTTATTTACTGTTCTGTGAACCAGCCACCCATATACTAATATAAACATTTTTTAATCGAATTTTTAAATGTGCAAACGATAGTTCGTAAAACAAAAATTTAATAAGAAGACAACTGGAATTGAACAAAAATAAGACAATTTTTAAGATAAAAAAATATTTTCTTTTATTCATTCTTCCTCCCCTAATTTACCACCCACTCACCCACTTACTTCTTTGTACATTAGTATATTGGTCTATTTTAAAAGTTACTCAACTTATAAAATAGAATAAAACAACCAGAAAAACCAATAAAAAATTACAAAATAATGGACTTAGATTACTATATTAATATATTTGATGTATATTCGAAAATGTAGAACTAGATATATGCGGCTATCTCACCAAAATTTCGTTGAGCGAAAGTAAGGCACTATTCATCTGGGGTGTGCAAAATTTGTTACTTAATGAATAGGGTGCGGAAGTTGGGGAAAAACATGTTGCTCACTGTATATAAAAGCAGAAATATCACGCATCGAACAGAAATATTGAAAACTTTGATTGAACATTTTTTTTAATTCAGTTCTCTAAAAAAAGATTCTGGTAAATAAATTATTAAAATTAATTCTTAAAAAGTTGTAGAATCTCACTTAATGCTAAAAACGTATGCATTATTTTGTAACGTTTTTTTTAAACAGCTGTAACTTTACAATTACATATTTTTATTGAAACCTTTTTTTAGAGATTAAAAGTTCTTATAAGAAATGTTCAATAAGATTTTTAGGTATTTCTATTGTTTTACGAGATAATTGTATTTTTATATAGAATTCAAAAAATATTTTGTCCCAATTTCCGCATCTTACTGATACAGTTTCTTAGAAACAAATCAAAGCTAGGTTTTTAGAAATATAGCAAAGTTGATGAATTTAACAAGCTTGTAAAAATTTGATATCTAATAAAAACACGTACAGTTTGAGTGAATAATAAAAGAAATAAAAATTGAATAACCAGTAGTATAAAATTTATCAACCGAATTTGCACATTTCGATAATTATTTGTTTGAATTTCGAGATTAACTCTTGAAAAATATGTTCCAAATTCACTTGTTATAACAAACAATTGTAAAAATTCATTACTTACTTTCTGGTGTAATCATCATCGATGTGGGTAGATGAGGTTTCAGCTGCTATTGAAGAATCATTTCTGCAAGTAAAATGGATAAAAAAATTTATAAATTTTTCATTTGCTTAATTTACTTGGATGGAACAGAAAAAACTTATCATTATCCTCACAAATTTCCAAACTGTGAAGTTGATGGTAATGTGTTAGTTTCTGGAATACTAGAAGACGTTAAATATGTCGAAGAATCGGAGTTACGAATCGGTTGGGATGGGATCGACGTCGACTCGGGGCTGCGTATTAAAAATTTTGATTTACACATTGAATAAAAAATTGTTTGTTTAAATATTTTTTATGAATATTAATTGTCATTATCAAAAATTTATAATCTATGCAAATTATGAAAAAAATATGTCGTTATTCATGAAACAATCATTCATTTTTTACTATTTTGTTTCTTTTCACTTAAATGACAAAACGAAAATAAAAAAAATTCAACATTTTCATTTTACATTTACTTAAAAAATAAAGCATAAACTTACCTTTCATAACATAAATATTTAGCTTTTACTCTGAACTCCTTGTAACAACAAGAGTGGTAGCCTATTACATCGTCATCCCAATGGTCAGGCAATTCAGCATCATTATATTTGTGGTTATCATGCTTTCGAGCGTGTAGATAATTTTTACACGCGAGATAAATGTCTTTAGTAAATTTTTTTATCGTCTCTCTTTTTTCACGAAAATTAGGTTTATCAGGGAGTATATTACACAGAAAACACTCCATGATCACTTTCACAATTAAATGTTATAAAAGAAAATTGATTAACACGTGTTGACAAGCCAAGTAAACAAAACTTTTTAATGCACAATGTATGTTGTATGCGTGTGTTGGATACTACGTTGGTATGTTACGCGCATGCGCGTCTGATGCGAATATATATCGCCGACTTGATATAAGTATGTGTATGTATACATATACACGTATATTCGAATATACACGTATGTACGTGTAACCACGTTTAAGTTAGGGGCAATTTTCGAAATTTTCCAGAGTAGGACTGAAAAAACCTATCATTTTATTTGTAGGACAAATGTTGTTTTAGATTATTTATCTGATTATCTCCAAACTTAGTTAAAAAATAAGCTGTTGCTAATCACTTTTACATAATAATCAATTTGACATGATTTGATACCTGTTCATTCTTTCGGCTACCTGTTTTGCAACTTTTCGCAAAATAATAGCTGGGCGTGTTATTAAAACGAATCCACTCGCAAAAATCTAGGCGGTTGCGGATGGTTTTTAAAAATAATTTTGAACAACAACTTTAAAGTGTAGGACTGAAAAATCCTACCAGTTTATTTGAAGGCAATGTGATCATTTGTTAATAAAAATTATTAGCAAGCTACAGTAAAAAATTTAGCATGTTGCTCATCACTTTTTATAAATAAATAATAGATACAACTTTGAGGGGGTGGCCACTCTATACCAAACCTATTTGTAGGCCAAATTTAATTTCAAATTATATATTTCAATATCTATAGATTTAACTAAAAACTAAACTGTTCCTGATCATTTTGGTATGGTAACTAAATTGACATGATTTTATACCTGCGCGTATAGCTAGCTACCTGCTACAACAATTTTCGTAGAGGAAAAGGTTGGGCGTCTTGATGAAATGAAACGATTTCCAAAGAATTAGCTTCTTGCTTATCATGAAAAAAGGTCCAGGGCTCCCGGACTAAACAGGCTAATGCTGTCCCCATACAAATGAATTCCCAGAAGATTCACACTATTTACAGCATTAGCATCGTTACTGAGAAGAAAGGTCGTTTTTAGGTTTTTTATTGAACCATTGTTCTACATTTTATATCGCATTTTCTGCTATTACATTATTATTAATTTGATTTACATCATTTAGTGATTTACTGCGTGGTATTAAGGTCGTATCATCTTCGTATAAGATACTATCTGATTCATATTGAGTAGAGTTGATCTCATATTATTAACAGATACTATGTGTTTTCTACTAGGCAGATAAGAACAAAAAATGATTGGGTAATACCACGAATTTCAAGACTTATGGAGTAAGATGGGGTGAGACACGCGATCGAGTCCTTGGAAAGGTCACAAAAATCAGCCGCGATCTAATCTCTTTTCCCAAATGTCTTCGACCATGGCCTCCGCTACTCCCATTAATTAATTGTCGATATTCCAAAAAACTATATGGATATTTGCTCAGTAATCTGGGCTTTGACAAATATGCTACAAACTTTTCTTTTACAATGAATTCGATAACTAATTAAAATAAAATTGGAATAATTGAAATAGGTCTAAAATTATAGGGTACAATCATCTCCTCTTTTTCTAAACACTGTGACACATTTATTTATTAATATAGCCAAATAATAGAGGGATGAAATTTAAGGTCTTTTTTACATATGTCACTACATTTCCAGTGGTTCATCTTTTGCATTTGTTAAACCGGTGTGTTACTTGGATAAGTATCCCAGTATTCCTAGACCTATTTTTTGAGGAATATTCTAAGACTTTTGATTGTTTTTGGTTAGTTTTGACTGTAATTTTTTCGAAAAGTTTTAGAGTCAGGTAAATTATGCATATTTTGAACAGTTTCTAACAGTATTCAGAGCTTTGATGACATTTCTCTCATTTTAGGTTATCGTTAAAGCATCTGCCACTGCAATGATGATAATTTCTTCGGCTATAGCAATAGTATGTTCGAGTAAGCACTAAAGAGTGGATAGGAGAGGGTTGAAGTCGCCAATATAGGTCCTGTGTAGATAAACAACAGCCACCATAATAATAATAGTGATAATAGTAATAGAATTTTATTAACGCCACTGAATTAAATTCATTTATGTTAATGTCAGAAATCTACACTGTGTTCAAGATAAGCATGTCTGTCAGGTGGTTAAATTAGAAAAAAGTTGCACAGTTTTGATTCATGCGATGGGCAGAAATCGCACCGACGAAAGTTCTCCTTTAACCTCTCTTCGGTTACCACTTCGACTCGGCGGAATGCAACACGATTTATCTTTTTTCAACACCTCCGATTTGCAAACGCGTAGGTACCGCGTTTCCATCCTGTAATCATAAATCGAAATCCCGCGAACCAACGTCACTGTGTTGTATTCCAAATAACAGATAACTGGGGGTGATTACACGGCGAGATCCAACGTTGCAGAACCGAATGCGCTTTTCGTCATAACTAAAGCGTCATTTATCAATATATTAAAGTATTGAGCTCGGCTAAACTTGCTCTTGATTGGCAGGCGAGGCACGTACGTTTCTTTAAACTTTTTAACGGCCGCTCTACAGCGAAGAATACTGTATCGGACGATTAGATACAGTTAAGATTAAAAAGATCGACATTGATCAGTTACGGATGAGGGCTTTTTTCAGCTAGCAGTGCCGTCGATATTTCTTTTCCGAAATCTAGTCCTAGCAAACTAGGCCTTTGTAAAGTGTCCAGCTTGTTTATATGATAATTGACAATTCCGTGTGTTTATAATGGGTGCTTTTTTTCGATGTATAGAACTTTAAGTTGTCATTACTGTTCAAGATGGCGACCGATTTAACAGCTGTCAAGTGATTTATTCTCATCATGAATAAACTCACGCCTGAACAACGCTTGCAAATAGTGCAATTTCGAAAATAATGGTTCTGTGCGGAATACGTATCGCGCACTACGTCCATTTTATCGTTGACAAAATCGTCCATCAGAGCAGTTAATTCGATTAACCATGGAACGTTTTCGCACCACGTTTACTCTTATTGATAACTCGCATCCCCAGAGACGCCGTACGTTGCGTACAGAAGAAGCTATTGCTGCTGTAGAGCGTAGCATTGAGAGAGACCCGAATGAGTCCATCCGCCATCGAGCACAGGAATTGGATCTGTGTCCATCCACTTTCTGGAAGATTTTGCGGAAGGATCTTGATTTACGTGCTTACAAAATCCAATTCATGCAAGAACTGCCGCATTTGGAGCGAAGCTAATCCTCAAGTGTATGTCGAACCACCGTTACATCCAGAAAAACTGACTGTTTGGTGCGCTTTATGGGCTGGTAGAATCATTGGTCCGTACTTCTTCAAAAACGATGGTGGCCAGAACGTTACAGTCAATGGTGATCGGTATAGAGCTATGAGTACTAACTCTTTCATTCCTGAATTGAATAACCATGATGTCCAGGAGATGTGGCTTCAACAAGACGGCGCAACATGTCACGTTTGGTGACCGCCTAATTTCACGTTATGGACCTGTGAATTGGCCCCCAAGATCTTGTGATTTAACACCGCTAGACTACTTTCTGTGGGGCTATGCAAAGTCATTGGTCTATGCGGATAAGCCACAAATGCTTGACCATTTGGAAGACAACATTCGCCGTGTTATTGCCGATATACGGCCACAAATGTTTGAAAAAGTCATCAAAAATTGGAAGTCCAGATTGGACTACCTCCGCGCGAGCCGTGACGATCATATGCCAGAAATCTTTCGGATAAATAAAATTCATGTCAATCGAATAATCCATCGTTGTTTTATTGCAACTTAAAGTTGTATACATCGAAAAAAACACCCCTTATAAGAAATGCATGTGATATTGGTGGAAGAGTCCAACATATATTTAACATTACATTTAAAAAAAAACGGTATAATAATAATTGAAGTTATAGTAATAGTTATATATAACATTTATCTGTATAAAGTGTGATCCAATTATGGATAAGTAATTAAACTTGCAATTGCACATAAATAAAAAATCTAATAGAATGAGTCCTATGGATGATGCTTTCGGTCCATCCAGTTTTTCCTTGCCAGTGAATCGCAACATTATCCTTTAGGAGGTTTATGGTCGTGCCTTTCCTCCCGCACCACATGATTATTGTGTCAAGGAGAGTTTGAAGAGTAGGGTACCCTTAACTATGGCAGCAAATCATCTGATTGCTAAAACCAAACCTTTCCATAGCAAAAGGATAGCCAGCAGTATAAACAAAATGGGACATTGCACCCTAGGAGATGGCATATTAGGACATGGTTTATTGACAAATGTTATATTTTGTATTGAAAACAACAGGCTTACGAATTACGCAATTAAAGCTGTTACAATGCCTGTAAACAAAGTATACTGCCTTTTTCACGGTGTGTCTACTGATTTCTTCAAACTTTGTTCACTTGCGACACACCCTGCAGTTGTTAACCAAGACTAACCAAAGCTATTATTTAAGGAGGGATCGCTGAGAAATACGATCTGTTTTCGTTAGTTTTCACCACAATCTCGATGGTTTATTTAGTGACGAAAATTAGCAAAACAAAATTTCGCGGGCCGAAAAATAAAGCCGCCTCCTAAAGTTACAAAGGGAATTCTCGAGAGCCCGATTGCTTTGTGAGCTAGTGAGCCGTGTATTCCTTAATCAATTTCTCTCTTGATTACACAAACTTAGGCGCGGAATTGCTCCCCTCTTTGTCATTATAGGAGGATGCCTAGACGATTTTCCATAAATTTATGTAAGAAGTTATCCTGGTTCATTGGTTAATCCAAACTTTGTTGTTGCTTCGAAAGCCTACATTACAGAAAAAGAAATGTACAGCGCATCCCAAATTCGCTGTCCCTTGTACGCTATTAAGGATAAACAATTGTAATATTAGAATTTTCAATTGTTGTCAATTATTACGATCTGTTCATGTTTATTCCCTACAATGTCGAAAGAATTCGATAAAGACAAAGAAATTTGCACAGGCTACTATAATACTATTTACAAATCTTCTGGATTCAGTTTCAGCTAAGCTCTGAAGTCAACAGGATGATTGGCGAAGCGTTAGCAAGTTGGATTCATCAAAAACCGACGCAGGAGGAATCCAGAAGATTCGAAAAGCATTTATAATGCAATATAATTTCAGATTTCTATTCAGGATTTCGAAAAGATCGTACCCCCTCCTTATTTTAGTAAATCCCGTAGATCTGCCGTATTAAATTTCAAAAAACGGCAGGGCTAGAATGTTTCGGAAAGCCTTTCGAAAGGTTGTGTGAGATGTTTTTCAAGGTTCAGTGTTTTCGAAGTGTTTTTTTTTTCATGTATGTGGCATATATGAAAAATCAAGTAAAAATTTGTCATTTTGGTCAATACGCAGATGAGAGCGAACTAAATATACATATAAGTAAACAAGATCTGTAGAGCGTGCCAGGGAAATTTCATTTTGATATTCAAAAATACTAAATTTAAAATAGACCTACCCAAATATTGCGGAAAGAATTAAAGAATTTTCTTGTGAGATAGCGTGCGATATAACCCCATAGCTGAACAATAAGACAGTTTCAGCTATGACTAATAGAAGAAGGAATTATATGTATTTTTTTTACCTAGGCACCATATCAGAAACCTGTTGATATTTGTTTTAAAAGCTACAAAGGATATAATAAAAAATATTTACACAAAACGTATCCAACGTAGCTTTCTAATTAGGTGTATTTGCCAAAAATATGTTGTTAAGGACTAATTTAAGTAATGGATTATTGTTGTGTAAAGTTACTGATCAACATTTTCCTAACGGTTGAATTGGAAGGGCAAGTCCAATGCATTGGCCAGCGCGAGACTTTGCGACGGCTCAAAAATATTATGTGTTGGGCCATTTGAATCAGCTAGTCTATATTGCCAAAGAATAACTGACGAAGCCCAATAGATACGTAATACCCAAGCAACTGGGTTAGCGAAGATGGAAATGAGAAGACGCGGCCGAGAATATTTTTCAATTGGAGCTCTCATTTTGAAAAATTGGGTATTGATGCAAAAAAAAAGTACCGCTTGAACTTGATTGAACAGCTATTGCTATAGCTATTCAATATTTTTTTGCAAAATTTGGATTTTTTGATTAGTTAGATTTTAGATTAGATTTTTCAAAAGGTAGTCGATAACAAATTGTGATCCCTTATTCAAAAGAAAAATTTTAATTCAATTTATAAAAAAATATATGAACATTTGCGACATCTTCGTCATTCCAAACGTAAGCCTATAGAGTTTAGCCAGTAATCTACAATAGTTTTGACATTAAGGTTTCCGTTCTTGCGAAAAAAAAAAGAGCAATTAAAATGTCTGAAAATCTTGAGTTTTGTGTAATGCATGTCAGGGTTAAATTTATTCCTTACCTTCTCCCCTATCCTACCTTCAAAGGAATATATCGAATTACCAATCGCCGTGTATTTGAAAGGACCAATTTTATTATAAAGTAAATTAGAGTATAAGCACTGCATGTCGGATAATATAATACGGACGTGTAAAATTAACACTTGGTAACTGCTAAATGGGATTTAAGGTAAAGTCGATGCGATCATTGGATTTAACAAACCTGTCGGAGCTTACGCGGAAAAAGCTGCATAAATTAGAGGCAAAACGAAGAATCTAAATGAATTATTCATAAAAAAATTACAATACCGACATATCGACAATTTTCTTATTATATTCGTATGTTTTACAAATAAGCGGTTTTTGTACGTATTTATCGAGTATTTATTGGGGCAACTTTTTTTGTCGATCGCCGCGTTTATCGATCGATGACTTGACGCGCTCCTTGTTGGTCATATTCGTTCTTTGTGATCGATTTTTTATGACGGTTTTGAAAATTTCTCTCGTCGTCCGGCCAGGCAGACTGCCAGTCTGGCGATGACCGCCCTAGATTATCTGCGGAAAACTTAATCTTTTTTTTTTCGCGGTACACATTAATTCTAATTTGTTTAAAACTTTTCCACGTTCATTTTCATTAACAAACACTATCAAACCACTGGATAACAAATTATAAATCATTAGCTTCAAAAACTTATTCTCTTCAGAATTTGCTACCTTGCGCAAATTGAAAGTACATACATGATTTTTGAGAAAACAGCAGAATTTTTAGGCTTCTTTTTTTAAATTTTTGTTCATATTTTGTTTCTCTACAATTTACCGTTTAACATTATACAGTTTTCATGTTACCTAAAAAAATAGCAAGCGACAGTTCCTGGTGGAATTTATACCCAAAGCTCATTATTTTCTTCCCTTCTTTCCAAAACTTTGGCAAATTTTCACTTTGTAGCACCAACAGTCCGATTTTATTCGAAATTTTTCTAGATATAATGAGATTTTGAAGTGTATTTGATAAAAAAGGCTTTAAAAAATTGTTTTATTAAACCTGGTATCTTAGTTTCTATTTCAAGAACACTACTAGGAGGTAAATAGTATAACATTATGCAACAATTGTGGGATTTGAGTAACGAGTTTATTAGTGTTTCATACTATAGTTTTCCTACGACCGTTAGTTTTGGGGTACATTTTTGGAAAACAACACTAATACATTCACTGACATGATCGTCAGAATTGACAAACGTAAAAATTCATGCCGTGCGGTAATATCTCCGAAAACATCAGAGTGCTCCCAAACCCGTAATTTCCCGCAAATGTGGCTCGGATTCCGGAGAAACAAAACTGACGCTGTAAAATAAGGAAATGTTTTTTTTTGCACTTTGAAATATATGTGGCCTCTTTTTAGTTCGTCTATAATTTGTTGTTTTTTCTAAGATGAAGTTGAAATCGTCTCTGTGAACAACGGAACCAGCCAAAAAATATTTTATCATTGCAGCAAAGTAGTCTTCATAAATATCCGAATTTTCTTCGAATATGTACGATTACTAGTAACTTCTCTTTTCCTCGAGGCACCTTAATACTCTTCGACAGGATTATTACATAGGCACAAGCTGCTGATGAACCTGCTAATCACCATTAAGGGTCTGTGAATCTAAGTTTCTAAGAGGACGTGAAAAAAATCTTTCTTAGCTAAAAGAATGTTCCCGGACCTGATTGAGTTTCCAGCAAAATCTTGAAAACGTGCGTTGTACTGGCGGAGCCTATTTATATTATTTCGAGAAAATCTTTGGACTCTGGTTCACTCTCGGCTCAGTGGTTATCCGCAAACGTAGCACTTATCAGTCTAGTGTGCATTATATGTCAAGTTATATTATTATATTATATATTATAATATAATAATATAACTTGAAAAGGTCGGAATGCGACGAGTGCTGCGACCATTGTTATTGTTAGTAGGGTAAAAGTGGGATAGATGCTCCACTTTTTGTAAGCTGTAAGCACTATTCGAGTGAGTTAACTATTTGTAACAACTATAGTCCTTATACTTACTATCTACTCATATCATCATTCAATGCATACCGTAGATCTGTAGATATTCGGCTCTAAAAAAACTTATTGTTTGAGGATAGACGCCTACTGTATGGGGTAGTTGCCCCTGTCAAAATTTCGATATGAGTATAGATGCCCTACAATGTGATAGATGCCTCCATAATAAAGAAAAAAATTCGTAGAAAATTAAATAAAATGTTTATTTGCTTTCTTAGTTGCAATAATATATTATAAGGTTTTTTTATCCAAATATACCGTAAAACTAAAGGAAATGGCACTTTTATAGGAACAAATGGCTCAGTCTTTCAATCATTCTTTGGGTAAACTTAGCAACTTAACAACGTCTATTAAAAATTGTTTAAAACTTTACCGAACTAAATTTAGGAATAATAAAACTTAAAACAAATCCGTCCCTTAGAACTTCTTTGGAAAAAAACAAAGCTTCCTTCTTAAAAAAAAATTACAGTAATCAATTTTTTTTTATTAATTAATTAATTATTCTTTGAATTCACTTTGGCCAGGTTAGCTTTTAGAGCTGCAAGCTTCTTCTTGTGTCCACATCTATTACAGTAATCGCCATATAGAGTGCAATCTTCGAGTAACCAGAGTTTACACATCAGGCACTGAATCCAGTCCGCCGTGGACTTGGTACTTGCATAGTCATCGAAACATTCTCTGCATTGAGTATTTTCTTTATCAGATTTAGTCTGGTCAGAATCTGATTCATCGAACTCTTGTTCACTTTCAGAGCTAAACCTCGGTCTTTTCTTTTTAGGAACTGATTTTTGGTTGTTTTTTCTAGGTTTGTCTGGTGTTTGCTTCTTAGCTTTATCTCTCAACTTAACTTTCTTAGAGTTAATATGTTCTTCTGAATTTAAAACGACAGCACCTTGCTTGCCTCTTTTGTATAATGGAACAGGAATTTTCGGAATAGGTGAACATTCGTTAAGATATTTACTTGGAGTTATGACTTCTACAGTTTCAGGCTCCCTATGGGTAGTTGACGACGATGGACCAGCCTGAGGGTCAACATAATATCAAGTCACATCGGCGTTAGCGTCGAATTCCTTTGGTATTGAGCAAGGTTTACTTCATCTAGATTTTGAATTTTTACGACCGGTGAACATTCTTTAGGATAATATTCACCTAGAGTTATGACTTCTACAGTTTCAACACTCTGAGATAGGATGGACGGACTGACATTTCCTTCTAAGGGAATAACAATTGCGTCCGCGGCAAGATCTTCATATAGTAAGAACCCGAAATCAGGCTCCCGCTCACTATTGACAGTTGATGACGATGGACCAGCCTGAGGCTCAACATAATATGAAGTCACATCAGCATTAGCGTCGAGTTCCCTTGCTACTGGTTGGTCTTGAGCAAGGTTTCCTTCATCTAGATTTTGAAAGCTGTTATCAGAGATAGCAAAGTAGCTGTCGGGAATAGCAGAAGGATTGTACGGGAAAATACCACATGCACGAAACCCATTAACAGCATTAGAAGAGGTAGCAGCGCGAGCCCATGCGTTACCTATTAATTTTCCAGCAATGTATCGATTTATTTTTCGATCTTTGTGACTCAACATCCAGTTTTTAGTTTCTGAAGCGAAGTAGGTTTTGGAAGGTTTAAAAAAACTCCGGTCAAGCGGTTGTAAAGCCTGTGTAGTGTGGCTTGGCAAACAGAACAATATTATGTCATTTTCTTGTGCTAATTCTAGTAAATCAATAGCAGTAGTGTGAGATGAATGCCCGTCAAGTATAAGCAAAACCTTGCTCTGTGGTTTTATTGGCACGAACTATTCTTTCCAACTCTTTTGAAAGAGTTCTGAGTTGACGTAGGCAGATTTTTTATACATGTCCACGTTGGCTCCGGGCGGAAGACCCTCTTGGAACTCTTTCTCTTTTATTGACCCATTCACAATGACCACCGGAGGAACATAGTTGCCAACAGCGTTACAGCAAGCTATAATTGACATTGTCTCACCCTTTTCGCCAGAAGTGATGGAATTTACTACTTTGGCACCGTTAGTAGCAATAACTTTACCAGGATTATTGTTCATTTGAAGTCCAGTTTCGTCAGTATTATAAATTCGATCAGGTTTATCGATCAAATCATTTTCAGTTAGTACTTTTAGCAACAATTGAAACATTTTGTTTACTTCATCACGATTTAATCCTTGGGCCCTTGCAATAGACAAACCTTCTGCCTGGCGAATACTGAGTTCTGGGTGTCATTCAAGAAATGATATAAGCCAGTGCTGACGAGCCATACTTTGTTAAAAGAATTTACCAAACCCAGTTTCTCGGCAAATTCAAAAGCGAGTCTTCTTACATCCTGTCGTGTTGTGGGAAATCCTGCCTTTTCTAATTTTTGTATGTGCGTTACGAGACTTTTCTCGTTGTCAAAGTCCAGTATGGGATGTTTTCCTGAAAAAGAAGAAATTAATAGGTACAGAAAAAAAACTGAGGATTCAAAAAGGACAAGTATGAAAAAACAAACTAAGAAGACGGTGCCTAAATTAAATTTGATTAGGGCAATTTATTCCTCTATTACTTACCCATAGTAAGTTTTTCTTGACTTGGCCTTTATCCGTTTCCCCAAAAGCTTTGCAAAGGGCTTCTTCAGACCAAGCAGCACGAACGGGTGCCCCTATTTTCCTTTTATATTTTCGCGGCATTTTGACTAAAATAAAAAATGAAATTAGGTGATACGCTACATTATTTTTTATAAGTACAGTGAAGTACGACATGTAAAGGTATAAACAGCTCGTAAATAAACTGGAAAGTCAATTTTCCTACTAAGTTGCATATTAACTAGATAGGTTATTTAAAAAAATCTTACCCATAGCCTAAGTACCTGTGAATAAGTCATAGAGGATATATGCCTCTCAGTCAATAGTGGGGCCTCTATCCTTTTTAGTAGGGATAGACGCCCCAGCAAATAAATAAAAATACTTAAATAATTTAATATAATATATAATATAATAATAAATATAAATGATACATACTATTTAAATAACAATACACACTTAAAACTTACATTCGAAAACGAAAGTTCTGAACACGTCAAAAGCGCGGTAAAATTTTGCAACGTTTTTTTAACTCAAGCGGCGACACGTGCAGTCCTGTCGAAACGCGTGCGCAGACTGTACTGTACGGGGCGATGTTTGTCCGAGGAACTTGGTACTAGAGCGTGAACTTGGTTTTAAATTCTCTTTTTTTAAGGTGCGGCGTCTATCCTCCAAGGGCGTCTATCCCACTTTTACCCTATACACCCGTGCACTTGCTGCCTGGCATAAACTCTCGCGGAAGCGCTTATGCTAATGATACTAAGTTATTTCAACACATTATTTAACACATGCGAATGCATTGCAGACTTAAATACTATTTGCAAGTACTACTCGGATTATAGCTATAGCTGGAACTGTAAGTGTTTTTGTTCGGCCTTAATGGCCGTCGTTGAGTGGAATTTCTTCCGTCGTTGAGTGGAACTTCTTCCTGACGTTTCGCTAGCACGAGCGGCTAGCTTCTTCTGAGGTGCTTCCCAGATGACATTGTCAAGCTTTTCCAGTCTTGCCTAGCGGGCAGTTACTTCTTATGGGATGGCGACTTCTACGAACAGACGGATGGGGTAGCTATGGGAAGCCCACTTTGCCCGGTGATAGCCAACTACTTTATGGAGAAATTTGAGCAGAAAGCGATCAGTTCGTCTGAATACAAACCACCAAAATGGCTCCGATACGTGGATGACACATTTTTTTAATTTGGAGTCATGGAAGAGATAGACTTGATCGTTTCCTGGACCACCTAAACGCTCAACATCCAAGTATAAAATTTACCATGGAGACAGAACAAAATCAGCAAATAGCGTTTCTGGATATTCTAATAAAAAGATGCAATGGGAAACTAAGCTATTGCAAGCCGACTCACACAGACCGGTACCTACATGCCTTATCCAACCATCACCTAAGCCAAAAAAGAGGAATCATTACAACCTTAACAGAACGTGCCCGGAGGATCTGTGATCCACAACACCTGGAAGCAGAACTAGATCACCTCAATCAAATGGATACAGGAAATCTGATATCGATAAGGCTATGAGGCCCAGAACTGCCTCGCCACAAGACCCGGGTGAACAACTAACGGTGGCGAGTACTTATCTATCTTTTATTCCTCGAGTGACTGACAGGATCGGAAAAATATTGAAAAAGCATTATATTAACACAATATTTAAACCAACAACAAAAATACTACAAACGCTAAGATCAGCGAAGGACAAGAGAGATCCACTGTCAGCCGCCGGAGTCTACCGCATACCATGCACGTGTGGAAAGGTGTACGTTGGAACGACAAAAAGATCTGTCGCAACCAGGATAAAGGAACATCAGAGAAACTGCAGACTGGGACAAACAAATCAGCAAATCGGCAGTAGCGGAACACGGGCTCAGTGAAGGGGATCACAACATTCTTTTTGGGGAAGTCAGGCTTCTTACGCCTACTTCGGGCTATCATGCCCGCCTCGTACGAGAAGCAATAGAAATCCATAAACATACAAATAATTTCAATAGAAAAGAAGAGACACTACAGCTCAAACAAATTTGGAACCCCACCTTAAGGAGCACAAGGACAGCCCCGGTAGTCACAACCACTCATGCGTTAAAATGCCCCGCCCCCTCCACGACTCCCCAGGCATAAATACAACTTACGGCCGGGAGCGCGTCAGTCTGCATCCAACATCGGAGATGGAAGCACCTCAGAAGAAGCTAGACGCTCGTGCTAGCGAAACGTCAGGAAGAAATTCCACTCAACGACGACCATTAAGCCCGAACACTTACAGTTCAAACGCTGACCGCGAAAGCCTTAATCACTTTATAGAACAAGCTGGGTTTGAACTATTATATCAATGGAGACATTTTACCCTGTGTAAGTGTGATCCTAGGTGTAACAGTAACTTCTGATCTTGCGTGATCTGCACATGTATCAAACATTGCCAAGAAGCACTTTATTTTTTTAAGAAGTACGTTTAAAAATACCAGTTCTCGCCTCGCTTGCAAAGTTTTTATCATCTACATTCTCCCAATCATGGAATTTGCCTAACCTGTCTCGAACCCATGACTGTTGCGGGATTGTGATATTCTACAAAGAGTGCAACGATCTGCTACGTATTGGCTACAACTACAAGCAAATAACAATTCAGAGCATCACGCTGACTGCATTTTATAGGTAACAGGACAGTCGAACATTGAAAAAGTTTACCCGAAGATGTTATATGTGCACCGAACTTGTCTGTTGTACATCTTGGAAACCATTTTTAATTAACAAAATTAACTAAATACTATGTTACGTTGTGATGTCACTGTCAATGTACAACTTAAGTTCCCCTGAACACATTATTCTTTGTAATAATAATAATAACAAAAACTAAGCAAGCTAAATTAAAATATTTTACAGGATGGTCATTTCTTTTATGGAATATTTGTATACCTTTCTATTTTTTGGATTCGAAGTCGATATCGAAAAAACAGTGCATTTTCTGTAAGCAGCACAACCCCGCTGAAAATTTTCATACACCTTACTATATAACAACGTTTAATATAACTCTTTTATTTTAAAAATAACTCATAACCATTAATATGGTGCTTATAAACATGGAAAACGCGTAAGCTTATAATCTATCTATCTAGTAGATGCTATATAATGATCGTTCATGATAATTATACAGGGTGCGGCAAAAAGGTAGGCAGGATTTCAAATAGTGGTTGTTCGGTTTGTAAAACCGGCAACACTGTGTACGCACTCGCGTTAGGCAGACAAAAGTATGCACTTTTCAGTTATCGACATGGCTTGGAGCGGAGTGCATCGTGCTTTCGTTGTCGAGGAGTTTATTAGTGGAATCTGTAATAGCGCGCCTTTCGTAATCAGTTTGATGTTGGTCGGCAGGGCGCGGTTCCGGACGGAAGAACAATTCGTCGGTGAGTTTTACACTTCAGGGAAACAGGTTCTGCGCTTAACCGAAAATCTACTGTCCGACTAAGGACAGTAAGAACACCGGAAAATGTGAATGCAGTAAGAGTTTCCGTACAATAGTTTCCAAGGCATTCAGCTCGTAAGCATGCAGCTGCTTTGGGAATTCCCGATAGAAGTGTTCGAAGAATTTTACACAACTCACTCCAAATGCATCCATACAAAATGATGGTAGTGCAAACCCGTACAAACTTATGCCGGGATATTCTTCAAAACATTCCCAGAGCGTTGTATTCATATCTAGCGATGAAGCTCACTTTCACCTCTCGGGTACCGTAAATAAGCAAAATTTCTATAATTTGCCAGCAAATAGTCCACAGGAACTTCATGAGCGACCTCTTCACAGTCCAAAAGTCACCGTCTGGTGTGCAATCTCGGAGTTCGGCGTGTGGGGTCCTTACTTTTTCGAAGAAGATGGAATAACGGCAACAGTCAACGGAGATCGATATTTTGATATACTTAAGAATTTCCTGCGTCCAAAAGTGAACGAGTTGAACAACGATCAAACAAAACATCTTTGGTTCCAGCACGATGGTGCTACATCGCACACAACGCGTCATTCACTAAATATTCTTCAAGAAATGTTCCTAAACAAAGTGGTGTCTTGGCTGGCCGTCACGTTCGTCTGATTTGTCGCCTTGCGACTTTTTTCTTTGGGGTTACCTGAAAGCGAGAGTTTTCACATATCGTCCACGGACTTTGGGAGATCCATCGGGTAATGATGCGCTTCTGCGAGAACCTACAAAAGTGGATCGACAATAATGGCCGTCATTTAAAAGACATCATTTTTTAAAAATAACGTTGCTAAATGGCATAAAATGTACATTTCAAAAATAATTTTAAAAAACTGTTTGCTTTATGTAGTTTGGTTTTTATTAACATCCCAAATAGTACCTATCATTTTGGCGCACCCTGTATAACAATATTTACCATTTTATGAAAAAGTTACATAACAGTTTTTTAATAGAGCTGTAAGTGAGATCCCGGATGATCCTAAATAACATTTCTGTGTTATTTGGCAATAGTATAAATTTATTTTATAGGTATCGTTTCAAATGTTATTAGCGGTACAGAATACTTATAAAATAATTTTATGCAAAATTGAAGAGTTTCATTTAAAAACAATCTGTGTTCTATGGGACTTTAACGACTTAGCAATGACATTTTCATTTTGTAAGAATTACGAGAAAAAAATATTTGTATTTTTATACGATAATAATGCCGATGTAATGTAATCTATATGGTATATATTTATGTACAATATTTCGCCTCTGATTGCGAAATACTCTCACCAAGTCAACTTTAATGACATTGTATTTATATATTTGTAGCTTTAATTTTAAAGCAATTTGGCCCATATTTACAAAATTTGAAAAAAAAAAGTTTATTATTTTTAAAAAATGTTTGTTTCTAATAAAATTAATTTGGCGTTCTGGCGTTCTGTTACATTCTGAATGCCAAATCCGATGTCACAATCGAAACTTTTAATAGACTTTATTAATATTAATGTGATTTTTCATATTTATGACAAGATGGTTACCTCGAATATGAAGTTCATTTCGATGTGAACAATAGAATACATGGAGATTTGAATTAAAGAACTTTTATACCTAACGACATACCTATAAAATTATACTGTGTTTGAAACTAGTTTTGCAGCACAATTTTGATATATAATTTGCCTATATAAAATTCGTTGCGAAAACAATGTAAAATGTTAAATATTTTTTAATGTTCTAGATAAAAATTATATTTTGTATGGAAATTATTGCCTTTTGGTTTTTATAGTTATTTGTTTGGAGAAATTTAGGCTATGATGTGCTCCATCAATTCGTGTACAGTTTATAATAATCGTAATTATTGTTGGTTATCATCAGCTATTATCCCAGATTTAGTTGTGGGGCTGCGGGACTTAAATCAAAGTTATTCATCGATGTTTTGTTATTTTAGATATCCTGATTTTTTCAACTGCAATCCACAGGATTCGCTTTATTCACGCGCGGTGGATGTAATTTACTCATAACGTAAACAACTTCATAGTTGGTAAGTTAGAATTACCAGGAGCCAATTCATTAGTTTTAATCAATTTAAGAAAATTTTGTGCAGGTCTCCCACTGCTACAATTAATCCAACAGAAATTATGTAAACTTCGTCAACACCGCATCTCCAGCACACACGTTTAAGATTCTAGATTCCCATTCTTTAATGTGGTGGTAGCACAATCGAACATCGAAATGTTTTTATGTCATTAATAAAGGGGTAATATAGCAATACTACAGTTAACAGTCATACAAACAACAAATATAACAGACCTTTAATAAAAGCCCTCGCTGGGGAGGCGCATATAAAACATCGTAGTTTTACAGTAATATGTAGAGTTTCTTTATTAGAGTTGATGTATAATCCATTTTCTAGCAGTTTAGGTGGATTTTTTCAGAACCACTATATATTCCTACTTTTTCTTCTTTCGATGCCATATCAGGTCCCCCTAACGTTGGCAATGACATTGGCGAGTTGATCACGGTCTTCGGCTAATCTGAATAGATGTTCGGCACTGCGTATTCCGGTCCAATCGCTGATGTTCTTTAACCTTCCAACACCTCTGCGACCCTCGATTTTGCCTTTCATTATGAGTTGAAGGATTTTTGTAGCGGTCCCCTCTAAGAACATGCCCCAGGTACGACATTTTTCGTATTTTGATTATGTTAAATAACTCACGGACGGCACTTGCTCCATTTAAAACTGCTTCGTTGGTCTCCAGAGCGGTCCATGGTATTCGGAGCAACCATATCTCGAATGCTTCCAGGCGATTAATAGCATTGGCCTTGAGAGTCCAAGTCTCAGCATCGTATAACAACACAGACCAAATTTAGCATTTGATCATTCTTTGGCGCAATTTGAAGTTTAAGTTATCATTGCAGAAGAATGGTTTCATTTTCATAAAACTTGTGCGAGCTGTTTCTATTCTGCATTTGATTTCTTTATCTGGATCTAGTTGCTCTATGATATAGTATCCAAGATATCTGTAATGGATAACTCTCTCAATGTTTTGCTGGTCTATATATAGGAATGTTCCGTCTTGTCATGTTTACGCAATCCAACAGCTCTTGAAGCATACCGAATAGTATTAATCAGTTCGCCGTTGATCTTCACTCCATGGTCTTTATCTTATAGAGCCTCTTTGAAAATCACATCTGAGTAAAGGTTGAATAATAGCGGGGAGAGAATACATCCCTGCCTAACACCTCGCTGAAAGCAACATTCGCGGATTAACGAATATAATTGGTTTTATTTCCCGATTTCATCAACATTGCGTAGTGTCCATCAAAATTTTTGGAACTTTCAAAAATAGGGAGGCGGGCCATCCATATTTATATTAAGTGACTTTGAATTCAAAGATGTTGACACGTTTCCTAGTAATCCTAGCAAATTAATTTTCAACCCGAAATGCCAGTAGTATCCATTACTCATATTAATTAGAGTACTTTCTCTAGCAGGTTTCAATAATGTTCTTGGATCCAGTGGAAGAAGATTAGGAATTCTGTCGTTGAAAACACTAAAAAGCTCCCTTAATGCAAAATATTACAGGAAGTAGCCTAGAGTCGGATGCTTTGATGCATCTTAATATTTTTACTGCTTTCGAAGAGCAATGTGGTATATTAACTATAAAATATTGTTATAAAACTGTTACAAAAAATAAAATTTTATTTTTATTGTGGTATCTTGCACCCTCAATAAAATCATTTTAAAACAATTATAAAATAAATTTAGCACAAGAATAAATAGTTTTATAAATATTGATTTATAACCTTTTTAAACACATTTCATACGAAGCCTATTTGCAGATATATAACTATTTGGTCTAATAACAAAATGTATGTGTTACTTAGGGATATACTTAACAATTGTTAAGATCAGGATTCTATTAAAATCGCATTGCTTAATTGAACACGATATCGTACTTGCTAAATTACTTATTATCATGGTCTTGAAATCCTATGAGGATCCTTTTGCATACATTAAAGGCTTTTGGGAGCGGTTTGATATGACGGGGTGTGGTTAATTATCGGTAGAGAGATGCTCGGATGAATTCAATCAATCGCGCTCACGTCTTATAAAACGAAACACACTCTGTTGCCTTGTACTTCTCGTGATACGTCGGAGAGCATATACGCGGAGGTGATTAATACCATGCACATTAATTTTGAAAGTCTAACTTTCTTATGCGTTTTATGTGGGACAACGTTGCAATAAATTAAAACAACGTTCGTCGTAATTATTGTTATTTTCCACATTGATTTATTGTAAGTTATTCGTTTTCGGTGCTCTCTCCCTTTTAAGGTTGGTTTTTTATCAAACTTAAGGTGTTCGCATCCGCTTAAAATATTTAGTTCCGCAAGGATCGATGTTGGGTCCGGTACTTTTTGTTATTAAAACTTTATACAATTTAACAAATGACAAATGGCGAACATATTTGTTATAATGGTGCCATCCTGGCATTGTGGAAAAATTGCTCCAAAAATATCGCATAATACGTTTTTCGTACCACTGGGTTTTCCGGCGGGATGAAATAATCGCAGCCTCGCAATGAGGTTGGAAAATCATACGTAAAAAGTATTTCAGCGGCGAACTTATTATTTTGTCTATTAACACTAATTTATAACGCGCTCACATTGCTAGTCTCATAAACTCGAACCTCAAAAAATAATTGCTTTGAAGTGATACAAGGTATATACAGTCAATTTGAAACAAAAACTGATTATTTTGTGTACTAACACTAAAAAGGATTTCCGATTAAGCTTAGTGTCAACAAAATTTCACCATCATTAGTTATTGTTACTTATTATACTTATTACTTTGTCTGCTGCCACGACAAATGAATTCCGATTAATTTTTGTTACAAAACGAGGTACATACATTTTATGAATACTTGATTTACTATTTTATGAATAGTACTGAATACCTAAACGTAATAGTTTTCCCAATATTTTAATTTCTCAAAAAAAAAACAGAATTTGAATTAGATGCTACAGGATTTTCAAAATAAACGAATTTATTTGGATCATTTTAAATTAAAAAATCTACAAATGTATGAACTATGTCACGTATATATTTTTAATACATTGCGACTTATTTTAACTTTTCCAATATTTACCCTTCTTTCTGTGTGAGTAAATAAATTCGTAAAATTTATTATGGTGTCAGTAAATTAAAAATAAAGACTGAAGTAATTATGATTTATATGCTAGGTGAGGTGGGAAAAAATACTTTGTTGCCAGTAAGCTTCAACAACACAGAGTACCCTAATAGACGTATACCAGCTAGACAACCTCTCCAGTGTTTGATGGTACGACTTCACGCTGAACCGGTACCAATGAAGAAAAACCATTAAAAATTTCACTTTAAATTCAAGATAACCCCTGGTCAGTAGCCGTAGCTTGCCGCTAGAAAACACAAATATCATCCCTTCCTTATTGAACTACTCCAAAAACTTCTAGACCGTAATTTTGAACTAAGGGGGCCGGTGCAAATTTATTGTATAAAATAATATTCCGGACACAGCTACTATTCGCAGTAACCCTGATGACATGCCTTATGATTCAACAGTTAATACATTCTGGGTACGGGAAGTGCAACACCACCATTGGTCACTGAATATGTGATGTGGAATAAAACACTTTAAAGTTAAGATCCAACAAATGTGGTTTCAGCAAGATGGAGCTCCTCCATCGAGAAGGTCGAGAATTTTTAAATAATCATTACCCGCAGAAATGGATCGGTAGAGGTGGATGGATGGCCGCGTAGGTCATATGAATGAACACCACTACATTTCACATGTTAAAGATCGTGTTTAAGTCAATTCGCCTACAACACTAGAGGATGCATAGGGTTCGGGATGCGTTCAGGAAAACAACTGTGTTTTTGCTAAGGAACGTCCAAGAAAACATACAAAAAAGACTAAATATTTGTATCCAAGTAAAAGGACATATTTTTGAACATTTGTTGTTCCATTATAATAATTAAAAATAACAGAAGTTAATTGATAGTAATTGGTATTTAATATTACTCACTATTTCTGGGAATTATTTAAAATTGGGCGGTTATGTCCACCAAAATCATTCATTCATTTTTAGTCTTGTTGTTTTATACAAAAATTAATAATCTAAAAATTCTTTTGCATTTCAAATTTCCTGATCACTATTACACGTTATGAGAAAAACATATGGGTCTACATTCTACCTTTTTTATTTTTACTTAAAGCAATAGGTTAAAAATTGGGGGCTACGTAACCTATGTTTCCATGAGCTCGCATATATTTTAAACGTCGGCACAAACTGCTTCTGAACGTATGTTACCAAACAATATTCCAAATTCCTCATAAAATAAAACAACAACAATAACTTTTTCATTCGATACTTCGGCATTTCACATATCGAATTCTGTGTGGCACGCGGCGCGACTGCTGCATAGTTGATCGAAAAACAGGCCCTTAGTTGAATGTGAAACGTATATGCGGCAGTTTAAATACGATACTTATCTAGCAGAATAAAACAAATAAATACACAATATGATATTACAATCGGGAAGAATTGTTGGATTCGTGTTTTGTTAAAGCTCACGATTAGAATCGGAGATCACGTTGTGATTTTTCAAATATAAAAATTTACGGTAGCGTCTACCTACACGGAGTCGGATAAATCCTAACAGAACTTTGTATTTTTTCATACGGGTTACGTATGCATGGGAAAAATAAATTTGATTCTATAGCAAATTCATCTTGCTTCACGAACGTTAATGTTTTTGTGGGTTTTTATTTATATGCAATTGTTGAAAGAAATAAAAATATTTTCGAATAGCATGCTTCCGGGAGATATATTCTTCATTCGGTGAGTTGACGTTCAGAGTGCCCATAATTGTAAAACAACGTCACCTGTTTGTGTATGTATGTATCTTCTTCTTCTTCTTCTCAAAAACGTTGACTATTACATTTGGCCATTTTATCTTTTTTGTGACGGCACTAAAGAATTCTATGGAGGTGGAGGTTCTTAAAACAGAAGTTGCGTCTTCTTCCTGGTCCCCTCTCGCTACTGATCTTATGTTGTGTTTTCATTTCTTGTCCCATTATCGTGTAGTAACATATTATAAGCATTTTATGACAACAACAAAGTTCGAATGATTGTATTCTGTTTTGTGTTGCTTCTGTCATTATCCACAACACCATACCATACAACACAGTGGGGAAAACATAGCATTTAAGTATTCGAGCTCTTAATGAGCTGGTAAGTTGGCGGTTGCATAATATTTTTTGCATTCTATAAAATAGTACATGTTTTTATAGTAAATGGTCCGAAACTTCCTCAAGATTGCTTTCAAGGTAATTTATTATAGCTCTGTTCCCTTTATTAATTATTAATTTCGACTTTTCCGTTCTGGTCTTTGCTAATAACTATCGTTTTTGTTTTCTTTGAGTTTAGTTTCATTCTAAATTCTCAAGATATCTTCGTTACAAGTTTTATTAGGAATTGCAGTGCTTTATCTGTCAGAAGAACGGTGTCGTCAGCGTTACTTCAGATGGTTCACTTCTGATTTTGACTTTAGCTTTTTGTTTTTTGAAAAAGGTTGATATTTGTCACCAATGTTAAATAAATGAAAAAATGCTGATAACGCGACCATTATGCCGGTCTAAAGACAATTTAATTCTACCTTTTTTGTCAAAAACCTCTAAATCTAAATTTGTAAAAGAAATTGAATAAATTAAGTGAAAAAAAAAGAATTCTTCTAAGGTATGTCAGGAAAATATAAAAACTATTTAATAAGAGAATGGCATAATTTACAACATAAAAATGCGACATCTCAAACTACATGAGAACATGGTGATTATTATTTTATTCAGTGAATGGTGTTATTTTACATTTGATTAATATTTCCAAGCGTTTGATTTTTATCTATCTAACGAAATAACAGAATCGATTTTTCCGTGCATTCTTTAAATTTTCAAGCGTCTTCTTGCTTGAAGAAAGTCAAAATAAACAAAGCAACTTTTTTCTTCCGAATGGCATCAACTTCTTCATGAATCTTTTGTAGAAGATCAAGTATTGTATTATTCTATTTTAACTAAGTGTCACCAAAAGTAGAAATCCATGGGGTTAATCGCTACTACGAGCTGGTCAAGTAAATTCGCTAGCGCGACCTATCCATCTATATGGAAATCTTTCATCCACGAATTCTGGAATAAATATTATATAATGGACAAATGCATCATCCTACATAAATCATTGGCTAATTTAAAGTGTATAATATCTTCTATTAGACTTGGCGAAATGTTTTACAGAAATTGCAAATACTCTTGACCCTTAAGCCGCGCGGGTAGATTGTGGTAATGTTGGAAATGTCTTTCCCTCGATAAATTAAGGTTCTTTTGTTTTTAAATGTGATGGTGGCTTCGTGCTTAAATAATATCTTGCTGAGGAAAGCAACATCATTCACTTGTTAATTTTTCAAAGAAACTTCCAGAGGCTTCTGTAATACTTTTTACAAAACTTTTGGATTCCTCCCGCTTAGGTTTTTTTCGACTCAGCAAAAACCGACCCCAGAGGAATCCAGAAGTTTTGTAAAAACTATCATTCACTTGTTTTTCTAGTAACAAGTTTTGGTGATGGATCGTTTCATGAAAATAATCAGTTTATTTTTTCCCAAAATTTCCAAAAAGTTCAGGGGTTATAATGAAATATTCTATTGAAATGTTGAACTCTGCAAGCAACTTAGAAATTAAGTTCAGATTCAAAAACCCAAAACAATTTTCGATTCAAACGTTATTGACGTGGAGAGTGTCCAGTTACTCTATGACAACGGACAAACATGTATATTGCACTGTGCTGAAGTGTTATAAGGGCGAAAGTCCCTCGCAAAGATAAAATTTCAATCTTCAATATTCCCCTTAATAGAGGGACACCGAAGTTGTGCATTGATATTTATATTTTTGGTACCCATTAGTAGAGCACGAAATTTTGCACATTCTGAGATATAAATTGTCGTAAAGGATAAAATTAAATCCATGAAGGCACTGTCAAAAATAACGGTCAGCAATATTTTGGTGGATACGCAACTTGAAATAAAATGATTGGAATTCGTATATACACACCTCTATCTAATGTATTTTCGTTGCAAACATCAGAAGAAAAATAAACGTAAAGTCACCACTTAAAAAGCGATAGTCACGCAGTAGAGGCTCATCGACGGTTTAAGAGCTATCGGAAATTTATATCGAAAGGTGTCATCAAATGAAACTTGTTTAATTTTGTGAAGTGCCGTAAATGAATTCAACTCGTTCCAATGGCTGTGAAGTATGCACGGCCTCGGGTAGGTGTTAAGTGGATTATTGAACCAGTATTTTTATATCGGCTGGTCGTTAAGCGTCTTTTTTTTTGGCCGTCAGTTACTTAAAACGAAATAAAATGTATTACAGGCGTGTACAGTGTGCCCGTTGTAGTGACAATTGCAGGGTATCTCTGTTATTAGAAGATATAGAATATTGCGGTTTTTGCGAAGTTTATCCATTTTTTAGTAATACGGAAGATGCCGCAAACAAAATTACACTTGGTTTCTGAGGTACGGGCGATAATGAGTATCTTGCATTTTGGTCCCATATTGAATTTCGTGTTCCCCCGCATATGTCAATTATTTTTCAACGTAGTGGCAATATAAAGAAATATTCTTATAGATTTCTTGCCTTAAAATGTATAGATTATTTTTGAAACATGTTTACCATTTTTCAAAAAAAAAAAATAAAAATGCGAATACGTGAATCTTTTTCAAAAATATATAACAGATGCACTTTTTTCAGAATCACTCGAACAACTTACAATTTTCTAGACGTACTTTGGATGTATTTCCATAGTTAGAAAGTTCCACAGGGCGAAATATTTAACATAGAGGATGTTTTTCAATTTTTAATTATGAAAATTTCTGATTGCGATAAAAACATTATTTTCTTTTCTACCAAATGCAGAACCGTATTCTGATTTTTTTTGTAATTCTCCGTTTTACCACAAATATACTAGTTCGTAATGGTTAGTTATGGTTTTAAAAATATGCCCGTGTTGAGCCCTTCTCTTCTCTTATGGTATCTGTCAGGAAAAATAGCAGAAACATGAGGAATTTCTTTATTTTAAATATTAGTATGATTGATAATCTCAATTAACTCTTATACAGAATATTATTGCCCATATTCCCAAGGACAATTGCAAAGAGTAATTGAAGTAACCGTCCAAATTTAAGAAAGCTAATACCTATTTCAAATAACTTATTTTTTTTTTTTTTTACATTATTATCATACCAAACGGAACATCAAAATGTTTAGATTAATTACTGCTTTAAACAGTTGAAATTGTTTAATGAATTTAAAGTGCAAGTTTCTTCATTTAAACATAAAATTTAATAAAGAATAATTGTGATATCCTGCCAAAGCTAAACTTTCTGTGCATTGCTCGAAAATTACATAAGGGGTACAATTACAAAAAATAAAATAGATTTGTTCACTTTTACTTTCACTTCACTCGATAAGTTATCAAAAACAAAATATAGAGCGGCCATCTTAGAATGCAACATTTGCCAAAAAATATATCTGAAAAACCGATCAACTGCACTAAGAAAGCATCGAAATTACAACGAAAGGAGATGGGAAAATTTGTATGCCATCTTAATGTTGTCCCACCTTTTTGGTTGGTTTGTCGTCTCGAAATTTCGGTAAGGCAAGTTATCTGTTTTCATTTTGGAGGTCGTAGAGTTCAAAGTTAAATGTCTTTATGTTGAACTCTTAAAAAAAACTTTCACTGCGAAAATTACTAATGAAATGTTTACCACGCTTTAGTGTTTTTAATTATCTCCTATAACATTGTTATATGCGGACGGGCCAGAGAAGTCGTGAGAATTCTCATTGGGCAAACGAGAATCCTGCTTTTTGTACTGCCTTTAAAAACTTAAAAAAATTAAAAATACTCACTCTGACATTTATCTATTCGCTTAATAATTTAACATACAGAGCTTTTCAGGAATACAACACAAGAAATAGAAAAAATTATTGCATTTGGCAATATAATGATGAATATTCTAAACCAATTTTTGCTGGTTTACGTCTCTACAATCCTCTTCCTGAATATTGAAAACATCTATCTACAATTCTCACACATCCACACTAACCCCATATGCAGAAAACACCCTAGGCGAATATCAAGTCTTCAGAGCATGCAAGTTAACCTTAGGCAAAACCTCTAAAAGGCATATTAATATAATAGAACAGTGCATAAACAGAAGAACTTTTTAGAGATAGCTGTGATAAAAATTGAGCTACTTACAAAGAAAAGTCCCAAATTAACAGTAAAAGACTTTTCAACCAGAAGAGAACAACAAGCGAAATAGGACTAAAAATCAACGACCAAAAATCTATCTGCATAAACAAAATGGGACTAAAAGATAGATTACTGAAAAACGTCACAGAGAACAGCGTCGATTTCGAATAATTTTTTTGTGTCACATTTACAGCAGACAACGATATTACTGTCTATTTGCAGTTAGTAACATTATGTAGATAAAGCAGATATCGCAAATGTATTTAAAAATTACATAGATGAACTGTTTCTCGACGCTAACCAAATCCTTCTACAACTACAAATGAATCAGGGCCATCAATTATTGCGGACGAAGTCCGACTGACAATCAAGCAATTGAAAAACCGAAAGGCTCTGGTCGATGTCAGATCCATGGCTTAAGGTCGTTCATAAAAAAATTATATAACAATACATGTCGGAAATATAGTTTGAGTTTCGGGACTCCATGAGAGCGAGAGAAGCCCTATTCAGTACTCAAGGCATGATACAAAGATGTATGAATGAATGAAGATTTTATGTGAGATGGAATTAGACTATAGAGATATACAAATATAAATATCGATAAAGATCCGAGGAATGGACAACTTGTGAATAATATTACGTACGCTGATGATATTATTAATACTGCCAGCAGCTTGGAAGAACTGCAGCTACTTATGAATAGGACAACAAGAGTCAGCATCGTATATGGGTTAAATTTAAACTTAAATAAAAAACCAAATCCAACCAAAACTGATGTAACCCATACCAAATGGTCACCTTTTAACAGATCAAAGACTTGGCAATTCGATGATGTATTGAAAAAGCCAAAGCGGTATTTATTAAGATGACCCTGCTATGCTGATGTTGAATTTCTTGGTTAAAGAACCTTAGAACTTGGTTCTCTTCAGCAATAGGATTTTTTTGAGCAACGTCGAACAAATTACTATAGCCAGAATGGTTCCCAATATCAGGACGGATAGGTACTGGAAGAAGAAGAAGAAGAAGCCTTATTAAGTCGAAAATATTTCGAATATTAAAGTATGTAATACTATAGTCAGACCCATAATAATATATGCAAGTGAAATGTAGACCATAACCAATGAAAATTAAAATAAATTCAGACGCTTCGAACTGAAAATTCTCAGAAAAATTTTTGGACATTTTCCAAGGGGTTCATTAAGATGGGTTGGACACGTACAAATGCTACAGGTTGAAGACCTACTCGGACGACCCAAGAAGCTTTGGATAGAGAATATTAAATCAAGCCTATAAAAAATTAACACCCCTTTGGATTATAAATTGATGGAAGACTGGGTCATTTAGAAAAAAATGATGCAGTGTTGTACTGTTGTATGGATAAATAATGATGACGATGATGAACACATTTTACTTTGTGTTAGAATTGATGGTTGCCGTTACATAAAAATCATTTTGTTTGTTTTGTTTTCTTTAATAAATTTTTTAGAATTCTTTCCGTACCAGTCTTGTGTCTTACTTTTTTGTGTAGTGTTCGGAAGAAAATAAATATTTATCGTCCGAAAGTGCCGAAACTACGCCCCGAATTTTATTTGCAGATATTTCGATGAATTAGCAACTCGCCGAGTCCACCGAAAGAGGAACAGGAAGTGAATTTGCGGCTTTGTGTTACGTACACCTGCATTTATCCGCGTTCGCTCTTTCTCCACATAGGTGGGCTCGAACGTCGCGCCATATGGTTCCGATTTGCCCTCTCTTGCTTCGATATACGAGCGGTTGCCATTTTTCGGTCAAAACCGGGTTAATAACGTGTCTAATCAAAAATGTTTCAGCTGAAGCGATTAATTTCTGACATTCGTAGATAATCACGTAAAATTATTCATGCCGATAATTCGATATTTCCCATACCGGTCACGGCCCGATTCACAAAAACCCGAAACTAATAACGAAATAACGAAATTACCGTGCATTTTGATTTGAACGAACAATTAATATAATCATATTATAAAACAACGCCCGGTCAGTTCGGCAATTGCATTTCAATATGCAGATCACTTCGTCGACGTCCAGCCACTATAATTTGATTGCACGTTTTTGAAATTTAAGCGGGACGTCAAAGAACTCGCTATACCCCATCCAAAAATGATAGAGACTAATATCGGAGATAGCCGACGCTGATTGGCTGGGTCTAGGAACTCGTCTAAGGACGGGTTCCCACGACGCGTGGGGACCTAACTTACCGAACTTTGCGCTGTGGGAATGTGCTGACCCTCTGACGGGCCAGACTATTTTTTTTTTGGGCTCGGCTCGTAGTACGTTTTACCCCGTCCTAACGGCGCGAGAAAGTTTTAGCAAGTTTTCGCGTGAAAGGATCAAATTTGATCAAAAACAATAGAAAAATGGAGTGGATGAACGATTTATTCCTTGAATTTTTAATCGCTAATGAGGAGGAAACGGCCTTATGGAACCAGAGGGAAGCAAACCATAAAAGCAGAAACGTTCTTCATGGTGCCTGGAAATAAATGCATAACAAAATGTCTGTGTCTCTTATGGCTGCTTTTCGAAATCTTCTAAGGAAAGTAAGAGACTCAATAAACTGGGTCTGGATCTCAAGATAGCTTTAAACCTGATTGGTTTGCCTTTCAGTGTATGTTTCGCATTTTGCATGGTATCTTGATTTGGAAGTTCTACTTTTCTGTAAAAAAGTATGAAGTAATACAAATGCCATTGCTATTTCTGATACTTTATCTGCAATGCAAGTATGCCAAAAACTTTTGTCATGCATCGTCCCCTAAAAAACATAAGGCAATGACTTTTCAGATTCGTGTAATGGTTCACCATTCGGAAGCATTAACTGATTTTATTCTATTTTTTTTTTAATATGTGTTTCGAAATTCACCTCCATCACTTATTCATTTCATAATTTGTAATTGTCAAATTCGGTGCTACTATTAATCTATCACTATATGTTTTGCGTCTATAGCACCCAGACACTGTTTATCTTAGTTAGCTTCGTATGGATATGTATGCACGAATAAAAATAAAAATATGTAATATGTTATAGATATAGAGGGTGTTTTCTAATTGAATGTCAATAATTAAGGGTCCCTTTTAAAAAGAAAACTTCATATGAACATATGTCCTAATGTCTTGACTTTTGAGGTAGAACGTGGTATAGTTTTCAAAAATAAAATATATTTTTTTAATATCTGCAATACCACTTTAGATATTTTAATGAAATATGGCACACTTGTACTGTGTACCAAGAGGCATTATTTAGTGTATCACATTTTGACATGTATGTCTATTTGGCAGACATGATGTACGCCACTGATTCTTTAAGTGTATCAATAAGTGCTTTGCAAACGCCCTATTTAAACTATGAACGCATTGGGTACTCCGTACAGTGTTGTCAGATTGGTCCAGTACAGCAAGCAGGATTGTTTTTAATTTTCTGTTTATGTGAACTACACTTTCATAAAAATTCAACGATAATAGTGTTTTACTAAAATAAAAAAAAAACGAAACAATTGTTTTTACATATTCAATTTTAACTTCCCTTGAGGACTTTTTCCCATTGTGAAAAAGGACGATTGAAGACAAAACACATATTGAATTGTCTTGAAAAAAAAACAATTATTTGGTTATTCGTTGTGTGGTAATGTGATGCAGATCTTCCTAGTTTCTAATCCAACAATTTATTTTGATGTTCGATTTTGTTCAAATTTTTTAAATTTTTCAAAAAGTGTGTAGATTCAATCCCGTTCCTTTATAATTATCCAATTAAATGGCCATTTTCAAGGAAGAGTTTGATGTAAAATTCAGCTTTCATAAATGTAACAGCGTAGTTTCCGGGGAAATATCGCATTACCTGAAATCCATTCACATATAACAAACATGCTCATAAAGCCCTGTCAGAGGCAGGGCATCCCGTGTTTCCTTCGGGGCAACAGATTAAAGTAATTCGTCAGTCAGAACCGCATCCAGCGTTCTTTTGTGTACGTTCGTTCGACAGGTTCAACTTTTAGTATATTACAATGACCAAAAAAGAATTTTTTTTTGCGCTGTACAAAATTAAACAGCAAAATTAAACAACATTTATTGTCTATTGAAAAAATGATTTTAGGATTTTCTTTTACTCTGTCTACGGAGCATATATAGTTTACATCTTCTATAAACATACTTAATATTTTAGAGAAAACGAACATTAAAACATTAACTTAAAACAATAATTTATTTTTTTCTATAAAAGTTCTTCAACCAGTTGCTGGTAGTTTGCATCGATATTGTTGTCTATAAACTACATTATCTGCCTAGTAAGCTTTTGCGTAAAATTAACATCTTCAGCAGTTTTCTAATTTGTGGCCCAATCAAAATGCCTTCCTTGAATTTGGCATCACTTAACTGGAGCAAGATTTAAAGTTCGCCTTCACCAATTTTTCAACCACCACACCAATGGCAATGCTTGGCTTGATCTCCAATGGAAACGCCAAAGTATTTCAAATACGCTTTCTTTACATTTTTCATAAATGGCAGTCATCGAATATTCCCCATAAATATCACAAAATTGAGAACGATTTCTTAATTACACACTCAATATTTAATGTTTGGAAATTTCATCTGTCATCAGTCCCATTATAAAATGTGGCAATATGAAAGCTTCTAATTAGGTCATTGAAAATATGATATTAGGTCTCTAGGAATATTTTTTATATTATATATTATATGTCTTACAAAAAAATCAGTCTACTAATATTATCATTTCTACTGTTATTTTAGTTGTCACCGAAATAGAAAGTTTATTTCTAATAAAACTATTTTCGAATAAAACGGCAAAAATTGAAATTTAATCACTAAATATGAAAAAAGAACCTTTTTTACAGCTAAATTGTTGAACGAGTTTAGGTCGATTTTAGTTGGTTTAGTTTTGGGGCGCAGCACATGAATTTCAAACTTCCACCTCGAAATCGAATAACATGGAAATACAATTGGTTAATTTTGGTTAGGAATGTGCATAGTCTATAAGTTTTTAATCCAAAACTTTTAATATGAGCGATTTTATTATTTAAAAACGGACAGCGCATTCTGAGCCTTTCTAAACCCCCGTGTGTAAAATTTGACTAGAAGCGCATTGGAGTTGTAATAAGTCTAAAATATTTTACCAAAAACCTCCGCAATTAAATATCTTGGATGACTTTTCACTTTACCGTGACGATACGCTCGACTGGTTTACAATTTCAGTTAAATTACGAGGTTATGCCGACAGGAAGGCCCTGTATATTTTTGATTTCGATTTAACATATGGGCGGTGTCAAGGATTTTGGTTATAAATTTATTGTTTTGACACAATTCCTAAGCTGCATGTGTGTCAAATAAAAAGTAATAATGTCTTTAGTTCTTGATCAAATTTTTGAGTTCGGGGTTTTTAGAGGTGGAAGAGAGCAGAAGAATAAATAAGTGTTACAAAATGTTTCTCCTAATAAAGGTGTGAATCCAAAAAACAAAATCAAAAAATCAAAAAATTCCAAAAAAAATCAATATATATATTTTTTTATTTTATGGTTTTGTTGCTAATTTTTAGTTATACGTTATACGATTAGAACGAGATTAAGTGCGTTTGATGGCAAAAAGTATTGAAATCAAGATATTTTTGTTGATTTAGTTGTTTAGTTTTGAAATTTATTGATGGTCACTTAGTGTCACTTGGTCCTCTGCTAAAACGTAAAACGTAATAATGTAAGATATTTATAAAAAGTTTTCGTTGGTTTTAGAAAATATCGTGATGGCAAAAAGGGAGTTTTGGTGAATTTTTTAAAATTAACATGACAAAAAAAGTTAGAACGCAAATGCTCTTAAGTGTTTTTCAAGAATTTTTAGTTAGAATTTTTTTAAAGAATTTGTTTGTTTGTTTGTTTGTTAGAATCGCTGCTAAAGTTGGCAGAAATTGTTGTTTAAAACACTTATATTGAATTGAATCTGCTGCAAAAATGTTAATATTATTTGCTGTAGCCTATAACGATGTCAAACCGAGTCAGAAAATTTCTAATTTCTTTTCAATACAGGAATTTTTAACCCACTAAGAAAACAATTTCTTTCGCATTTTGTTATAGCATATGACTTTTAATGATAAGTTCACTGTATTTACTATTAGTTTAATTTTAATGTACTGTGACTGTCGACAAATTTTTGGTTTACTTTTACTTTTCCTTTATTTTATATTTACATGTTAGGTCTCAATGCCAATCTTGTGTATTAGCATCAATAAATTATGATTATTTCTATTATTATTATTAGTATTATTAACCCAAACGTTTCTTTTAAATATTACCAGACTCAGCAACGTTTTTTGTAAAGGTCTTGCCCTCGTTTTCTATCAACTTTAGCACGATTATTTTGCAAAACTAACCAAAACTTATTTGTATAGCTTAATCTTATAATGTTATTATAGCTTAGTAATCTTAATATTTTAAATATGCCCAAGTGGATTTTAAATCCCCAGTTCTCACCAAAAATTTTTTAGTTCAAATTTGTTCAAGTATCTCAAATTCTATAAAAAATTTCTCTCTAAAAATTCTTTATGGTTTTATGGTTTTCTCACGTTAATTTTTCAACACATATAACAGCGTTTTGGGTTGCATTTTAATCAAAAACGCACAACAAAATGTGGTACCGGCAAGTGTGACTCTTCTTAAATGTCAAAACTATAAGTGCACAACCATTCTCTTTTGAAAATCACATGGGTGGTTATAAGGGAGTAGCTGCAGGCTATATGATAATAATAATCATCTAGTATAACTATACAAAATTAGGACCAAATCTAAACAGCCAACCACCCTAAACCAAAGTTTCGAGAAATCGTTATTGAATACCTCAGTCTTCACTCGTTTTAAATTGCCAAAATAACTTTGTGTGTTAGAAATTTGCCCTTTTCAATGAAACCGAACTGAAAAAAAATCTCCGCGAAACCACTGTTGAAGCATGTTAAACAATAACTTAGTTTTAAGACGCTTTCTAAAGCAGGAAACTGTCAAGCAGTCTCAGAAATGGAATTGTAGCATTCTAACTGAACAAGCGCTGATCGAGGAAGGTACGGTGCTGCGAGACGGAGTACAGAGTTATGCCGTGTAGTATACTGATGAATATCAGATCCTTTAAATACTTTGGCCGTCCGCTTTGCGTAATTTGTACATAAATGGAAAAAGAATCTTTTACCTAAATTAAACCAACCGATAATATGGCGAAATGTGGTAAAATGTTCGCTAATTATAACAAAATCTTAAACAGATATTCGGAAGCTGATGATTTTTATTGAGAACAGACGAATATACTACGTTACATTAGGATAGAAGGGAAAGCATCAGAGTTTCGTAATTTAAGTAATTTAGGAGTCCTTAGTTTCCTGCAACTATTCTGAAGTAAAAAAGATGCTTGCGATTCGAAGTAAGGATTACTATTGAAATATACCCCTAGACTGTTACAGCAATTTATATTTTTATTATTTATTTATATTTTTTTATTCAATGGAATATAAGTAAATACGCGTTTTTACAAAAAAATAATACCTGTGTTTAGTCCCATTCACTCCCTTTACCTATTCTATATTTATATATTTTCTTAGGGTCAATAGAGGCGTTATTATTAGAAGCGCCCACGACATTCACCTGAATAATTTTCGTTAAAATAATTAAAATGGCGAGACTCCGTTATATCCGACAAATCCCTGAGTGATTAAAGAAGTCGTTTATTACTGTTACGGCTTGAATATTCGAAAAGCCGTAAGAATCATAATTCTTCCGACGCCACCCCTTTTGCAATCACTACCGCAGTTTCCGTCAGCGTCTCGTCTCCCGTTCCTACCCGCGGGCTAAACGTAATTAACCCCGGCGGAGTTGAAATAAACCTGCTCCACCGGCTTGTACAGTCTGCGAGGGGGAAAATATCGCATCTTTGGGAGATATTGGAAATTCGCGCATTTCCATTATTGAAAACCTTTTTGCCAGAATGGAAATGTTTCGTGAAACTACGCTCGATCCTAACTTACAATTAATTTAATTTTTTAGTCGACAGCATTACAGTAACCATAGGATGGTACAAAAAAAAACAGAAAATTCGTTTTTTGGACTTTTTTGGTTTAACCCACCGTTAGTCGCTACGGACCTGAGATAAAAAATGATAGATAATGTTTTTATTTATTTGTAAGCATTTTTGGGCCAGTAAATCAAACCGATGGTGGCCAGTAGCAAGGAAAATGAAACACAAATTATATTAATACACTCTTTTGTATTGCGCACTTTATAATTCTATTTATTTAAATAATAAATACATATTAAATAAAATTAGTCGTCAAAATATTTTGAATCTGTGCTATCGCAATCATCCAAGGATATAATTAATGTTTATATGGTTTTAATAATTTTCCAGTTCTAGTATATGATTAACAGATTGTTTCCATACGCTCTCTGGTATTAAATATATCAATTACATTACATTTTTGGGTTTATGTTATTGTGCCTAACTTTGTTTTTTAATTCGTCCTATATCATGCCTGTATGATTCACATCGTATGAGGTGATATAATCTAAGGCTAGGGGGTATATTGGATCTCGTCTACAAAATAAATTTTATCACACGATTTGGTACTTAAAACTTATTTTGCATAAGTAACTTCAAAATAAAGATCATCCTGAGTAAAAAACTCTTACAACACTTCTTTTTTGCTTCTGATCATTGGTAAATTATATATATTTCGTTTTTCTTTGGGAAATTGATGAATTTGAGTTAAATATTAAATGTTATAGTAAAAAC
Source organism: Cylas formicarius (assembly GCF_029955315.1). Lineage (NCBI taxonomy): Eukaryota > Metazoa > Arthropoda > Insecta > Coleoptera > Brentidae > Cylas > Cylas formicarius. Next base: position 13,393,232 of record NW_026844319.1, on the reverse strand, counting down.
TGACACTTTTTTTTTAATTGTCCGATAATAAAGATAAAAATATTAGTATGATAAAGATAAAGATAAAGATAGCTTTATTTCCATAAGACTTGATTTACAAGTGTTGGATATTGTCAGCATAATACGAATATAAAAGTTAGTATAATTAGTAAATTAAGAGAAAGCAAATCCTTAATATTGTAATAGGCCTAGCAATTTGTCTTTAAGAGTGCATTTGAATTTTGTTTGACTAGTTATCTCCTTCAGTTCGATAGGCAATTTATTATAAATTTTTACAGGCAAAACAAAGGGACTATTTGCTGCAAGAGGCAGTCGATGTGTAGGTATTTTTAAGTTAAGATTCGGTCTTAAACTGTACTGAATATCTAAGTTTCTTGAGGGCATATAAAGATTAGAGTTACTTTTTACATACTAGGAAGTGTCAATAAAGAGTGCTGTGGAAATAGGTCCCGACATGAAAAATTGCAGCGCTTAAACAGTATAGTCCCTAAAGCGTTTCTGCAACCTAAAGACTTACTCCGCACGTGGGGAACCTCCCCAATAAACCAAGGCGTAGTTGAGACAAGAATAGACATACGAAAAATAGTACATTTTTAACAATGGGAAAGAAACCTGATGGCGGAGCCTCCATATGACAAAGCAATAAACAGAAAGTTTTTTGAGAATGTGGTCCACCTATTCGAACCAGGAGAGTCTAGAGTCTACATAAACTCCGAGGAATTTTACAACACTTTTCTGTTGAATTGTGCTTTTATTAAAGCGTACTAATAACCTCTTATTTAAATCCCGTGTTGAAAAGACGATCATCTCAGTTTTACTTTCATTCAATATCAATTTTTTAATTTGTGCATAATGTTTCATTTGCTCAACAGTTGTTTTGGTTGCAATGCTAAGTTGCTCAGACAATGCTGCAGAAAGGGTAGAAACTGCATCAACCGCAAAAAGGGAAAAGTAAGTATGGGGAAAAGATGAAAATACATCATTTATAAACACTATAAACAATAAAGGACCGAGTAAACTTCCCTGAGGTACACCACAATTCACTGACCTGGAATCAGAGACGTATTCAAATCCTAAGGTATCTCTCAATTGACTAACTGCGTACGACCCCCAAGAAAAGACCTTAACCAACTTACGGCGTTACCCCTAATAACATATGAACAAAGCTTGTCCACTAAAATATCAACATCGACCAAGTCAAATGCTCTTTGTAGATCGAACAAAACACATGCTGTCTGCTGCCTTTCTTCTAACTTGGTAAGAATATGCTTATATAAAGAGAGAATGGCATCCTGCGTAGACCGGTTTTTTCGAAAACCAAATTGCATGCCGGACTTTCCAAAAAATTTGAAAGTCTTAAATGCAGTGCTTTTTCGAAGGTTTTTGAAAAAACGGATATGAGTGATATAGCTCTATAATTTGAAATAATTGTTGCACCGTTTTTTTCATAGAGTGGTGTGATTATCGCATTTTTCCATGCAAAAAGGAATAATTAATGAGATATGTCATCGGTTCTGCAATAGTGTCGACCACTTGCCCTAACACAGCGCAGGGAATGCCGTCCGAACCCGCTGAATACTTCTTAGTGACAACATTATATAACTAACTTCTGTACATAAATATGGACTTAAATACGCGCTCTCTGCAAGACCTACATCTAGCGAGATCATATTTTTATAAGGTGAAAATATAAATAATTAAACTATTTTATTTCGTTATTTATTATTTGCCACGCGGAACCCGATTTGTGTTCGGAATTCAAAAGGTATTGATTATTAAACAATTTTTTAGCTGCATATATGTGCTTCTTAGTTGTTTATAATACAACACGAGGCCTTCCTTATGTGGGTTCAAGGTGACAAATTTATACATTTCTCTCAGTCTCACACCCTGTTGACTAATATCACTTGTTAGCCACGGCTTATCCTTAAAGGTATTATTCACTCTATATTTCACTTTCATATATTCGTAAAACGTTTCCTTGCAGCACATATTGAAATGACACTTTTCTTTTTGGTTTGTTATTCCCCTCTATTCCGTTGTCAAACCACAGTCTAAACGTAACAAATAACACTACTAACGGCAAAGAGAAAATGATTTTAAAATTTCTAAGGTGTCGACTCTAATAAAATAAAATTACTGTACTTTATTGATAAACACATGTAAATGGGCTTTTTATTGGAGTATTGCTCGATTTGTTGAAGGTAAAGGGCTTCCGATTTGAGAAGAAAATTTTTCGTTTTGCTGAACTATACCAATTTATCAATACACGCTTGAAATATCGATTACCTCATTCACGACATCAAAAATTGATCTACTACTGATTGATTACTGATCTAAATTACTGTGGAAATCGTTCAAAGTGTTCAAAATTTACCAAAATATCACTTTTTAAGTGTCAATAATTCAAAAACAATTGAGTCATATATATCACTATAAACAAAAATTGAATATATATAGGGGGTGTGTGTGTACTTAAGTTGTTAAACATTCCATAAACCAACTTGGAATAATTCTTTTGACTTTAAAATAACGAAATAAAATTAGTAGTGTTGAGACATTTTGTGAGCATTTTTTCCATTTAGCCTTTATGTACCTAAATAAACACTAAAGCAAATTAATGTGCAACTAGAAAATAGTACAAAAACTTCTTAGAGTTACTGTATACTGAATATTTTAAAAGAAATATAAATATAACCTGCTAAATTAATCAGCATTTTATAAAAAAAGGCTTCTAAATAATAATCATTTATACAGTGTAGTTATATTATAGTTATATTATAGTTATATATAGTTATATTTCTCAGGAAATTTTATTCTTAATAAAAGTTTGTGCATGACAAAAAGAAGTTTCAATGATATCAAAGTTTGGATTAGATATGCAGAGAACCCGAAAGTTATGACTTTCAAAATCGAAATAATTAAAAAAAAATTGGTTTAAAAATGTAGATTTACAAAGGGTTAAAATGTTATATATTTTTTTATTGATTAATCGTTTTAAAAAAATGTAATTGTAAGTTTTCTCGTACCTGGTTAATGATGTAACAAAAATGTAAACCATTTTTGTTAATACTTTAAACCTTAAATCTGCAGTCTCAAAAATTGTATTTTTCAAATTATTTTGTGTATTTGGTTGGACAGAACAACACAAAAAACATCAGGATATTATAGTAAATACAGCAACAACAGTCATTAAACACTATTTGGTATAACGCAGATAGAACACACACCTAGTTGCTATTCCAGTTGTAAATTTTTCAATGTTTTCTAGGTTAATTCTTGAACCTATAGAACTTTACTTTCCCATGAGAAATATGAGGATTGTTCCGAAGTTTCGAGAATTGGGAATTGCTAAAATATTTTTTACCTAGTAGCATGTTAGAAATGTCCCTGAAATATGAAATGTACTACTTTAATAAAATAATTTCAATTTTAGAATGCAATATGCAATGCAATGCAAACTGATGGTTAGTTTTCGTCATCACTGGTAAATGAAAAGTGTCACCCCTATAAGTAATTCTTAAACCATTTTGTATTACATTTTTTTATCAAAGACCATTTAGAAAATTTGCGAATATAATTTGACTTCTGTTAGTACTACAAAGTGAGAATTTGCGAATGTTTTGTTATAAATTCCACCCGCAACTACCGCATGTTAATTTTTTTTTACGTTACGTGAAAACTGTAAAGCAATCTAATTAGATTTAAAAGTTAAGTTGTAAAATAGCAAAATATTAACAGAAATAAAAAAAAACTAAACAATCCTACGTTTTTCTCAAAAGTCATTGTCTGTATGTATGTAAAGAACTTTAAGAGAGAATGGCAATTAATATATTTTTTTCTGTTATTTTCTTTTTTTTCCCAATATGTTTTTTTTGGCATTTTATTGCCAATTGCCAAGAAAAAGGTGGCAGTAGAAACATAAGTTGCGGCATATACTTTAAGAAGAAATTGTCATTTCTGAGGCGTGCCAAACGTCAAATTAACCAAGATAAATTTTTGTTTGCTTTTGTTTTGCAAAATCGAAGTGACCTATGCTTATGCAAAACAAAACAATTTAAAAATTGATTATTGTAATTAACCCTTTACATGAAACAATTTTTGGCAAAACTTGTATTTACAGACACCACAAAGTCTATGGCTTTTATCGTAACAGTAAGTTTGCACAGCAGATTCAATATATCCGAGAACCGAAGACGGAAAGTCTTTTTTTTACCTTATTGACAAAGTCGAAAGTTGTGACCGATGATATTTGATCTGTATCCTCGTTATTTCGGTAAACAATATCTTCCACCCTATGACCCCCTATCGAGCACTGCCGATACATTCAATCCACATCGAGTAAAATTATTGGCAGATTAAACTTACAGAGTTCTTGGTTGCTGTTGACCCGAACCAACCTTATTAGCTGTATAGATTTAAGGTAGTTTAGGAAAAAATAAACGCTATACCCGATTTTATACTTCGACAAGTAATTATTTTTAAAATTTTAAATAAATTGATAAAAAAAAAATCTGAAACTGGAGATTTTTGTTTTTAATGGTGCTCTTCAATACTCAGCTTTACCCGAATTTGATCCAACGAATTTTAAAAACCAGAGAAAGTGTACTGGAGAAACCAACTCCTCAAACGAATAGAGTTGAACTTTACATTTTCGATGCATTTCAAAAAATATGCTTTTTTAAATTGGTCACCCTATACATTTGTCCACCAATTGAGTGGTACCTCTTTTTCCAACATAAAAACTTATTATAATTTCTTTTTGTGAAACCAAAAATGAATCTTGTGAGTCAATTGTGTCCAGTTTGTCACTTGGTTGCATTATTTATGGTTCGAACTGTTGTTAAAGTTTACGTAAATGTTCAAACATGACATTCGCTACAGCCTGATATCATAAAAAGTGTGTTTACGTTGTCTAATTTCTCATCTGATTTTTGTTTCGATTGTAACTTAAAAAATATTCTTACAATTGTCCAATTGACTTATTGACTTATTCAGGTTATCTTATTAACTGGGCAACATTCAAACATTTTATCTTTATCAACAATTTATCTTTATCAATAACTAGTTTACTGTTGGATGTAGAAAAAGAATCTTAACGGGTTTTCTCCCGTTTCCATATCCTAGATGACTGTCCTGGTTTGGTTGACAGCTACTCTGAACCGTTCGTTAGAGGACATTCCAAACCATTCCCTCAAATTCTTAAGCCAAGATGTTCTCCTTCTACCTTAACTAATTATGTATGCAAAATATTCAAGCTTTTTTTTAGGCGTTCTTAATATTTCTTGCTGTTTTCGCATTCGGTGCAAAATTATAAATTAAATTAATCACTAAAGTTGATTGGACTGGGAGATGTGAAGAGTATTGTCATACCTACGTTGGCCTAGGCAGTCAGGAATTAATCCCTATTTCGTACTTTGCTTGTGCTGTAGAACGACAATCTTAGGTTTGCCAAATACGAACAGGCCAAATTCCGAAACAACAACATAGTTATTAGCCAATATTTTAGGAACAAGCATGATTCAATGTGCAAAAAGAAAAATAAATTTGTATTAATAGTTCACTGCTTCTTAAAAAACATTCAAAAATAAAATAGACTTTCATATTGAACAAATTGGGTAGAAATAGGGTTTCTGCATTTTTGCAGAGTATACGTTATACGAGTACCCCTATACAATATATTTAAAGATAATTTATTACTACAAGATGTCGAATAGGGACACTGGGAATTAAACAACCATTTTGATTTACATTATCACGAGTTAGTGGTGCATTTTTTGGTACAGTTACACCTTGGAAACCATTATTCTTGAATTAATTTCGCGAAGTGACAGAATCCTTCCTTGCAGCGTTGGATGCGGTAACGCTTGGGACGATATTGAAGAGTTGTTTTGTGACATCTTTTTTGACTTCTTCAAAATCTTTAGTTAAAACCTATTATTTTTCTATCGATGGAATATACAGAGTCGTTTCACTCCGTTCACTTATACTTGCATATGTCTTCCTAGTCATAAATTAAAAATAATTGAACACGATTGCCGCCTAATTACAACTAAAGACACTACAGAATGAGAATGCAACGGTTACGTTGCTCCACCATGATTTCAACAGGTATTGAGAGGTTTAGACCGGTTTGCAATCGGAGGTTAGCTTATTTCGGAGTTTGAATGCTATACATTTAGCAAACCTAAGATTGTCGTACTAGATACAACACAGGCAAAGTACGAAAGATCGAATAATTTCGGACTTTGGGCCGCAAGGCCGATTTTGCCTAAGCAATCCTGGGTCTGACTGAAAGAACGGACTGGCCGGCTACAAATATATCATTAGCGACTAAACTACCATCCACGATATGCCATTTACTAATCGAGTGTGAGAGAGAACCTTACTGTTGATATTTACTCCAACAAACTGACGGATGTTAGTATTGCTGCTAATAAATAATTTTTTTTAAGGTTTAAAAAATGTCCACCATTGAGAATTACCGATTAACATGTTTTAAAAACCCTTCCAAAACATTACTCAAGATATTTTCATTAATTTGCCTTATTTCGTATCTAATTCAAAATTTTAAATCATCAAATTTTGTGGTTTTACTTATACACTTGTGATTTGAAATATTTCGAGAGAAAATTATTCTTCTTCTTCCTTCTTTAGTTTAAGCAACTGCCTGTTTTTTCTTCGTTCCCCGTCGGGTCTCAAATTGTCAAATCTTTTTCGAGAGCGCCCTATAGTTCTACGACCTATGGATGATTTATCAAGAGCTATTTTAACCATTCTCGAGTCATACACGCGATTGATGTGGTCGTTCCATTCCACTTTTCGGTTTAATTTCCAGTCGTTTACTTTGTCCACTTTACACATTTCTCCGATGTTCTCTCTGTTCCATAACCTTTTTTTTGTGTCATCGTTGGTCTAATCTTTGTTTTCTATATTTTATCCTTCGTTGCCATTCTGATATATTTGTTTTCCCAAATGGTGTTATTCAAGTATGCTGCTATAGTTTGTTCAATTAACTTCTGCTAAATAATTTTTTCGTCAATTACAAGCGTACGGCAATTTTGAAGTGTCTGACACGTCTTTCCACAGGTGTGAATTCCGTAAGTTCTCCGTTGATCTTGGCTTGGATTTGGTTGGTCGAGTATATATTTTCGACAGTTTTAATAAGGTTGTGTGGGATCTGCCGATTGTAAAGAAGATGAATATATCTTTGAGCTGGGTTCCATTGAATGCTTTTTAGGGGTATATAAAACATATATATGCTGGCTTGTTGCATTCGATAGATTTATGCACTTCCTGTTCATCTGATAAAGTGCCTAGGTAATAGATTTAATTTGTTATGATCTTGAGTTGAATTAAGCAGATTTATTCCTCTACAGTTCCATCGAAGCTTCCTATCCCCCTTTTTAAACATAAGAACCGCCGTATTTGAGTAATTCGTTTGCGGTACAATCTGGGCCGAGACTTTTCCTGTTCTTTATTTTGAAAGGGATAGCCGTACATCGCGGTTCTCTATTTCTCGTTGGTTGTTATTTCCGGCGTGTTCGCTTCAATTTTTTTCTTTTTCCTTAACTTCTCGGCAGAACAATGAGGTTTTATTTAGTGTATTTTTGGGTTTGCTGTTATTTCAGTTAGTGTTAATATTTTCCCCTTCAGTTATTAGGTGTTCTCTTTTTTGCCCGCAGACTATTTTAGTAAAGTCGTTTTATTGGTGGGTCCCACAGGGACTCAATGTTTGCTTTTTTTGTTTTCGGTATTGCATTTTTGTCTTTTTGGGGTACAATTATAAATTCCTATCTTTCCCAGTAGCTGGTCGCTACCTACATTATACGAGTTTAGTGATCTGACGTCGAGGATCTGACGGGTGTATGCGTCTGTTGGTGAGTATGTAATCTATCGTTGATGTTTGACGTCTAGTGTTTAAGAAGGTTTTTTATTATATAGAAGTTTATATTAAAACTTAGGTCGAAGAAGGTATTATTGATTCGTAGTTCATTGAGAGAGCAGAGGTTCATCATTATCATTGATTACATCTTCATTAAATCTCTGTTTAACTCTTGAGATTGTTTCGTTACTAACTCGTTCATTAAAGTCACCCAGAATTATTATTTCTTTTTTTTTTCGTACAGGATTCTACTAGGTCTTGAAGTTTCAAGCAAACGTGGGGATGTATATGAGCATTCTAGAATATTTTTTATGTTTTTGGTGTGGGTCGCTATTCCAATTAATTTTTTTGCTCTCATATCTTTTTACCCCGCTATTTAGCAGTGTATAGTCTTGATTGTTGTTTATTGGAGGACACAAATGATGTGATTTTTTAGTTCGCGCAGGGTTTCCTGATGTCGCTAAGTGCATAGTAACTCTTGTCTTCCAGCTGTTTATTTTTTCTTTGCTTGACGCGTCATCTTTATAGAAAAAAGTTCCGTGAAGTAATATTGATTTGATAAGTTATTTCGAACAATCTGCGGTCGGAATCATCTTTATTCGGCCCTGTAATAATGTAATCTTGTACAGATGACATTTTTCTGCTTTTAATACACGCAAAGCTGGTCGTTGGATAATATTATTTGTAGCTAATTTAGAAGATGTTTAATTTTGGTTTTGGTTAGTTTTTTAGATGCCCTGTTTCCATAAACGTTCTTTCAACTTTAGTCACTGTGGATCTCGTAATGAGTGTTTCTGGATATTTTGCGTTTACAAATCATAAACTTCTTCTTGAGTTCTGGTTTTGTCTCCATATCCATTTAAAAAAAGGGACTTGTTATCGATATGTACTTTTTGACACACACTATATATTTTCTCTATTCCTGAAAGAATGCGCAAGAAAAAATAATGATGGGCGTGTGCCAGCGTTACCCTTAAACCAGAAACCTTAAACTAGAAATCTGCTTCATATTATACGTAATTTTTCCCGAAATTTCCAGTAACTGGGCGACGCCAACTATTGGTTGTTTTACCTTTTTATTCCGGTGCAGTTCGGCACGTTATTAATTTTTGAAAATTCGATTCGGCCGGCCCAAATGCGGTGAATAAAATACTTCGTTTGTATACGCTTCGCTATAGTGCTGTTCGCAAATACCGTAGACTTTAAAATACTGTGCCCGCCTAAAGAATGTCAACAATCGTTTCGATTGTTTGAGTTGAGGATAAAATCGATGAATTTTAATATACTTGATGCTCGGTAAACATATTGTCCGCTTTTACGAGCTTGCGATTTGTTTGCGTTGGGGAGTTGGTCGCAGTTGGGGAAGATTTTAATATTAGTTTTGAAATATGTGCCTTTCGTCTTTGAGCTCTGCGTTTTAAATCATTGTTTGATACGAAATATTGATTTAATTTTATTTCAAGTTTTTGTCTCCACCATTAATAATAATAATAATAATAAATACATTTATTACCTGTGGCAAATATACTTATTATTACACTGTAAAGTGTTAGAAGGTACCAATTTTAAGGCAATCAAAAGGCCCAATAAAACGCAGGCATTAAACAAGCCAGGCACTGTTCAAGCATCAATTTGATGTAAACCAAATTACTCTAAAAATAAGAAATAAAAAGTATCAGATAAACAAAATTGAGAATGTTACGCGGAGTTTATAATACATTAATTATTAAATATAGGAGGGGGTAAGAGTAAACAGCAGAGTGGTTTTCCCATACAGAAATTGAAATCCAAAAAGATATTTTTTATATCGGTTTTTAAACGTTTTGATTGTTATTGTTGAATCGAAAAGACTTAAATTTTTTATTGTATGTGCAATGCTATAAGAAAATGATCTTTTAGACATTTCTTTTCGATTTCGTAGTATTCTCAATATAAAATTTGTTCTTAGATTCAAATCATGAACATCACAACAGAAAACGATATTCAGGCGGTTTATATTTAATTAATTTAAAATAGAATGTAGCACGATGTAATCTAAACCTATGTATGGTAAGTGTGGAGAAATATGTTTCTATCGACGAACTCCATAAACCAGCCGCAAACATGAATTTTGTATTTTCTGGATACGAAATTCGTCAGCACCGTCCAGGCAGGTTGCGTACACACCACAGCAATAATTGAAAGATGCATTCTCAAAGCAGTTTCTTTGTAACAATTGGTAGAAAATATCTATGACTGCATATTAACTTTAAATTCCCATATGCTATTCTCAATTTGTTTGTAATGCGACCCTTGAAACGCAGTATAGAGTCCAAGAGAGTCCTAATCTTTTCGATGTATCCTAGTATGGTTTAGGAGTATCATTAATTATTATTATTTTGTTTGTCAATCAACGCACAGCGAATTGGAGAAAGCATTTACAAATTAAATGCAGCACAAAACAAATTGCCACACCAATAAACTTACATTGGCACTAATAAATCTACTGCGCCCTTTTTGGATAATCTTTCATAATATTTCATTGATTATATTTCATAATAATTTTCATGTTTTGTGAATTTCGTCGAAGAATGATGGCGATATTAGTCAAAATGGTACTCAGTTGCCAAGAGGTAATAATAGGCATTTGTGGAGAGGGGAAATGGTGTTCTATGTTTGGGTGAAAAATAGCTATAACTCTCTCTTTAAACTCTTCAGATTTGTAGTTAACTACACGAGCGTATTAGATTATTAAGAAATTAATCTAACTTAAAGAATGAGCGGTTTTCCAGTGGCGAAAAGTAACCCTCTGTGTTTTCAATTCAATCTAAAGCAAATTACTCGTGTAAGCGTAGTTTATTCTTAACACAAGAATGAGATTAACAAGCACATTTTTAGCTATAAAATTAAGTTGGTTTTAATATGACTCTAAGAATGTTCTAAGTCTAGTCTTAAACTAATAATAAAACATCATTTCATCAAAAAATTCATCGTCGCTCAACCCAAGTTTACTGCCACTTGACAAATACTGATCGTAATTTATTCTTGGATCAATGTGGTGGGCCTACTAATTTTTTTTCGTGAAGAGAGTCAATACTCAATAGGTATTCGTTTTTACTTCTCCATTATATAACGACATGAGGACATATTTATGTCTTCAAGTTATGGTTTTGATCCGCCTTGGAAACTCGATACTTTCTTTTCTTTAAAATGTTTCTTGTATTGTAGAACGAAACGCAATGAAAGCAATAAATTCTCAACACAAATTCACGAAATCTTATTTTCCAAAATGCGATTTTGAAAGTTTTGTTCCCTTTATATGTAAATATTTATTTTGGAATTTATCTTAATATATCAGCAAATAATTGATACAAAAATATAATATATTATGATGATTATAATTAATTATCAATTAGAACTTGAATCATATATTTCACCAATCTTATTCTGTAGGAATAAGTTGAAGGTTATCTACATCGGCTACTTGACCAAAAATACATGTATTTGCAAATGTCGGTTATAGATGTATAAGATTAATTTTAAATAAATCGTTTGCAAATATAACATGCATATACACTTAAACAGTTCAAAAAACATACCGCTCAAACTGATCAACCAAAAGCTTAGGTTTATATGTATATATGTATGTATGTATAATATTTAGACACTTAAAATGGAGTTTTAAAAACATGTAGGATATAATGGAGGCTTACCTGTTCAACCTTTGCATCTAAATGAAGTTCGTGTTCCATCATTGCCTACAACGCAGTAATAAGTTTGATGTGATGTTCCAGGCTAAACAGTCAGAAATGCCCGAAATTCTTCATTATATCGTCTGGAAAACCTAGAAATATCTCCTTAGGTCCTTGTAAATATATTAACTAATCAAAAATAACCAAAAGCATAGGCCCAAGGCATGAATATAATTTTCTTGTACATTATATTATTTTTACCACTTAATCACAACAATCTATACCCCACATATTAACGTTGTAATCGACAATAGCTTTGGATTTTACTTTGACTCGGCCAAACTTGTTAGGAATTTATATTAATTCAGGATTATTGGCAGTGGTTATAAATAACACTTCCCTTTTATCTCTCGATTTCGAGACATACTTCTCCAGATCACCTTTACACAATCTCCCTCTCTTTAATTTAGCATCAACCACTGCTTTAACCAAGGGTCTCAGATGTGTGCGTCTTGCGACTTAGCAAGTCTTGGGATGACTCAACTGAGTTACAGTAGTTATCCAAATCCAAGTAAGGGGTCAATTTCAATGTTGTTAATTCAAAGAGACAAATTCTATGGAAATATTAGGTGCCGGTATAAGCAATGACTTGGGAAGATGCGTCTAAGACTTGGTAATTTTGCTTGCGTTGTGTCTTAGCAAACAAAGTGCCAAAAATTTAAAAAAATCTGTTTTGTTAGTTTCCAGAACATTTGCATTGTGTTTATGCCTTGTAGATGGTCTATTTGATTCACTTAATTTTTTCCGCATATATTGGTAGACGTTATCAAATATTTCACCTGATTTTTTTAAAATATTTGTGTTTAGAATATTTTCGCTGCTGTCTATCTCTTCATTGCATATTTTCATCCTCGCTTTGGCTTAAACTAGGTATTTGTTCATGTCACAGATGTTCTTCATCTTTTTCATACCAAGACATTTCCAAAATACAAAAATTATACGTATCCTGTACAATCTCATAACGAAAAACAATCAATAAAAAAGGGAACAATTACCAGTTTAACAAACATACATTTCTAGACGGTTAGAGCCTTCAAAACCAAGCAGGTTGAAACTTGTTTTAAATTACACGCGTGTTTAAAATAGTACCATCTACTGCACATTTTTAAAAGAAGCTGAGTCTCTAACGGGACAGTTTATTTAAGAGTCCATATACTGACTTGTACTACTGAACTTAGTTTATTAAAGGAAAAATGCTATTGCAATCTTTTCACAGGTTAGGTCTTATCACTTTCTTTGAATACCATATTAATTTTAGCAATATTTGACACCCTTGAGGCAGCAACAAATTCTGTTACATAGGGGCGGTTATCCTCCTCAGATTCAAAAGTTTGCTTTCAGACAAAGTAACGAAACGAATATTTAAAATGATTTCTACCACCTTTGCGTTGGAACGGTACTTTAAATTCCCTAATCCGCTTCTTTAAATGTTTGCCCATGTTATTCAACGCAACAGCGAAGCGCTGACGAGTAGTCAACAAAACACTACGTCCACAACGCGCGCCATTGTTCTAAAGTCACGGGATCAAATAACCGCCATCAGTCACACCATTTGTCCTCGGATATTGTACCACCGATAAACGGCAAACGAAACTGTTGTTTCTCGACAATCCATCTTTTTTGTGCGGCATGACATATATTACACCCACCGCATTTCGAGAGCACTGTTTTGCATATCGCAATCGCTTTCGCGAGGCAAGAAGACGATTGTCGGAATGCGATTACCTCTTGTACGTTTTTAGTTATGTGGATTGTTTCCACAATTGGAATTATAATGGGTTCCTTCCAGCGAATATACAGATATGCATTGTTTTAGCATACTGTTATGGCATTAATAAAATAACAGAATTATTTGCGATGGGTGCGGGAGATAGGTGCCGGGTGAAAAGTCGCGAAAGACCTGCGTGTACGTTTTCTAATCGTGCATAATGGTCGCCACTCTCGCGCTCTCACATTAGCTAAAACTCTCCAAAAATTCTAAAATCAAGATGACAAGAATAACCACGTTGAACTTAAAGCTATAAATCCATCCTGTAAAGTTGCTTTTTATTCAGATAAACAATAACATACATTAAATTACAGTAGTGGTGAAGTTCATCTCTCTATCTTTAAAAATAAAGAAGAGTTGGTCTTCCACTTACCCAAGAAAATAGTAACACCTGACCCAATAATTACACATATACCTAGGTAATATAAACTGCAATCTAGAGAAAAAACAAAAACAAATGATTCATCAACAGAGAAACAAGCATGTTTGTGAAACTTGATGATGTTAATCTTATAAGATCAAACATCACTCTTAACAAGGATAGATTCTGCTTTTTGAAAATTGCTATCGAAGATTTTATAAGCTCCTTTGGGAGACAGTTCTGCAAGGAAGAGCCATTATACGAAAAGCATCTTTTAAAAATTACTGTTTTGTGTAATGAAAGTATTATAACTCTTTTATATTTTGTGTTCATCGTGAACATCAGTATGAAACTCTATCTATAAAGATGTGGTGGATTTTGAAATGAAATTATTTTATGATGCGAACTGCAATGTGCGTCTACACTTCATATTGTGCAAGTTTATATCTTTTAATTTGTCGACCTCTTTTAGTGCTACAGATAAATATTATACAATAATTCTGAATTTTCTGAATTTTCTGCACATTATTTACTGTTGATCGAGGATATCGTAGAAATTAAAACTGGAGAGAATAAGCGGATTACGGGAGTTATACAATAGTTTTGGTTAGTTTAACACTATAGATAAACAAGAATAGAATAAAGAAGATAAAAATAATTATTACGCCACCATATGCAGCGAAGTGGAATCTCACGCCAGATCAAACCAACCAGAGATTTCAAACCCAGAACCCAGAACCTGGTCAGTAGAGGACACATACGGAAACCTTATAACCAACATCAAAGATATAACAGAGACATGGAGAGCCTACTGCGAAAACCTCTATGGGGATGAACAATACGTCGAGTCTCAACAAACGGAAGGATGAGAAGAAGAACCAGATATTCTTAAATGTGAAATAGAAGCAGCCATCCACAAATTAAAAAATAACAAAGCTCCAGGCCCCGACAGACTAACAGCAGAGATACTCAGAGCAACGGGCGAAACGGGAATAAATCTATTTCGTCACCTATGCAATCAAATATGGAAAACTGGACAATTTCCAAAAGACTGGACAAAAATGAAATAATAACAATTCACAAAAAAGGTAAAAAAACAAAATGTGAAAATTATAGAATTACCCTTATTTCGCATGCTAGTAAAATTCCCCTACATGTAATCAAAGAGAGACTTAAAAACTACTTACAACCCCAAATACCAGAGGAACAAGCGGGATTTGTCAAAGGAAGTGACACTAGAGAACATCTGCTCAACTTACGACAAATTATAGAAAAAGCTCGAAAAGCTTGAAGTGGGAGTGCCACAACATCTTATCTTCCTAATAATTACATTATACCAAAACTCAACTGGTGTGGAGATGTGGAGTGAGACAGGGATGTGTATTATCACCACAACTATCTAACATATACAGCGAATACATTATTAGGAAACCGCTCGATGGTTGGATGGGAGGAGTCGCAATTAATGGCAGAAAAATTAACAATCTTTGATTTGCTGATGACACCTCCTTACTGGCAAACACTGCAGATGAATTGTTGGATCTCATTCATAGGATTGAAAAAGAGAGCGTGTATCTAGGTCTGGAACTCAACACTTCCAAAACAAAAATAATGATAATTGACCCAGCTAATAATAATAGATCGGATATGCAACAGATGGACAGGTTCGAGGTTGTTGATCAATACTTGTATTTGGGATCACTAATCACAAATACAGGTACATTAGAACAAAAGATCAAAAGAAGATGCGAAATGGTAAAAATAGCGACCAAAAAACTTGGGAAAAACTGGAAAGACAGACAAATAACAACACAAACAAAAATCAGAATTATGAACTGCTTAGTCTTTCCGATACTTATGTATGGTTGCGAAGCCTGGCCTGTTAGAATGAGTGAACAGCACAGAATTGATGCTACGGAAATGTATTTTTCGAGGAAATTACTAAATATTTCATGGACACAACACCGAAGTAATGACTCCATATTGAAACAACTAAAAGTCAAACAAAGATTGTCTACGATTGCGTGTCCTAAAATATTTTGGACATGTAATGCGAAGAGGTCCAGAGTGCTTAGAGAAAATAGTCATTCAGGGAAAAGTCGAAGGAAAAAGAAACCATGGCCGCTCACCGACAAGATGGATCGACCAATTAACAAAACCTACGGGAATAACAAGGCATACTCTCATCACCGAAGTCCAGGACCGTGAGAGATGGAAGACTCTAGTGAACGACGTCGCATTAGCCTCACACGAGGATACAGACTGAAGAGAGAATACACTCAGTGATATACTTTTTAAATCGTAGCTGAACATGCAACCAAAGTCACCCATTGATACTTTAGAAAAGTCTAATTTGGTATTGTTTATGTAAAGACTAAGCGGACTACTATTTATGATAGTCAAATTCTTATTGGGGGCGAATAGTAAGTTCTGACACTTATTATTAATTGAAAGCAGAGAACTACAGAAACTTAAAAAATAATTCTTTATTCATAAGACACCAGGAGAACAAAGAAATAACTCAAATGCCTGCCCAGAAACGCTACGTAAATTGTATACAATATGGGCCCTAATTTGAAGCTCTAAGGAACTCCGGAACGAGAAGTTGTGTGACCCTCGATAATTACATGCTGCTGCAAAGAGCTTTTAAGATGTCATCAGTAACGTTAATTAGGGTTGTTGTGCAAATATGTTCTTTTCGGAAACCACACTGAGTGTCGAGAAGAAAGTTATTCCTTTCAAGATGTTCCATTAATTGCCTCATTCTTCTCGTTCTAATACTTTCGATAGTACTGGCAGGATACTAATAGGTCTTAAATCTCAAAAAAATTATACATTGGTAATCTTAAGTATAGGTTTGGCGTAAGCAGTTTTCCATTCCACAGCATACTTCGAGTGTTTAATACAGTAATTTATTATATGACAAATAAACCTTAACAAGTATGGACAGCACATCAGAATGGCAATTCCCCAGAGCCGACTGCGGGCGTCTTTATCTCTACCAAATATCTACCAATCTCTACCTTATCAACCTCCTTAAAATACAGAGTGGACCGCAAAATTGTCCATCACACCATCATAATATTGTTGATTGTTGCTGTTGAATGGCAGGCTATAAACGGAGGAATGATTAATTTGCAAAGAACGAAAGTGTAAATTATCTAAGAACCAACGTATTTTTTGCCTTATTTACTTATTACCCTTATTACCTATAACACCATCGCTTGCCTTTATACAGGGTTTCTCAGGGTGACCGTCCATTAAAAGCTTTAGGACCTTTTTAATGTCTAGTAATGGCTTCCTGAAGTTAGAACCCGAGGAGTAAACCGTAGGACCAAATGTGTACACAGGAATTCCTTTTATACTCATAATTCCTCGCAATTCTTCGAAATTGGACTTGAATTAATTTGAAATGGAGTTTTCATGTTATGCATTGAACGAAATGCAGGAAAGCACAAAATCGACGTCTCTTTAAGTAACTACAAGGGATTAGTACAAATATAAAAAAGCATATAAATAAACTTAGATACAAACTATATTTACTACATTTACTTCCACCAAGAAAACACCATTTTTAATTATCTTATGTTTAGTGCTTTGTCAAAATTAGAATTTTTCAATCAATACCAGTGATTGACCGCTAAGCATTTTACGAATATATTTATGGAAGCCTTTGAGAAGAAAGCAATCGACACTTTTAACTAATATACGCTTTACCTTTGAATTAGAAACTAATAATAATCTCCCATTGTTAGATATTCTTATCAATAGATAATCAGACCTAAGGTTGGGTCATTCTGTTTACAGAAAACCCTACGCACACAGACTGATACCTTAATGCAATGTCGCATCATCGGTTATTAACTCTCTTGTTTACAGAGTTAAGTTCCACATTCATTTATTCACAAAATACACTTCAGCACAAACTTCTATAAACAATGAGTCCGCAAGCAACCCCACACTTGCCACTGCTGTCATTCCTTATATTCAAAACATGACTGAACACATATCAAAAGTTTTAAAGAAATATAACCACTTGCCCAAAAAACTCTCAACATCTTCGATCCGTCAGAAACAAAATTTCGTTTAAGATGCCAGGAGTTTACAGCATTTCATGCATATACGGCAAACACATCGGAGAAACCAGACGAAAACTATGAACTGGTCTCAAAGAACATGAAGGAGCCTTAAGACTAAGACAAATGAACTCATCATCAGTTGCCGCACATAATCGCGAAACATAGCATTTTATCCGATGAAACTAAAATTCTTGTATATAATCAATTCTTCTATCAACAATCTTAACAACGACTCAGGTCTTTACCTGTCACCAATATAGGAATCAGTCATCCAGAGAGACAATGTTCATGTCCCTCTTTTAGCTTCTTCCCCCTCAAACAATACATAAGCAGGTACATAATACAATGCGAGCCGGTTTCAGTTAAGAAGAATAGCATGAACAGCAAGTTCAATTCGATAACAACAGGAGGAATCCAGAAGTTTTGTAAATAGAATTTTACGGTTTTCTAAAGACCTAAAGCACAGCCTCACCATTTGGTCAAAGATTTTACTGATACGCACTGCTAATAAAAATATTTCAAAACAAAAAATACCTTGGAACTCCACTGGAATTCTTATAAATTAGAATTTAGTATTCTGATATTGTTTAATATTGATTTTTTTGGATGGATGTATAGTCAATTCTATAAACGGTTATTTTATTTTTTATCTACACCCTTATCAACAAAGAGAATGAAATTTTCAAGTAGATTTTAAATTAAATCAATTGAACAGTCTGTATGACTAGAATGATTTGCAAAAAACGAGTTTCACTTATAAAAAGAAGTATAAGGTATTTCTGCAAGGATAGACAAGGATTGATTATTTTCAACACTGGTGTTTCGAACTTCCATTGTCTAAAAAAGTTTCTAACACGACGGCTAGAAAGCATCACTAGTCGATATCAACGCCATTATTGTATAAGGCAATAAAATAATTGTTTCTCAAAGATAAATGGTATCTAACCATTGACTGACAACTCCAAAAATTTTTTCTACTGATAATTTCTGACCAATGATTTCTTAGCTATCTCTATTTCATGTGTGTGTACTCTATCGGTAAATATTAATGGCTGATTTACAATGTCATTGGCTATACATATGCGTTTGATTGGTCTTTAAATTTGAATGTAACGTTCTGTAACCCTTAATTGCAGCTTGCGAGTGCAATCAACACGCCAGACGTTGTCGCTTCAACATGGAACTGTACAAACTCTCCGGACGTACGTCGGGCGGCGTGTGCTTAAAGTGTCGCCATTTCACGGCTGGCCGACACTGTCACTATTGTCGCGAGGGTTACTACAGGGACCCCACCAAGCAGATTACGCACAGAAAGGCCTGCAAACGTAAGTAATGATTCGTTGGTAATGCATCTATTCAGTCGACGGAGGGTAAAATGTGTTTCTTCCATCGAACAAAATACAAGGTGGCGCAGAGGAAACGCAGGGTTTTCACACAAGCATAACATTTTTTTTTATTTTCGAGATAATTTCCCTTCTCTTTATTAAAATTATTTCCTCTGGTACTCTTGTGAGTTCTTGACGGAATAGCAATTTTCAGTTCTTGTATGGTGCTTCATTGTTTAGCGTACACTTAAAGCAACCTCACCAAAACGAATTCGGAGCCAAGGAACAGAAATTCCATTAATTTTGAGTAACAAACCCTTAACCATATGTGAACCGAAAATTACCATTCATCAAGAATACAAAATATTTTAGAGCAATGTGCGACCGGAACAATAAAATCCTACAAAAAGGTGAACAATTAATGCTTCAATTAGATGTAATTAAAAGAAAATTATCTTGAAAATAAAAGACATAAATAAACTAGGAAATAACAAATTTTGACAAGAGCAACTGTTGACATGGAATGGAAACTTTGAATTTTATATTAATTTTAATTTTTTTTAGAAATATGCTTATACAGAATATATAATAATAATAATAATAAACCCGGGACAGTGCAGCGTACGTTACATTTTCACAATAAACAATTATATCTTAAATATTGTTAATACCTACACTATAATTGATTGCAATATAATATAATAATACAATAACATACACACATCCAGTCTAATCCACAGTGAAGCACTCTTCTCTCTTTATAGGTCCGATTGTGCCAAATTTTTGAATGATTGTGGTAGCCACATTTTTCTTTTGAGTTAGATAAAAATCATAGTGATGTGGATGTTATTCAAACTGTTTCCGATGCCCATTTTTAAAAATGTTTGGTTCTAATAGTCTAAAACAGAGATGATAAAATACTGCAAAAATAATGTTATAATTAAAATCACTATATTTGCATAAACAAATTCTAAGTGAAGATAAAAAAGTCAAGCTTATACTGTCCCAAGTTGGTTATTGTGCAACAGTCTATTGGACAGCTATGGGATAGAGAGAGCCTTCAGAGGCTTCAAAACTCACATTATTGCTTTGGACTGAGCAAGTTTGGTCACGCATCAGATCGCCTGCAGAATTCTGGCTGGCTATATTTGACTCTAATGTATAATATGATTATGAACTGTTTTCTTTAAAGAACCACAAAAATGAAGCTCCTTCCTATTTAACTACTGAACTAATTAAATCTAGTAGCGGCTGTAGGCATTAAACCCGACTTGGTGGTTTATATTGCGTCCCCTGTCATCAAACAGCTCTATATAAGAGGTCTTTTAGTTACAATGCCCTTGAAGTGTCCCCCAATACAAAAAAAATATGGATAACATTAGAGCAAGTTCGCAATCAGAAAATGTTGTATGCATTTTTTCTTTTGTTTATGTGTTTTTTGAGTGGAGATATCTGACTATTTCACAATTTTCTTTTCTTCTGTTTTTGACTGTTTAACGTAAACTGGTTTTTGGCCTTGTTTGCGCACGACGAAATTAAAGTAACTTAACTATATTTTAGTGTTAAAGATTTTATTCTAAATCACCATCCACATTATCTCTGCACATTCTGGCCATTTTCTGTTCTAGTTGTTTCATATTTCTCACTCTCGGCAAAGGTCTACAACATTAAAAGCGCGACTTTTCGGTAGTCATCTCCTACCCACCGATTTACAAAATTGTGATTTAGAAAATATCACAGTTACGATAAAATTTAGATGATTTAAAAAATGTTCAATATCATTATAGAATTAATTTTTCATGAAAATAAATATTGCATGTGAGGAAATCAGGAATAAACAATAATTTCTACTCTGGTTTATGCAGCTTGATATCATAAGTTTAGCAAACAGTTATGGAAACCGCTGTTGAAAGTTGGTTCTTATCAATTGATAGATTGGTAGAAGAAAAAAACAAAATA
Organism: Cylas formicarius; assembly: GCF_029955315.1. Lineage (NCBI taxonomy): Eukaryota > Metazoa > Arthropoda > Insecta > Coleoptera > Brentidae > Cylas > Cylas formicarius. The sequence goes on along the minus strand of NW_026844319.1, from coordinate 13,372,124 downwards.
ATTTATAATTAGATATTTATGTTTCTAATTGTTTTTCTTTATAGCACAAAAATAAGATGGGGAAGTTTTTAAATTCTCTTTACTTGTCTAGTTTTTTTACGCTCATTCTATGTCTTCACATATTCTTTACAAATTTTCTGGATTTCTCCTGCGTCTGATGTTGATAAATAAAACTTACTGTGGTTTCACAAATCACCCAGTCGACTTGTTCAGAGCTTAACTGAAACTGGCTCACATTCTATTCTGTATCCGCTTACATGGTGTTTAAGGGAGCGGAGACATGAATATTGTCGTGCATGACTCATCTCATAATGTTGAAAGGTAGACTATCGCACCCTGAGCACTGAATCCATAATTAAAACACCTTATAGCTGCTCACCCCAACCTTCTAAAAAGAAGAACTCAATCTCGCACTTGCCACTGTGGTTATTCTTTACATTGAAAACCTCACTGACCACATAACAAAAGTTCTTAAGAAATGTAACGTTAAAATTAACTATAAGATCTACCATTTGTCCAAAGAACAGGACGAAATATTACACCTAGGCTAAGAAACATGAAAAAGCTACCAAAGAAAAATCCAAGAAAAAAATCTCTAATAAATCAATCTTCATGCCCCTCCTTGTAACTGCGCCCCCTACACAGTATATTAGCAAGTACAGAGTAGAATGCGAGCCAGTTTTGGTTAACTTCTGCCGAGGCCAACTTAGTATTAGTCTATGGAAGTTTTCATGTCTTAATATCTTGTTTTTATAAGTTGTGTATTAGTCGGCTAACGTAGGTCATAATTTCCTCGGCTTTTGCGTTATTTAAGCTATAGAAAATGCAACTTTGTGCGAAGATGTTACACTTTAGTATATCATATCAAAAAAATTTTACACATACACACGTACACATAAATTAAAATTTCAATTAATCCTAATTTTACAATTAAATAATATTACGAAATCTTAATTTTGTTATTTTTTAGAAATCTCTAGTATCTAACAAATTGCTGTCCCTTTCAGCTTCAGCTAAATAATCAAGATTTGCAAGACTTTTAGCCTTCATTTCAACTAAAAAAGTGGATGTAACTTTTACCGCGGTAGTTGAAATGAAACGTTAAAAAAGTAGTCGTAGAACTTATCGCCAACTAAGGAATTATTCCAAAATGATTTCCAACTGCCGTATTTTATCCCCTAGCCGAAAATACTTCAGCCACTTCTAAATTATACCGTAAACGCAATAAAACTGGAGAAACGGCATTTTCCCGACACCGCTGCATTTTATCTGATTAAGTTACAAGAAGTAATTAAAATCCTTTAAAGAAATATTGTCCGCCGAATGCATAAATAAAGTGTGAAACGAAATAGAGGACTGGTTTTTTTACGAACGTAAGAAGACGAGGGTTTGCACTTGACGTTGCCATCTACATATACAGAGTGTGCATACGATATTTAGAATACAACGAAATAAATAATTATCATGTGACATGTTAATTGTTTTACGTCCAACTATTAATTTTTTATTTTTTATTTATTAATACGGATCGGACAATAAGCAAAGGCGAAAATCATTCATAAATTGTTATAATTTTGCACATACTTGTCAAAGGGCCGTCCGGTGTGAAAAAAAAAGATTAAATTATGCCTTATTTATTAATGTTTCGAGCCATTTTAAAAAAAAATATTTCCAATAAAATGTTCTAGTCAAAAGCAGCTAATTTGGGTGCTCTTAAAATTATTTCACATTCAACAGCACACAGTTTTATAAAATTTTGAATATGTGAAGATGTGTTCAATTGTGAAATTATATTACAAAAAAAGATTTTCCCCTGTGCGATAATTTAGAAAGTAATTCAATTTTGTGCTACGGTTGTCGCACTTTGATTGTTTCCTTAGTAGCTTGTTGAAAAGGAGATCACTCTCTCAAAATAATGTATGGAAAAAAAATATTTATTTTAATTTGTAATGGAAGTATTTGAAATATTTTCTAATTTTATTAAATAAATTTTGTCTTTGCTAATATTACAAAAAAACATCCACACATACACACACACACATTCACACACACACAACACACATACACTTATTGTCAAGTTACTGCACCTACATTGTACAAATTTAGGTACGTATCGTAATTTGACTATAAAATTTGAATAATCCACTCCATAAACAACACTTATTGAAACCAATAGTACATTTTTAAACATAAAATATTAAAAAGAAATACATTTACAGGATATTTGGTTAGTTTCGACGTAGAATTCCTCTTTACTAAGTGCCTTATTTTTCTTATAACGGACAAACTTCGAGTTCTCCATAATCTCAAGTCATCGCGAATATATTTATGGAGGCCCTTGAGAACAAACCCTCTACATCTTCCATCTGAAACAAAATTATGGATACGCTACGTTGATGATACTTTCTCAGACCTATCATTAGGTCATTCTGTTTACAGGCAACCTACGCACACAGACCAATACCATAATGCATTGTCACATCACCATCCATTCAACTCTTTCCGAGCCGTAAAATTATCTCAATCAGATTCACTGGATCCAGAATCAAATCACCTTACATCTGCTGTTCTCTCTAATAATTTCCACATTAAAGATATTAAGCTAAAATTCTTGCATTTAGTTAATTTTTCTACTAATGAAAAATCCGAGAATCTATAGAAAAAATTACCTGTCACCAATACGGGAATTATTTATCCGCTCCTTTAGCTCCGTCTCCTTCAAACAATATATTAGGAGGTACATAAGTAGAATGCGAGTCGGTTAAGCTCTGAAGAAGCCAACAAGGAGGAATCCAGAAGATTTGTAAGTAGTATTACAGTAGCCAGTGAAAGTTTATTTGAAAAACAGAAAGAAAAGGTCGTTTTCCTTTGGTATGTACACACTCAGCATTTTTCATTTTAATCTTTATTTTGACTAATATTTAGCAGGTGGTCCTCAAATTGAAGACATTTTGGAAAATTATTATATTGTGTTTCCTTGAAGGCGGTCATATAATAACAGTTCCCAAATTTATAAAGTGTTTTTAAAAAACCCGGCAATATTTGGTAGGACAATTTTCGAAAATGGAACGCATGGATCTTTACCAGTATCTACTTTACATTTTTTTTGTAGGTACACTTATACAATATTATTTATTTTTACAAATAGAAGCAAGAATAATCATGCTTGTAAATGCACAAGGTAAGTGAAAGAGTCCGAATGCTGATAGAAATCTGTTTGAGCAATTTTTTTTTAAATGTCTGCCATTTTTTGTATGCTGTAGTTGTAATGATTTTAATAATAATAGCGGTAATAATATTGTTAAGCGGAACACAATTTGGATAGAATAGAAGTATATCTTTGTAACTTATAAAATGCGTAATCACAAAAACTTCCACTTAAAAAACAAGTTGTAATGGATCACGCGTTGCAGATAGACGAAATGACCTCTTATGTACGGTGTTATATTTGGTTAGTTTGATGTTGCCGCATTAAATCCGAAGCGAAATTTAACAACGCACTATCCAAAACTAACCGAAGCTCCTTTTTTGTTAAACACCCCTGAATATCGGGAAAACTCCAACCCGATCAACTAATTGAGAAATAAATATAAAAAGAGAGCGGCGTACTTTGGCAGTCTAGCCATAAAACGGAAACGGTGCAAAACTTCATTGAACAGACTGCGGCAAAACGGCCAGCGGGCCGTTACGGGTGAGGGTTGAAACGAGATGCCGCACCCTCGCAACAATAAAGTTATAAATCAAATATAATAAGATATTGTATCGACGGTTCGTTAAAGCTTCTGAAACGAGAATGATAAAAGTAAACAGACTGAGCTTATTAATGCTATACGCATCCCATGTAAACTGATTAAAGTTTGCTCGAACTCCCCGGTTAAAATGGCCCTTTGTGATACACGTTTGGGAAAATACGGAGGAACTAATTTTCATGCTTAAACGAAGAGTTACTTCGAAACGTTGTAACATCTCTCAATCATTATTGGCGGTAGGGTTAGACAATAGACAATAGATTTATTGCTTCTAGAGCAGTGTTTTCCAACATTTTTTGTACCATGATTGTATCATTCTAACATTGTAACATTTATAAAATTTTTATGCCCTACACACATAATTTTTAACATTAAAACAAAATTGATTTGTTCACTTTAGAACCATAAGGAAGATATCACTGTGAAAGTGCTATCAAAAACAGTAAATAATATTTCAAAAAATATAATAAAAAAGTTAAATTCAAATTCTAAATAACTTTAATACAAATGTTCTATATTCATTTAGTGCGATCCTTGCGCTTGATGTTTGCTGCACACAGCTGTAATCTCAAGTCTCAACCTTGTGTTATATCCAGTCGATTTCTTTTTTTTTTATTAGTAAATCATTTACAGCACTAAATCCAAACTCGGTTAAATATGAATATTGAAACTATAATAAAAGTTCTCTTGCATTTTTGGTTGCATTTGGGTGTTTAGTTAAAGTTTCTTCACGAAGCCATGCCTCGCTGCTTTTATATTAAATACAATTTTGATTGACTCATCATTTTGCAATTCTGCGAGTTCTTCTTGATATTGGCTGCATCATCCATGTTGGGAAATCAATTTGCTTTAAATCATAAAATATTTTAAATCAGCGGATAGAATATTTAAACGATTGACAATAAGAAGTAAAACGGTATCAGTTACTTACACATTTTTTGAGCCAATGAAACTGTTCAAAGTTTTTGTTATTAATATGTCTCTTATATAACTCTATATTGGTAATAAATCCAAAACATATTTGCTTTGGCGTTGACAAGTGTTTTATTTATTCCTTGAGGTTGCTTATTTAATATAATTACTTTTTCAAAGATATCGGCTAAATAACTCACATCTGGTTAACCATCGATTGTTAACAGGTACATTTCAGGTTTCTCGCTTAAAAAATCAAACAGTTCCATACATTTTTTCAAGCAGTTTCCATCTTACTTCAGTATGAAGTAAAAGTCTCACATGGTCTTCATTGGGCTCTTCACAAAATAACGCTCAGATTTGGCATTAGCTATACTTCATTTAGAAGAGGCGAGATATTTTTGACTACTATGTTATCCCTATGAATAATACAATGCACGAGAAACATTTCTGAATTCGCATTTTTCATCAATATTAAGCCGCCATTTTTCTTGCCCATCATATTAGGGGCGCCATCTGCAGCACAAGATGTTATATTTTTCATTGGAATATCATTGACATCTAAGGTTTTTTAACTTAACATTTCTTCATTCAATTCATCAATATATCTTACATAAGTTATCAATACTGCCTCACTGTCTCTCAAAATTGTACTGAGAATTTTCTTATTTTCAGCTTTTCCAAAAGTTGTCTTTCAATATCGTCGCTCATTTTGCAATGAATAGAGAAATTTCATAACTAGTAAGGCGATTGTTAGTTGAAATACGAGCAGTAAATAGAGACTTTAATGTTGTTCGTTTTTCAAAATTTTTCTTCAAAGGTTTAAAGTAACTCAAATCTGGATCAATATGATCACTATGTTTAGCCTTCAATTGCGTCTCAAGACGGTCTTGTTTCATTTTATCCGTTTGGTCAAACATTGCTGGCATACAAGACAAAAAGGCATCCGCTCATCGTGAACAGCAGGTGTGAAACCAAATTTTAAATTTTCCTCCGAATGTTGACGAATTTTTGCTTGGGCTAAAAAAAATTCAACTAAAAACTAATGATAAAGGTATACTAAAAAAAACATATATTTTTTAAATGTATGTAAAGCATTAGCAATATTTTTTCCACTTTTCTGGAAGGTTAAATGCTTCTAAAATTAACATAAATGTATAAAATCAAATACTTACCAATTATATATATATATATATATATATATATATATATATATATATATATATATATATATATATATATATATATATATATATATATATGATGACACTATATTCCGGGATATCATCCGTTCGAACACTGTTCGAAATCTCACTTGGCATCTTCAATGCTCGTGTTCCGAAAACACTTCGAACAGTGTTCAAGTTTTAAAACATACGGGATTGCCAATGAATACACTGCGGTGATTCTCCGATAAAGTCTACTTGACGACTCTAATAACCCAGTTGATATGTTAGTCACGTCAAACGAATCTAGAGTAATACATTGAGTACACTCGTAGCAACTTGTTTCGATGTTATATTACTATTACTTAAATATAAAAAAAAAATAGACAAAAGAAATATTTGTAAAGCACCTGCACCTAGAGAAAAATCAAATTTCAAATACTGAGATTTATAATTTATTCAGTAATAAGATTATACCATATACAATATTAAAATCAGCAACAAGAGACAATTTCCATTAAACAAATACCCATAGGAAAAGCAATGTGTTTGGTATATTACTCAAAATAAAAAATAAAGCTGATTTTCTCCAACAGTGATTATTGATTCAAAATAAAACTTCTTCATCGAAGGACATTTAGTAGGTAATGGTTTTAAATTATTTTTGGAAATATGATCCAAGTATTTTATTAACAACAATATATATATATATATATATATATATATATATATATATATATATATATATATATATATATATATATATATATATATATATATATATATTTTATATTTGAAATTGTTGAATTATATCTTCAATCCACCAATCGTTGAGTCTCTTTAATGCAACTACACTTTTCAATATTTTGAATTCTTAATCCGATTTTCTGCAAAACTGTACATCACCATTCGTTATGCCTTTGTCACATCGTTCTTTCCTTCCTAGTAAATCATTATCGAGGAATCGACGCAAGGTTGATCTTGCAGTGCCAGTAAACTCCACTGCCCTCCCAATGGTAGCTTTCATGCTGAGAATTTTAGAAGACCTTCACATAATTTTTTTGTATTTGCTGTCTTAAACTTCTAGGAATGTTATAGTAAACGTTTACTGATGTCTTTCCAAACACTTTTTTTTATTTTAATACCTAGAAACAGTATATTCAATTGTCCGATAATAAAGATAAAAATATAAGTATTCTGTAAATTTTACCTTCATATACTAGTACTAGTATTACTTTCCAGCACATATTCAAATGACACATTCTGTTTGATTCTTTACTTTCCTCCATTCCGTCGTCGATATTTTCTTCACTCACGGTATAAACATAACAAGTAATGACTAATGTAACACCATTAATGACACAGCGCAAATGATTTTAAAATTTCTAAGGTGTCAATACTACTTAATTAAAAATACCTCCCTGTATTGATAAAGCTGCCTTTTATTGGTTTATTGCTCGGTTCATAGGCCAGAATATCATGACCACTTATGGTATGCGGGACTATACAGTTGCGGACTAATCTCTCTAAAGGTGCTCTATTGGATTTAAGTGTGTGTCCAAAATTTTGATGTTGATCTCATCAAAGTGATCCAAAACACTTCTTGCAATGTGAGAACTTTCAAATAAAAATATATAGGAGAAATCCATGTAAGAACTTTCAAAGAGAGATTGAAATTTCTTTTTGCTCAAAACGCAGGCGCATTTCATTCCATCTTCTTTGAATTTCAATTTAATTTCAGCGACAAATACCAAAAGAGTAGGCTAAAGTTGTAATAAATAAAGACACAAATAAAAACAGTAAATAAAATTCTGTTCATAATTATCGCACCACTATAACTTTTGTAATTATGTGTTTTTTTGCACTCTTAATTTAATTTGGAATAAGGAATAAATAAAGATATCTAAACAATACAATGAACAAAGAGAATTTACAATTTACAAACATAAATGAACTTCAATGACGCGTAGTACTTCATCGAGCTCTTATAACTGAGTGATTGTGAATAAGGAATGCTTTTCAATTCTTAGAGACAAAAATCTTTAACTTTTGCAAGTCGATCGGAGCAGGTAAATGACACCGAAGTAATCCTTTTATCTATTGGATTTAAATCTGTTCTACATGGTGGCCATTCGAAGATCTGCATGTTGATTGCAAAATGATGCCTTGCATGATATTACATGAAAATGAAGGTGTCTCCTATAAAATATATTACGTGATTGATTGCCATATAATCCGTTTTTTGTCGCAAATTTTGGCAAATTTATGTCGTCGTAGTCTTGAGTCTTCGACAAAATATAGTGTGATATTTTTTTCCCAATTTTTCAAAGCTTCCTCCAAGCATATTTTGAATAAAGTTAACAAACAACATCCCCTTTTGATGCAGTGAAACCGGGTGTTGTTTGTTTTCCTAGTTTGATGTTCATTCTTCATATAGGCTCTTTACAGCTCTAATCAGTTCCACGTTAATATCAGTATTTTCTAGGGCTTGCCAAAGTCTTACCACAGAAAAGCTATCTTAGATTTTTTTTAAATCGAGAAATAATAGGGTTTCTTGTGTCCGTGTCATTTTTTTCTTTATTAAGGCCAATGCAAATATGTGTGATCTAACACTGATTTTCCTGTCCTGAATCCTGCTTGTTCGTTCACTTGCATATCTTGGTACTGCTGTTCAATTTGATTTTTTAGAACTTTTCCATATACCCACTTACTCAGCTGGTAACCGCGATGCCCCGGTAGTTCTCACGTTGGTTTTGCTGTGAGATTTTCCATTCACCAATTCATTAATTCCCGAATATTTAAGATGTTTCTTAAGCAGATGTGGATTCAGTTTTTCAGTTCATATTTTAAAAGTTCTCCTGGGATATTTCCTATACCAGATGACTTTCAATGTTTCAATTCGTTGCAGACTTTCCTTAATTCCTCCATTTTTAGTCTAATTCTCCTGCTGCATAGATACTTTCGCTATTTGGGTTCTGAGCAGTTGGATCATTAAATTCGGGTCTATTCTCAGTAAGCAATTCTTAAAAATGTTCTTCCAATTTTAGCTTTCTGAACCTTGACTTCCACCCAAATATTAATATTAACCCTCTGACGGTTCCTTTCTGTGGCTTGTGAGGCTTTATATTCTAATTTAACTAATTCTGTTTTTGTGTGTTTTTGTGATGTTTGAGCATTTTGCCTTCAATCGTTTTCTCAATTTCCTCATTCCCCCAGTATAATTTTCTCGTGTTGCTCTTAAAAAGTCCTATCGTTTCATATGCAGCTCCATGTATACCTTTCTGCTGTTTTCATGTATGCCTTAACATTATTAAAATATTGATTTTTTAGTCTTTTACTATGCTACAGTATTTTATTATTTTGTTTTTTCTGCATTTGTTATTTGTGTTTCACGGATTATATTTCTTCCCGAGAACATAATATCTCCCGTAGTAAGTAATCACTGCCGCGTATTGGTCCTCATCGTAATTTAAGATCTTGCAGCTTCAATCCTGTTTGCTATCTCAGTATTACCTAGTCTATTATAGAAACCATTTTCTATTCGTCTTTCACCGTTGTTGTTTACTACTTCTTTCTCATATTTACCTACTACTTTGTACTTATCTCCGCTTCCTACTCTGCTGTGGAAATATCCCATAAGGAAAGTTCCATATAATTACCAACTTTTATGATTTTTTCATTCAGTTGTTCAAAGAAACTGTTAAAGTTGACAACAGTATCGTAATTCACGAGACACAGCTATTTTAGTTTTTATTGTTGTAAGCTCATATATTAAATGTCATAGTCCTTTTTCGTAGCTTTGGTCGTCGTCTTTGATCCACCCCATTCCGAGACTGGTGACTGGATTTTCGTTCGTTCCCCAATATCGAGATGCCTCAACCCCAAACCTGGGTTTTGATTTCAGAGTCTCCTTCTCTTAGTTGAGTTACTTTCTCCACAGTTGAGGGAGTCCATCTGCCCAAACAGCACTATTAACAGTGTAGAAAGGAGCATTTTATGATATCCCTGTGTAAAAGTGTGTACTGAACGGTGGAATATAGGTTGTGCAGATATTATATGCAAATAGCCGGCACAAAAATCGGTTTGAAATTTCAGAGGAGACAAGCGAATCCCATATCTAAGATTTTTGTTATGGATATTCGTTCTAAACGCTACTCTCTTGAACAAGTATAGAGAAGTCGTGATTCGTAAAATAGACTGATACAAAGTGGTTGATTGCAGTAACCTTTTGCGACCCATGCTCATCCTTTTAGCGGATATGACTTTATGTGACACAGCTCATATTTTTTAATATCATATTATATACAGGATACCCTTTGCGTTAGATATGGACCGTACACTCAACGACACAAATTAAAGTGATTGAGGGCATCATACAATATTACTTTTGAATCGTCTATGGTATATGGTTAATACTGTGCCAACGTGAACCAGAATGTAGTGCTCAGTTATCGCGTTAAGTTGCTAGAAGAGACAGTACGCGGTATTAAGGCAGTTATTCCAGGTTATGTTTTAAGCAAAATGTCTTGTATATCAAAATCCAATTGAGTTCTGTTGCAGTACTGGTTGACTTGCAAATACAACTTGCAAATACTAGTCAAAACCGGGATAACCTACAAATTATCTCCCTCTGCAGTAAATCAATGAGACTCTCGTTTTCACTCTTGCGTAGATTTTCAAATTCGGAAAATGATCCCATTTGCTGACCACTCGGCGCGTGATATTTTTTCGATTGTCGAGGTTTTTTCAAAAGCTGTTGTGGATACAAAATTCGGCTTCATCATGTTAATCATCACTTGAAGCAGAAAACAACGTTTTTGTAATTCCTAGGCCATACAGCCATTTCGTGTCCAGGAGTTTTTATCCGTGAAGTTAGATTGTTAAGAATTTGGAAGTTCTGATTTTGAGTTTCTGTCAACGGAGTTTGTGTCTGAGTGGTTTGAGAATCCGGAGCTTGAGTAGTTTGAAATTTGGAAGTTGTGGTACTCAGTTTTTAGATAGCCGAAATTTTTGCCACCGCAGTTTGGTTAATAGGTTGCTAAGTTGTCTGTATTTTCAGAGTTTTGTGGTTTCTGTCGCCGGAATCAATTACTCGGAATTTAAATAACTGAGCTTTAAGCAGTTTCAGCAATTAAGTTTTAGGCCCTGAAAGTGAGAATTGGGGACTTTGAGTTTAGAAATTTGTTTTTCAGGAGTTTGAATTTGGATATTCTTATCATAGTTGATTACAGTTAATGCTGCTGATGTTAACTGATGAAACGCTGATCCTCAATAGTATGTTAGTTTGAATTGTATCTTATTTATATTTAGTGCTTACGTAACTAGGTTTTCAAATAAATTCAAAGTTTCCAAATTAAACTATGATTAAATTATATTATTCTTTGTTATGGTTAATATAAAATACATATTAAATATTCAGTTGAATTTTCAAAGCAACTTCCACAGGCTACTGTAATACTTTTTACGAAACTTCTGGATTCCTTCTGCGTCGCTTTTTGCTGAGTTGAAATTGCTGACGTTTCAGTCAAACTCTGAAGAAGCCAACAGGATGATTGTCGAAACGTCAGCAATCTAGAAGTTTTGCAAAAAATATTCAGTTACTTTTTGAACTAAAACTATTTCAGTAACATTGTTGAATGCACCTCGATAGCACATTATTTGGATTGCCTTACGGACTGTCCTTAAAAATTTTCCTTTTATTATTTTTTTGAACGACTTACTTTTGTAGAGTTGCAGTTACTAAATCGAAATCAATGTAATATATGAGTGATACCGCTATTACAAAGTTGTGAGGGATTTGTGAGGTCTCGGTCCAATTATGGAAACTGATAGAGACTACAAACAGTGTGAGAATTAAATTAAAGAAACCCAGAGATATTCTATTTGGAAAGAACATTCTAAATCTATTAATAATAATAATAATATTAATGAGAAATAAAAATAAATAAGAGAGAAGTTTAAATCAAAACCGAACAAACATGGTGTTTGATATACAAGTCTTATTTATTTATTTTTGAAATAGATGGCCTAATTTCCATAAGATTGCTCATTGTTAGCAAAGTGATAATGTGTTAATCAATAATAACAATAATAATTATAAAATGTCTTTGTTAATAATCAAGATATTACAATACAAGTTGTTATACAAGAGCTGCGACATTCGCAAATTGTGTTCTTTCATGTAACAACAAGAAAACAGAGTAAATAAAGAAATGATCATGATATCTCCATATAATATCTAACTAATGTATCACAGAGTTTAAGTTTGAATTCATTATTGAGAAGATGTTTGTGAATATGCAACGTCCTCAACTTATAGAAGAATTTTTGTAACACTGAGGCAGTGTTTAGAAAGGCACCGTCAAATTTAGCATAATCTTAAAAGAGACCTTCCTTACAATTTCTTCACTTTTATTACCAAATAATAGACACCTCCGATATTATTTTTAAAACCAAATTTATTTTATTAGCAGCATTTAAAGCTTCACTAGATATGAAAAATACAAATATAACTGAATATATCGGCGTATTGATGAGATCAATAAAATTTAAAAAAAAATAAAGAAGTCAGCGGTATAAACTAAGAACAAAATTGGTCCCATAAAATTTCGCCAGGAACAACTCTCTCCATTGAATCTGAATAAGTATTTTCTATAACGTCTCTTTGGTGTCTCTGAAAAAGAAAATTAAAAAAAAAAGTGCAAATCGTAAAATATTTTACTTTAAGAGAAGGGAATGGTCCAAGGAGTCGAGAATCAGTGGCTCTCAACAAATAATGAATAAATTGATGGAAAGCAGAAGTAGTATCGCATAGGAACTAACGAAGTTGTTGTTTTCCACAGCCTTTGAGTTGGTGAGCCACAGATTAATTGGTCTAAAATCATTAATGGCACTTATATACTCTTTGGAACGGGAATAACTTTAATTTGCTTCCAAGGGTCGGGCAAAACCCCAAATAAAAGACACTTCTTATCAAGGGAAAGTGATATGATCGACTAAATACGGAATAGTCAAAGGAATCATTTCGATTCCAATATTTACTCACTGAGCCCTGAGCGGTAATCTTAATACTCATCAAAATTTTATTAACTTCCAGACACAAACCCAAGATCGATACTACCAACAGCTCCAAAAGAAGTAAAAGCCGTATTTAAATTATAAGATTCGGACATTACAGATTACTGTGCACATGAAGTCTCCTCAAAGTACGGCTAAAATTTTTAGGATCAGCCTTGAATACCTTTTCCTGGGCACTCAGATCTTCTACTCTTTATACTCGTTTAAAGCAATATCGGACTTACGACGTTTGTATCTTAACCGTGACTTATTTTTTAAGTTTTATTAATAGTCTAAAGTTTTCGGTTAGCCAGGGGTGTGGGCTCTTCATTTTAATAGTTTTTATCAAAATCAAACTTGCTGATGTTTGGCGAATCATCCTGTTGGCTTCTTCAGAGCTCATCTGAAACTGGTTCACATTCTACTCGCTACCTTCTTATATATAATTTGAGGGGGGAGGAACTAAAGGAGGGACATGAACATTGTCTCGGATGACTGATTCTCATATTGGTGTAAGCTAAAGACCCGATTAGCGGTTAAAATTACTTGGTTGCTTATAGATTTCTATAGATTTTTGGCTTTTTCGTTGGTTGAAGAATTGAATAAAAGTTGAACTGAGGTGGCTTTTACTTGATGAAAATCCATTTATCAAAATAAATAAAAACTAAAAGTTCAGATTTTCACAAAATTATATATTTTGACATGACAGTTGTTTCGACAATACCGTGCTTTATCAAATGTAATATTTACAAACTACCTGCTACTATATATACCGAAAAATGACCATAAAACCTTAATTAATGTTGTAGTGGAAATTCAAGTTCAATAAAGGAGAGGTATTTAAATCTAATTGATCGTTAAGCAATACATTTGAATGTCTCATTTTGTTAATCTCCATTGCTTCCGACAAATTTAATTTAATTAATTAAATTGTCTTCAGAAATGTGTTGGTCTTTGTTTAAGTGTGTAGTAAAATTAGAATCTAGATTATTGTTTTTAAACGCTCTTTTATGTTAGTTAATGCGTTTCTTGAAGGATCTACCTATTTGTCCAATATAAATTTGAGGACAAGATCCGCATTTCAACCTGTAGACATTTGATTTTTGAGATTTTGGACACTTCGTTTTATTGTTTTTCAAATATTTTCCTATTGTGTTGTTAGTTCTGGCAGCTATTTTATAAAGACACGGTGTTGTCGAAACAATTGTCATGTCAAAAAATTTCGTGTAAACCTAAACTTTTAGTTCTTATTTATTTTGATTGAATAAAAGAACGAAGGATTATAAAAAATGCATATAGAACTAGAGAAACATAATTTGATGTCCGGTTGAGTGATTGTGTACAGCAATTGCCGATGAGTTTATTTGACGTCGCCTTAAAAGATCCCAGTTTATATTTTGCATAGAATGTTGTAAACTACTTGTATCTCAAACGGAATTTTATTTTTGACCGATCGAAAATGTTTAGAGATTTTTGGAAATATAAATCTGGTTTTGACGTTATATTTCTTAAGAACTTTTGATATGTGGTCAGTGATGATATGAATGCAAGCAAGGACCGCAGTGATCAGAGTTGCTTTCTTACTCATTGTGTTTGGAAGATTGTGGTGAAGTTTATTTTATGATGGACCGCCTAATGCGGAAATTATTACTCGGGTTGAGAGAGTTTTACAGCTCTGTGAACAAGAGAGTTGATAACCGATGATTTTTGAGCCGGATTGTGAACCGAATGACACAATGTTAGGCCTGATTTTCTATTGATAAGAATATCTAAGAATGGGAAATTATTCTTAGTTTCTAATTTAATCGTAAAACGTATATTAGGGTGTATAGATTTTAAATGGCTGAGAAAATCAAGTAGGGATTCTTGCCCATGAGGCCAGATAACAAAAGTATAATATAATATAATAAAAGTATAACCTAAAAACGTAGTATTTTAGGTTTTAGATGGAAGATGTCGAGGGCTTTCTTTTCAAATGCTTCCATAAATATATTCGCGATGACTGGTGATAATGGCTGTTCCCAATGATTGTTCCAAAACTTGACCGTTATAAGAGAAATATGTCCCAGACAAGCGTTTGTCCACATTACATTGTGTACTGACCTTTTTGTTAAGTTGTAGATACCATAACGTTATCCTTAATTTTCTTAAAATATTCCATTATGTCAAAACCTTATCCGCTTATAAAATTCTTCGTCAATCTAGAAGAAAGAAAGAAAGAAGATATGTAAACAGAGTGGTCCAATATCATTTACAAATCTTCTGAATTCCTCCTTCGTCTGAAGAAGCCAATAGGATGATTGGCTAAACTTTAGCAAATTTGATTTATTGACAAGCGACGCAGAAGATTTTTAAATAATATTACAGTAACTTGCGGAAGTTTCTTTGAACAATTAGAATAACCCGTTGTTGGGTCTGAAGAGGAAACCAGGATGGTTGGCGAAATATTGGAGTAGATTGTGGAAGTTTATTTTAAAAATTATCAAATAAATAAATCACGATTCGTAGAGAAAACCAACTTGTACGTTGATAACATCAAAAGAGTATGAAAGATCCCAAAGACTCTAATAATCTTTAAAGGTCCGAAAAAGGGTTAGATGGCGGTCTTGCTGCAGCTGAAGATTGCAAGAAATAATACAGTCACCTGAGATATCATCATTAAATTCAATATTCACACATGCATAAATTAGAGGTGACATCGATAACCAAGTGCAAAAACAAAAAAAATGTAAGTGGTAACAATTCACAATACTTGCTACTACTAGGACATTAAGTATCAGTTTAATCCCTGTGATTATGGGTGATGATAATCCTAACACTGAATTGCGATTAATCCGCGCTCAATCCTCAGCACGTTTTACATTCGCCGATCGTTTAAATTAAGGGACATAAATAGATTTATATATCATCGGCGGACAATATAATCTTTTAATAAAAGTAAAAGCTTTCAATTTGGAAATTCTCTAAATTCCCCTAAGGGTTTACGGTGAAATATACTCTCGGCTTCTGGTATCCGCGGGATTTACTTGTTCTGCGGCAATTTAAATACGCCCCTCCTCTATTCGCCTGAAAAATGAGCTTGCTTCTCTTATCTTAGAGACGTCGCGTTATTAAGTTACCCGCTTTAACGAAATTTACTAGAAAATTTCGTGGGGGGACAATAAAAGTGTTTTTATGGTCCCGTTATCTCAGAGATCGCAATGTCTGATGATATGATGCGCCCCAAATATTCAGTCTGTTGTTTGAGTAAAAGATTTTTGTCAATTACCTTACCGGAGTAAACTTTGAAGTGATCGATTCAGCCTTCACCGTTTATTGGATTTGACATTGATGCTTCTCTTAGTATTACCAGACCCTCCGATTCATCATGCGCTACGATCTTCCTTAACTTCTCCATCCCTATACTCTTAAGGAAGAGCTGTAGCTCAAAAAATTGAGCTCTTACTGTTGTTACTGTTAATCTGTTAATAATTAGAAAATGTTAAATACAGCGTACATGTGCTGTCTGCAATTCCAATGATACCTGTATGCAGATGCTTCTTGGGGAGTCGAGGGTCTTGCATTTATGGCTTTGGATTGTCTCATGCCTGCTAAGCTCTCAATACCCTTGATTTAGTTATTCAACTCAGTTTTCAGTATCAGTTATTCGAAAAAAGAGTCCTGTACAAATTCCAGCTTATCAGCATTCTTCCTGCACAAAAGACCTACATACACCCAAAGAGGTTGACAGATTGACGTGGCATTGAAGTAGAAGTACCGAACTCAGAGAGTACCCTTTATTGTGGTGTTCATGAGAACATATTATAATGGCCAATATCTCTACTTAATTTTCAGAAAATACCACGTGCAGAAATTTTAAATATTGAATACACCTACTTTCAGCAATTATTTCTAATGAATGTTACTAATGTATGATGTTCATAACATACGCATATGTATTCCAAAATTTTTGTTAATACATGCGAATTATAGTAGACAATATTTTAGGGAAGCAATATATTATCAATAAGGTACATAGTTAAAAAGCTAAAAAAGATTATCAACATCCCTTACTTATTTCACTTAAGAAATCTAACATGTTTTGCAAGTTAGTACATCCATAGATTTACCAATTTGATTTATTTTATTTTTTTTTTCATAGAATTTTTACTGCCCTTGTTTTTTTCCTTGAGATGTAACCTCGTTGGTGATCTTAATGTGAGTTTGTTTTTAAATCATTAAATACATTATTTAAAATATGCTTCATTGGCCCATTCCAATAAACTCATTTTTCTTAATAAATGGAGTAGACAGCTTAAATGTTACATCCATTTGTTATAAGTTGAAGTGCTGGATTTCCTCTGGGCTTTTCGAACCTTGCAGACGCAACGTTTCAACTTTATTCGCTATAACGAACAATTTCTCGATCGAATCGAAGAACTCGGAGAAAACACACACACAAACACAAACTGAATTGACTATAAAATTTGTCTTAAAACATGGACGAATCGTGGCGGCTTTCATTGACCAATCATCGCCAATCACTTACAATTTCAAATTTTATAGACCGAACCTTATGCCAGATAAAAAAAAATGTATTTAAATAGATTGCCGGAGAAGATATGATATATACAAAATGATTCAAACCTTTTAGTTATTCTTTCTGTGCTCATGGTGAATAGTTTACTATTCATTGTACCTGCTATCAGTATACATCCTGACAATTATGTACGATGCATATATTGCCAAAAGAAAAATAAAGATATATTATCTTTATTAATATTAATGGAAATTGTAAAAAAAAAACAAAAATAAACCAAGACAAACTTTTAAATTTCACAATGCTACTCTATTGCGTGCACTCGATTGTCTAGCCCAGGGGTTTCCAAAGTGTGTGACGCGGCGCCCTGGTGCGCCGTAGAAAGTAAAGAGGGGCGCCGTGAGTTGATCCTTTATCATTATCCGAAACCAATATTCGCGAATACCTTTTTTGAGCGCTTGCATCAGTAAAGAACATAGGTACCTACTTACGTGGCGCGTCGCATGCCTTGCCTGCGCTTGAAAACCGTTGATACCCTACCCCTCTCACGTCTCCCTCACCCGCCCGCGCTCGCTTGCTCGCAATCGCAATGCCATTTCAAATGAGCCACGAAACGGACGTGTCATTATGTTTTGTTTCGCTTCGTTTTTCGTTAAATGTCTCACGCAAAATGGACAAATTTTTATTAAATAAACAAGTCAGTAGTTCAAATGATAGTGATGAAGCATCTACTAGTGGCGGCGGGGAAGCAAAGAAGTGGAAGTATCGTAA
The DNA here is from genome assembly GCF_029955315.1 of Cylas formicarius. Classification (NCBI taxonomy): domain Eukaryota; kingdom Metazoa; phylum Arthropoda; class Insecta; order Coleoptera; family Brentidae; genus Cylas; species Cylas formicarius. Next base: position 13,353,951 of record NW_026844319.1, on the reverse strand, counting down.
ATACGATGATAGCTATTTGGATTTTGGTCTTATTTCAATAGACGTAAACAATGAAGAAAAACCGCAGCGACATCTCGAAATAATTCATCCAACTATGACTGAAAAATCGCTTGATTTTTTCACCGGAAATTACAAAATTTAAATAAAAAACAATGTATTCACTCAGCACGCTTCAGTGCCTAACAACGCACTGTCGGCATCATTCAAGGTGGCGTACAGGGTAGCAAGATGCCCAAGAGCTTATTCTACCGGCTGCTCTGGACATGGTGAATATTATGGTGGGAGCACCGGCTGGAAAATTAATTTCGAAGGTTCCTTTATCTAACAATACTATCAGTCACATCTTATTTGCTACGTACACTTTTTGGCTGACAATATTATTGTAGAAGACCTTTTATTCTGCAAAAGCATTACCGAAAATGCGAAGGCCCAAGACTTGTTTGAAATTCTTGATAAGTTTATTGCAGATAATTGTTTGGATTGAGAAAAGTGTAGCGGTGTATGTACTGACGGTGCTCGAGCCATGTCTGGCAGATATGGGGGTTTACAAGCGCTTATTCGTAAAAATGCACCGAATGCTATATGGACCCATTGCATCATCCACAGGGAAGCTCTGGCATCAAAATCAATGAGTTTTGAACTGAACCAAGTACTGGAATATGTAATTGGTGCAGTAGCCCTCTAAAGGCCAGACTTTTAAAAAAACTATGCATTGATATGAGAGCTGAACATACGGCCCTGCTGTATTACTGCAATTCACGATGGCTTTCGCGTGGAAATGCGAACCAGATTTTTTGCTAAAACTAGCATATTTGTGCGATATATTTGAAAAACTAAATAATTTGAATCTGTCTTTGCAAGGCAACAACACGAACATTTTGAAACTATCGGAGAGGGTTGCGGCGTTTAGAAAGAAACTGCAGTGGTGGATAAAAAAAATAATGAAGGCGGCGGTCAAGATTGCTTCCCGCAATTGTATAAATATGCGGTATCTAAAGAACTAGTTGTCTCACAAGACCTGATGGCCCTTTTCACGGAACACCTGTCGAAGGTCACTGAATGGGTTTCGAAGTACTTTGCGTACTTTACCATGCACAAGCTCACCAGGATTCACATCACACGATGAAGAGAGTCTCTAGACCAGGGGTTCCCAATACCCCTGGTCTAGCCAATCACTTTCGAATCGAGTCCACTTGAGTGGAGTCGACATTGTGCTGACACTTTCTCCCCAGAAAAGAGGAGCTAAGGCAATAAGCAGAGAGTCCGCGCTTTGCGTTAGATGATCAGCTATGCCGAAACAAGCACAGAACCATAACCAGAAACACCTGCTGCTTATGGAATAACGCTAAATCAATTGAAAGTTGGATGGTTAGCGGAGCCGATGACAAATCCTTCGACGCTTTCTAGCATTTTAAAATATTCGAATGTAAATAACTTTAACATGATTAATGCTATATCCCCCAAATTTTCACAATATGTTGCAACGTTAAAAAAAATATCGAATGAGATTTACGAAAGCATATTGTTACCAACAAGTGATGCGTTTGCGGTTAGGCCTATATTTTTGGATAGTTTGTTCTTTGGCGACGCTAAAACATTTCGTTTAATGAAACTATAAATTAATTCGGGGAAACATTAAATCGGATATAACTCATTCAAACAACAAAGCTTAAAATCTTCATTTCCATTCACGGTTCGACCATAATTTGTGCCAGTGGGTGTTCGCACTTTAACACACAGCGTGCGGGGAATAAATCAACATCGCAATGACTTACGCGGTCATTGCTTTTTATTTATCCGCGTATTATATGTCCTTTCGAAATTTAGTCCAACGTGGCCATTTTTACCGCCATTGTCGGGTAGTCGCTATATAAAATACTGCCGGAAAATTTTAATTTGCGGTCTATTTTCGAACCGAGTACCAGCTTCGTAATAGCGGAACGTAGGTCGGATAAGTTTACTCACATCTAAAGTAAATTATTTGCGACTCTAATCCCTTTTAGAAGAGAGTACAGAAATGAAATGAGAAATTCCGTAACGTTCCGCCGTTATATAGTATATTTGTTCAGCTTAACGCATCTAAGCTGCAGCATATTTCTTCTTCCAGTGCCTATCCACTAATGGATATTTGCGATAACATTTTCCATTGCTTCTCTATTCCTTGCGGTGTGTATTAACTGTATATCGCGAAGCCCTGTCCACTGTCCACTGATATTTCGTAGCCGTTTTACTCTTCTTCATCAATTCAAACAGTTCACGTTGTTTGTTGACACGTCTTAGGAACTCTTCGTTTATAAGCTTAGGCGTCCACGGTATTCTGCGGTGCAGCCACATCTCGAGTGCCTCCGATCTATTGATTGTATTCGCTTTTAATGTCCAACCTTCTGAACCGTAAAAAAGCAGTAACCAAAAGCAACATTTAACGAATTTGAGTGTTAGGTTAAGGTCAAAATCGGAACAGCACCTTTCGAAACCTCTTAAACATATCTTTGCTTTCCGTTAAATGCTATGGTAGAGTTTTCAAACATATTTAGGTTTCTAGAGATAATCATAAACTTTGTTTTTTTTGTGTTAATATCGAGGCCCATTGATCTACCCTGTTCCTCTATCTTGTTGACTAGTTGTAGGTGGTATATGTTATCAGCAATTAAGGCCGTATCGTTAGCATAGCGGATACTGTTGATCCACACTTAATTTTTACTCCCATGTCCGCCTTTTCCAAAGCCTCCTGAAAAATCGCCTCCAAATAAAAGTTGAGCAGGAACGGAGAGAGCGCAATTTGATTTGTTTAATTTGGTTTCAATATAGGTTTTCAATGGATCTCATGCCTTTCTGGTCTATATCCAACCTATTGAGGAGCAGCATTTATTTGTGGTGTTGTACGCGATCAAATGCCTTCTCGTAATATATAAAACATAGACACACGTCCTTTCTCTGATCATAGCAGTTTTGTACGAATACTTGTGTTGCGTCTATAGCTTCATGGCGACATGGCAACAACGAAAAGATGTTAAAATTCCAATATTATCATTTATTTAATTAATTATTATTAATTCAACTTACAGTCCTGAAACCCGGCGAAGGACCTGTAGCCTTTTAAACGTGCTTTACTTGGGTGACTTAAGTATAGCAAGCTCAATATTGCGTCCTCAAAGCCTAGATAATTAATTATTTTGAAAAGATACATTCATGATTCATTTGTTGTAGAATGATAACATATTATAACTTTCTTGTTGTTGACATGAATATCACGTTTTTATCGAATTTAATTTGAATATTTTCAATCATCTGTATATTGCATAATCAAGCTTCGACTGCACTCGGCTATAATAAAGAATTTCCAAAGTTCATTTCGATTTGAATTTCTGTTTACTTTTCTAATTAAATTTTTAAATACCTAACTATTATTACAATATGTTCATTTCGTATTAAATGTATCGCCAAGGTCGTGGTAACTAACTCAAATGAATTGGTCATAATACAATACAAAAAACAGTTTAAAATGTAATATAATAATTAATATCAAACGGCAGTAAATTAAAGTTACAAAAAATATATTTCGCAAACCCTTACTTAGAAATACATATCTACCTTCTTATAAATTATTTAATAAAGGTAACGAACAAGTCTGTTCCTATTTGGACGATTGGACGCGACTAGTATGCCGTATGCCAAACCTTCATTGTTGTTTTTATCAAAATTATTCATTCTCAAAAAATAATTCTATTAACTGTATTTTTGTAGAAAAACATCTGCATGTGCCGCGCTGGCAAATGCTCGGGTTGCCCCTAATGTAGACTCTGATTAAAGATTCTAAAATCCTTGTAATGGAAGGAGAGCTATCATTTTGACTAAACATTATTAACAACTGATTTATTTAATATTTAAAACCCATTATTTTTCTATACTAACCACAGTTTGTGTAATTTACTTAATTTAGTTTTAAATCATAGCATTGCAGTTTATTCCTTGAGTCCAAAAAAATTGTTTCAATGTTTATTTTATGAATCAACATCTTGAAAAAAAATTACATACCTAGAAAATTAATTGTATGGGAAACCTCTGTCAATAAGTAATTTTGACAAAGACGATAATTTTTGAAGAGTCTTGGATGTAATTTGGGTGTAACTTGCCTGACTTGGAGATTCCGATTCGTTCAATTCAAATCTTAAATACTAAATAATAAAATGTAAAAAATCTTCCCCATTTTCCAGGAAGTGGCGTATGTCAGTATACCTTTTTTTTCGTTTTTTGAATGAACTAGAACGATTTTTGCGACAATTTTGATTCTTAAAACAGAGACCTTGAAGAAAAATTACATGCCCAGTAAATTCATTGTTGGCTAACCCCTCTCAGACGATGGTTTCTTATCCTGAATTCAATATTTTGCAAAATGATTTTAACAAAACACAATAATTTTTTTTAATTTTTTAGAGGTGCAACATGTCTAACTTGGAATTATGAATTCGTCGAATCAAAGCATTAAACACCTGCAATACAACTGATAAAAATACAATGTAAAAAATCTTTCCTATTGTCAGTAAGTAGCGTATGTCATATACTTTCTTTTTCATTTTTTGGGTGAAGTAGAACGACTTTTGCTCTAATGTTAGTTCTTAATAGAAACCAACATCTTGAAGAAAAACTAAATACCTGGTTGTTGGTAAAACCCTCTCAGTCACTCAGTCAGTGGTTTCTTATTGTTTATATCATGAATGCAATACTCTGGAAAATGATTTTGACCAACACAATAATTTTTGCAGATTTGTAAATTTGTGAAAACACACCTAAAAAATTCTGAAAAACACCATAATTTTTGTAAATTTTTTTAGAGTGCCATTTTGCTTGAAGCTTTTGCTAAATTTGTAAATCCTGTGGAGATCAGACATTTCTTAAAGATAAAGACAAAGCGACATTCGGTATTTCAGAAAAACCAAATTATGCACAAATAAATTCTATATGTATATTACTTCTTTTGAATAAAGAGCAATACCTAACAAACATATTTGCAACACTTCCATTAATCATATTGTAAACTGTAACAGAGTAAGTAGAATATACTTGGGGTAGGACGGGGATAGGCGGCCACTTAACATTTTTATATTTTTGTGGCTTTTAACAACCAAGTCGATTTATATGTTTATAACTTTAACTAAATTTACCCAAATTTTGGTGAAGCTGCTGGCCGTCGTGCGGTGAATCCAATCAAATTCATGAATCGCTTTGCTAAAACATCTGGAAACTTGGCAGTAACTAGTTTCTAATAGGGTGCCGTGGATAAAAGGCAGAAAATTATTGCTTCTGCATGCATACAAAATTTCTATTGTGTGTCTAAACGTCAAGGGTTTTCCATATCTTCTTCTTCTTAGGGTGCCTATCCGTTGCGAATGTTGGCGATCATCATAGCGATTCGGACTTTGTCTGCCGCAATTCGGAATAGTTGCGTGGATGTTTTGTTGAACCAGGTCCTGAGGTTTTTAGGCCACGATATCGTGCGTCTCCCTGGTCCTCTTAGTCCAAGGATTTTTCCTTGTAGGATTGTCTGCAGCAGACCGTATCTTTCTTCATTCCGCATGATGTGACCTAGGTATTCTAATTTGCGGGTTTTAATTGTGTTCATTAGTTCCAGGTCTTTTTTCATTGTTCTCAGAACTTCCATATTCATTACTCTTGCCGTGCAGGGGATTTCTCCTGTACAGCCACATCTCGAAAGCGTTCAGTTTTTTGGCTGTGGTTTCGTTGAGCGTCCAGCATTCTGCACCATAAAGAAGAACGGAGAAGACGTACCATCGCAGGAGCCTTACTTTAGTGTCAAAGGTGAGGTTATGACTTTTGAAAAATGCACCCATGTGGTTAAAGGTGGATCTGGCTTTTCCTATGCGTGTTTTTATTTCCTGTGCGTTATTCCAGTCCTCATTAATGATGGTTCCCAGATATTTGTAGTGATCCACTTTTTCGACAGCAGCTTGATGACTTGCTGTGATTTTTTCTTTGCTGATTATCATAAGTTTGGTCTTGTTTATGTTGACTTCAAGGCCGTATTGACTGCTGCGCTGGGTAATTTTGTCCGTCAGTGCCTGTAGGTCTTCGAGACTGTCAGCAAAGACAATTGTATCATCAGCATACCTGATGTTTTTGAGCCTGTGTCCATTTATCAAAATTCCCCTGTCCATGCCGTCCAAGGCTTCATTGAAGATGCGTTCTGAGTAGAGATTGAATATAAGCGGTGAAAGTATGCAACTCTGTCGGACCCCTTGTTTTATTTTTACGTAATCGGTGTGTTCTCCTTCCACTCTAAGGTTAGCTACTTGGTTCCAATAGAGGTTCCCGATAATCCTCAGGTCCTTGTCGTCGTCTTTCAGTATTTTGACCATAATTTCGTGTTTTACCAGGTCAAATGCTTTTTGATAAGCAATCAGGCATGCATATTCGTCGCAATTTACGTCTCGATATCTCTGGAACAACTTATAACTTCCTCTAATTAAAGGGTTTCACTACTAAACTAGGTCAAGACATGTTTACGGATATACCCCGAATTTTGCAGCACAACTGAACTGAACTAGCGACAATCATGTCTGTTTTGGTTAGTTCCCCCATGCAATCAATTCTTCTACCAACGAAAAATCCTAGAGTCTATAGAAGCAACCAAATAATTTTAACCGCGACTCGACCAATAAGGGAAACTGTCAACTTCTTTAGCTCCATCTCCTTAAAACAATATATAAGCAGATACGCAGGAGGAATCCAGAAGATTTGTAAATAGCATATTAGCATACCATGATGGCTAAAATACTTTATTTAATTCAAACAAAAAACAAATTTTCACTTAATGTACTCATGATACAGTGTCCTCCATAGTATTCGCTACATATCGGATTTTTTTTTATTTGCAACAAATAGTTTTATCGCCTCTGCATGACCGATAAAGAGAACATGTAGACACCGATCATTTGAAAAATTGTTGACAGTGACAGTCTAGAGAGTTGGAATGAAAATAACAAGAACGAATGACACATAAAAATTGCCGCAACAAAAAATCCCGTATGTAGGACACTGTAAGATGCCTCCGCTCCTTAAATATTTCAATCCTTGAAATAGTATAATATACCACGAAAAATTGGAGATAAAATTACTCAGTTATGAAGGATTAAGAAGTCGCGAGCAATTTATTATTCTACGTCAGGATGATAAAACTCTCCAGCTGGGAGCGCATAATAATAAATAATAAAACATAAATATATATAGTATAAATAAGCGAAAATTTGTATTATTTGGCATCATTGTATCATTGGATAATTTATTTGATTGACTTGACATAAACATATCAGTAGTTGTTAAACCTCTGCTATTTGATTGTTTATTGCCCAATTTTTTATTACAATGGGGTTACCATAGGTTCCGCTGCCATTAAGTTCGAAATCAGATATCTTGAAATAAGTGTATTTGATGTAATGGTGCTGCTTGTTGCTAGTTGTAACATATCATTTATATATGAGGTAAATAAAACTGAACCAGAAAAGCGTGCAAGAACATCTCTTAAGAATATGCTTATTACGTTGCTATTGTCTTTAGCATCGTATTATAACGTATGGATGAATGGACCCTCATTGAAACAATGTGTAAGAGGATTGAGGCTTTCGAAATGTGGGCTTACATGAGAATGTTGAAGATATCATGGGTGGACAAACTGACGTATCAAGCGGTTCTGCAACATATGAACAAAGAAATTGAGGTCGTTAATCTATAGAAGCAACCAAATAATCTTAACCGCTACTCGACCAATAAGGGAAACTGTCATTCGAGAGAATGTTCATGCCCCTTCTTTAGCTCCATCTCCCTAAAACAATATATAAGCAGATACAGAGTATAATGCAGATTAGATTCAGTTAAGCTCCGAAGAGCCCAACAGGATGAATGACGAAACGTCAGCAAGTTCATTTCATGTACAATCAACGCAAGAGGAATCCAGAAGATCTGTAAATAGCATATTAGCATACCATAATGGCTAAAATACTTTATTTAATTCAAACAAAAAACAACTTTTCACTTAATGTACTCATGATACAGTGTCCTCCATAGTATTCGCTGCATATCGGATTTTTTTTTATTTGCAACAAATGCATGACCGATAAAGAGAACATGTAGACACCGATCATTTGAAAAATTGTTGACAGAGACAGTCTAGAGCTGTATACGAGAGTTGGAATGAAAATAATAGGAACGAATGACACATAAAAATTGCCGCCACAAAGAATCCCGTATGTAGGACACGGTAAGATGCCTCCGCTCCTTACAAATTTCAATCCTTGAAATAGTATAATATACCACGCAAAAATTGGAGATAAAATTACTCAGTCTTGAAGGATTAAGACGTCGCGAGCAATTTATTATTCTACGTCAAGATGATAAAACTCTCCAGCTGGGAGCGAACAAAGAGTAAAGTGCAGAACATTATGAAAACTGGTTTACTTGTCATAGTAATGGATAGCTGATGCAATTGCTGTAAGCGCATACACCTCCAAACAGATAATGGGCGACGTGCAGAAATTTGTATTAGCACTTTAAGTTTAAAGTCTTTCAATGTCACGAAAGCGTATTTTTTTATCAATATTTCACTTTAAATTGACGTTGATCGCCCTCAACAGCAGAAAATCCCATTTTACGGGCGATCCGCCTACGAGCATCGGAGCCGAATACTTCGTCAGTAGTAACAAACAACGTTGCATTATTTTTAACGACGATAAGACGATAATACAAAAAAAATGAAATTATAGGGCAATTACTTGAATGTAGGAGATGTAAGTCTTTCCCAAAAACAGTGTCCATTTTGCATTATATGTTACGGGAAGGCCAATTATAAAGATTCACCTACTATAATCCTAACCGTCCACATCATTAAGAAGAAGATCATTTTAACAAAAAGCAGAGTAATATTTCAATGTTTAATATAAAAGTATATTATGTAACAAGTTCTATAAACGACACCTGACACATGAATTTGTTTAGGCACGAGCCGAGCGAGAGTTTAATAAACGAATTCTCGAGTGTTGGATAGCTTTAATTATCTACAACTGTCATGATAAAAATCACGGTTTAATAAGAAATAAAATTAAAATAGCAAATCTGCAAGTATTGAAAGAGTTAATTTACTTTTACCTAATCATTAATGACTAACAATTGAGGGTCGAAGACGTATATCGATTCAGAAAACCGCCACGCCCGACTCTACCAAAATCTGGAAAGCTAGACAAATAACTAAGAATACTAAAGACCATTAAAGAATAGAAGCATGCGGAATGTCGTACTTATGATGCCTTGTGAATTGTCCAGAACTAATATGTCGATACCAAATGCACAACAATCATGTTGTGCAAAGGTGCTACGATAGCTTAGACAAATTGCAGGGCAAGATATTAAAAGACCAAGGATAGATATACTAAATCAGGGATATAACGGACCAGCTCGCTGCAAATTAACTCAAGAACAGCAGAAGATCAGCAGCACATTTAAGCAATAAATTGCTAATAACCTGAGTGTCGCAACTATTTAGTTATGAAGATAGGGATATAAAGAATGCAGAATGCTTGCACAACCACCTGAAATGAAAAACGTCAACATCAGTGTTTTAAATATCGACTGGAAACATCCGATTGCTCTTATTGGTATGGCTATTTTGACGTTTGTCGGTCCCGATAATCACGTTTTTCGTCAGTCAGTAAACGCATTAGTACCATTTTGCCCACATTTTCCCAAACTCTCAACTTGATGCAAATTGCAAATTGGCCAATAAAGAGACTCTAAATGTCTTAAGTTTCCATCTGGTAACCCTGGAAAGTTTATGAACGTATTGCATACTATACTGCATAGAAGCCATCGTTTAGCAGTGTCTCCTGTGAATTTGAACAAAGTAGGATAATGTGCCTAACCAACGCTGGAATGGTTTTTCGGTAAGTTGAAATAATATTGACGGGAATGATACAATAATGATACGATATTATCCAGCGCCCTACACATCATAGATGCGCTGGGATCTTAAGAAGCAGCAAGGACGACTTCCTAGAGATCGTTTCAGTACCGATAGTAAAATTGAACATGGACGGAGGGTTGCTACAGGTCGGCAGTTATCCATGAAATCGATTTATAGAAGAAATAGATCTGATGGACTTGGTTGGTATTGCCATTGATGGGAGTAAAACCTGTTTATTTACCTTGATAAGATTTTGTTTGTGAGTGAACTAACTATGGCCCTAAAAGAGTCCGCCGAAGACATAGGGCATTATAATTTGGGATATCATAACAATTGGAAGCAGTTTTTTTTATGAACGCTCAATCCTACATTGATAACGTGTAACACACTGTCGCGTTCCCCTTTCTTCGGAAACTGGTAGATGCAATTTTCTTCTGTGGCTTGCAGAGTCACCATACATATCACCATTGAACACGGATGCGACATAATAGGTAGATGGCTGAGGCGGTTGTCAGGTGAGATAATATTATCCTGGGAGACCCTACTTATCAAAAATTAATAAAATACATTTACTGGGTGTTATACTGCCACATTGTATAAATAAGCGAAAATTTGTATCATTTGGGATAATTTATTTGATTGACTTGACATAAAGATATCAGTAGTTATCCCGTTTAAGTATACGTCCTTTTTAAATTGCATACAATAAATTTTTACCTCTGCTATTGGATTGTTTATTGCCCAATTCTTTATTACAATGGGGTTATCATAGGTTCCGCTGCCATTAAGTTCGAAATCAGGTATCTTGAAATAAGTGTATTTGATGTAATGGTGCTCCTTGTTGCTAGTTGTAACATATCATTTATATATGAGGTAAATAAAACTGAACCAGAAAAGGTGCAACAATATCTCTTAAGAACATGCAAAATGGGTTAACCAACAGAGCCTTAAGAATATGCTTATTACGTTGCTATGTCTTTAGCATAGTATTCTACGATATGGAAGAACGGACCCTCACTGAAACAATGTGTAAGAGGATTGAGGCTTTCGAAATGTGGGCCTACATGAGAATGTTGAAGATATCATGGGTGGACAAAGTGACGTATCAAGCGGTTCTGCAACATATGAACAAAGAAACAGAGGTAGTTAATACGATTAAAATAATCAAGCTCGAGTAATGAGAAATTAAAAATATGAACTACCCCATATAATCATCCAAGGAAAAATAGAAGAGGGAAACCGTGGTCCTAGTCACCGAAGAACGTCGTGACTCAAAAATCTTCGTCAGTGGATGGAGTAAGCACCACCACATTGTTTAGATCGCCAATGTTCTGGAACAACACTGCACTGGAAGAAGAAGAAAAAGAATTACTTAGAAAGGGTGGCTAGAAATTAACCTTTTAGAAATGTACAGGGTGCTCTAATATTTTAACAATTAACGACTTTTTCTTGGCTGCCGCTTTGGTATAAAGGTTTTGGATTTTTTTCTTTGAGACAATTTGGTTAGTTAGTTGCTGAATACACTTAATAATTCTGTCAGCCAAATTTTTTCGTCGTTATAGGACATTATAAAATTGATTAAATTTGTCTGAAATTTGTTTTACGTTTGTAACCAGAACATCGTTGTCGTTTACTGTACAAACAATTTTGGTTTTCTGTTTCTTTTTATAAATAAACGATGTTTTTTTAGACGTTTAGAACTTTAAGTTGGCAACACTTTTTTAATTGTTTTTGTGTTGTCAAGTGATTTAGGTTCAATTTGGATTGGCAATTTCAACATGAATAGACTGAAGCTTGCAAATTTGCAAATTTATTTTGAAAATCATGGTTCTGTTCGAAATACATATCGCGCACTACGTCCATTTTACGGTCAACATAATTGTCAATCAGAGCAATGAATGGATACGTCAATAAAGAGAACTGCCGTATTTGGAATGAAGATAATCCCAATGCTGAGTCGCCGTTATATCCAGAAAAACTAACTGCGTGCTTTATCAGCTAGAGGAAGCTAGTGGAACAGGTCCGTACTTCTTTAAAAATGATGCTGGTCAGAACGTTACAGTCAATTTAACAACTGTAATATGAATGAGCTGTGATTTCAATAAAATGGCGCAATATGTCACACAGCTCGTGTCACAACTGATTTATTGAAGGAAACGTTTGGTAACCCCATAGTTTCGCGATTCGGAACCAGCGATTTTAACGCGGCTATACTATTTTCTGTAGGGATATGTAAAGTAGGTAGTCCACGCCGATAAGCCCGAAACGATTGACCACTTGGAGGACAACGTCCCCCATGTTATTGCCACAAATGTTGGAAAAAGTCATCGAACATTGGACCTCCAGATTAGCCTACGTCCGAGCCAGCCGTGGTGTTTATATGGCAGAAGTCATATTTAAATTATAATGCCAGAAGATTATCTTTCTAATAAAGTAAATTTCATGTCAATATGAAAAAATCATCTGTGTTTTATTACATGTCAAAGTTCTGTACCCCTAAAAAAACACCGGTTACAAATCGTTACTCAAGACAAACAAACGTTACCCTTTTCGTCTCGTTGGTTGTTTAATTAATTCAATTCTGTAATAATAATTATTAGTGCCCAATCAGTAACACACGGTCTAAAAAAACCACACGCCAAGCGAAGTTGGAAACGAGTAACTAATAATAAAACTGCATTATTTTCTCAGCGGTGTATTCTTCAGATTTATCTCTTAACAAATGTTTCGGAGACCGCCGTAAATTTGGCTTCTAAACCGTCGAGGCACGCAAGAGGATTTGTTAAATTAACCGCCTTTCTGTCGACTGACTTTTTGGTTTCATTTTGTTCCGGCGCCTTTTTTTGCGGTCGCTCGCCATTAAGGTAATTTTGTCGACATTAGGGGACATAATGAACGAAATCGTTGGCGAACTTTGTCCGCGATACTTTGGTAATTATTAAAAGATCTTTAACGGCAATAAGATTTTATTCCTGCATTATAAACGAGCGATTATGCGACTTTTTACGCCACTCCTGAAATTTTAACTTTTAATTCATTTTAATTAATTAATTCATTTTTTAAAAATTTCTTGTTGGTTGGCGTTACGTCGGATTAAGTGTGGGTTTCTTTCGTTATTTAAAAAACAAAAATTGTGTTTATGGCAATGGAAAATTCGTTTGATGAAATTTTATGACGCAAAAGAGAGCTTGCCGTGAATCAGAATCACAACATTATACGAAATCTTATTTTGAGATTGGCTGTTGTCTGGCGAATTGGGTTATGATGACATGATTTTCACTGATGATCTGATGTAGTAATTGGAATACTAACTGTATTCGCAATATTTGTTTCGAGAAAATATTATTGTGCTATTTACGCCTCTGCGGAAGTTGGCTATCATCATGGGTCTCCTGACTTTGTTGCCAGCTACTCTGAACAATTGGTCGAAGAACATTCAGAACCATTTCCTCAAATTCTCTTTCCAGGATGCTCTTCTTTCTACCTTGACTACTCTTTCAATTGATTTTGTCCTCTATGATGTTCTACAATATCGTATACCTTTAATTATGTGTGAAAAATATGCAAGCTTTTTCTTTTTAAGAGTTATTGCTACTTCCTATTTTCTCATTTAACGCAAAATTTCTGCAACTGCAATCCTATTAAACTACGATATCGTTAGGATCCGATAGTAACACCATCTTTCCAACGCTTCTAACTTTTTGATTTGCTCTTGTCTGAGTGAGCAATGTTGAAGCAAAAAGCATTCGAATTCTTAATTATAGATTCGCATCTCTACTACAAATAAATACCTTAAGTTTTATGTAAAGGTAGCTCTCGCAATTTTTATGCTTGATTTTATTTTCTGTGCGTGCTCAACAGTTTCAATTCAACCATTTCTCAAAATATTTGTAAGGTTGGACTCTCATTAGCTGCGTGTTATCACAATATTATGCTTTGTTAGTCTTCCTTAGGTTCATGTTGAGTCAATATCATTCAGTCTTTGCAGTAGCGTTTGTAAGTCGTTTATACTATCCGTTATTAACAGGGTGTTGTCAGCGTAACTAGGGTTATTCAATATTTATCAGTATTTGCTGGAATTTAATTATTCTCTAGGTACAACATTATGACCGAAAATTCCATAGGTACAATTGCGCAACACACAACGGCGATAACTGCTGATGTTCTGCTTTTGGGGCCCCAGGTCTCCAAAACTGAAGGAGTTAACCATTAACTTTACTTCTAGAACTGTGTAAGATTTAATGTTCTTCGCAAGGTGTCGAAAAGGCAAGAGAGGGTCCGAAAATTTCGCTGACAGCAGGTCGTACTCAAAATTTTCGCGCAATCGCAGTATGGTAACCTGCACATAAGATCACAGTTGTGTGTTTTAAATATAAATAACAATAATTTCTTTTACTTGTTACGTGTACGTTAACAATTTGCCTATTCATGGTAACTCCTTCAACACCCCCCTCTCCGCCTCCACTCCGTTAGAACCTCTTGGAAAATTGTTTCGCTATGAACATTAAAACTGAGCAGGAACAGTCCTGATAAACTCCCCTCCTGATTTTTACTAGTTTGCGCTCTAGCAGATAGATATATCTATGAATTTCTTATGTTGTACTCTGTGAAACGCCTTTTAGAAATCAATAAAATATGGATATACAAATATCATGATCCATGTCTAGGCATGAGGACATTCACATCACACATCAAACATCCCCTTGCTGAATTCTACTTGATTGTCGCTGATGTATGTGTCCTTTTATGCGAAAATTCTGTTATGTATAACTCTCAGTACAGCCTTAATTAGAACGATTGTAGGGTATTCGGAACACTCTCAGAGTGTCCAGCCGGCACAAGCACGCACTATACCAGGACACTCACAAACAGAAGCAGAGAAAAATGCATTCCTAGTTAATTACAAAGTTACGGAACTATAGATCAGCTCAGGGCAGACGAGCTCAGTCATCAGGCAGGTCATGACTCAGGGTCAAAGCCATCGCACTATTCAAGTAATAGATGATGATGAAGATGATGAAATTTGAAAAATTGTATGAATCAGTTAGATAGCAAAAGAGCAGATGATAATTAACTAGGTCATGTTTTGCCGAACAAACGTTTGGTCAGACGCAGTATCAAAACGACGTAGCTCCACATCTTTCCTCGGTTATAAACTCACAATGAGAATATCCTGTGGTACGCTTGGCTAATGTCCTTTTAATTTAGAAAAAATGTAACCTAACATTTCCTGTATTATATTTAAAAAGGATTTGGACCTAACTCAGCAGGACTAGGTCGTCACTATCAATCAATCAATCAGCATTTATAAAACATCGGAAAGAAAACCACTGGTTTATTAAGGGCCTTCTGGTCGCCTATTTGATGAAATTTTAAGACGTGGGCTCTATTTTAGTATTTAATCGAGAACTCAAAACATTACACGAAAATAAAACAATTTGTATTGAGCGGATGCACACAAAAGCACGCGTAGTTGCTGAGCGCGCCACGGACCAAAAACGCAGTAATCTACTGAACTGACAATGCGCACCATCTGGTGTTGGAAAGGCACGGGTTTCCGCTCTCGTTTAAGAAATCGTGTTTTTGAGAAAACTATCCAACTATAAACGTCTCTGCTTACCTTCAAACCACGGTGTCAAATATTTTGCGACTTTAAATTGGAAGAAATTTTAGAATAAACACGAAATAAACTAGTCAAATAAAAATATTTAGGTGACAAACTACACAATACATTGCAAATTTTCAAAATTTATCGTATTACTACTGGCAACACCGCCTACGCTTTTAACTTTAGTAAAGGGAACCTTAATCCGCCGTAGATAAAGTGAAACTTTATCGGTTAACAAAGGAAAGCATTATTTCTCATCAAGTGCGCTCGCTTCAAATAAAGGATAGAGTAAAACAAGGCCAAAACAACGGGTGCCAAAAGTCTCTCCATCAGCTGACAATTTCAACGATAAATTTAATTTAGAACAAAACGGCGGGCAAACTTCTGACAAAATGGAATTTTCAGCTGTTCGATTTTAATATCAAATATCATCTGAACAAGAATGAAATTACGATCTCTGCGTTGTCACGCGACGCCACGCTTCATGGTGTTTTCTTACCTTAATATGGCACTCAAAGTTACCGGACTTCATACTTCCTGATGATTTTTGCGGTCTGTGACATGTTTTAATATAACCGGTTTTTGATCTATTGATCTTTGTTCACCATGGGCTTTATAATACATGGATGGAGTCGATTTGATACCAAACGTAAAGCAAAGTAAGATTAACAGCGCTAGAGTAAAGTAAGAGATTGCGAGATAGTCTTGTTATGTTCAACAGGGACAAAATATTTTGACCAAGTGACTGTCGGCAATACACAATTTTTGGTTCTACCAATAAAATGGACTTGAAAACAATGACGCTGTTGACAAAATTTTGAGGAACTTGATTTAGAATATTGTATAGCTCCTTACTTACAGGGTACTGAGACATGTTAACTGCATTTAAGTGGAGAACGAAAAATAATATCGATGTGCGGTTTTTACAAACTTCATCATCATCAAACAAATCAAGTTTTTTTGACAACGTTTCCAGGTTTCAAAATTTTCCTGGTATAGGAGAAAAGGAGGAGAAGACATAAGTATCTGAAGGCCTTTTGTAACATTTACGGTATAATATGGTTGAAAACGTTTAGTCTGTTGTTACTAAGGTTGGGGAATTGACCGTTCAATTTTTTTTATGTCAATTGACCAGTCAAAATAATTTTTAAAATACCATGAGATTTATATTTACTTGTTTTGTGGGTTATGCGCCGTCGTGTCGTTCTGGGAACCAAATGGAGTCGATATTATTATTGGGATCCCCAAAATCGCTAAGTATCGTATCCGGCTATTGCTTGAAGAGGGTTATTGGTGAATTGGACATCACAAACGCATAATTTATTATAGAATAATAATATTATTAAATAATGATAGACTCTACAATTGCAAGATGTTATTTAAAACATTTTTTGACTAGTCACAATGATCAATTGACCAGTCCCAACACTAGTTATTACACAGTTCATCCAGATTTCTCAGGATTGGATTGCTGCAACGGTCCTGTACATAGCCCGTTATACAAAAATTTGGAATAGATTAATAATTTTAAAAAATGATTGCAATGGAGACGAGGGTAATAGGCTTTCATGTAAAATTTAGAAATACAGGGTATTCCATTTAAAATTTTATTAAACCGGCCTTTGAAAATAAATATAAATAAATAAAAATTAATGAAGTTCTGTGAAAAATGCGCATCTATATGATATTGTACTATCTACTTATAAGGAGTATGTAAGTAATTAGAGCAAATTTAAAGAGGTATTGTTAAGAAAAAGCACTATTGAAGCTAAAAATATATTTCTTAGCCATTTACGGCAAATTAATGGAAATTAAAAGTAAATATCAATTATTTTTCAGAAATTAGTTATAACTAAATTGTATGAAGCTCATCTTTGAATTCCACTTTTTTTTGTTCTAACCGGATTCACAATATCATCCTCTAGGTATTCTCCAAAGTGGTCAGTATAAATAAATTCGTAGCACAGAAAAGGTATGATTATGAATCAATTATCATTAAATTATGTTATAGCAATCATAATTAAAGTAATAGGCAAATGAATAACTAAGTATTTGCTTATCACTGCTTAATGGATTTACTTTTGTCAATTTCAGAAATTAAATCTTCAGTAACCTTCTAAAAAAATTCAAACAAATTTTGAATGTATATTTAAGCATATTTTACCTAGATTTTTCGCTGCTTATTCCATGATCTTGGTTTTCTTCCAATTTTGCTGAGGTCCATTCCTAGGAGGCTTTCTAATTCTCTGTTTTTTCTGAAAATGATAAAAAAATTGAGGCAGAGCTATTTGACCAAATTCATTGGGGTACTTTGTGAATTTAAAATGCTTGCTACAAATTACGCCCGAGCTGAATGTTGAAAATTTTCCCTCATAATAAATGGCCATTTCTCACTCGATTATAGTAAAAGTAAGGAAAAAGAAAAATAGTCTGACTTGCAATTAAAGTTAGGTTACGCACTCCAAGCTATCACAGTATTCAAAAACGCTATTTGAGTAGTTGACATTTATTTGATTCTCGCTATATGTCTTGTGTCATCGCCATATATCTCTCTACTTTTCACCCATTAGTTATACAATATCTGTTAAAAAACACAACGAACTGAAAATCTTCTAAGACATTGAGAGACTATATAACATGCTCTACAATTATCAGCAGGTCCTTATGATGCATTAATTGAGAACTATATCTTGGGAGGTGGTAGTGTAGTTAAGTAGTGTAAGTGAGTGTTCACAATCAAACAATATGAATATAGTAGAACAGTACAACCCGCTACTAGTAATTAAAGTATGTGGATTTTGAAGAAAGCTGCTCTGGATTACAAAACTTGGATTCCTCCCACATCGGTTGTTTTTGAATTGTTTTGCTATTTACAGATATTCTGGATTCCTCCTGCGTCGATAGAATATGACTTGAATTCGCTGACTAGTGTTGCCCAAATGCAAGACCAAGACAAAACTTAGCAAGTCTAGCAAGTCTTGGTCTTGCGCCAATACACCTGGTCTTGGTCTTGGTCTTGCAGCAAGAGTCTCGCAAATCTCGCAATTATCTACCTACTGCTATTTAATACGTTTCATGTGCTATGACATGGTTAAACAATATTGGCAAAATTAATTTTGCTGTGTTTTAAAGAACATTTTCAGTCTAGAAATAGATTCATGCTTAATTCATGATATAACATGCTCTGCAATTATCAGCAGATCCTTATGATGCATTAATTGAGAACTATATCTTGGGAGGTGGTAGTGTAGTTAATTAGTTTAAGTGAGTGTTCACAATCAAACAATATGAATATAGTAGAACAGTACAACCCGCTACTAGTAATTAAAGTATGTGGATTTTGAAGAAAGCTGCTCTGGATTACAAAACTTGGATTCCTCCCACATCGGTTGTTTTTGAATTGTTTTGCTATTTACAAATATTCCTCCTGCGTCGATAGAATATGACTTGAATTCGCTGACTAGTGTTGCCCAAATGCAAGACCAAGACAAAACTTAGCAAGTCTAGCAAGTCTTGGTCTTGCGCCAATACACCTGGTCTTGGTCTTGGTCTTGCAGCAAGAGTCTCGCAAATCTCGCAATTATCTACCTACTGCTATTTAATACGTTTCATGTGCTATGACATGGTTAAACAATATTGGCAAAATTAATTTTGCTGTGTTTTAAAGAATCATTTTGCAAATCCTCACGAATTTTTGTTTAAAATTTTATATCTCATGCATATTAACAGAATTAAAAAGTAGCATCATTTAAAAAAGATTGTATTTTATCTTACTTAAACCGAGTTATACAGAGAACAAAAAGCAATTATTATCAACAAGAAATAACAGAAAATGGAGGAAACGTTAAAGCACTCTGGGATAGCGTAAACAATAAACAATAAACAAGAAAAATAGAGCTAACATAATAATGCAAATAAAAACTGCAGAGCACGTAACAACGAAAAAGGATTTTCAAATTATGGAAACTTTTAACAACTATGTCTCAAACGTGCGGGAAAAACTTGCAAAAAATATTAGAAATCCACAGAAGTATAAATTCCATAAACTGAAAACAACAAAACAATTCCAATTAGAAAAGACCACATCGGTAGAAATAATACAAACTATAGACACGCTGAAATGAAAAAATCACCAGGTTTTGATAACATCAAAACGGAAACGCTACAACCGATTGCTTACGAAATTAGTAAACTATTATCTTATTTAATAAACACAATTTTTGCAACAGGAAACTGTCCTGAAGAATTTAAAATCCCTGTTGTAAAACCACTATTTAAAAAAGGCGACAAAAACTTCCCAGAAAACTATCGACCAGTATCACTCATAAGTAACAAAGCAAAAATTTTTGAGAAGGTCTTAAAGAGAGATTAGTCCAGTTCTTACAGGAAAACAAACTTCAACAAACAAAGTTCTTGTGGTGTTTGTCGATCTTTCCAAGGCCGTGTCAAACACGGTTGATCATAAACTGATGTTGGAGGTCTTGCAGGACTCTGGCGTAAGCGGAATACCTTGAAAACAATTTAAAGAACAAAGAATGCAGAAAACAAAAATGAATAATACTAAGAACATTTCCTATGGCGTCCCCCATCGATCTGTTTTAGGGCCAGTATTATTCATTCTTTACTTAAATAATTTGTACCATGTAAACACGTCAGGGACCATTCTTATTTTTGCGGACGACCAAGTCTTCCTATACGAAGATGATTCTTGGGATGATCTTAAAATCAAGGTGCAAAATGACTTCAGTAAAAACATGAGCTGGTTTAAACAGATGTTACTCACGCTGAATGAAGAAAAAACAGTTTTTATGCCACTTTCGTGAAATAAACGGGGTTTGCCAAATAAGCAATGAACATCATTCGATAAAGCAGACAGAGAAAATAAGGTACTTGGGAATAACAATGGATACACATTTAAAATGGAATAAACATTTACACACAGCAGTAAAAAACCTAAGTCCACTGATTTACAAATGCAAATATTGTAGAAATATTTTAAATAAATACCAAATGTTAACACTTTATTATGCATTGGTGCCGTCAGGTATCCATTATGGAATTTTGGGATGTTAAGGAGAACTGTATTTACAACTTAAAAAATTGAAAATTATGCAAAAACAGAAATTATTCTTCTGTACAAGTGTCTAGGGAGTCGAAAGATCTTACACATTTTTGCAAGCCCATTTTCATAATTTTTGAGATGATGATTTAATGCAGAGAATCATAATTTTAATTAAGTTCTTTTAAAAAAAATCTCAAAAGATTTAAACCTGGAAGCAATAAACAACTTAATAAATATAAACGAAACATGACAAAAAATATATACAACAATAAACATTTTTTTAATTTTTCAAAGAAACTTCTACAGGCTATTGTAATACTGTAATACTTCTGGATTCTTCTGCGCCGGTTTTTGTCGAACTAGCTAACGCTAAATCATACTGTTGGCTTCTTCGAACCTTGACTGCAACGGGCTCCCATTTTACTCTGTTCCTGCATTTATATTGCATGAGCTGTGCGGAGCCAAATGAGGGGCATAAACATTGTCTCGGATGACCTGAGTCCCGGTTAAGATTGTTAGGTTGCTTATAGATTTCTAGAGACTCTGGGATTTTTCGTTGGTAGAAGAATTGATTACATTTTAGTTTTATCTAATAAAATTTTATGCCCGGTTTCGTGATTGTGTTCGGCAACTGCTGATTGGTTTATTTGTCTTAGTCTTAAGGTTCTTTCATGTTTTCTGAGCCTAGTTGATATTTTTCGTCCGGTATCAAAAGTTCTAAAAAAATATAACGTGAAAACCAGATTTATCACTTGTCCAAAAATCTCTCAACATCTTCGATCCGTCGAAGACAAAATTCCAATTGAGATGCCAGCAGTTTACAGCATTCCATGCATATGCGACAAAGAATACATTGGAGAGACCGGACGAAAAAAATCAACTAGGCTCAGAGAACATGAAAGAGCCTTAAGACCAAGACAAATAGACTCATCAGCAGTTGCCGAACACAATCACTAAACCGGACGTAAAATTTTCTTCGATAAAACTAAAATTCTTGCATATAATTAATTCTTCTACCAATGAAAAATCGGAGGGTCTATAGAGTTCTATAAGAAACTTAACAATCTGAACTGCGACTCAGGTCTTTACCTTTCATCAATATGGTCATCCGAGACGGTGTTTATGCCCCTCATTTAGCTCCGCCCCCCTCAAATAATATAAAAACAGGAAGAGAGTTAAATCCGAGAAAATCCGAGCCAGTTTCAGTCAAGCTCTGAAGAAGCCAGCAGGATGATTGGCGAAACATTAGCTAGTTCGACGCGATAAAAATCCAGGAATCCAGAATTTCTTGTTTCTAATTTTATGTTTTCTAATTACTAATAATGCTTTAGAAAATAATCTCTCAGCAGGTACTGAAGTTGCAGGTATTGAAAGAAAATCACGGGCAATCTTCAATAAAACCGGATACTTTGTCTCATGTGTCCTCCACCACTCTAAAATATCTTCCGAGCTGGCGGCTCTGGGTTTACTTAGTTTACTCTTCCAATTCGTCTATAACTAAGCGTTGAAGATAAGATCCAGATCCAGATGACGTCGAGGGACATGCATACAGTTTCTCAAAGTCTATTACGTCGTCAGATTCACCATATTCACGTACTGTCTTTTCATTTTTTGGTGATTCTAGAGATTTATTCACTAAATTTAAACTTTTATATTCTTCATAAAGTACATTAAGTTTGGGCAGGTTTTCTGTTTTAATTTGCTTCCTCCATACTGTCATGTCAAAAGTCTGAGCCTTAAGCCTTGGGTCGAAAATTAAAGAGGTGCAATATATCCAGTTGTTCTTCTTATAATGTTTAAGCATTTTGTCGCGAGCTGCTTGAAAATCCAGAATGCGCCTTTCATCGACCTCAGATCGATTAGGTTTCTCATCTAATTGTTCTACCATGGATTCAATTTTATCGAGCAAGAGAATGAATGATACAATGACAAGTGGTAACGTAACATATTTTTCTCCACCTAGTTTCGTTGATAAAAGTTAAAAAAATTATTAGGAACTTATGTACTTTTTTGAGTATTTGCCATTCACTATCTGTGATTTGAAAATCATTCAATTCGGTTTCAGAAGTGCCCAATATGTTAAAGCCATTTCTCACTTTTAAACTAAATCCAATTATATCATGTGTAGAATTCCATTTCGTTGGACAGTCGAGTAAGGGATTCAGATTTGATGGCACGCCAGCTGCTTCACAAGCAGACTGAAACTTCCTCTTCAATATCTCACCTCTTTTTATTTTACAGGAAATACTGCGTAATTTTGTTATAGCTCTGCGTGAGTCAGTAATATAATTTTTTATCTTCCTCAGTTTCATCTTCATAGTCTTCATATTGCTATTCTTGTGCGTTACCGACAGTTTCACAGTATAGCGCTGAGGTCTTTAATAAATCTACACCAAATTTTAAAATGTGAGCAAAGTTCTGGAAATGTTGATTGTCTGAATCAAAGCGTCGCAGCTGTTTGCCCAACTCACATACATACATTTGGTATTTGCATTTGCCTTGTCGACCGTGATGGTATTTCATCAATTATGCCATACTCCAAACATTCCTGTAAAATAGTTGCAATATCTTCCCCAGTATGTCGACCGCGGGATGGTATAAAATCAAGGACTACAGATCGATACTTCCACTCGTTGTGTATATAATGAATAGTAACCCCATAATAACTCCTACCGGCATTTGACGTCCAACCATCAATAGCAAAATGAAATTTTGGATGAAATTTGTTGTAATCGTTTTTCAAGATTAATTTGAAGCTCTTCAATTCGCTCTTTGACCCTTCTTCCAAATATAGACCTTTTAGGAAACACCATATTTGGGCAAATCGATCGACAATATACTTATGTAGGTTAGTCATCGAAAAATGAAAAGGGAAGATATTTTTTCATTATCCAATCAACTGTAAAAAATATGTTAAATAAAATAATAAACTATAAAGCTTGTAATGACTTATTTTCGTTTCTAACCTTAATGATGAGATTAACCAGGCTAAATCTTGAAATAAACTTCAAAACATCTAAAAATTATTTCAAGCTTTTTAGTTTATTTTAAAGGGGAATTCATTTTTCATTAAACAAGTCAATATTTTTTGTAGTGCTCAGAATTGACTCCTCAACGCCATCCCCAGACATATGTCAGGCTAATATTTGAAATCCTTGTGATAAGTCCTTTCAAACGATATCACAGTCGATATTAGTAGATACCTACAGTAAATTATTTAAGATTTAAGGTACCTTCCCTTCATGTAGCACAGTCATGGAACGCCCTGCTTATAAACATACCAAAGACTTGTTTCAAGAGCACAAATTCTTTTGGTGAAAGATAAACTATAAATTTTGTTAACACTACTTTTATATAAACAACTAAAATGAAAATATAAATAATAAGTTTTTAAAAAAATATTAATCAAAACAAGTTATTTTAAATCAAGTCGATTATAATTAATAGAAGTAGATTGTAATTAATAAAATAATTTACCACAATAAAATAGTTGTTTCTCACCGATTATAAAAAAAAATTTAGCCAACTTGTCGCAATTAAAGTTTAATTTTGACTTACCCGGACTGTCTGCGATAGTATACACTAAACTCTCGGTGAAGAAA
Source organism: Cylas formicarius (assembly GCF_029955315.1). Taxonomy (NCBI): domain Eukaryota; kingdom Metazoa; phylum Arthropoda; class Insecta; order Coleoptera; family Brentidae; genus Cylas; species Cylas formicarius. Next base: position 13,329,712 of record NW_026844319.1, on the reverse strand, counting down.
GGAAAATAGTGGGAAGGAAGAACCAAGGGAAAGAAAACTCACCGAAGTCTGTTTTTCCCCAAAACCCATTAACTTTGAACTCGCGCATACCGGACTTTAATTTTGTGGGTTTACCGAACGATGCTGATTTTCGACTGACCTAGATGGATTTTTAAGGCGGTGTGGCCGATCGTTTTAATATAAAATTGCAAAAAAAACAAAATAAATTCACACTGAAGCAAACAGTGTATTTTTTCTTACCTGTCCAATTTTTCAAGCGGTTATTAAAAAGTTTGTGATATCTCCACTTAATTTTGGTTTTTCCGGAAAAAAAATGGTTGATTCTCATTTGTGAAAAGATATTAGGTGCTTCCTTAAGCCTTATTTTTATTTCAACCTTTTTATGTTGGCACAATTTACACAAAGCAATTTGGGATGAATGAATTATTTCAAAAAACTCATCAAATTTGCTTTTAGGTCTTTTAGATATTATAACTCAAACTCTCACTACTCCGACTGGTACTGGTACGTTTTCCGAGAACAATAAGATTTGAGTGAAAGAAATTATTAGATGGGACTCGAGGCAAAGCTCAATTGGAAATGACTGCTGGAATTATAATTATTTAATTTAATATTTCTCATTACTTGTTTTGATTACATATTTGAGTTTTATAATTATTATTAAAATTAATAACACGCAAATACCAAAAATAACTAGCAATTTCATTTCCTTGTGATTTTATTCCTTCTTCTCATTCCAATCCAATATTGGCGTATATCTTCCGCAAAAATAATAGGTTATTGATTTATAAAGAAAATTGGCATTACGTTTTTTACTCTTCATTGAGTCTGAATTTGTTTCAGTGTCCGATAAATTAGAGATATTTAGTATTAGTGAGGGATCATTTTTGTCTAGCTTATTGCTACATATTGATTTTACACATTTACAGGAACCAATACATTTCATAAATTTTCTCCTGAAGTGTTTTGCCTAAATCAAAAAAAAACAAAAAACCTTTTCAGTGTGAGATATTTAGTGACCACAAACGTGCATGGTTTCAACAAGTTTATATATATATATATATATATATATATATATATATATATATATATATATATATATATATATATATATATATATATGATATATAAAATTTCCATTTGAACTCGCAAAGATGATGTCTTGACAAATATTAATTATTTTCGTTTCTTTCCTGGCATTACATGTATCGCTGGAGACAAGAAGACTTGTTAAAAAATATAAATTATTTGCTTTTTGTAATCATTAATTTTTAAAATCTGCATTACTTGGTATGCCATTTATTTCCATTTTATTATTTTGACAAATCTTCGTCATTCTTGGCAAACCAAAGGATAAATAGTTTCCGTCTTAGTTTGATGCACTACTGCTTCAATGACTTGCTCCTTAGAAAACCGTTTCAAAAAATTTCTAGGTTATAGATTTCTTCTTGGAGAATTCACTAATTCGATCCCCAAAATTGTCTTTAACTTTTTGAACCGAAAATCCCCATGCGAAGGTTTATTTATTGTTTTAAGTGATTCTGTCAAATAGCATGAAGCATGATATTTCATTTCGTATTTCTTCGAGTATTAATTTTGTTTTCCATATTAGTCATGACTTGTCATAGCTTTTGATTTTTTAAACGTTTCTGGCAAAATAGGCATTTTAAAACTATATAGGTTTTGTAACAGATTTTATGCCATTGTAAACTTGTTCCCTTATGTCATTAAAATTCTAAAAAATGTGTAGGGCATTAGGATCCTGGCCTTAACAGATGTTCATGCAGATTTTTGCACATTAATTTAATTTTTGCTTGGATATTTGTTTTGACGTTAAGAGCTTTCCGCCTTCTTGACAAGTTACACCTAATTGGAAGTTTAAAACTTTTCCTTTAGTGCTAGCAGCTTCCTTGGTAAGGGCTTTAATTTGATTGAAGACTCAAGTTCGCTATTAGAACTGGTACTACTTTTAATATCCATTATTATGTAAATCTATGTCGACCATTTCAATGAAAATTATAACTAATGCGTTATTATTTATCATTCTCACCCAAAAATATATTTTAGTCACATTAAAAACCACTTCACTTCCTCAAAGAGAAGTATTTTGACACTTATAACGTAGACAAACAATACATAAAATCATCCTCGCTGCGAAAGCGGGTCTACAAGCGCACGTCGGAACCGCAAAGTCGTGTATTGCCTGACCGTCCTCACAAATCTGACCCTTCCTCGCTGCCTCGCTGGTTTCACATTTTGCTAATTTAAAAAAAAAAACTGTCCATCAGATTGGGGTTTTTAACAAAATAGCGGATTCGTTGATCATTAATGCATATCATTTATAGAAGACACTTTTTTGATAAAACAAATAGTTTTCAAGTTACAGCGAGGTAAACAATAATATAAAAATGAGTTTTCAGAGCAAGCTTTTATTCATTTTTTTTTATTTCGAGTTCGTGTGGATCCTAATCGTTGAGTTTTATATATTATATGATATTATATTATATGAAAAAATATGTCTCGACTTACGTCGTTTCGATTTACGTCGCGTATTTCGAGAATCTAACATGCCATAAATATGAGGACTGCTTGTATTTATTTTTTGTCTTGTATCCACTGTCTGAAATGACAATCAGACCTAATTGCAAGACGCAACAGTCTCGTTCTTGCTCAACTCTTGCATGCAGTCTTGCTAAAATTCGGCGGTCTTGGTCTTGCAAAAATGCAGGAACAAGACCAAAACTGCAAGACCAATACCGATTTTGGGCGATACTGTAGCTGACGTTTCGTCAGTCATCCTGTTGGGCTTTTCATAGCTTAACTGAAACTGGCTCGCATTCTATTCTGTTTTTAAGTTTAAGAATCAAAAGTTCTTAAGAAATATAACGTCAAAATCAGATTTACCACTTGTCCAAAAATCTCACCTTATCTTCGATCCGCCAAAGACAAAATTAAGTTTGAGACACCAGTTTAAGCATTCGATGCATATCAGGCAAGGAATACATTAGAGAGACCGGACGAAAGATATCAACTAGACTTAAAGAACATGAAAGAGTCTTAAGACTAAGACAAATAATTTTCATCGGTAGTTGCCGAACACAAGCACGAAACAGAACATAAAATTTTATTCAATAAAACTAAAATTCTTACATATAATCAATTCTTCTATCAACGAAAAATCCGAGAATCTATAAAAATTTGTAGACAACTAAACAATCTTAACCGCCACTCAGGTCTTTACCTGTCGCCAGTATGGGAATCAGTCATCCGAGACAATGTTCATGCCCGTCCTTTAACTCCGCTCACCTTAAATAATGCAGGAGTAGAATGTGAGCCAGTTTGAGTTAAGCTCTGAAAAAGTCAACAGTTCTATTCAATAGCAACCGACGAAGAACTCTAGAAGTTTTGTAAATAGTATTACAATAGCCTGAAAAATTATCTACGTGCTATTGATATTGATGAACTTAATGCTGTGACAACATATTACAAGGCGATTAGAAAGAAAAAAGTTACATTACATAGCCTGAAATTTTTTCAAAAAAAAAACAAGGTTTTGGTTAGTCTTTGATGTCTGGAACTTAAATTTGGATATATTTTTAGAAGGAATTGGATTAAAGCGATGTGCTATTGGCTCCTGTATATATTATAAGATTAATGGAAAAGTAACGCTAATTTTAGCAAGTTTTATATTGATGATATATCCTAAAGATGGAGAGATAGACAGAATAAAAAATATGAATTGACCAATGCCATATTATTTCTTGGCATTTTAAAGAGATTTAACATGGAAAAATCATATCTTGTGAATACACCCTTAACTCCAAATCACTATTAAACTACTAAAGAACAAATGAGGGAGATTCTTTATCAAAAACCGGTTGCCAATTTACTTTTGCTGCTTACTTTTGTTCGCCGATTCAACACATTCTTAGATACAACAACAATAGACTAGAAACTTGAATTTGCTGGTGTGAAAGTGAACGGATATTGTTGGCTACTGGGCTACTGGGGGCAGTGATCAGGACGATCGTTGTTTCATTACTGATTATATCTTTTTTAACAATAATTCTGCAATATCCAATATAACGGTAGCACTTTCCACTACGGAAGTGGATGCAGATCTATTCAATAGCTCAAGAAAATTTATAGTAATGAAGTTAGAGCAAAACGTGAAGCAGTTTTGTTAAATATCAACAGTCAAGGTGCTCAAAATTTGACTTTAAACGATCAGGCGCCTACAAATAGTCTCGACCAAAAATGACTTAGGGTATTTTGTGTTTACAGTATGTTACTACAAACAATTTGTTAGCGGACTCTTTCACCTAAGCCTAAGCCTTAAGTATTGCAAATTTTAGACATGCGTAAAAGGCAAGAATTCTTTCCATTGGTGTTGAAATTATCTGAAACGCAGGTGATGATTTTTGTGGTTCGTTACATGTTTTAATATAACATGTTGTTTCTATATATCGATCTACCTTTTGTTAACCTCTATTACGCACTTAGTCAGAATTTCTTTAGCGTAATTACCTACTAAATTCTCAAAAGAAACGCCAGAAAAATACCTACCAACAAGATTTTTATCCGTATAATTTATAATGGACGAAAATATGTTTATTCCACGCGATCTAAAGCAACAATTTGTCTGCATTTCTAAAAACGCTGATGTTGTTGTTGATTTTCCGTAATTTCGCACCGGATTTCTGGGGAATCGTTCGGCGGGGGCACCAGGGAAATGCCGACCGAATCGGGTACAAAAAAGTGGTCGAGGCTATTTTCCAGGAAGCCGTATTAACCGAGATTGGAACAAACCTCACGGGACTTATTGTATTTATAGAAATTTCCTGAAAATTCTTGCCGAGCGATATATAATTTATCCCCTGCGATGTCTAAGCTTTCCGAGACGGACTGCATTGGATGCGCCCCAGAGGTGTAATAATTCCCATCCAGGTTATTGCTCGTAACAAAGCAACTGCCCTTGCCGACTTAATATCGAGTAATACGTGACGTGCATAAAATATATGGTTGTGAAATTGTCTCTTTTTAATGTCGAAATTCTAACTACATTTGTGTATATGTGATGGGAAATGTGAAGACTTAATTTATCCGCCATGGCAGCAAAACAAAAACTTGCAACAAAGCCAGATGTTGGGTTATGTAGTACAGAGCCTCCCACACACTAGCGTTGTGCCCGTAGTTGGCCTACTCGTTTAGTATTCTGTATGCCGCATACATTATTCGAATAAAAAAAAATTGTCAAATGTGAAAAAAGATGGATAATGAATAGTCATACACTTACAAAGTAGTAACAAAAATACTACAAAGATAGTGAAAAATGTTACGTATATCACAATGAAGTTAAAAGACATGATCGTCAACGCACCCCCCACTCCTCCTCTAAACTCCATTTTCAATTCTTGTTTTTGTGATATTTCCTGGCCCCCAATCACTGCGTGATGTTTGCCGACGATACATCCTTCTCTACATCTGCTAAGAGTGTCGAGGAGTTGTCCGTTAGGGTTGGCATGTCGGAGGACAGGGCTAATGTCTGGTTCGAAAATAATTATCTTAAATTAAATTTAGACAAGAGCCAAAGTATTGTGTTTTCCTCCAATTGCTTGGTAAATAGTGGACAGTCCGTCAAGTTGCTTGGCATTAGGATCGATGATAGTCTAAACTGGAAACAAACAACATATTCGTTCTTCGACGACTGAGAGGCCTGATAGGAACAAGGACTCTGCTTATGGCCTATTTTTCTTTGTTGCATTCACACATATGCTATGGCACGGTGCTGTGGGGTGATTCCTCAGCTGCTGTGGAGATTTTTAGAATGCAGAAAAGGGCCATTCGAGTCGTTGCTAATATAGGATATAGGGACCATTGTCAACCTTATTTTAAAAAATTTAAAGTGATGCCCCTTTCTTGCATCTATATCTACTACCAGTTATTAGAGATACAAAGAACGAAAGGAAACTTTAGCGCTAATTCCGATTGCCATGCCTATCCAACTCGTTCGGGGGATCTCCTTAGACGGCCTAGGTTTAGACTGAGGAAGTCTGGGAGCAACTCGTTGAACCTGAAATTGTATAAAGTTTTGCCAGGTACAGTGAAAAAGATGAGCAATAGAAAATTTAAACATACTATTAAAGAATTCCTACAACGTCATTGTTTTTACTCCCTGCGAGCATACATTGACACTGTCACTGGTATCGATGCGCTATAAAACTGGATAGTACTGTATAATTTTGTTTGTATTAGATGTGTGTTTTTATGTCATTTTTTAATGTGATGTAACTTCTGACTTGCTACAAATGTACGTTCCTTTTGTACGAAACGTAGTCAATAAATGAATCTATCTATCTATCTACTAACCAAAATTTCAACCGACCATTTTCCATTTCGAAATAAGAAATTCAACAACCTCAAACTAGCATTAAAAAAAAGGTTATTTCAAAAAAAAATAAATCAGCAAAGAAATCTTACTAATATCTCAAATAGCAGCTCTCCTTTTTTCAAATAATATTTTAAAAACCCCAAATTACAGCAGAATTCTACTTCCAAAGATCTAGTCTTAAGAAGAATGAAAAAGAGCAAAATGTGGTGTATACTTTGGTCGTGCGGAATAACAAATACCGAGAAAGAAGATTTTATATTAAAACGTTCTAATATTGCCCAGATTTATTATTTCGGAGGGAGACATTTTGTTAAACACTTAACAGCACAATTATAATAATTATAATATTAATGTCCTATTGCCCACCTGTTAAAGGCACAACATGTAATAAATAGCAAAATATAACAAAAATAGTTTGATTGGGGAAGAAAATTTATCAATTACACACCATTTTTTTGTAAATGCATTTTTCTATTAAATATTAAAAATTATTGTGTTTGGTTATTTATCCTGAATAGTTATCTAAGTTTGATAATTGATGCCTCGCAAATAAATTTTATAACTTTTACGATCAATTAGCTGACTGAATGATGACGAAATGAGAAAATAAACAAATTGCACTTAACATTTGAATGTTAATGTCAATAATCTTGCCGCACCAGTAAATTATATTTAGTAAAATTATTATCAAGAAATTATTAAATTGTTTAACAATTTGGGAAAATATCTATTTTGAAATGCGATTTTATGTCCTAGTAATGTCTATCAAAACGGCCAAGAGGAAACATGAAATGAAACAATGTAAAAGAAAAGTAATTTAAAAAATAAAAGTTAACTTAGAAATATAAAAAAAATAGTGCAGCCTATTAGGTTGTAGGAGATATGTTAGAAAAAAATGGGAATATTCATGCTCCCACCATTTAGTCAGCAAATTTTAACTCGATCAAATTTTACTGAATTTTAAGAAATAACTGCAAGATATACTTCCAACTACCTTTGTTTAAATAATTAAAATAGAAAAGAAGTAAACTTTTTCATTTGTAAACAATCCGAGGCATATATTTATTTGACTATTGTCCCAGTGAAGACCAGAAGGTGTGGTATTGTGTCAATAGGCCAAGACAAATTATTTTCGCTATGGAGCGCAATTGCTATCTGACTTTTCAAATCCGGTTTTTAAAAATGTTGTGATAATACCCATAGAAGGCAAAACTTTTCGAACCTCAGATAAAGTCAAATCTTAAAGGAGTGTGGTGGAGGATATTCAAACATTTTCGGAAAACTTGGTGTGGTTAAAAAGGGCTTTTCCTGGGCTATCGATTATGTTATAAGTGGATTAATTATGATTGCTTTATTGGGCTCACAAAAATGTATAAAAAAATATAATACCAGTGTTCTAGTTCTAAGCTAGTTTCAATACAGTTAGGAAAATGTCAATGTCCAGTTAACCTAGTAGTTTACTTATAATCTAGACATAAAAATTATATTATTTTTAAAAAAGAATAATAAGAAATTCTGTAACAACAAAAGATAGAGTAGTATGTGGACATTATAAGACTTACTAATGTTACAACGATTTCTGACACAACGGGGTAAGATAGGTTTTTCCTAGTGTGAAACGATGTCTTTAAAATGTATGTAAGTACTAGTTTAGGAATTCGGTATATCTATTGATAACTAATCTTATTTTTGTGTCTAATTTTGAGATTATGAACATCAACAAGATTCTAAATTAATAATTTTGTGATGAATTAACCGTCGATGTTGCATACAGAGCCAACCAGTTTCCTTAATTTTGTGGCTAATCAGAGCATTACTCATCTCACGTATTAGTCATCCATAATAGACACACGATAGTTCAAATGTGCCAGGTATAATTTGTTGACGACTAACTAATTGAATTTCTCAATGCAATTTTTATGCATCACTAGCATAGTAAACAATTCAAATATTAGCAAAATTTAAACTATATAAAACGGTAAGAAATCAGGAAACTTTGACAAGCATCCAAATATATTAATTATATAAAATTTATTTCTATTAATATAACAATTGGCGTGTGCCCTAATCGATATATTATACACCCTTTGACAAATGTCGAGACGCACTTACAGCACAAACTAACGGCTTGTAAATATTATTTTTCTTTCAGCTTGTGACTGCCATCCGATTGGAGCTTCAGGAAAAACGTGTAATCAGGCCACGGGACAGTGTCCTTGCAAAGATGGAGTCGTGGGAATAACTTGCAACCGATGCGCAAAGGGCTACCAACAGAGTCGATCTCATATTGCACCTTGCATAAGTAATTACATTTTTAAATTAGCCTAGCACCTAAATCGCCTTACAAAAATGCGGAGTTTACCTGATAATTTATCCGATGCCTTATTTGCTATAAAACTAATATGATATACATAGATTTCAAATCTTGTCACATATTAATCTTTTAATAGAGGCAAGAAAAAACTCGAAATCTGCATATCAAACAGTTTCTGCTAAAAAACTCTATATTTTATATATAGTCATAGGTTTTTATAATTGTTTTTACTTCTCCTATTGTCATATTGTTATATATAAATATATATCTTATAATGATTCTACGTATAATGTTTATTTTATTTCCTTATTGGAACAGTTACATCTAAATTAACGATAGTTAAAAAATAGAATAGTATCAGTGACACTGTCCGCACACTTGGTCCTTGAATGCTGTGCGTGCTGTTTTGCAAGAAAATATAGTGAAATACTAAGGTTCGTAGGAAAAAGTATAGTATAGCTGATAAATTTCATCCGTCACTCGTTTATTAAGCACTCGTTCCGCCTCTGCCACAGCAACCTGGTGACTAAAGTGTTAAATATTGTTAATGAGATTTCTGCATACTCTCTTCGAAGAATACGATATTATTATTCATCGGGTTTCAATTTTATTAGCAAAGTTTGGGTTCGCTTCTTTCAAAAAATGAATTTACTTTGTTAAAGTAATGGTTTAGTTTTTTTTTAGTTTTTTAATTAGTATTATTTAGGTTTCTAATATCGTAACCAAGAATATTGAAAATTTTATTGTCACACAACTGTAACTGAGATTCAATCTCGCAATCTATACTTTGATATTTATAGAATTTTTCTTCAAATAATTGGGATTAAATGCCAAGAATCCTTTTCGAAATAATATTTTCATTGCACTTACAATTAAGAACAAAAAACAAAACCAGTATCGTCTGTCAAAACATAAATTTAATTTCAAAATACGTGTTTCATGTTTCTGCTAAAATGGCTTCATCACACCTATAAAAATATGCGATACAGACCTCAGATCTTGTTATCCATATTGATAACTTAACAATACGAACCACACACATGAACAACATCTATATAAGAATCGTATATATCGATTAAGGGTTTACTGTTAGAGACATCTATTTAAAAGGAGAAAAATTAACAAAATCAATATCTATGACTTTTTAGATGAACGTTGTTTTTTCTTTAGAAATACCGGTGGTGCAAATGATGGCTACAGAAGAAGACGATGATGGCTACGAAGACGAAAATTCTCCTGCCACGGGCGGTGAGTAAATAAAACATTCGAATAAATCCCATATCCTTTGTCAACTTTGTAAGGTTCCATAACAAATATTGGAAAAAGAATATTTTAAAAATTATACGCGGTTAAGCGTGGACCATTACTTTATAGCTTTCTTTAGTCGGAACTTTCGGCCTCGCCTTATTAAAATCTTCCGCTCGAGCGCAGCCTTTGAAACGATCAATTAAATGACGTCAGGGGAAAGAGTACCGACGGGTTTTCCGGTGGAAAACACAACAATCGTCAAACTTTTAAATTGCTTTGAGACGATAATACGATTTGAATAATTTGAGGTCGAAGGTGCATGTTAATAAAATATTTAGTAAAGCGTAAAGTAAAGCGCTTTTCTGGCAAGAATTCTGTAGAAAATTATGAGCCGTAAATCATCGAAAAAATGTTTAGACGAAAATTCCCTTTCAAAAAAATTCCCCAGAATATCTCCAAACGCCACCAAGTTACCCCGACATTCCGCGAAGTAACCTGAAAAAATATCCCTTACATTTCCAGTTTCTTTCCAATGATTTTGTGACGTCATATATATGAGACGACAGGATTGAAATATACTTGACAAACGAGGACTGTGAGGTAGTATAAAAAATATTTTCAAGTTTTTTTTGGTAGGCATATTTACTGCTAAATTTGTAAACACGTATCCTGACTTATTTTGTTTTCGAAAAACTTGTAATAAACACTTTAATTCTAATTGCAATTAATAAAGATCTTTACGACCACGAATCAGCAATCCCAGTTTTAGGAAAATCAGCTCAGGAGTATGCAGAACGGCGGTTTTTAATTTTTATCTTGAAGACGACAAAAGAAAACAGAAGGAACAAAATAGTTTCAATTTTTACGGCTTGATTTAAGAAATATATTTCCAATAAGTCGTAGCGCACTATGATTTAACTTATGAGGCGTTATTGGAAAGAATAATTTTATCTTGATTAACACAAATTTAAAACCCTAGTGACGACAAATAAGCACGTCAAGTTTTGTTAAAATTAACTAAAAGGATTTGAGTAATTAATTTAAAAAATTTTTGTTCTGAAATTTGTTGCCACCCTGTATCTGGAAAACTGAACACTATATGAAAAAGTAGAATGAATATAAGCAAACAGAGGAAAAAGCAAATATTAATTTTGAATAGAGTTCGCATCAGCGGTAATTATCATTTACGTAACGTAGAGGGGGTCAAAAAGAACAGAATATATGGTTTGGATGGGCCAGCTTTGTAGACTCTTGAAATATGAAGACGCAAAAATGTACTGGGAGCAAACCATTATCATAAGAAAAGCACACAATGCACCAGATGTTAATACAATATAGTGAAAAAATAGCCTAGCACTATCGAAGCTAGAAGGAAATCCATTAATATATTGACATCGTGCACGAGGTAAAACACATGTATCAGCTTAAAAATGTTACCATTTATCCACTTGTAATGTCTGCCAAGGGTTTTGCGGAAGTCAACCTGAAGGATAATCTAGAAAATCTGAAACCCGCTGGCGTAAAAAGAATTACAACAATTATACAGCAAGCTAAGTCCTAGTGACGTGAAGTACTGTTCAGCCTACGCTCGCTCACAACTAAGTTGCTGATCTAATTAAACTAAAATAATAATAATAGTAATAATAATAATAATAATAATTATAATAATAATAATAATAATAATAATAACAAAGATAATAATAAAGATTTTACGAAATTCATATGACAAGGCTATTGAACATTAAATCAAATTGTAAAGATCTCGATTCGGAATTTTGAAATATACCGAAACGATCTTAGCATAACCGGACAGGACAACTGAAAAATTACTTACTAAATTCCTGCTCCTGCATCCAAATTCCTGCGTGGAGAGGGTGTATCTATTCCGCACACATAGGATCACGGTGCGGGATTTTAGAACACTAGTTAAGAAACTAGTTCCTGCAACAACTCTCTAATATGCAAGTGCCAAATGACTGCTCTTTCAGCTCGCTAACACCTCTTAAATACGAACATCAAGTGCGGTTGCCGATGGAGAGAGAAAGAATACATCAAGTACGTACCTCACAGAGAAAACTTTTGTTGACAGGTGCCGGATGTGTTGAAAACCAGACACAATCAAGTTGCTAAAATAGTCCGATCGCGGTTGGCTTTCATGCTTGGACTTACTAAAACTCTGCTATACTCTCTTGTCGATGTCCTGGAATCCAAAAACCACTTCCTGTACTGGCATCGAATACTCACCACCGATAACACTATCTACTGTAATTGTTAATAATTAGGACAAGTACGCCTTGAAATTGGAGCAGCTCTCACACACAATCTGGTCGAAACACAATGAGAGAGTATACCAACTGAATAGCGTAAGTGTGGTCCTTTTAGTGATGATCACAGTGGCAGTTTGTCCAAACGGCTTACCAGACATCGGAGAGAACAAAAACAATACATAATAACAAATTACAGTAGCATAAGTGGAAGTAAAAATGAATGGAAGATTGTTGTCAACTGCAAAAATAACTTCACACTTCACAATCTTTCTCGGATTATTAGACCTTTGCGTTCGGTCACATATTTTTAACAAGGTCCTGATTGAATCTTCGTAATTCCTCGAAATTCCCCTGCAATACTCTCGAATTCCCCAAAATTCTCCCAGAAATACCCAAAATTTTCAAAAAAGCTTTGAAATTTTATTGAAATACCTCACCATTATACTCCAAAATCTAGAGTATTTTGATTTAGCCTTAGAGAAATTATTTTAGCAATTTAGTTAAAGGAAAATTTAAAAGTACCGTTTTAAACCATCCCGTCTAAAGTGTTTTTATCTTTTAACTTAGATCACTGCGGAAAATGTAAGGCTGCGACGAAACGGTTAAACCTCAACAAGTATTGCAAGAGGGATTACGGTAAGTTATGCATAGGGCACTAAAAAAGAAATTCGTTTACAAAGTTAGCTCGGAGAAGTAAGGCGTCTGATGAGAAAATTCCCAACTTACACTACGTAAGTAACAGCCATTCAACATGGCGTAGGTAGGCTATTTTTATTTAGTTCCTTAATAAGCTGTGGCGAATTTTGATTCTTCTTTAATAATAATAAATCTTTTTTATACAGGGTTTCCCAAACTCATCGATCTATTAGGGGGAAAATGTATTTATATTACAAAACTCGATTTTTTGAAAAATTCTGAAAGTTTGTATTTATAAAATGTCTAGAGAGTAAAATACAGAGGAAAAGCGCAATTCATGGGAATTCTTAGCAAAATTCCTTGGAATTCCACTGGACTTATTTCATAATTCTTCAACGGTCTACCTGTCGTAAAATGTTTTAGCCATCTCGAGCAATTTTGGAGAAAAAAATTTTTTTTTGAAAATTTGGCAATTTCTTGTATTTTGTCGATGATTGTTTATACAGTGTTACGGACTAGAGTCCATATGACATGGGGACATTTTTTAATAATTGCTTATGGGAAATTTTGTTTCTGATGTTAATTTGCGCATCAACAGTAATAAATATATCAAGTTTTTAAAAATTTGACTTTTCAAAAAAAGTTCCACAGGCCACTATAATACTATTTACAAATCTTCTGGATTCCTTGTCCATCTGGTGTTGATAAATCGAACTTGCTGACGTTTCACCAATGAAACTGTTGACTTCTTCGGAGCTTAACAGAAATTGGGTCACATTTCACCCTGTACCTGCTTGATATGCAGTTTGAGAGGGCGGAGTTAAAGCAGCGGAACATTATCTTGAATGGCTGATTCCCATATTGGCGATCTTTATACGGATTCCCTAAGATTCACAAACCAGGATTCGACCTACTATTTCAGATATATTAAAATCCGAGGATCTGGAACCAAACCTACTCATCTTAATTGAAAAAACATATTTTTCTTGTAACGGTCAAATTTATGAACAATCATCAGACACAGCGATGAAACAGCTATATTTATGAAAGCCTTCGAAACCTTATTTGCAGAGCCGTAAAGCTATCTCAACCCGAGTCGCTGAACGCAGAATTAAAACATCTGCTCGTCTCTCTAATAACTTCTACATTAGAGACATTAACCATTCCAACACAAAATATACTTCACCATAACCTTCTAAAGAAAATGGTCCTTCCTTACATTCTTAAACAATATAACTTTAAAACCAGATTTACCACTTACCAATATCAACTGGATTAAAAGATCATGAAAGAGCCTTAAGACTAAATCAGCAGAATTAGATAAAACGAAAATTCTTGCATGTAATTAATTTTCCTGCCAAAGTAAATTCCGAGAATCCATGGAAGTCTCTAAACAACCAAGCAATCTCAGGTCTTTACCTTTCACCAATATGGGAATCCCAGACAATGTTCATGCCCGTGGTTAGAGCGTCGAAGGACCACCCTGTTTTTGCTCAGGAAAACAGTCGACTCGGTCGTGAGTAAAAGTCGTGGTATTGCCAAACTTAAAAACTTTACTTATTTTTTTGAACAAATCGTTACAATGTGCCTGGCGGCAGCGTGACACATGCGTTCTTATGCGGTGATGTCTGAATCGCATCTTTTTCGGTGTGCGGTGTAACACGCATCCCTACCCCATCTGCTTCAGCTGCGCGTCCATACACGGAACCTTTTGTCAATAAAGCAAATCACACACGTAAATTCGTTTTACGCTCGAACACCCGTGTTTGAGCTCCGTACCTCCAAACAGAATATAAGCAGGTACAGAGTAGAATACGACCCAGTATCTAGCTCTGAAGAAGCTACCACGAAACGTCAGCAAGTTCAATTTTTTCCAACAACCAAAACTGATATTTTTGAAATTTTTTTGTTTGAAATTTTAATTAATTAACTAATTAATTAATTTATGCATTAATGTACTAAGTTTTTAAATACCTGTCAAAATTAATATATTTTTAGTAAATATACTAACAAAAAATGTCTTTTTCGGTCTTCTACAAATGTGCCAATTTTCAAAAATACTGAACAAACTACCTAAATAAACTAGGCTGAATACTTTAATAAAGTGTTGTTATCTACATTTTTTTTATCGATTTCAAAGATTAAGAATGAATTTCAGAATTTTGCCTACGGCTGGTAAACTAAGAGATAATTTTTACTTTCAATATAAGCTGCATGAAAAATTGCAGATTTTTTCATAGAATTTAAGAATACTTAGAAGCTTGAAGTGGATGTGCATTGATAATTGATTATGATTTTTATGGTCAGAAAAAATTTTTATATACCTGCCATTTTCTATTCCCTATATCTTTTGGTGTATAATTCATTTTTGTTTTTGTTGGTCTCAATAAATGACGTGAAGTGAAGTGAACTATTAAAAAACTCTAATTCCAACCCGTAAACCCAAGTTTTCATCGACTGTAGTATTAGTAAATTGTTATCATTAATAACTGATGATTTTAATTTACCGAAAAATTACAGCTTTCTCAGCCTTTTTGTTTTAATAGTAAAAAAGTAAAAAAAAATAGATAAATATTGTTTCATTTATGTGTATTTAGAAGTTCATTTGTATGATTCCCAGCAATCATGGCGAAAGTATTATCCGAAATCGAAAACACGGACGACGAACACACGAAAGGCTGGGCAAGATTCATGATCAACGTGGAGTACGTGTACAAGAAATCCAGAGATTCGAGAATCCGGAAAGGAACGATGCCCATGCTAGTGCCAATCGCGGACCTGAACTGCAAATGTCCCAAAATTAAAGCCAACAAGTAAGTCAATCTTTAATATTCGCTCGTTAAGGTTTCACTTAGTCACCGTTTACCTAGGTTGCAGCAAAATCTGACTTTCCAGAATCTGAAGTCTCTTTTAGAATGTGTAGAATAATAAATCTTCATCAAGTATGCAAAGGAACAATGTTTGGCGTTGAGTTCATTCCATTTTTTTTTCTGTTTGTCAGTTAATACCATACGAGTTTGGGTTAAATTATCAAAAATCCATGACAATTATTGTTTAATAGCTATACTTATATTAAACTCAACCAAAATTATAAGAAAAAAATGTTGAAGTACAACTATAAATACCACTAAAAAAATCATTGGAAAATTGACATTTTTAAGCAAGTTAAATATATCCAGATTGTTACAGTGCTCGTTATGAAGTGTGCAATAGCTCTTTTTTAGTATCTATCTCTTCGAAAAGAGCCATAGTCACCATTTATGTGTCGGTGTTTTTTCTTTTGTTTTTTCTTTTGCTTAAAATAAACGAGTTAAAGAGCGTTGACAGAGCCCTGTCAGAGGCAAAAACTTTTGACTGCCTGAGAATGTAACCCAGGTTAGGTGTTGATTTTTTTAGTGTTATTAATGTTTTCGTCATAAATGTGACCATTATTATACCTAGGTCACGAATTAAGTTGAAACTTTCAAAGATGTATTGATTAATTTATATTCAAAAATTAGAGGGTTTGTGTTTCTAGTAAAGATTATAGTTCAGCCAATTGATTCCTATCTCTTGATCTTGCAATCTCCAAGCCAAGTTTGTATGTTTTATTTTCTCGATCCGCTAGCTAAAATCGGCATATATGGCAGCAACCTGCAACTGCTGATCCATTGATTTGAAAATATATTCAGTAAAATATATTAAATTGGAAATAATGGACCTTCTCTTCACAAATATGCTGTTCATCTATAATTTATCTGTTGAATAGGGGGAAATATGCTTATACCAAAGGTGCAGAAAATGCTAATTGGCCGGTATAGAGGAAATATACTACGCAAAAATTAAATTATAAAAAACCATAATATTCTTCATCATCTGAGGAACTGTCATCTCTTCTTGATGTTATAATAAATGCACTGACCATCCGAACACTTCAACAATGGCTGGATAAAACGATAGGTGTTCATTCCGAATGTGTCTTACTACAAATCCTTTTACTGGTACTGTCTATATGTGTAGTTAATGTATATGAGTATTACCATTTGATATATTGTAATAGTTCCCTCTGAATTTCTCCCTCCGAGATGAAGGGCTTGGTGAACGGTAGCTTGCGTTATTTATAACTATTACTGAATCAGCAAAGAATATTTTACAATTTCACCACACATGGTAATTTCTAACATGGCAAGACTGAGAGGTTGGCAAACCTCCTTTTAAAATTTCTTGTTCACTTCCAATATGGACGCTCTGCCTGTAGACAGCTCAATACCAATTGGTACTCTATAACCTTCATCAATCCATATTTCACAAAAATAAAACAATTTCTTTGTCTTTAGTAACACTTTATACTTGCCGAGTATTTTCGCTGTCAGAAAAAAAAATTACCTTCCGCTACATGTGTTTTTCTACTCCTGTAAAATGTAAATATACACCCATCTAGCGTGCGGGAAGTGTGGCTTTATCACGTGAGATTCTTGTTTGACGGATATGCTCTTCCTAGGAAAAATCCATAAAACCTTTCTAGTTATCAACGTAATGCTGTCATCAAGGCCAACCTCCATTGAACATTTATCTTGACTTTTCTTTGGAGGTTGCACTTGATCCGCTGTCTCCCCCTCTTCGATAGTAATTTAAGAATGGGGGATTTTGCTTCTCCGATCATTACTGAACATCAGCAACAGTAAAAATCTTGTAATCCTATTTTATGAAATCATATACATTTAGGGTAATAACTGTTCTAGTCATGGATAGTGAAGAACACCTTTTCTTTGATGCGAGTTTCGCGATTTTAATAATAATCTTATTACTATACGGCTTAACAACAAACACTAATGCATTAAACTAAATTAATATAAAAGGGCTACCGTTATTCCGTCACAAAGCATAACATATATATCAGGTGGACATAAATTACAAGAAAGCCTATTGACATTTAATTTACAATACAGGTCAAAAATAATTTTATTATAAAAAGTTGACCCACACCTATGGTCTATAGATACACCGAAATTAAGCCGAATTGGCCGGAATTTATTATTTTATTACTCTACATCGTCCCGAACTAGCCTATAGTAATAAATGAGGATATATTAGTTTCAGTGTATTATACTGCATTATTGAAAAGTTATTTCAAAAATCCACTTGTGGTAATTACTCTTAAATGCAGCAGTTCATTACTGAAAATATTTTTATTCTTAGCGGCCTGATTTTTCATGCTCTTGGTGCTACCTTGGCCCATAATATCGTGTTCCTTATATTATGTTTACCAACAAATGGTTGAAATATTATGAAATGATCTTGATTTCTTCTGGTTTTATAGATTAAAAAATGTATTGAAAAAAAGCAGAAAAACTATACCTAGCTTTATAAATTGTAAATATAATACAATAATAATAATAAACAAATTTCGCAAAGAGGCAATTTGAATTCCATTCAAAAGAAATATTACTTTATCGAACTATTTACCAACCCGCACAAATTCTATGCTCTGTTTCTTAATGCGCATCTCGATTTTGTGCTCACTTGTAATTCCTTTTTATTCTTCAACCTTAAATTACATGTAATGCTTGAACTGTTGGGATTGTTCAATATTTTCAATGAATTAAGAAAGTACAAATGTGAAATAAATGACATGAATATTCTGACTTTGAAGTTTATGTTTAGTATTAGTTGCTTATAGTTTATTTCATTTTTGGTTAATATTAATAATAATAATACAATAATTGCGTTGAAAATAAACTAAATATTAAATAAACTCTGCCATTACCAATACACATAAACTTCCAAATATTCGTGTCAGTTATTTCATATTTGCACTTTGCTAACTCATTGAAAACATCACTAAGGTATGGTAAATATTTTTATTAAAAAAATTAAATTATATAATATAAATCGAAACTTTAAGTAATATTGAACAACCTTAAGCCGAAAACAATTCAAGCATTATATTATTATTATATTTATCCTAATAATCTATCTGCGTCACATTACTTTCATTCGCGAAGATCGTTTTTCTATCGTATGCAAATTAGTGGAACGAAAACTATCAGTGCAATTTATATGAAATTTACGATACAACCTGTCATTGCAAATTTGCATTTTATTACTCTCTCGAATTACAAAAAAAATTATAAGTATGTTTTATTGTGTATGTTTATAATAATAACATAACCTTACTTTTTTATTTATTTCAACATTTAGCTCTAAACTGACGCATATTTTTCACAAAAATTAGAACAAATTCTAATGAATTACTTCGGGAATTTATTTGACGAGTATTTGATATCAGAATGGTGTCTTGCCCCAAACTCATTTCATGAATTCGTGAACTAACCAAAACTAGTATAATAAAACATGGTTTGGTCCCCGTTTACTTAACCTTTCCAAACTTCAGATCATATCTTTTCCTGGGTCGAGAGAAGGACGATTCTCCAGGCGGTATCGTCACTGGTAGCCTGGGAGTCACCCAACGGTCGATAGTCATCGAATGGAGGGATGAATGGGACCAGAGGATGCGTAGGTTTCGCCGCAGGTCTCGCAAGTGTAAGTGAATGCCACGCGGTGATGGTTCTTACGGGCTCTACTCATTCAAACCAGATGGCCCTGCGTGGTAGAGATTATTTGACGCCCGCGCGGCTTTGAAATTCTCTTTGCCAACGGTTTCGCTGTGATTTATTTATTTCTTAAATGTGCTAGTCGGAATTATGCGGGAGACATTGCTCTTTATGAAATTTTGAAGCACTAATTTTTGTTAGAGAATGGGTGTCTCAAATATTACACTCAAAAGCAAAAATGGTTTAATGCAAGTCAAATTAACTTAAAAAATAGCCATCGTCTTCGAGAAAACATTTGTCACCGACAATAATAAAAACGTTATAAGTTTCGGCAGCATTGTTCATTTCAAAAATGTGGGTGCACATTCAATCAAAGCTAGCTCGAAGTTTATTGAGATTTTTTTTTACGTTAAGAAAACAAATAAAAAAATTATTGAAAAACATATTATCCATCAAAAGGTTTGCCTCTTTAAAAAAATCCTAATGCGTTGGCAAATTACAGAATTAACATATGTTCACAAATTATAAAATTCTGTATTTAAAAGATACTTAAAAGTAGCTATTGTTAAGATTAAATTTTATGTATCGCCTTGATAAACATGAATAAATAACAATATGTAGTAGTAAATATTAAAAAAGTATATCTTACTGTGTTTTAGCAAAGCCACTATTTAAATTTTATAACTTTTTAGCATTTTTAACTGCGATTATTTGAGCTAGGATTGCTTTAAATTGTTTAGAATTTTTAAAATAAGCGTCTATTATATATATATCAATAATAAAATAGAGTTCTCATCGTACAAAATATGCTTTTACCTACACAAATTTCAGCGCAGGATCTGGAAATGGAAGAAGTAAATTCGATCGATGTTTTACTATAATTTTAATTTTTATTCTGCAAACAAAAGGTGAAGAAAAGATGTTACACTTATACTTTAAAATTGGGATTGCTTTATGGGTAAAAATATTTTTAATTTCAAATTTTCTTTTGAATGATTGTTCCGGAGGGGATAGCAAATTATTGTATTTCTTTGTATTTCTAAATTAGGTTCTTATTACTAAATTATTTACTTATCTCTTAACTGTTGAGATGGTCAAAGTTCAACCACAACCATTTACAACCCCCTAGAAGGATTTAATATTTCCATATTTTTATTTTTTAATTTGACTGTGGACGATACTTACAAATTTGCAAATTTTGCGACAAATTTTTAAGATAGCTTGGAAGTAGCTTTCATGGAATTCATTTTGATAGTACCAAATAATGTATAGCTTTTTATTAATTAAATTTACTATACATATAAATAAAATAAATATAACAATAAAAAAATTTATATAATTTATATTCCCGTTTTATTTTCGTAAAAATGTGTAAACAGTAACAAGAACTTTGTCATATAACTATAACAAATCCAAAAGGAACATTTGTTTAATAACTATGTGTAAATATTACCCGCGAAAAAGTTATTGACTTGGTTTTGGGAAAATACCTTGACAGAAAAAGTGCGACATCTTTTTCTTTTGATATGTTACCTTTCTGTATCCCGTTCATTGTAAAAAGATCTAATTGTTATCCTTGCTTTTATTGCACTTGCAGAGCTCTGACTAAATCTCATTTTCATCCATTAGGATGTTCAAAGGTGACGTTAGAAAGGCACACCAATAGCACACTCGAAGTTGAGTAAAAGAAACTTGTCGTCTTGTTATTGATAAAGAAACATATTCAGAGACGTATATTGATAATTCAGTCCTAACTTTATAGCCGCAAACTCATTCGTATCATTAATTTTGATGTATACATCTTATCTATTAATGAAAATTAAGGTTTTAGAGAGATACATAGATATTTCTTTAGGTCCGAACTCTAATAAGAACAAGTAAAAAGGAAAACGTTCATTCAAACAAAGAAACGAAAAAAACGTAGAGCTGCATAACTAATTTTTATATTATATGTTATATTTAGGAAATTATTTTTGTTTAACCGCATTCAGGAATTCTGATTCAAATTAATATGAATTATTAGATCAATGTGCTTTATGAACTTTTTAATAGCCTTTTAAAATATAATAGAATTTTAGAGATGGAAACCAGCAAAAATTGGTGAATGTTGAAAATATTTATGAATATGTCGCTGTGTTGTTGTTTCTATTTCATGTGGTGTATTTATGGAAAACTCCATTAACTTCATACTTCGATTTGTTTTTATGAACATATTTTATAGCAATAAGTAAATAGATATTACACTGGGTATTTTTTGCTTTTGAAAAGTTTACCTACTGATAGTATTATAAATCAGGTCAAAAACAAGTCGAAGAATTATCTTTTGTGAAATGAGAAACTCATCGTAACTCATCGTAATTTCGAGCAATATTGCGTAATTAAGCTTTTGAAAACATATTCTGACAGATTATTGTTTAAAAAGTAGTGCCTAGCTCTAGATTTTTTTATATTTATCATTTACCATTTCATTTATCGAAGAAATTTTCTTATTTTGAAAAGTTATGGAACAAACTGTATCTATACTTACTATGATAATGCCCTGCATTATATGTTGTCTATATCAAATCAACCTCTCTAAAACGCCAGTTATGAATTATTATTCAAGGCTCAATGTTTCTAATAAGCAATGTCTCCTGGTGAATTTTAACAGACGTACGTACCCAGTATTGATAAAATAATAAATTTAAATTCTAGGCCCTTGCGACTTACGACTACTAATTACGTAATATTTAATCTCTGTACCAAATACATGTTGTATGTGTTAAGAATATTTAGTTGAAATTATTGTAATGTTATATTTTGTAAATATATTTTTATTGAGAGTGGAACTAGCGAATTTGGTTACTCCTAACTTATTTCTGAAGCAAACGGTTGAAAGTCAATGTATACATTCACCTCGTACAACGTGGTCTACATGACATCACCCCCTATCCGATCTGAGAAATGGTAATATCTACAAAACTAATTTTAATTTTAAGATTCTTTTTTCTATACGTAAAAAAAATTCCTATTTTGAATTTTAAAATTGCTGTATATTGATACACATTCGCACAAATGAATTGTAAGACGAGTTTAACGGTATATCATAGTGGAGGTCCGTGTATTGTATTCAGAGGCGTTCTCAATTATTTTTTGACACACACGATAACTGCCATAGTAAGAATATTTTTAATGCTTTTCAATTTTTATGTATATCAAATAGAGGCCCAAACTTTAGCTTGCCTTATGCTAAGAAATATTCAAGTAATGAACATGCTACAGCGTTTCGCCTTTTATACATTTACTATAAAATTTTTAATTGGCACTCTCGGTATATAATTAAGCATTAAAAGATTACTTAAAAGTAATAGTAGTGGCCTAAGGTAACTGATTAGAAATTACTGTCCCCATCATCATCATCAAGTTAAAATTATTTATTTATAAATTTAGGTTTATTTGACTCTTTATAAGAATAATAATAAACACAGCCTAAAATCACAAAGTACCAGTTTTTCGTTTTTGGAAAATAAGTAAATTATTTATTCCTTCAGTATGATGGTCAATGATTCCGAAACGGTTATTCCTTTTTTCTACTTCTTAATTTATCTGTAAATTAATATATACAGTGTTACTTTAAAAAAAAAGAGTAAAAAAACGAGACAACAATGCAGCACTTAAAAATTTGCGTTAGTACAATAAGGCAGCACGAATTTCAATTCTTTTATTTCGTGTACATAAAGAATTTAAAAAATGTTGAAAACATTTTCGCTATGACAGTCGTTTAGAAACGCACTCTCCCAATCAATGTGTGTCAATATACAGAGTGCTCCATTTAAAATAAGAAAGTGTTCACGTGGTCAAAAAAAACTAAACGTAAGACATGAAAACCACATAGTTAAGAAGTCAATATTTGTATTATTAAACTTGTTTTTGAAAATCGGATCATATAGTGGGTTATCTTACATGTGTACTCTCGTACACACTTCGACGATTCGCTTTGTACGGTTGTGCCATGAATTTATATAGATTAATTTCGATATTATTTTACCTGTAAAGATGCTCGAGAATAGACTGCCGCCGTTTTCAAAAATTCTATTTATTATATATTATTCGAATTGCGTTTATTTAATGCATTTCACGAATACAACCGTGTTTTTATATTTTTTTATGAATCTATTTGCTGAATGTGTGCCTGAGCGGATGGTTTCAGAGATTGTACAGTATTATAATTATTTTTTAACATATAATAATTCCATTAATAACTTGTGTAATTTTATAACTAGTTCCTAGAGAATATAATAAAACTAGATGTTTTTGAACTGTTCAAAATAATTATATGTACGAAGATTCAAATTAGGCGGAGCTTAAATTGTCTATGACTTCACTGATGAGGTAGACTTTTGATATACCATTTTTGCCATGCGTTGTCGAGAGTTAACCTTGATTCCTTCACTGAGCAAACCTTTACATTTAACTGATACTGAAAAGCCGGATATGGAACCAGTTTTAAAGCAATATCCCTGAAGCATTTATAAGAGTATCAAATTCATACTTGCCCATTTTCCAAACGAGCAAAATACCTGTTCATACATAAATGTATTGACTAACGAAATACCATTTTTACATATTGCATGTATTTTTATTTTAAGGTTATTTTTTAATAATTTTCTTAATAAATACTAAATAAGCTCGCCTAATATGGATCTTTCAATTTTAGATCATGTAGTGTTTGGTGTTAACATATCAAATTATAGATGTGTAGAATTAGAACGGTTCGATGCCGGCAAGAGAAACGTTTGATCATACAAAATTATGGTGTATTTGTAACTGGTTAGGAGAGGCATAAATTTATATACATGCAAACTGATAAGTTTGTCGTCTTCGTAATAATTAATTCAGTACGTTTTAACTAATATATAGTAAAATATGCTACGCTAAATTACTAAAACATTAGCAAAAGTTGCCATTCTTAAACAATGTATGTATAAAAAGATGATATGAAAGTCAGGTGAAACAATATTATTGCAATTACTAAAGTATTATGTATTAATTTTTATTTTTTGTGTACCTTATAGAAAACTACATTGTCAAATAAAAACGTAAATCATCAAAACCCAATTGAACATTAATTTCTCGCCCTCCACATCCTTTATAATATTAATCCTATAATAGTGGTCTTGCTGCCACAGGTAGGTGTCATTTGTTTTGCCAATAACACCACAGAGGTAATCAAGAGCAAGATACTCTGGCATGCCATACTTTTTTAAAAATAATTCATAAATTGAACAAACATATGTGTAAAGAACATTGATAAAACAATAAAAAAAATAATACATTTATATAGGTAAACAATGTATTATGTAAACAACGAATGTATATTGTCCACAAACATGCTTGAGATATTATTTATTAAGTTTTGAATGCTCCCTTATTTGGTTCTCATCCCACCACTGCTTTGAATAATTTTTAATATATGAAGTCATATAACTACAAAGAAACAGTAAACGATTAACATAGGGCACTCAAAAGTTGGAAATTAATTTAAGATCTACCGCATGTTGTATGATTGGTCTTGGATAACAAACACAAGAAAATTCACATCTCCCTAATGAATAGAAGCCATATCTAAAACAGTGGACATTCTGGGGAACTAGTCAAGTACAACAGAAACTTCTAGCAAGATGATTAAATTGCATAAAATTGATAATTTTTTTATTTCGATAAATAATTTAGCACAAAACAAGGCTAATGCAACATAGCAATTGCATATGATAGTATTAAGTGAATCAGAGCATAATATGCAATTCTAATTACATCATGAGAAACAGATGAATTCAGTCCTCGCCAGGCAACAGGAGCTCTCTATCTTAAGCCTTGCGCCACACGTACTCCACGTGCGCATCAAATTTAGCTTTGCTGTCAACCTAAACATCCTAAATATATTGGTCTTCCTGCTATTTAGCCCTAAACCAACCGTGCTATCGAAAGCCTCTCCAGTGTAGCATCGTAAGACTCTGCATCACGATCCCATACCACGATCAATAATTGTGGGTCATTTATATAAATGAGATGAGATGTTAAGTGCACAGTTACTAACATCTCGTTTCGACGTTTCGTCTGGAGACAGCGTAATAGGTGTGGGAATACCCCAAGATTCAATATTGTTACTACTCATTCATATAAAGGCCTTGCTCAAGAACATTATATTCGAGGCTTTCAAATGTGTCAGTTAATATCGAAACCAAGCTCAGAATCCCCAGAAAGATACTTTTTCCCTACTTAAAGCTAAACTGACTTTATGAAAATAAATCGTTTTGCTTAAAAAAACATCAATTCTGGTCGCCATACATTTCTCGAAAACTATAGAAATAATAATCAATAATGATTGGACTATAATTTTAAGGTACAGTTTGTTAAATATTGGGAACAATTTGTTTTTTTTTAATTTAGTTGGAAACAAACTATCTTTAATACTTTTATTAAACAGCTTAGCCAATGGGATATATAGGATATATAGAATATATTTTGTGGTTTTTATAAGTTTAACAGTTTTTTGTTTTTAAGCTTGCAGATGACATCTCTAATTTCAATAAATGTCACTTCATCAATCATAAAAATGGGTCATCCAGAATATGTGTTGTCACTCACTCTTTGGACTGGTCGAGTCTCAATCTCATCCATATCTTTTATTAAGTTGTTAACAATTGAAGCAAAATACTGATTGATGTACTCTCTGTAATGTGTGTTTAATATATAATGTGTATATAATGTAATATAAATTTAAAAAGCTTCTATTGCTAAGTTGTTTTCTCAAATCGGTTTTCGATTGTTCGTTTCTACACTTCGTTGGTATATTTAATATAATAAACATTTTTTTGCCCTTTAAAAACACCTTTTTTTAGATATTATCCCTGATTTCCGAATCATTCCCTAGTTTTGGGATACATAAAAGATGATATTTTTAAAACAAACATTTGGAAACTACCCAAAAAATAAAACACATTTTTATAATAATGCACATTCTTCTTTTGTGCATGGGCATTTTCTGACATTTTTTTCAGGTCTGGAAAAAAAACAACAAATTTGAAACATTGACAATTAAATCCAGAACGACATTTAGATTTTCTACAAAATTTATTACCATTATTATAGCATTTTTGGAAGTTATAACGCACAATGTATTACAGAGTACTTGGATATACAGCTTCCTCAAAGGTGGATTGGATTGGCTCTTATTAGATTATTTAAAATCAGTCATTTATGAAATGTCATTTTCAATAATATCACAGAGCTAAAAGATAGACTTCGTGAAGATTGTCAAACAAATGCAGCTCATATGATCCCTGCACAATGCGAGAGAGAAATTCTAGGACGCGACAAAGCTTTCCGCTCGATCCGGCGGAAAACAATTTGACCGATTAATTAAAGCAATTAATTTTAAAAGATTGTTATGTAGGTATTTTGTGTAACAAATTGCAATAAAAGGAAAAGGAGGCTAACTTACTTATTTTTAACGGCATAAAACCATAATTATCATAAATGCAAGTTTCCTCTCCTGCATTTCTGTCCCGTATTAATATTACCTTTTCATGATGATTTTTTTGTTTCATAAAATTCAAAAAACAAATATCAAAAAAGAAAAAAATTGTAATATTATTAATTAATTTTTATCTTCAAAAATTAAAAAAATATATATACTTATGATCTTATTATTCTAGGTTTTTTTTAAGTCTTAGTAATATCGGATATATGCAATTGGTTCTCCTGCATTATAAATCAACGAATGTTTGAAATATCATCCATTCCTTCCACCGTTGTGGCATCTATGCCTTATCCTAACCGGGGCCTTTACATGGTAGTACATGCTCAATTTGATTGAAAAATCTGATGGAAAGATCTCACTCATCGTCTGTTGCCTGTTTCGAGGGAAAGTCATTTCTAGTATGTTTGTATTAATGCTTGAGTCCTCCGTCGCCAGGAAAGCAAAGCTCCCTGCAATTTTCTTTAGCTTTGCTAATGGAACTTTACGAGAAAATCCGTGCTAATTAGGCTATTAGGTGCTATTTAGGGGATAATAAAGGATTTTGATAACCAGATCCAGCATAGCTGCTCATCACACTAATATTTAGGAATTATAACTCAACAACCAAAAATATAAAATCATCATCAATTTATTACCAGGACAAATGAAGTCTTTAACAGTAATTTTATAGATTATCTTGGCAGGTGGACATGCTTTAACAATACCAGGAATATCGGTTCGGAATCTGGTAGAATTCTCGGTATCTCGTATTACGTCCATGGATGTTGAATCCTTTTATCAATTTGGTAAGAAAGGTACTGTATACTTTTCAATTTTACAACTGAATAAACGAAGATTTAAGCACTTTGGTTATTTCAGATGGTCAAGAATATGATCATTTTGGATTTTTATTTTTAAGTACGTATGTCACGTCCAGAAAATAATATCGCCGTACTCCAAGTTCTGTAGCACGATATAAGTCTAATCTCCGTCCTTGAGCATCTTCATAGCCACAAACCCTAAAAGGAATAGACCTGAAAATTATTTTTTATTTATTTTTCCGAAACTGATTGAGAGAAAGTTTTGGAATACGGAATCTAATTTTCAAATTATAAATGTCAAATTTTGGTCAAAGAACGCAACTTTTGAGGGGTATCGGCAACAAAAACTGCTGTGGATTTTCTTTTAGGCTCTTTTCTTATAAAATAGGAGAAGTGTTCTCTTACGAGAGAAGTGAATTTCGATAATGCAATCAGTTTTAGTTAACAGCAACGTGAAATAATTTCAAGAATAGGTCAGTACACAAGGACTCTACTTCGAAACTAACCAGAATGTCGTTTTTTACGTTTATGGTGTTTTACGATCACATTGTCTTTGAGGTTTTTTAGCAGATTCACTTTATTCACTGTTATTGCAATATTAATACGTAAGCTGCTCTATGAGAGTACGAGAGACGGTTTCTACGAAGTGGATAACCACATCGCAAAGTATTTTTTACATACATAGTAGAAAGCGCGCTAAGCGTTAAACAGAATAGAGAAAAATCCTCAAATAGCACGAACACCTCTATCAGATATCACCCATATTTCTAAAACAATTTTTAGTTTACTAATATGAAAATCGTTTCACATACACATTTTTCTAGAAATAACTATAAAAAAAAACATTTTCGTAGTTGATTTCCAGTAAATAATAGCTTTGTAGAAAGACCCAAATGCGAGGATTACATTCTTGCCGTTATCTAAAAGAACAAAGGATTTTAGCAGTTGATTATCATCAAGATATTTTGGACACGATTTTATGATTTGATGAGGCAATATTTTAATTCTCCCAACGTGTATGTCTGGAGTAATTTGAATCCAAAGGTTGGTGGGAGAACAAACTTTCATCAAAGGCGTTCTGTCGATGTTTGGCCAGGTATCATGTTAATTCGTTAATACGTCATTTTACTTTAATCGATTAAATGACCATGCTTAAATAAATTTCCCTAGAAATGATCTGACCGAATGTTAGAGAATATCCCATATGTCCTCGCTTAGAGAAGTGTAAGATACAGGTTAGATAATTTTTTTTAAATAAGTGGATAGGTCGCATACCACAGAAGTAGATAGTCCAGAAGGAGAACTAAGGTTGCTGGAAAACAAATTATGAACAATCATTTCGAGATTCCTCGTGAATCCCAAAATATTTGAAAAAATCCGACTATGTATTCAAAATAATGGAAATGTGTTTGAGAATTCAACGTAAAATGGCGAGCCATCAAATGAAAGTTAACAAATAACATAGCTATAAACAACATATTTTTATATTGCAAACTAGAATTTATTTTGGACGTAAAATATGCTGTTATAGTTTCGATTCCCCTGTATACTAATCGGCACGAAGTAAGAAACAGAATTTGAAGAAACCTTAGGTACATGACTATTTAATCTATATAAAAGCAAATTTAATGAATCAATACATTTATTAATTAGACAAGTTATGTAAGGTGTGAGGTGTGGAAAAACAAAAGAAATTAAATTATTATCATATCCGTGTACACCTCTTGCACAAATTTTTATCTCACCAACGACCTTCTCCACTGCCTTCTCAGTTACCTCAAAAAAGAAAATTTATTTTCAAATTATTTTGGCATTCACTAATATATCATCTATCTATATATTGCAATATATCTACATCCACATTACAATTTTGTTATTGTTTCCCCTACAGTAAACATCAATGTCCCTGATGAAAAACGTATTACGTACCGCAACTATTGCAGACCATTAGAGGTTTTTGCAACAATATGTTTATTGAAAAATATAACCAAATTTTTGTTGAACATATCTACAGCTCTGCAATCGTAGAATAAATCCCAATTCATTTTGTTAATAGTATAGTATGCAACAAGTGCGGTAAACAGCATTCGACTCGCGAGTGTTTAATAAACGAGTGACTTAAAAAGTATACCGAATGTCTTGTCTACAACCGTTAGTTTTTGGGTACATTTTCGAAAAACAACACGTATACATTCACTGGTAAAATTAAAGTCGAAAACATTCGATTTCTAACAAACCAGTGTGGAAATATAAAAACTTCTGATAACTGAAAAAGCTGTAATCCCGGTAAATACGAAGTTTTGTTTGATTGGACGGGTTTACCTACTTGCAAACTACATGTCACATAATTAGCAGGATTTCTAAAAGCTAGTAAAAATACATCACAACCACATTTCAAAGAAGGATAAACGATTGGAATGATTTAACAAAGTATGGTTTGCCCTCGAAATCCACAAACATGTAGGAATAAAAAAAAATACTTATTACACTTATCTGCGTTTAGTTTTAAAGTATATGACAAAGAAAAGATTTCCTATTATTGGCTGCACTACCGAACCCATTCAGGTTTAGATCGAGCTCACTGGGTGACTGTAATCTGAAATAAATAGAATCACCGATTCCTAGCACCATCCTTGCAAAATCGCAAATAACCTTGAATTTCTTTCCACAGACCGCCTTTATCTTATCAAAACTCAATAAAGCGAGATCGGCAAGACTCGTATCACACACACTTGTCTAATATCAGGTGTTCCCGCAGCCGCTACTCTGTAACACGACATTAGAACATAAACACGTACCAAATGATTAAATTAAACGCCATTCTCGTAAGCACGCATTCCAAATGAAAAAGTATGTCGCGTGGTATGTAAATTCCAATAATTTCTCGCCTCGAAACAAATGCGCTTTTATCTACGCTTGTGGTCAAAAATTTTCAGCCGAGCAAATGAGTCTTCCTGTTGAAATCATTGGACCGCGATGTAGAACATTCTTTAAATAGAGCCCCACGATTATGGAACGTTACAAATATGTTCGCCTCTCGGCGATTTTCCTGTGTTGTGTTTGTGAAATCTTCTGTGACTCTCGTCGAAACGTCTCGAACATTTGCGACGTCAAGACGTGTATTTACAAGTGTTGCGACGAAGGTCAGGTGATGACCTCGATAGAAACGGAAAGTACTCTCGCGCGGTATTGCGAAAATGCAACCACGGTCCTCGCAAAACATCCCCTGCACTTTGAACACGTTCACCCGATTTACAATCACTCCTGTAAAGAGGATCAGTACAGCTCTCACTTGATCGAAGAGATCAAAGGAGCCAAACTTGATCCCGATGGCACATTGACCGTTCCAGATATCGCCGTCTTGTCGACCGAAGACTACTGTTTCGATTTCATCAACGGGGAACCCGGAGTTTACTTTTGTTTCGACAAAACTTTGTCCGAAGCCGCAGATTCTATGAGGACTAAGATTCATTGTATCGGTAAGTTTGAAGCACGTTTTTAAAGCAAACGCAAGTAAGCAATCACATAAAACCAGTTAACTCAAGCTTAACTGGAACAGGAACGGTGTGATAGAAAAAGGTGATTAATTGAGATTCTTGTCTTTCTCTTGCTCATTTATACAGGCTTTTTCCACCCAATCCGTTCATTAAAAGTTTATTGAGATGTAATTTGGAAAGTCTTTCAATTTTCGAGGTTAAGCTAAGTTCCTAGTATACGTCTTTTTTTAAATATTTTCGACGCCATATCACGGAAGCTGCCCTCAACTTGCTTGTTTCCAATGGAGCACTCATATTATTATGACATTTTGAGATTTTTTGTGAAATTCTAAACATATTTTATGTCCAGCCGTTTTTGAAATATTTAACTTTGAAAATTGCACCTTCGGCCTAAACTACTTTAAACACGTATATTTTTGTAATTTCTGAAAATTGTATCCTCATATTTGGCAAAATTTTAAAGAATAGACTTAAGTTCATTGTTATAGTTATACGACTCCTTTTTAACATTTTGCGAAATATGTTGGTTAAGTGGGAGGCATAATTTTTTTTTCAGGGTCAAATATGTCAGAAACGAATAAACATAGGTGTAAAACATTATACATAAAATATATATTCCATTCCAAAATACATTCTATTTGAAGTAAGCGGCAACTTCCGGTTGAATTGGAAGTGACAACGTTGAAAATATTTGAAAAAAGGAGTACACTAGCCACTTACCTCAACCTTAAATTACATCTCAATAAACTTTTAATCAATGGATTGGGTGAAAAACAGTGTATAACGGTGTTCTTGTGGTTTGATTACTTGATTTACAGATATATTCTCAGGGAAATTATCTATATATTATTGTTTCGTAACCAAAAAACATGTCCTTTAAATATTTGTACACAAAGAAATGTATTATTAAAAAATCAGCTTATAAATTCAAAATATCTTCTAAATCTTTCCTAATTTAAAAAAAAAACATATTATTCCTTGAATAGGGGAAACTTATAGCAATAGGTATATATATACATAACCTATTATATTTCGTTATTACATGGAAATATTATATTCGTAATAACTGGGTGGATTATTATTTGCTTATGAATCAAAATTGAAAGAAACTTCCACAGGCTACTACAATACTATCAGTATTATAGTAGTTAAAGACCCGAGTTGCGTTAAAGATTGTTTGGATGTTTCGCGATACCTACGATAACTCGGATTTTCCTTTTGTTAGAAGAATTGAGTACATATATGTACTCACAAGACAATGTTCATGGCATTCCTTTCGCTCGGCCCCCTGAAACAGTATATAAACAAGTACAGAGTAGAATGTGAACCAGTCTCAGTTAATCTCTGAAGAAGTTAGCAGGATAATTAGCGCAATAAATATACTTTTGTCGGATTACAATATGTTACATTAATGCATGCAACAAAAAACTTTTATGAATTGTTTATTAATTAAGACCATCATGAAACTATTATTGGGTCTTCTACATGCGCAGATTGTTCCGGCAAGGATAAATTATTTTATTAAACTTACCTGCAGGCTAAATATTTATTCCCAAAATCTTTAGTCGTTAAAAGTTTACTCCACACAAACCTTATTGGCTGCATTACCAGAACCACTTCACATCGATAGTTAGAAGTTCAACGGAGATCAATATCTAAAACTGCTTTCTATAGTTCTAGTCGATGCAAACCGGACCAAAACTAAAACAGGCATCGAAATTATTATAATTACTTTAAAAATCAACGGAAGTTCAATGTTAGCCAAAGGCGTTTTGAATATTTTGTATCTTATTCCAAAAAAACATAACATTTTTAACCAAGTTCCATCTTACGAGAAAGAAATAACTATTCCCTATTTGCCAACGGTTTCAAATAAAATTTAAAAATATACACACCACAAAGCTATACAGTTAATTGTGTAAAATGTTCTCTTATTTCCAAAGTTATTCGAAAAAAAATGATGATTACATATATCGATTCGAAATAAATCGATACTGTCGAGTCCAGTAACTGTGTGTTTAACTACCGCCCTTGTGCTAGAAAAGCATTACGCAAACCATAAGTAGTCAAGTATGTATGCCAACAAATAAATAAATAAATGCGCCTTCTATTATTGCCAATTGAAATTTTTGCGTTATAATTAAGTAATACTCATCAATGCCTAGCCGTAAGCTATTCGCTGGACTGGACAAAACTAATGGGTGTTTTTTTTCGATGTATAGAACTTTAAGTTGGCATTACTGTTCAAGATGGCGACCGATTTAACAGCTGTCAAGTGATTTATTCTCAGTTTGGTTTGGCAATTCATCATGAATAGACTCACGCCTGAACAACCCTTGCAAATAGTGCAATTTTATTTCGAAATTAATGGTTCTGTGCGGAATACGTATCGCGCACTACGTCCATTTTATCGTCGACAAAATCGTCCATCAGAGCAGTTAATTCAATTAACCATGGAACGTTTTCGCACCACCTTTACTCTTATTGATAATTCGCATCCCCAGAGACGCCGTACGGTGCGTACAGAAGAAGCTATTGCTGCTGTAGAGCGTAGCATTGAGGAAGACTCGAATGAGTCCATCCGCCATGGAGCACAGGAATTGGCTCTGTAGCTCGTGCTACAATCGATTTATTGAAAGACACGTTTGGTGACCGCCTAATTTCACGTTTTGGACCTGTGAATTGGCCTCCAAGATCTTGTGATTTAACACCGCTAGGCTACTGTCTGTGGGGCTATGTAAAGTCATTGGTCTATGCGGATAAGCCACAAACGCTTGACCATTTGGATATACGGCCACAAAAGTCATCGAAAATTGGACGTCTAGATTGGACTATATCCGCGCCAGCCGTGGCGGTCATATGCCAGAAATCATATTTAAAATGTAATGCTACAAGATTATCTTTCGGATAAATAAAATTCATGTCAATCGAATAATCCATCGTTGTTTTATTGCAACTTAAAGTTCTATACATCGAAAAAAGCACCCGTTACATTGAAACAAACAGTAAAGAAAAATATTAAAAATGGAAATTATTTAGTACACACAACAGGAGATTAAACTCTTACGCGAATAATAATAATCCCACTCAATCTAAAGTTTGTTTAAAACGTAATCTGAAATGTGCCAGATTTAGACCAGAATGTATGTCAAGGAATTGAAAAAAGATATTTCACGGGTTCTTCGATATGAAAATTTTATACCCTTAACTTGTAGATTTAGTAAATTGGAAATAAAAATCGCGTTTAAAGATACGAACAAAATCAAATTAACTTTGTATTTCACAGGTGTGTGAAATTAATTGAGGTAAACCAAAAATTGCTTTCTTTTATCTGTTTCTGATCTAAATCATTTTTTATTAGACCAAAAAATTGCGCAACTTTAGTACACGGCACTGTAGTGATCATAGTTATCTGTGCAACGAATCAGGAGCCTTCACAGATTATTGACTACTAAAGGAACGGTTTTAATTTGAAATAAACGGCAAAGCTCCAGCACCAGCGGCCGCCGCCAGTAAAACTATGGACCGGTAAGTATTAAAGGACAGAACATTAGAAACATCTGTACTACTCGTGCTTTGTCACAATAGGTAATGAAATTGTAAAACGTTTATTGCGGTAGGATCGGTCAAAGTTCAATACGACATACTCGGAGATATACTATACCTCATTTGAAACATTACTAATTTTTCCAACGAAGTATCACTTGTGAAATTGCTTTGTTTCTTTGTTTTGTTTTCGCTGAGAGACAACATATGCATAAGTTTAAAGCATATATTATTGTTTACAAACTACGTTCTTAGGTTGTGCAATTAGATGCACTTCAGTTAATTATATCGTAAAATATTATTTAATTAATTATTGCAAGTAGGTGCGGCAATTATTTACAAGTTGCGAAAATTTAAATGCGAATTCCAGCGTATCAAACTCTGGCGCTAGCAAAAATTATCTATTTCCACATAATATTCCGTCCCGTTTATCTAAAAATATCAAGATTTAGATACAGTTTAAAAATATTGTAATATTTGTCGCATTCCTAACAAAACTAAGTTAGCTCACTGTTACATTATTTAATATTATTATTTTTTTGAAAAAGATAATATATGCCAGGTGCCCCAACCATAGAATAAGGCGAGTTTTTGCCAGTCTGGTATTATTAGTGCAAAATAAAATGTGCTATAGAGTAGAGGCATAAAAAAATAAAAATTATCCAATTACATGTTACAAAAGTATGGCTTCAAAAATTATTTTTTTTTTTTCAATAGAATACTCTGCATTCAATTTTATTAATTTATTCTAATGTGTTATATATATAAACGTATTTTGATAGATAATTTAAGGTCTAAATTTTAAGCTTTTCAGTTATTCAAATCTAAGGGAAAAATTCAGCATTTTCTCGACGCTCAAAAATTAATATTTTCTCTGTGATTTAAAAAATGACCATGTTGATATTAAACATCAGCAATTAGAGATTTAAAGTTAATCGATAAATTAGAAAAAGGTTACTAAGGAAAATTCCTTATTTTCCGTAATTCCGCTTTTGTTGAGTTTTAGAAAAATACTGGATGGACCTTAATATTACTTTCTCGAGTAGAATCAGACCATTATTTGGTATGTATTTCTTGAAAAATATTTAGGGTGAAGATACAAATAATAACAGCCTATTCGTCAACTTGCGTTAATTTTGGAGCTTTTGATTATTGTTTATGATATTGGTGTTTATCAAATTATAATTTCAAATATCCAATTCTCACAAGCGATTTCTTTTTGAATCTTTTTTAATATGGTATGGTGACAAATTGTAGAATCTGAGGGTATACTAATTCACACGTTCGTCGCTCATGTGTTTTCTATTTCATTTCATTTAATTTCATTTCGTTTGATATGGTGGTCTCTATGGATTAGATTATTCTACCATTGTGAATGCTGTTAAATATGTTAACTTAAGGGGAGGCGTAAGGGTTTCAACCCTGAATAAAAGTATCCCCCCTTAATCTGGAATTGACATTATTAATCTCACTTTTTTATTCAAACTTTAAATAAGCATTCAAAAAGTAAATAATCGAACGCTACCGACTTTTTGGGCACGCAGTTGTTCATGAGCAGTTACAGTTTTGTAACGCAAATCGGTCATTAGGTGGTGCTGCACGTACAGTAAATGGTCCTCTGTATTTCGGTTTCAATTTTCCTCCGCCGGCTAGCTGAGAAGCTTCCACAGCCACAAGGCCCTAGAGTCTCTGCAACGACTTTGTCTGGATCAACAAAGTTGTCGCTCGGCGAGGCGTCTAATAGGAGCTGCTGAGTGGCCAGCAACCTCGGATTTCTTCTATGAGAGAAAGTACGACAGTCCATTTTTTTTCTCCGCCGTAAAAGTTGTTTTCATAGTTCAAAGCAAACGCATTAGTGGATAGCGAACGCATAAACTACATCTTCCAGGTTCTGCATTGCCTCCTCAAAAGACGATAATTAGTCATTCAATCATACAAAATTTTAATTAAACTGAACATCTTTTCTTTACCATCAATCATCATCAACCTGAAAAGCATTTTTTACGCCTTACTCTAAAATTCACAATTATTCATTGCACTTCAACTAACTAAAATTTGTTTCGGTATTTTGTTTTTTAATTTAAGGAATACAAAAGACTTTCTCATAAATATAAATATGCCTGCCCAAACGACGGCCAACCAAAATGGCAAATAGTCCTTTTATTCTGTTGAAGAGTATTAAAATTGAAGAGTCTCTATTCTTCTTTCAAATGATTAATAATATCTAATCTGTTGCTGCCGTGATGTTAAGTTAAAAATGTCAAATAAACATATTTCCGGAACGCTATTTTAATTTATTTATTTACATTTTATTTTATTGAGTTATTTGTTCAAAATGTTCACCCAGTTGCTGTATAGGTAATCTAGTAAACAGCAAGAATAGCTTCTGCGGCATCCACCATACTAGCTACCATTTGTTTTCTGTTTTCAATACTTTCTGCATAACCTAATTAACGTTTTCTGTCTTCCCCAGTAAAACCAATCTAAGGGATTAAGGTCGGGTGACCTTGCCGGCCAAGATACTGCTGAACGAACGTCTTCCAATTCACCAGTTTGTATAATTGTTATTAAGATATTCTGTTACTTGTCGACTAAAATGAGGAGGCGCGCCATCGTGCTGAATCCACATTCTTTGTTTTACATTAAGAGTAACATCATCCAGAAATATTGGAAAATCATTTTCAATAAAATGTAAATAACGAATTGCCGTGAGGCGTTCTTCAATTATAAACGGACCAATGAAGCGGTCATCAATAATGCCACACCAAATATTCACCGAAAATCATGTATTTTCAAGTGCCCAACAATGTAAATTTCTGGTGTTATTAATACCGTTTCTAAACCAACTAATCTTGAATTCTTGAAATTGTGTAAAGTTCTTCATTCTCTCATCCGTTATTTTAAGTCTATTACCTATTCTTCGGACACTAGTAGAAGATTGAGCATCATTCGTATTAACTATTGTCTCTTCTTGAGCAACAGCCTGCCTGCATACATCTCCGCAACTTCACCTACATTTTTACATAAATTTTTCCAATTTTGAAGATTGTTCTGGTGGGATGTAAATGTATGTTTTGTGGCCATAATGATGAGAAAATTATGAATAATATTCATTAGGTAAGCGTCCCACTTCTGAGGTTTGCGATCATAATAATTCACCCATATACACACGTACTGCATTAGGCGTAATTATTAATATCGGCGAAATTCTAATAACTTACTCTATGAATTCCCCGAGGCGCGACTTAATTTACAATGGCGTTACATGATACTACCACTCCCATTTTTACTGCAAGTATACAGAAGCCCAAAGAAATTTTCATTACATCGAAACATTGAGTTTTTCTCACCGGATTAAAACAGAAAATATTTTTTATATACGTCAACTGTTAACAGCAATATGTTAACTTGTCATCGAATGATTTAGTTATACATAGATTGCAGCGCTAACACCTGAATTAAAAACATCGTTTCTTTGAACGTGGGAAGCCAGGTTTTAGTGTAGCAACTTCAAACTGTCATCGTTCTAATATGACCTAATTATAGTCACGCTTCTGTGGGTCGATCAGCATTTATCAGTATTTATC
Source organism: Cylas formicarius (assembly GCF_029955315.1). Classification (NCBI taxonomy): domain Eukaryota; kingdom Metazoa; phylum Arthropoda; class Insecta; order Coleoptera; family Brentidae; genus Cylas; species Cylas formicarius. The sequence goes on along the minus strand of NW_026844319.1, from coordinate 13,291,371 downwards.
GAAAACTAATACATATGGGATATTTAAGCTTTCAGCCCAAGAATTCTGGAGCAATGAAATTCGAAATGCAAGGCAATATAGAATAACCTCGACGTTAAATTGAATGATATTAGAACAGACTTAGACAAAGCCCTCAACGGGGAAGGTCTGAAATAAAAAACAAAGAAGAGTGAAAAATTATCTAACTATCTACAATTCCAAAAAGCAAAACACATTCAAACTGGACTGGATGGAATCGCATAGTATTAATATAACGTGACAAAAACAGAATACTCAACAGCCTAATAGATTGGGGTTGCAAAGGATATAAGACAATGTATTAGGAGAATATTTGAATATTGAAATCGAACGAGACCTCGAAGCAAAATGAAAGTAATCGCACATAGCTTCAAAAAAAATCACTAAGAGATAAAAATAGCAGACTACAGACGGAATTTAGAAAGTTATAATAGGCTATATAGAAACGGTTGATCACGTAACCAACGACCAACTAGAACCGGATATTTCCTTAAGTGAAGTCAAAGACGCACGGGATAGATTTAAAAAAGCAAAGCCGTGGAAATTAATAAAATTCCCACCGAGATATGCTAAGGTCTGAGGAAAGAATGCTTACGCTTACACAAATTGAACGAAAGACCTCTTCAGCAAAGTAAAAGCAATCGCACGTAGTTTCAAAACTAAAATCCGTGCTCTGCTAAATAACAAACGGACTGGACCAGATTTATTATACATACAAAAGGTGACACCACCAACTGCGACACTCACAGATTGATTGCTGTCATCTCATACACAAGCAGGATTATGCTTCACAGAACAAGCAGGATTAGTAAAGAACACGGTAACAAGTGAACAAATGTCTTATGAATTTCTCAGAAAAAATGTTGTAACACTTCTCCTCGAACAAACATTTTATAGGGTGTTAGGCAGGGCTACGTGCTTTCCCTCCCTGTTCAGGTTATCCTCATAATATCTTATGAGATTAATTTTGGATAATTGGATATAGGCTTTCAAGGTTTCGAGGGTATTGAATCTGATATTTTCCGATGACACTTTTTTGATAGCTAGTAGCAACAAGATTTAGACTGGAATTAAATTACAGTAATATATTTAGTTTTGACTTGTTGAAATCATTGGTAAAATCCCTTGTATCATCGATATTTTGGTATGCGTATTAATGAATTTGAAATGGCGTAAACTGCTAGGAGTGCTATGGACAGTTAGGCGCACAAATGCTTCAGTACTGGATGAAATCAAGCCCATACACCGTCTATCAAATTTAACAGCTACCCCTGAAATTTTATTCTACAACCAGATGCACTGACTCTATCCAAACATGAACATGATCTAGGATGGAGAAAGCAACTAGGTAATCCCAAAATCGAGAAACTACAAACGATCATTCGCGTGTTAGCGAACTTGGACGACACGTGCATCCATAACAGTCACCACATGGACTAAGAAGGGAATTTCCTGAAGAACTAGAAATTACGTCCTTCAATAGAACCAGAAAAAGAGTAATGTGATCCATAAAGTAGAATCAAAGGACATGTGCTATGGGGCAAACTCACAACCCGAACAGTACCTCCATAAAAAGAATAGAAATCCTGGCAATGCTTTAACTGGGCTGGCAAATTATTCTCATTTTTATTATAAAAACTGCCTTGGTACTTTCGAGAACGAATATCATAAACAAACATTGATCGAAAAAGATATACATACAATCAATCGAGGACAAAAGTGACCATAAAACATTTATCTTAGATATACACAACTTTCCAAAAAGTATTCCAAAAAACATGCACTAACCATCGGTGGGAGATTTTTCGTCCAAAAAAGTGCGAAAATCCTTACATCCTAGCCTGCAATGACTTTGATTTTGCTTTTCATCGTTTTTTTAGCGTTATTGTTTTGGAACTGTAAAAACTAAAATTACAAAAGGGTTAGTAGCGTACATCTCTTTCCAGGCAAAAGTAATAAAGGTTTTTGATGCTCTGGATAGGTACCTCTCCTGTCATGGTTTTTTTTTTAAATAAGCCTGAAACACAATGCCTTGTGTTTTGCCAACCGTACAGATCAGTCACTAAAATTCACATGCTATAGAATACCACAGAGCATGTTGGACTTAAATCGCTTCATTGTAGGTTCCATTTACAAAGTGTGATAGTAAGTTTAACTAAAGACTCCTACGCACTGAGAACGCTGCCATGGCTAACGATGCCTTCGTTTAATCTAGACCAGACATTGACATCTGTTTTGGAGCATCTCTTCCAATTTTGAGAGGATCTTTCTGCTATGAAAAAAGTGAATACGTCGTCTCTTTGGAATGAACGATAGTTACAGACCTGTTATTGTGGGAAATAGTATCCTGGCACTTTTGAATTCGATTCTTTTAAGTTCATGTCTAAAAACAGAGAACTGAGAGCTGTAACTTGACCTATACTCAGGAAAACTATTGTATAATTATAATTTGTAATAGTTTTCGAGAAATTATTAATAACATGCCTGAGCCAAAGCAAAAGTACAATTCATAACTATGGTTTGCAATGTTTTCATGTTTTATTATTGACATAATTCTGAACAAATAAAGGATCTATCGTCTATTTGACGAGGCAAAATGATTTAAAATATTACAAAAAGCATTGGTGCATGTTTATTGAAACCTCATGTATAATAATCTAATACCCTCCACAATACAAATTCATTTGTTTGACTCGGAACATCCCGCAACTATAAATTTTCTTATTTCCGGGTACATAAATATAGAATATTTTCCTTCTTTTTAATTTTTTGTGTGCCGGTATTTTCAAAAAAATAAGGGAGTGCTTCATTTGGAACCTGAAGGCACCTAATACCTGTTGACATGCCTTTCATGAAAGCTTTGGATGCACTGGTTATATAACCATCATCTATCGACGTCTAATGAATATAAAATACTTTCTTCTGCTCTCCATGGTACTAGCAAAGCCTCATTAAAGTATTATCTATGAAGTCGGTTAAATAAAGGCAAAGTTGCGCATTTTGATGCTTAATTTAAAACCGTTTCAAGATCTATGTCTTGACATATACTTTGCAGTAGTTACATTTCACTCAGAAATTCCGGAATTGCCAGCAAACGGTACCTAAATTTCAACCGCATCCAAATTTGTTTGCCAAATTGGATAAAAATTGGTTGGATAATATTATAAATATAATAAGATTTCAGAACTGTTATTCTTTTTTTATTTAAATTAAATTAAATATCCCGATGTTAAGGATCAAGCAGACATTTGGAAAATGGACTCCAATTACATTCATCTTCTCAAAATCCACTGAAATCAAAAAAATCAGCTTGAAGCAGATGATGATGCTAAAAATAATTTGGACCAATGAATATAGTTTTCCAACTCACCGTTTATTTAATAGGCACAATGAACATTATAAAGACCCCGCAGCAAATCAAGAAGTAAGACCACAGGGGGCGAGCGTCCTTTAATGTTTTGGTAGGCTTGTGGAATAATAAAATTATCGGTCCAATAATATATGAAGGTAGCTTAACGTCCGAAGTATATCAACAATTTATATTAAATAGTATTTTCAATCAGTTTCATGACATCATCCATTAAATATTGTGGAATCGTTATCGTGGCAACAAGGCGGCAAAACTCCTGGCAATGGACGGCAAATAATGAACATCTTAAATACATTATTTCCAAATAAGTGGATACGAAATCGTTAATCTATCTATACGATGGCCCACCAGAAGACTAGATATAAATTCACTGGACTACTTATTATGGCGATGTTCAAAAAATCATGTATATCGTGGGACCACGAATGAAATAAATGACGTACGGCTGGCTCACTTTAGTTCGACAAATATTAATTTAATAAGTGTGTTCGTCTCAGGTTCTCAGTTGTTTCCTTGATGATTTGTGGTAAGAATATAGTTCCTTTCCGCTACTTTCTGTAAAATACCTAATTATACACCAATCTATAGTCGGTAAGATTTGCGATGGCACAGTGGCTCATAAAACCAAGAGAAACGATGCCTAAGTATTTTACCTGATTCCACTCGTATACTAAGAACGACAAAACGCACCCTTTTACCTGCCAGTTCTACCTTTGTCTATTACGCCCCGGTATCGTACACTCGTCGGAGATAGCATAAAACAAGGTCGCATTTTTGAAAAACTGCTGCCGAAACTATGGATAATGCTAGATTTAGTAAAAGTGTACCAAACACATCGACAAGACAAGATGAATTTATCAATTGGTTGCGCAGTAAGCGGATTAATTACCCAGAAAATGGTCTAAACTGCGAGTTGTTAAAAATTATCTAAAATTACAAAACAAGTTTGCCGTACGCTACAGACGAAATAATTTCTGAAATGGGTCATCAAATTTTAAGACTGCCTCCTTGCCATTCTATATTTAATGCCACAGAATTGGTATGGGCTCAGTGCAAAATATCTTTTTAAAAAATATTGTGAGGCAAGGCACGATGACACTGCAGTAGTATTTGTTTGGAAGGCAACCCTCCAGACAGTTACCAAAGAAAATTGGATCAGATATGTAACACATACAAAAAATATAATAAATGAATACTGGGAAAAGGAGAATACACTTGATATAACGTTACCACCACTTGTTATTAATACAGATAATAACATATATATACTAAATATGATTTACTTGTATATTTACTCTTGCCAAATTATATTTTATAAGGTAGAATATATATATATATATATATATATATATATATATATATATATATATATATATATATATATATATATATATATATATATATATATATATTTCTAGTTTGTGAGTTCTTGGATCCTTTTGATTTTATATGTTCTTAAGAAATGGTTCTTGGGTTTTTTTTGGTCCTTTTTTAGTGAAATTAAAATAAGTTTCCGTTACTTGTGAAACATTTTATTTTTTGTGACGTTTCGGCCTTCAAGACCTTCTTCAGACATTTAATTTTAACCTTAAGCCAAAAATCAACGGTTCACTATATAGTTGTTTGGTAATTTACAGTTTTACAACATTCACAACAGACATATCGAATATGTAAATCGACAAGCCACATTGATAAGACGACGAACCAAAACAATAATCTTTATTATTGTTAATATATATATTATAAATATATAATATATATAAATAAATATAATATAAAGTATTATTGCAATTTTTATTGCACGCACAGAGTTTTAGGGCAGTTTATTTAACAAATTATCATAATTTTTTCATATACCTACCTAAATATTTGCATATCATTAAGGAATATTCTGATCTATTATTACATAGGAAATACATAAATGCATCTCTGAGTATGGGCTACTTAAATTGATAAATACCAAATGCAACTGATTCGGTCTCTCTTACTCTCAAGTAATATAATCGTGATCGTTGATGACGGCTATCTTGCATTGATCATTTAGGGCGGAAGAATATCTGTTGAAGTATAAGTGGAAGCAAGATGGACAATCTATTTTATTCTGTCTGGAATTGTATTGCTGAGTATGCCATCACAAATCGTACCGACTATAGTCAGTTTCGTTAACTACGGCTGCGAGCCATTTCGGACATTTCCGGGATATTACCACACGGGTTTGGGAGAAATCGGATGTTTTCAAAGATATTTTGGACCGTTGTCTATTCTGATAGTCATATCAGTGAATGCAAAAATGTACCCAAAAACTAGTGGTGGTAAAAAAGTATAGTATGAAACACGTTCGGTAAACTTTATAAGTGACTGGTTTATTAATCATTCTCTCCAATACACTCCGCTCGTGCCAAACTCTTGACTCCAATGCCATTTACCATATAATTGCTTGATATGCGTCTACACATTTTGCACAAGTTTTTATCTGACCAACGATTCTCCACTGTGTCCTTAGTCACCAAAAGAGAATTATCTATTATCATGGAGTCTACTAATAATTTCGTATTTGTACTCCCTTCTGTAAAAAAAAAACGGGTTCAAAGCACCAAAATACATAACTTTGCCTCTATTTAACCGATTTAACCGTCTAATTTGGGAAAACCTGTACAGTAAAAATCACGTAATCGCATTTTTCACTCACTGATAGTGGAGAATCATTGGAACGTCTTCCCGTCTTCCTGTCATTATTGCATTACTAATCTTACAATACTGTGAACACTACGAGTTTTATAAAAGCGCAATAGTATCAACATTAAAATCGTTGCTTCTTTGTCTCGCCCGGTATCCGATCCGGCGCGAGGAATTTTTAATAGTTAAAAAATGAAAGAGTTCCGATACGATCGCGAAAATCTCACTCGCAATCAAGGTGACGTCCGCTGGTAATTTCAAACCAGTCTATGCAAAAATGCTTCCCAGTAAAGCCATTAAAATGTAAATCGTTAAACGTTAAATGATATTCGACGATATCCTATCGGTATAAAAAAATTGTGTAGGTCGGACTTCCTTATTTCGATACATTCAAAACAAACACGACGTTGAAGTTCGATCGGCATGTTCGGCCCAAGTATTCTGCTTCTCGTCTGTGGAATCGGGAAAGTTATAGCTATTAGTGTGAATTTCGGGTACGATCGAAACTCCACAAACTACCTACGAAAGTGTTGCCCGGAATTCCACGTGCGTTTAGGGAAACTGTGCTCGTATTCCGTCAAATACGAATTCCGACCTTCAATATACTCGGGAACCACCCTGGATGATAATGCCACCATCAACGTCATTAGCAACAACGCTTGCAGCGCCGATTCGATACGCGTTAAGCTCACGTCGCTGAAACAGGATCGGTTTTTTATTCAGAAAGACGGTTCCATGCTGAGACCTTTTGGCACCCCGAATTTGGTGCCGTGGAACGAGTATTGCGTGGACACCTTCGTCAACGGAAATTTGTCCTACTTTACCGCTTTAGTTTGTTTCAAGCAGGATGCGGTTGTCCAACCCCCAACGAAAACATTTCTGTGTAAGTCTTGAAAGTGTCTTGAATGCGCCAGAACAATAATAATAATAACAGTAGTAATAATAGTTTTCATTGAAAATTAAGATACATGCAGAAATATACATTCTATCTATTATACACCTTTTTGCATCACATAATAATACATACATTTTACTCTAATCAGATTTATGACAATGTACTTAGTACTAAAAGTACTAAACAAAAGAGATAAACAAATACAGGAAAAAATATTAAAACTATTAAATATTAAACGAAAAATCCAAGAATCACTTTAACCATTTCTAATTTTCTTTGGAAACAAATTTTTGGTGACAAAAAACATCTATGAGCAGTTTTGTGTTCTGTGCAGTCTGTTAACGTATTCATCCTAATATTTACAGTGTGGGTATGTTTCGCTACGAAAAACCAATTTATATTGTAAATAGGGCGGGATAGAAATCTTTAAGAACTTATATATTGACACGGAGAACAGCTATTCGAATAAATTGTCTATTCTCATTCACTGCAACTTTGTGGTCATATTTCCTTAAGCCATACACAGACCTACAACAGTTGTTTTGGATTTTTTGAAGGGGTAAAAGAGTACGAGACAACACGACAAAGCGGAAATAAAATTAGACTCGCGGAACTTAGCCTTAAGTATAAAGTAAATTCTATTTCTTAAATTCGAAACGTGCTCATTAAATCTTAATAAAGCCTTCACTGCTACTCCTCAGTTTCATAATAATGATATCGAGCCAAATATGCCCTTATGAAATGTCGCTCATTAGTGAGATAGAGGGTATTAAAGTTTAGAGTTCGAAAATGTCATTGCTCTGTAGCTCAAGTTGTTTCTCATGACAGGCACCATTAAATTAAAGGTTATATGTATAGTTCAGGAAAATTTCAAAAATATTTTCACAGTAATTAAACAGTAAACTTATATTCAAGAAAGCAAAAGTGAGACTATGCCAACTCCCTAAACAATACAGAACAAACCAAATTTGCAACCTGGAAGAGAAAAGTACAACGTAAGACTCACGGCACAAAGAAAGAGAATGAAATGTGGATGAAAAGGCATTAAGAGATCTTATAACGAAGCAGATACTATAAAAGTTGTAAAAACCCAACGGTTAAGACCAATGACACACGTTCATAGAATGCATAGAGATAATATCCCAGTTCTACTTCTACACGATAGAATGGGGATCTGCAAATGGAAGGAGAAAGCAACCTAGTTGGTCTATTGTAATTATTAGTCCAGATAATAGATATTCCTGCGAAACTGTCTAACTGCTTTCAAATATCGTCGCCGCCGGTAGATAATTTCGTCCTTTCATATGATTTTTTTTGAATTCTTTCCAGACGCTCTATACACGTATATGACTTAATTTGGATTCCATATCATACTAGAGAAATTGAGATTAATTAAAACAAAGAAAAATATTCAACATATAATTGACATGATTTTTGTAAAGATCATAACACATAACCTAACATTTTAAAGGCGTTATTTCTAATCATATCTACATGCAAGTCGAACATGAGTTGTGAATCTATTAGGACACCCAAATCTCGAATATTGGACAGAGAGACAACTCGAATCTTATAATAAGACGTGAAATTAATTTTTTCTACACCCGTCTGTAAAATACCTAATTACCCACCGATGTAGCGTGCGGGAAACATCACTTTACCACGTCAGTTTCGTTTGACATGAATCCGAGCCACTTACAGCACGGATTTGGGAGCAATCGGATGTTTTCGGAGACATTTCCCACGCTTGGAATTTTGACGTTTGTCAATTCTGACGGTCATGTCAGTGAATGTATTCGTGTTGTTTTGCGAAAATGTACCCAAAAACTAGTGGTAGTAGAAAAAGTATAGTATGCAACACATTCGGTAAACTTTTGAACTCACTCGTTTATTAAAAACTTGCTCCGCTCGTGTCAAATAAACTCGTGAGTCAAATACCGTTTACCGCACTTGTTACATAATATAGTATTTTATACTCCCGTCTCTAAAATGCCTAATTATACACCGAGCTAGGGTGCGGGAAGAGTCACTTGACCACTCGAGTTTCTTGTCCCACGGATCCGAGCCACTTCGGACATTTCCGGGAATTTACTTTGAATATTGACGTTTTTCAATTCTGACGCTCATGTTGTGTTTTCCAAAAAAGTACCCAAAAATTAATGTCTTACAAAAGTATAGCATGCAACACGTTCGGTAAACTTCATAAGTTTAAAAATATTAAACACTCGATTATTAAAAACTCGTGACTCAAATACCGTTTACCGCACTTGTTGCATAATGGTAATGGTTTACCAAAATTTGAAACCACACTATTTCTGCACAGAATTTCACCTACCTGTCTAGGTCACTTTCAATCTTTAGAATATCAGTTATACCTTGAACACTTTTAAACATTTTTAGCAAAAAATTACAGTGGTGGAAACATGAGCGATGTTATTGATGTATATGATAAAAATTAATTCTATTGCGTTAGATCTCTAATATATCAGAAACTACTTATCCTTAGAGTAATTTAGAATATATTTTTCTAGAATATTTCAAATATTGGGTTAAAACGATTTACCGAATTATCAAGGGATTTGTTTTGAAGTTCAGAGGGCTAGTCAACACTGGAGATTACTAGATTTATTTCGTTGTAATTTTGTTTCCTACAGTACAGTAGTTATTGACATTAAACGAAAGGTCTATGCGAAACGCTAATTCATAGATAGACTCAATACAATGATGAGGTACCCAGGGATCGGAACATTGACTGACCTCCATTATATTATTTTTGTTACCAAGCAACGTGGAGTACTTTTACTAAACGTGATCAGAACACCTTAAAGTCGCCGCACACTAAGACGTCAGCATAATCTTTTATCAGCACATCCTCTAACTTGGAGGAGAAACGTCTTTACGCCACCAGATCACCAGGCGATAGAGACACGCAACATATTAGTAATAGACAGTTTTAAGTTTAATTGCTACCCAGATGTCTTCCACGGCACTTTAATGGTCCGTAAATTTATTTTTAACGGCAAAACGTACGCTACCATCGTTAGATATTCTATCTCATGGTCCAAAATTGATTTATTCAGCCATCAGTTACACACAAAATGTTCGGGTGGAGTCCTCACAGATTTTGTTTAAAGTCACACGAATATATTATATTTAAAGACATTGTGGAAAAAAAAGCATAATATCTTACCAAAATTTAATTTGGCGTATGAAGTTGCATTAAATAAGAACCAGAAAACTACCGTTTTGAACAGAAACAAACTTGTATTGCTTTCTTGAGCCCTTTGAGGCGTTTGCTTCAGAAGTGGTTTTGTTTGGGGTGGCAAATGTTCATTTATAACATCTGTCAGATATTTCGGGGATTTTGAACCCACGTTGCGTGCGGGAATTTTTCTTAGCTACTTTGACCGCCTGCAGAAAACCATCTCTGTATACTTCTGATAGAAACTTAATCACAATATTGTTAGGTTTGTTTTCACTCTGATTAGCAACACGAAAAACCCTATCAAATCAAGCTCGAATCAAAATAAACTTTTAGAAAATTGCCTATTTCAGAGATTTTCGAAACTAAATTTTCGTTAGGGTTTCCTTCATACAATAACAAGATATCAGAAGCCTGTCTTCTGTACTAAAGATGATAGATGAAAGTGTTGTCTAGTTGTATATGGTTTATATTATTTCTATAATTTTATTATAAACTGAATTATTTCTTTATATAGCGCAATTTGCTTTACTTATAGCTAGAGAATTAAATATGCAAATAAAGGATTTATTGTTTGTAAAGTTCGCGCATCTACTTTACACATAACCTAAGATTTTAGAGGCGACACGAGTTTTGAAGTAATTAGTCAAAACTATTTTCGTCACAGAATGTCATCAACCTATCTTTAGAATATCAGTTATGTCTTGAACACCTTTAAAGATTTTAAAGTCGTCTGCGTAAAACAAAAATTTGCAATGGAGGAGAGGATGTTATTGATGGATATGATAAAAAATAAAGGCTCCAAGTATGAACCTTGTGACATCAGAAGTAGGCTTAATAGAGTCTGAAAGAAAACTTTGAAGTTAAACTTTAAGTTCGGATATGAATCAACGCATTTGAGGAGAAAACGTCGAACAAGCAAAATATAACTTATTTTGTCAAAAGCCTTCCATATTATTTGATCTTAGACTTTGCTTGAGATAATTGACTTTTTTATTTATCTCACTAAACAGCAAACAAAAAAGATTTAAATTTGTACACACATTAGAAATTTTTGCGGAAACCGACTGTTAAAATTCAAGATAACAATTACATTTTCTCATATCTTTTAAGTTCCCTAATTCAGTACCTCGTAGCAGTGGAACATTCGGTATAAGATATGCTATTATTTCTTGATTGCTTAGTGTGATATCCATGAATGTTTGACTTTGACCTTTGATGTTTCTGTAACAAGTGGTTCTTTTTTTTAGTAAGTCATTTGCTTGATATATAGTATAACGATTTTTTTCTAAACAAGAGTTGTTGCTTGAATGTTCCGAATTTGGGAGAGCGTTTTTAAAAATATTTATTAACTCAGAAAGCGAAATACATTTTTATTTGCACTAGCCGGAGGCTGGAATAACTAAGAGCGCCTTGTATCCGGCCAATGTAACAGGCGAATATATCAATCAATATAAGTCAGCGAGGTGTTATCCTCACTTAGCTATGTGCTTCGTCTGCTGTTCTGGGTATATAACTCCTCCCTCCTAACTTACGAAAATAACGGAACGTTTTTTCGAAAAAGCTTCAAAATTTGCTTCTTGACGGTTTTCCTCTAGTTTGCAGGCGGTTTTCTTCGATTTTCGTCCTTTCTCCAAGAAGAGCTTCTTAATGATAAAAACTAAAATCACAACCATGGTTATTCCTTCCACTGGTCTAATGGGAATTATTCTTTAAGTCCCTTAGCTGCTGTGTTTCGTCCATATTAATTTTTGAAACTGGGAGTATCCAGAACTTTCATTGCGTTCTTTTCTGTTAACTGGATTTTCGGTAAAAATGCATACATCGCGGGGACGAGTTTCTTCTTTACAAAAGTAGATCCCTTCTATGACGGAACATATTTTTGCGGTGAATTGTCTCTTTTTTCCGCTTGTGCCATATGAGGTATAAAAATCAATTGATTTTGGATTATTGGGAAAATATTTTGAAAGGGAAATATTTCGAATCTTAAAATTGGTGAATGGACTGCAAAGATCACTTTTGAGTCTACTTTCCCGACATGTGATAAAAAGATAAAATACTTTTAAATTGCGGAATTTGATTTTCTTTATAAAATACTATTATAAAGGACAAACATAATAGCGTCTTTTAGGTTATCTAGAAACATTATAATATTTTGGCAATCTAAGTTTAATTGCGTTATAATCCCGTCTTGTAAAGAATTTGTTGCCATCAATCAACTTTGGAATATTTTTAAACTAGTTTGTAGTTTTCGCTGGTTTTCATTTAATTTCGCAGGACTACCTGAGGCGTCCTTGTCGGGTCATTGTTTTAACCTTTCTTTGTTTTCCCTTCTTTAACTTTAAAATTGCATAGAAATGTTCAATCAATTAATTGATTGATTGATGAGCCTCTCAATTTTCCAAGATTCTGGTTAACTGTCCACAACTACTCCTGTTATAAATCCTACTGACTTTTTAAAAACGTTTATAAAACACAGAAAGCGAAATAAAGTTTTATTTTGACTAGCCGAAACAGAGTCTGCAATAATTAAGAGCGCTTTTACAATATAACAAGCACTAGCTATGGGCTTCCACTGTTGTTGTGGGTATATAACTAGTATATTTTATATATTATATTAAATTGCGTTTTTTTTTTTAAATCACCCAACGATTTACGGCGCCAAGTATCTAAACAATACGTAAAAAATCATAGACTGAGTTGCGGTTTCTATATAATTGTATCTCAATCAGGAGAATGCCCTTGAAAATCTGCTGCTGATAACGCTGCTGAACAACTCAACGAACCCGATTAGTTTGTGTATAATTTTCAAGCGAATCAACTCTCAATTTTTAAACATAAAGGACAATTTTCACGCTCTCAAATCCGTGCCGACCTCGGTAACTGTTTGAGGTCATACGACGACGGTTATCTTTAAAGTGACGCATACTGTCCTATAAAGGACTGAATTTATTTTTATTTTACGTTGATGACATCCATACGTTTTACCGAATGGGCCGGAAAACGCAAGCCGCAACACGGTTGCCAGTTATAAAAAAATGCGTCGCGATAAAAATATTGAGATAATGTTTACGGAACGATTAACAGAATAAGGCTAGCCAGAACCGACAATGCGGTTAAAAGAACTGGTGCTAGTTCTATATCTCGTGCAAAAATTCGATACCGAACCGTTGTGCACGGACGTGGTGCGAGTCAACATAACGGCCGGAACCATTTTGCCCCATGAAAAAATTATCGTGGACGATGTTACCTTCCATCCGCGACACTATTACCGCGAAGAAGGCACTGTATGGGGCTGTCCATGTGCCGTTAAAAAGTGCGTCCGAAAGTGTTGCCCTAGTGCAATGGCGATGTCCATTTCGGATAACGGTGAGCTCACTTGTGCTAGGAACAACGGAAGTGCTGACTTTTACCTAAAATTTCACCGGTTGAACGAGACCGTCGATGATGTCACGCTGGACGACTTTGTGCTGGTTTATAATTTGGCCTGCAGACGTGGACACGTCCCTTATTTCGGAGGCGGTGATGAGTTTTACCTTCAAGAGAACGGGTATCTGTTTGACGGCAATGTGACGTATTACTCACCCGACGATTACTGCCTCGACTTACTGGACGACTATGTGGAGGTAATTTTGTGCCATCGAGCTGAGGAGATGGACGTACTGACTATTGGTAAGGCTAGATACCACAGTTCTGCCTTGACGCTCGAAATGGGAAATATTAAGCAATAAGTATATATATATATATATATATATATATATATATATATATATATATATATATATATATATATATATATATATATATATATATATATATATATATAATTAATTCAGTATGAATAATCCATTAGTTAGATCGCTCCATGGAGTCTTCTGGCTACTTTTGGGTCAGGTTTGTTTATTGAAGTTAGTAAATTTACTTCGAACCACCAGACGAGAGGAGATTGTAGGATAGCAACGTTAAGTAAAGCCACAATGACTAAACTGAATAGCGTTATTGCTTGATATTGTTAGTTTTAGTGTAAGTGTTCTAGTAATACTTAACGGTAAAGGCAAACAAGAATCAAGGGTTAAAAATAAGGGTAAAGTAGAAGCTAAACGATTATCCGTTTCTTGAAGCTTTTTAAAATAAAGGCTAATAATTTTTTTCCAATTTTCAATAAAAAAATTGTTTAATATATCTGGGGATCAAGGCAAATGATAATAATAATAATAATAACACTTCTTTATTTTCAAAATGTATACACCCAATTACAGAAAATACTAAAAATTAAAGACAACAAAAAAATAAAGGGCAGTGCACTAATTACATCTCATATCTGCCCAAAAACAAAACATTGATTATTCTTTCTATCTTTACATTTAAAAACAATAGTCTAGAGTAAGTCAAAGCTAATATTCCACCAGTCAGCAATACGGTTTAACAAAATAAATAAGAACTAAAAGTTCAGATTTTCACGAAATTATATATTTTGACATGACAATTGTTTCGACAACACCGTGATAAAGACACGGTGTTGTCGAAACAATTGTCATGACATAATATATAATTTCGTGAAAATCTGAACTTTTAGTTCTTATTTGATAATTTGATTATTTGATAAATGGATTTTCATCAAGTAAAAGCCACCTCAGTTCAATACGGTTTAAGTTAAGACACATTTGATAAATTGGTGATCTGATCATCATATTGCTCCTACTCTTAAAATTATAAAAAAAGGTCCCCACCGCGTGAATTATGCCGTGGAATTTAAAAAAGTTATTCTTTCCAGTAAGGGCGAACAGTTTGTAGAATTTTTTGACGAGTTTATACACAACGTGGCCACAAACAAACAAGTCTATCGAACATGTCAAACAGTTGGAGTAACAAAAGTAGAGAGCCTTAACGCTGGGCACTCCCCAAACTAGAAGTTTCGTAGATAGGTGACGATATTAGAGATGAATATTTCAGTTTACTCCTTATACACTTTGTTTAAAGAAGTTCAAAGATAAAGATGTCGGACAGACCTCGCTTGCCGTTATTGTTAATATTTGCTCAATAAAAGAAAACCCAGATCTTCAAGACCACACCGTTGAGTGTATAGTCGAACAACATGCGACTATTGTTTGGATAAAAAGTCGGAGCTTTGCAGTTGGCAATATTATGTTTCAGGGAGTTCACAGAGCACCACTGATTTACCATTAGCAAACCGTTTTGAAATTTTTTGCAATCATTCTGTTTAAGAATGCCCATAAATATATTTCGATCATCTTCAAACAACACATGAAGTAAATATAACTTAATAGATAAATCGTTGATGAAAATCAAAAATAGTAAGGAATCCAAATTCGACCCCTGAGGTACTCCTGAAGTAGCGACAACATTTTTAGACGTATAGCCTCAATATTCAACAAAGAGGTGCCTGTAGTCAAGATACGATTCAACTAAAATTAGTAAATCACTCGAAAGTCTGCAACTTACGCAGTAATATTTGGTGATCAATTTGGTCAGTCAGTGGAGTGATATAGACAGGGTTAGAAGCGGTCATCTCTTCTTCATGAAACCGCGCTGATGTATGGATATGATATTACTGACAGTAATTACTGTCAATATATTTAGTTATAAAGAATTATTTCTGGAAGTTTTCCCAAATTGCATAAAGTTGCAACAGGTCTGTAGTTTTTAAAAAATAGAATTTCAAGATAAACTTTACTTTTCAAAACAGAATGAATTCAACCTGAAGAGGTTTTAATTTCTTTTATGTCTATTTTGGTGCTTAATTGAAAACCGGTTTAAAATCTAGAAAATTGTGATTAGCTTCGGAGTTATCCTGGAAAAACCAAAAAACAGCAATTTCATTTGAATGACACTTTTCCATTACAATTTTTTTCCCTACAAATTGACATTATTACGTTTTCAGTGTGACGTTTGACATTCTGAAAAAATACATATATCACACTTAATGATTTATTAAACAATAACGCCCCAAAATTAACAATACAGTCAAATTTACACCAAAAATAAGGTGGCAAGCAAAGCAAAGATATTATTGTGTCTTGACCGATTTGTTTTAATTCTTCTTTACTTTGATAACTAATTATTACAGTTATTCAATAAGAAAACCACTGTGAAACTGAGAAGAACAAACTTTTAAAATTAATATTGGAAATAAAAATATAATTTTGCGATAAACCTTCCCGATTTTAATTTTCTTTATATTAATTATTTATTTTAGTAATCTCTCGAACTAAATTGAATTGTAGTTCACGATATAAACGATTTCTGAAGTATCCTAATAAGAAGCAATCCATTGGATTTATATCTGGTCTTCTGGCAGGCCGTCGTCTAGGTCCACGATTTCCTATCCACTTATTTGGAGATAATATGTTTAAGGTGTTGATTTTTTGAAGTTCATTGTGAAGAAGTGCACCGTCTTATTGCCACCATAACGATTGCACAATATTTAATGAGCCAAAAAATTATTTAATATCAGTTGTTTATATCTTTAGGACATTAAGCTACCTTAATGTCATATTACATTATTATAATTTTATATGTATTTATTATATTTTTATATATATTTATATATTAGCTTACACAAACATTACACCTGTGCTCTCATTTCTTGATGTTGCTGCGGATTGTCTATGGACTAGTAATGTGAAAAACTGCCAAATTCTTTTCAATTTGGCAAACAAATTTGGATGCGGTTGCACTCTCTGGGGATATTGTTTTGGATACCGTAGCAATTGTGCAATTTCTGAGTGAATTGTAATAAATATGTAAGACATTGCGTTTTTCCATATTTGAAAACATCTTTTTCACTACAAAATCTATTATTTATTATTATTTATTCTCAATTTTTTCAGAATAACGAGGTCTTTTGAAATGTTAAATAAAAAATGCAGGTCTATATTGAAAAATTTTAGTTGATGATTTGGACACTCAAAAAAAATTGCTGATATCTCCGAAAATAATCGTAAATTTTCTTCATTTTGAAACGGTTTTAAGTTAAGCATCAAAATTGGATACTTTGACTCTATTTAACCGACTTCGTATCTCTTATGATTTACGAGATCTCAATAGCCCCCCTCGAGTTTGTCATATATGTACGTATTTTTAGGGTGAGATGGCCAGTTAAAATAGAAGAGTCAAATTGCAAATAGATTCCAATAGATAGCATAGGCTGCTATGGTAAATTATATAATGCTAAATATCTTAACAACTAAAAATGAAAATATTTCTTGTAATACATAATTTTAGAATTAGAAATACATTGATTACTCATAATTTACAAATTCAATATTATGCAAAATATAAAGAGGAAATATTTGAGTTCAAGAATCAATTAACGAACAACCCGCTACTTTTATTACCTGCACGAGCCAATTTATTTTCCCTACGTTTTCCAATAAACACGGAACGCATTTAACCACCGTTAAAGCGGCGGCGGCACTGAAAAAAGTACATCCTTCATCGATTTTTTGTTTACATAATGAAATAAAACATCGCCTATAATTATTCCCAAACAATTTACAATAAACGGTGGAGCTTTTCAAATATCTGGTTTAATTTTAGAAACGCTTTTCCACATCACCAAACCAAACGCGAATTAGTTTTGCTCGAAAACTAAAAAATGAAACGTCAAATCTTGTTCTGGTCCGTCTCGTTCGTAAATTTCGCGACGTTTTGTGCGGAAGTGGTTTACAACACCAGCGGATACCATTGGTCCGATAACGACACCCATCTCGCGACGTTTTGCAACGAAAACCGGTGCTTGAGAAAATGCTGCGGAAGTGTCGACGTCATCTTAAACGACACTTGTCAAAAAGTTACGGGTAACTTACCCAACATTGAGGATTTCTTCGACAATACCAACGAAACGTTGTACGTGATATACTCGCACGGAAACTATTGTAAAAATGACACGTCTCCGGTGAAAATTGACGATTTTCAGTTGCTCAGTAATTTACTATTTGAAAACCAATACACTTTCGTTTGGCTCGGGTACAAACACTTTTGCATAGAACATTTTATCGAAGAAGACAAATTTTCCGTCAAAGCGTTGGTTTGCTTTGAAAACGCATCCGATGACTCGGAAGAAGTCAACAAAATCGGTAAGTTTGTCGGCTATTAGAAAAGTACTTTTCGCGCCTTTGAAATGGATATTTTAATAAAAATAAATACGGCAGACATCTCTTCAAACCAAATACTGTTAAAGCCTATAAAAATATATAAAAAGAGAATATACAGTCAAACAAAAACAAACTATACTAAGCAGAAAACAAAAAAAAATCTAAAGAGATAATTTATAAAATATTTATATTGATCCAGTGCAAGATAGAAAGCAAAAAAAGAAAAGGAGTCACCAACAAAAAGAAGAAATGAGAAAGAAGAAGAGAGGAGCTGAGAGCTGGGAAATATGTGCGCAATGCAAATTTAAGCAATCCGCGTTAGTTCCTATATTATAATTTCATTCTAAATCAATCAAAATCAAAGTAGATCTGACAGATGACCGTGCAATGATTTTGATAGTTTGTGGTAGAATTATTACACCCAAAATTCAATTTTTTTCTTGTCCTTTTTGTTAATTAATTTTAATTTGGAAAAATTTTGAACAGTGTCAATATAAGAAGAAAAAGTAACTTTTAAAATTTTGGTACTGAATTCTGAGTTGAATTCTGAGTAGGAAACCATTTTGATTTTTTTATAAGGCGCATCATATATTCAATATTAGAAGTTATCCATGGTGAAGTTGGTTTGGTTATACAAGAGGTCTTTTTCATTTCTTAAAAAATATGCCACATGAGATTTTGCTCATAAACGTTTAGTTTACAGACTTTTTTAAAAATAGAATTTTTAATTGAAATTCTAGAAAACAATTATAAAGATGTTGTTGACACATACGCACACTGCATATGGTATTTGCTAATTCTATCATGTTTCTCTATATATCTTAAAACATCTAAAGATATAGAGTTTCACGAGATAAATTACTAATTAATAAAATTTAATTTTAAATCGCTTCATTTAAAAGTGTTATATTCTACGATTTATTATTTTTTTGAAAAGCCTAAACAAAACAAAAAAACTCAGAATATTACAGTTTTGTGCATAATTATATACAAAAAAAAAGTAATGAATACCAAATAACATTTTAGTACGTTATGGTTTTCAAATGGGAATTGAAAAATATGGGATTTTCTTCAAACACAAGCATAAAATAAATAGAACACTTTAGAATTCAATTCACCTACTACACTTACACAATAATACCTAATTACTGTTTTTAAATAAACTTCATTGTTTTAAAATTTAATCTTGATTTAAAGTAAATAATATTCACGTTGGACAAAATTTCAATTAAATAACGAAGAATATTATCAAAATGTTATCATTTTGAAAAGTTACAAGTCTTACAAAGATTTCATTTCGACAGACTCGCCATTAAATAATTTTATATTTTTATATTAGCAACTATGGTTTAATTAGAATTAATACAAATCTTTTCCGAACACATGTGAAAAAATAGTAAAAATATTATTTTTATACAAAAGTTCTGAGGGCAGACACATTAATTTTAATCCCATCGGTAATGAGAATGGGTGGTTCGCTTTCCCGAAACAGCGGACATAATGCGAAATAGGTTAATTAGGCCATTTGTTTAACCTTTACAACGTCACGAAAAGCTTTGCTAATATCAATTAAAGCGCCCCGTCCTCTTCCTTACGGGCGTCGCTTTAAATTTTTCATTGGGTTTCACTTTCATCGTTTGCTTCTTTTACCTCTTTAAAATGTCCTAATTTTGGTCTCAGTGATGTAAATATTTATACGTATTTTTTTATTGTCAGAAATAACTGCCTGGCACACAAATGATGCTTGGCACAAAAACGTCCTCATGCAAAATAATTATTTTACGTGTTCACGTCGTTTATTTACTTATACTTAACGTTTGCAAAGTGCATTTTGAAAAATTGACTTTTAGTAGGCATAAATTTAATCGAAAAATGCGTTTGGCTGCACGAATTGCTTAAAGTCTTATATATTTTCAAAGTGAAAGAGTCCAATATGTAAAAAATTCAAAAATAAAGTCTAAAGAAAGAATGGTATTGGGTCCAGCAGGATTCTTGGGCCGACCTTATTTTTAATTTTTATAAATGACTTTGGAGGAAAACCAAGACAAAATCACTGTTGTTTGGTAATGTATCTTTGGATTAGAGGCTCAAAGATGTACTTTGAAAAAAAAAATGTACATGTAGAGTTTCCCTAATTTCAAAGTGACAGTTTTTTTTTAAATCTTGTGGTCCATTTTAATAACAGAGCCTTACCAACCAGCGCTAAGGACTTGATCAAAACGAGTTTTCTTAACTACATAAAACAAACTGTTTACCCCAGCGAAGAGTTCTCAGATCTGTCCTTTTTATTTTATCCCTTGGTGAACCATGTGACTGTAATTGGTTCTTTTCTTGCTGGATATTTTTCGCTGAATGAATGCTTAACAATCACAGACTAAACATCTACCTATTTACATATCTATCAATGGTAAAGTATAACCCTATAGCTATTAAATAATTTTCTTAATTTTCTTTATTAATAGCGATCTCACACTTATCTCATTTTTCCTTTAACATTTAACAATATTTGTGCTAACTTTGAGAAACAATGAACGTAAAAATGCCACAAAATGGAAACTGTCGGATTGCCTAACTGTCAACAGCAATTTTGGTTATTGAGCGCCGCTAAGTCTAATTAGTTAAAAGCGAGATTAAAAATGATATATCTCTATGGTTGAAAACGAAATTTGCTTGTGCATACTGAGTAGCTCCAGAGTGATTGCTAAAGTTCCTATATTCACCATCTTATATCGAGCATCTAGCTAGAGTCGCTCGCTGAGTCGTTCATGATAAATGTACTATTTATATAATAATATTTTTTGCCACACATTTACCTTGGGAGTAGAAACATATTTTTTAAACATTCAGGAAATATTTATTCAACGTGCAAAATCGACAATGAAAAGCATAGTATCTATAATAATATGTTCAAAGAAAAACTTTGTTTCATTACCAAATAGTTTAGTTTATTAGTTAGCACGTTTGAAATATTGTTGAGAGCTCTATTATCAAAAACTCTACAATCGTACTATTACCAAAATCGAAATAGTGTAACTGGCTATCAGCAAAGTATACCAATCTGTAAAATTGTTAATGTTTAAATATTTTAAGTATTCGAGATGTCAATTAAAAAACACTGGATAGCAAAAACAAAATTCATGTTTGCTTAAAATAGCTACTTCGAGAGCATATTTGTTGATGTCGACTAGAAAAATGCAATTTAATAAGCTCACGCGAATAAGAAGATAACAAGCAGAAAAGCAACTTCGAATTTTGTAGCATTCCAAACTCTCTTTTCACAATATCCTTAACAGAATTTCGGCTACCATTGGACTGAACGACTTACATATATTATATTATATTTGATACAGGAATTTACCTCTATAGCCTAAAAATATCACTTGTAAAATCAATACACAAAAACGGAGAGAAATGTGAAGTAAAGTTTGTTGTTGCTGTTTGACAGTTCTTAACTGTCAAACAGCAATATGATTGTTGGCAAGATATTTTGAGAGCAACTGTATTCTTATCTTGAAGGACCTTGACAAAGACAAAGAAACTTCAACTCTCCTTCTTTATTTATCAAGGGCTTTCGATTATCTTGATCAAGAGGTATGATGGTATTAGGGGATTAGAGGTCAAGCTACTGAGGCTCTTTACATGAATTACAATGACTATTTTCCAGGCCCAAAGTGCTACTCCTTAGAGTACACCTAGATAGCTAGAGTATATCACTTCCACATAAAGTTGAGGCTTACCCGTGGAATTATCATAGTTGCAAGAATGTTTTTATTGAATACGTGGTTCTTACTGTCACATGTTTGTATATACTGGAGTGCACGAAGGTTACAACTAGCTGGAAAAGACTAATATTTAAACAATTCTAACATTTAAATTTCTAATTCTAACATTCTAATTTTCCTGAGCAAAAGGCCTTTTCTACTGTCCAAAGGTTGCTCAGAATAAATATTCAGTTTAGTTTTGTGATTCTATATGTAATTTCATTTATGTGAAATGTATGTGTAATGTGTAATGTGTGTATTTTGTGTAATTTATTTTAGAAGTAAAAAAGCCATAGCTGACTGTATACATGTTTTTATATTTAAACTAATAAAAGATATATCCTATCTATCGCAATTATATTTTATTTTCTTTAGAAGCACTTACTTATACATTTGATCATAGGGAAATTTTTAAGCTAGCGCTGGTAAAACTTAGTTACCGAGCTTGGTTTTTTATTAATGATTTCTCAATTGACGTATTACAGTTATTAGGCAGATTATTACTTATAGACCAAAGGACTACGATACTTAAGTATGAACGACGAGATTCCATCTACCGCAGTGGCATTGGCATTTAATGTAAATTATTAAAATAAAGAAATTTGCACCATTATATTTACCAGAAATGGATATTATCGAAATGCCTTTCGCATTTTCCATTAAATTATAAAATTTTCCCCATGGAACTAAAAATTGACAAATAAAATTATAAAACAGGGAAATAACATTCGACAAGTGTACGTCCCTGCTGAAACGAATTATCGCGTACTACACGATTACTTTCGCACATTTACTTAATTAGTTTATATCGCATTCAAAACGGAGGTCCCTCCCATTCAGGTCGCTGAAAATCTAAACGATGCAGTGTTCTTAAAACTCGCATACGTATAGCACTTTGTAGGGAAAAAATGCTTTATTTTAAACTATGCAGCTTTTTAATTTTCCTAGAAACGTGCCGAGTAATCGCGTGTGCCAGTGTGGTGCAACAACGTAATCTCACGTATAATATTAGAAAATGTTGTTCGGAAAACCAGTTGTTTATAAATCGCACGTGTGCAGAGGAAACTACCACCAAACCACTATCTATTCTGTGGACTCTATTGCTAGAAACATCTTTCGGAAATTCTCATCCGGAATGGATTTTCAGCGCTGGTAATTACTGTAGCCCAAATTATTCTGCTTTGGCGCTGACTTCATTCAGTTTCGACGAGGACCATTTGGTGGACGATGAGTATGGCGTTTTGGGAAATTTTACAATTGCCATGTACTGTCTGGAGGTGTTTTTCGACAACCTCAATTATAGTATCGGCGCCATAGTTTGCTTGCCTGATGTGGGGAATGACGCACACACAGTGACCACGTCTTTAGGTAAATGCTTCCATTTTGAAGATTATTGCCTCTTAAAGGTCTCATGTTAATGGCTTATTTGAATGAGTTAAAATTACAACTGCAGTTCGCCCATAATCAAAATAATAATTTTGTAGGACATTAGAGACAACAATTAATTTTTACAAGCAACCTAAAATGCAAGAAGGAGACTCACAATTTAAAATGATATGTGAAATATTCTTCAACACTGGTCCAGAAGATATAATTTATGGGTTTTCCTGAAGTTTTGCAGGGAGAGCCTCTTAATTATGTCCGGAAGGCAAATAAGATAATTTAATTTTCTTCATTTCAATATTACAAGTTGCAATTATAAATATGAAGAATTGAAGGCTCGATGATTGAAAATTTATATAAGATATATAGAATAAAATACGGCAAAATTTGTGGTCAAACTCATATTTTCATAATTTCTCCAAAGAAGTCCCCAAATTGTAAGAATGCCATTGTTGCATCTTAATAGATACATATTTATATAACCATTAAGAATTTTATACTTATATAAAGAAAAAAAAAGAAAACAGAATAGGTATATCACAAACATGAAACTAAATCTTTTCCACCAATTTTTGGAATCCAAACATGCAGTTATCAACTAATAACCTCACTTTGGAGGATTTTTTATTAAAGAACTATAAATAATGACATTTTTAGGAGATTTGGTCAAAAATTTTGTCAAAATCCACTTCCTGGGTTTAATGCTGGCTCCAAATTACGACTTTTAACGCAACATCCTGAAAAAAATCTGTTAAACTCTACTCTATTTAGTCGATTTGGATTAATTTAGAGTCAAAATTGGCTTTTCTACCAATGGTTATAATGAAAAGTATTTCAGACTTCCAGTTATGAACCAAAAACCTTAGTTTCTCTATTTAACAATAGCTCGGTATCATTTAGAATTTTACTGTACTGCATTCATTCTAGTACTTTATTTTTTGAACGCTTAAGCAAAGGAAGAATTTGTTTCCAGTAGCTCTTTTCCTATTTTTGAAAGCGATTTTACTCAATAGCTCTTGGCAGTTTAATATTCCATTTATACGTTTGTATAAGAACCTCTAGTCCATTGAGGTTCTTTTAAATTCTAGAGATGGTAAATCACGAAGATTTTAAAGATCGTCATACTTATAAATCCTGTTGGTGTGTCCAGTTTGTAAGTACAGATGAAAGAAATTTTCTTAGTACGTTAAGACTTTCCTCAGATATATCAGATATATATACTACATATACTACATTTCATACGAAAATTCATATGCAACTTAGTTGCATTATTTTTTGTGTGCATTATAACTGCAGTTTTTCCTGAATTGATATGTAGTTATAAATCGCTTACATAAACAAAAAATGAATAATGTTTTTAAAAATCTGGAGGTTTCTATTTATAACGGTGGTAAATCGAAATTCAAATGAATTCAAATAAAAATGTGAATAAACTATGCTTGTCAATACTCGTCATCAGTTGTCAATACGAAATGATAACCGAATTTACAGAGATTAACTCTCTTAAAAAATGACATTAAAATAGTTAAAGATAATCGAAAAATGGTTTATCACCTAGATCCAATTCCACAAAAAAGACGCCTTTCCAAGTTACAAAAACATCCAGAAACCTAGGTTGCGAAATGGGGATTTTCCGAGTGGAAAATTAAGTTGCGCCGAGTTGTACCACAATATTTTTACAAAACAAATTTCGCACATATGAGCCGCGCCTATAATCCACACACCCCATAATTAATTTGACTTGCCAAGGGAATCCCATGGCGATAATGCTCCCCCTCTCTCCTTTTCGATGAAGCAAACGAGACATAATTTCACAGTGCTGTACTTCCAAGCCATGAGGCGAGCTGGTAAACAAAAAAAAAGGAATATAAATCTGCATCAATTTGAAAGAACTTTATAAGTGATATACCAAAAACTAACTATACAGAAGGAGCAATCTTTGCGGATGATATGGCAATTTTGCCAAAATCTTCAAAACAATTCCAAGCAAAAATGTATCTGCAAGAAATGAAAACTAAAACTAATTAAAAGCTATTTTTTTAAAATCATATTAATAAAACGGTACATACAGAAAATTGCTATAAAGCCATACGGTGTCTCAGAGTCTCCCTTTCATAACAATCTGAGGGTGGGATTCCACGAAGTTAATGTCACAAGCATTTCGGAAGAGGCTGCAAAAACAATTATAAAAATTGTTTATAAGGCATAGAAAGATTAATTTTAATGAAAATTTTAAATAAACCGAATCATAAGGGAAAATCCATGCAAGACCTTTCAAAGATAGACTGACAAGATATGCTCGATATTTCTTTTTGGTCAAAGCCCATATGCATGACATCACAAGAAATGTTAATCATTTTAACAGGAGCAACTACGCTCCCTTCCGGCCTATACATAAATTGACAACAGACGCTGGCAGATTGGACCTTAGATGAAGTTAGTATTATATTAATTTAATTAGTATAAAATAAATGTGTTCAACCAACAGTAATTGTATACTAATTTTAAGTTATTATCTTTTCCTATCTCTCTTTTTTTTTTCAATAAACTTTAATTCAATTTCAAACATATAATAATAGATAAACTCCTGCTCCACCTTTATAACCTTCGTAATTATGCCTTTGTTTTTGCACACCTTATTTAGCAAACAGTGTAATAAAAATAAAGGTAATTACGATTCGAAGAATAATAAAAAAATTGTATATATTATCTCTAATGAAACATATTTCCCACCATAACATTTTTGAACCACCACCAATAGATACTTTATCACGGAGTGGAGATTTTAGGCTCACCCGAAACTCTCTTCCGGTAATCCACAGTTCAGTGCACAGAATCTCTAGGGAATCTAGCAAGCCTTCTCTAGCCAATGCGACTTCTTTTATTTGTGACGTTTCTTCATGTTTCAGTAGTCTAGTACCATTCTTAGGTATATTTGTTGCTACAATAAGGAAACTCATTGTTAAAAACTGTGGTTCGTCTACTGTGACCCAATTCTGCACCAATGAACATAACGCTCCGCCAGCGAGTTTATGCACTTATTTATTTGTTATAAATATATTTCTGTTTTCTAATCTGCTTCAGGGTGGTCTTTCTAGCAGTCCATCAATTTGACTTGTAGCACTGGGCTGACTACGTTTTTCATGATGTGCTCCAGTCTCCATATGTTTTTCGACTGATTGTAACAATGGTAAATTTGTCACATAACGCATACTTCTTCCATTTTCTAGAAAAGTTAAAGGTGTTACGCATTCGCCATTGCTTTGATAATGCCGTACTCGATTTATTTTTCTGAAGTTGTTAAATATTGACCTAGCGAACTAATCTACTCAAGATACTCGACTTTTGTAAAAGTAGAGGCGATACGGATGATACTTTTCTCTTTTAATACAAGCAAAACTCTTCGTGGGCTAAGATCATTATTTGAAGCTATTTCAGAAAATCCTCAACTTTTAATGAAATTAATTTTGCGTTCTCATTTGTTTGTGGGAGACCTGGGCTTATACCATCCTTTACATCAAAATAATAATAATGTATTTATTTTTCTTATTGCAGTTAATAAATAAAAAAAGTTTAACCCGAGTGGCGAGATAGTATCACAAAAAATAAGATAACAAACACATTTTTTAAAGCAAAAAAAAAAAAAGGCATTGAGAAAATAGTGTTGGAAGAAAGATGTAAAAAGTAAAACAATCGGTACGATCTTACTAGTGACATGACACGAAAGCACAACAACCGAAAAATATTGCTGAAACCACGTCCTAAATCATTCAAACCTATGCAAAAAAACATACAGGTTTTACAAAGTAGATCTACAACGTTCGAGCAAACCTTAATGCTGCAGCGAATAGAGTTAAAATATTTTACTGCCATGTAACTAAACGATTTCTGAAACATGGTCGTTCTTTGCCTAACAACAGCTGAAATGAAGTTTCCAGTCTAAGCCAATTAGAATTGTAATATGATGCAGATCAACATCTTCTTGAGTTCTCGTGTTCCCTTCATATGCAATAACAATTAAAATTTCAATTCTGAGTTTCATTTAGATGCGCCATATTCACGTTCTTTACTGACAAATGAAATTACAACAATTTAAGAAATTTGGTCCTCCATTGAAACCAAGGGCATCTACTTTTTAACCCACTCTGTATATTTTTTTTTACTGCAAAAACGGCACATTGTGCATTCACGCGATTAACTTATTAGTTTCAAATGTACGAAGAAATGAAATGTTTAGGTCTGGGAATCAAATAAATTTTTGGGCATTTCTTTAAATTTTGAATCGTTCGTTTCGCATAAACTCCCCTTACGCACTTTTACGTCTTTCAAGTAAAATAAACTAATAAAAATATTTGGTTTTTATACAAATATTCCACAATGAAAATATTTATGTAGCGTCATTAATTTTATCGTTAAGTCTAAATATAACGCGCGATTCGTTTAGTTTATTTTCTGGTAGATTTTTATAACAAATTACGACATCCCTCTTTTGTCATTTCGGATGTAACCACCAGTGGTTCCGTTATTTTCTTTTGAAAAATTCGTTGTTTATTGAACATTATTTAAACAATGCAGTTAGGGCTGGTCTTGGGAACATTATAAGTCTATTCTAAATCCATATATCTGTCACTAAACAAAAGGAAATATTCGGCTGGTAAATAATATTACCAGTAATAGAATCAAAACATCGGTGTTATTCACATCTTAACCAGAAACTGAACTAACTATAACAAACTTTATTGCAAAAATTGCACCAGGCACTTTCAGAATAAGCCAAAATTAATAAAATATATATAATTAGTTTGGGTAACACTTTATTTGTTACATACATGTAAACATTTTTAACATTAAACAAATAAAGTACGAACAATGCTTTTATAAATATGATACTGTGTTCTGGTATTACTAGGACGAGATTTTTTGTGTTTTCTATGTAACTGTGTATATATAGTTTCATTGATCAATTATCAATATTCTACTTAACCGTGAAATACGCAATTCTATGTATAGGTCCTCCGTGTCATATGAAAAGAGAACTTTTTCTTTCGTTCTGGAGGATTTGACTAGAGTTAAAACTGGCGGCAAACTAATTTCCCCATACACGAATCAGATACCTTAGCTGGAGAAATAAAAATGCATTGTAGACATTCATTCTAAAGCGAGATTTCTATCAATATGCTCATGCTAAGTAGTGTGTTATTGATTTTTATTTGTTTTGTTAGATTATATTTAGCCTTTTCTAAATTAATCTTAATGTTTTTACTGAAGAAGCAGACCCTGCAAATTCTTAGATCTCAATTCACCAGCAGTTCGAGCTCCCTCCGCCACCCCGCCTTTTAAACCCACCAAGTAATTCGCAAATGCAAAATGCAGTCAGGTCAAATGTGAATCTTTCAAATTAAGAACATGCAGGCAGTACAGCAAAGGATCGCAAACTGATTTCTGTGAAATCTCAAACCTATTGCTTTCTATTTCGCTTGTGAATTTTATACATCTTAGTTTATTAAATGTCAACTCCTACCATTTCAAATGCCTTTCTAAGATCTAGAAAAATAGCGAGTACAATTTTTTTGTTTTCTAATTCCGCTGATACTTCATTCTTAAGTTTCACAGTTGCACTTGACGCACTGGTATTTTTAATAACATTGGTAATCATCGACCCTAAAATACTTCCATGAACTTTAAATAGCGTGAAAGATATGGCCGTCTTTCGTTATATCACTAATAAATTTATTTAAACAGGACAGCACAAAGTTATAATTGGTTAACGGTTAAACATTCTACCTCCCTCCTTCTTCATACCTTCCTTTCCCGAAAAAGAACTTGGCGTCTGTTCTCAAACATTTAAACTTAACTGGAAAATATCACACTTGCCATTATATTGAAAACAAACATTATTATACATTTTTACACACCGAATGGTGTCAGAGTTT
Organism: Cylas formicarius; assembly: GCF_029955315.1. NCBI lineage: Eukaryota > Metazoa > Arthropoda > Insecta > Coleoptera > Brentidae > Cylas > Cylas formicarius. The sequence goes on along the minus strand of NW_026844319.1, from coordinate 13,262,016 downwards.
TTAAGGTAATTTGTGGTTTGCTTCAATAAATTATTTGTAACAATGCGCTGCTCAACAATTAATAATTTACTGTAGCAGAAACCCCGCTGTAGATTTGTTTATAGATTAAGGAAGCTTTTCTCATAAAATAAATGAACTTGGTTTACTCTACGTCAAAAACTTCAAAAAAGTTAGTAGTCTTCACCCACAAATTACTGCTTAATTTTTGTATTAGCTATTTTGCCTTTTTTCTAGTTCTTTTTTCTTCTTCGTTTTTGGTTTGGCTGATTGTAATTTTTCTTTCTTTCTTTCTTTTCTTGTAACTTACTTAAGTAGTCGTGACAATAAGCTTAGCCATTTGGTATTTTGCTGTTATTACTATTATTATTATTAATATTATATCCACCATAGTTTTGGGTAATTTATTAATCAATAAATATATCAAATTGATGGCAAATTGATAGCCCATGTTCAGTCATTAGCGTAAATGCGTAAGATAACCTGATACATGGCATTTATTTGCGAATAGGAGCTGATATCAATCGCTGGAAAAACGAAATATTTGATACCGACGACCTTAGAAATCGAGTCAATAACACATCCACGTTTCCGTTTGAAGAAACGATTTTGTATGATTTGCTTGTGCATTGCGTAGCTATTAAAAACATAAATAGGGTGTCTCTAAAACATGAGGGAAAAAATGCATCCTTAAAGTACTGAGCTAGGAATATGACGACTTAACTCGACTATCTAAGTTCGAAAATGAATGGTTAGTTTTGGATGTCAAAAGTTTAATTGCGTTTTAATTTGTCGTCGTTTCGGAAAACAATTTATTGGGCTTTTTAACTTTGAGATAGGAATTCTACTTCTCGTATATCTATTACCTTCGTAATTCAGTTGTAAAATTTTGGAAACTAAAACAAGCAGATGAATTGAACAGTTTACTTTCTATATCTCCAAATTATCACTTTTGAATTGAGGTGAGTGGGCTTAGATAATTTGAAATTTTGGATCGCATTTTTTCACCAATTTTAAAGACGCACTGCATAACGATCATACCTGAAAACTTGAAAACGACTGGAGTCACTTGAAAACTTGAAAAGTTGTAGAAGTAAATAACAAAGACAGTGGAAATTCAAAAAATCTCATTTCATCATCCATAAATAACTAATTATTCGCCAAGTTCTTTGCTTGGCCCTCAGTCTTATCATTTCTTACATTATTTTTTTATATTATTTATTATTTATTTAAACAAATTCGAATCAACTGGCTTATCATCAAAATATTAATTACGAAAGTCTCCATTCCCAGTAAGCAGAATAATAGTAGCATAAAACATTTAAAATTAACCTGTTATACGTTTTCAAACTTTCACACCATAACCAGCATTTTGCGTCATTTTCTTTTTGTTATCTCCACAATAACTAGTTTTTCCCCCCAATATTTAATAAGATCTGGGCATATTTTCACAAAATACTTCTGAAAAAATGCTTCATCTCCAATTCCAACTATTTTCGGTATAAGATGAGGTCGCAAAGGTTCTAAGGGTCGAAGAGTGCCTATTTTATTAGAATATGCAAGGACTTTGCATACCTTGTAGCTACGTGATTCTAACTGATAGGATCTGCTTTTATTGTAACCTGCTAAAAAAATCTCAAGTATATCTTCATTGAATGCCCATTTTATGCACATCTGCGCCAAACTTTTTTAAGCGCTAATAATATAAACAATATCTGCACTTGCAAATTTCGCAACCAATTCAACGAAGCTACTATATCGTTTCTGCGATATTAATAACACTCGTAAACTATTTTGTTATATCGCAAGTGAATCCAATCTAATTGAGTTCATAATTTTTAAAAAGTAGATCTGACATTGTAATGATATGAGTTTCTCAGCTACAATAAATATAAATCAAAAGTAAGTTATTTTTTCTTGATATTAATTGGATCCGTACAGTCATACCAATCACAAACACAAAATCTGCGGAAATATCGAAGTATCCCTATTTTAAAAGTTACACTTCCGCTGGCTCAAAGAAAATATTTGCGTAAGATATTACATTATTTGAATATTTGTTATGTCAAAAGGTAAATAGAAAACTTTATTTTACAAAAGCCATTCACAACGGATAGGTTTAAAAGTTAGTCTTGTAAGAGACTTATTTGTGGGACATTCAACTTGAAAAAAAATGCCTATATATTTTGTATAGCGGGTTAGCAAAAAGCAAAACTGCCAAAGCTGGAATGATAAAATTCAATACTGGGGGTTTTCAATGTATAAGTTTAAAAAATGCAAACAGCAACGTTATTAAATTTACCACTTGTACGTAACACGTAATTTATTTATGTGTAATAAAGTCTCATAATTTCAAAATTTAGTTTCTATTAAATACTGAGGTACGCTTTTTCAGTAAAAAGTACCTCCAAAGCTGTAACGATAAAATTCATGCAGGATTCAATAATGCTAACAGCAATGTTGACAGATTTACCACTTTTACCTAACATCCGAGCATTTTGGACATTTTTGAACATGTTGCATGTTCAAATATTGAATTTTATCGTTCCAGCTTTGCTCCTAATATAACCTGTTACTTACCTCGGGAATTTTATTCCTAGCATTTCTTTATTTTGTTTAAAATAGCCCATTAACGTAAAGATGTCAACTTCTGGTAAATTCATCTTTCCTTTATAAATGAACACATCACTAAAACACTTAAATAACAATATTACTGTAAAAATCAAAGAGACACAACGAACGCGGTTTACAGAATGTAACGAATGCACCTCCGGAGACTAGCGATGCAATCCGTCGACGCTTTCTAGCGCCTTACGACTTTTGAACTTAAATAACTTCAAAGAGGTAAAAACTAAAAGCCTGGAATTATCAGAGTTGCTGTAATGATAAAATGGTATTAATTTGAATGAAACAAAGCTGCAAAAGTGGATTTTGCAAACAAACGCACGATATACTTTGAGACACACCATATATGAATGTTCGGTATAAACTATAATAATGTCTGGCCGAAAAACGCCGTCAAAATTATAGGGGGTCCCCAAAATTTAGCCTCCCATCAATTGTCAAATCTATCGCCGCGATAATAGTTTCGCATAACTTAAAGCATTATCGATAACTTTTTCTCGCCCGCGATAATTCCGACGCTCCATGCTTTTGTCTCCGCGCGAACACCAGTTCGATCCGTATACGAAATCCGATTCCAAACAAATAAATCAGACACGATAAAAACGAATCCTGCAGCCTGCGGATCCACGCCGAGTCCGTCACGGGTTACAACCGCGCGTGTTGCGGAAAAATCGCGCTTTTCGCAAGACCCACCCTGTACGCGTCCGACAAACAAACATATAGGCGCGAACTAAGTGGTTCTCGATCCGGATACACACAACCATTTAACGGCACAATGACTCCGACGAAACACCATATCGATAAGTTGATCTCTTTCATCGCGATTTTGATTAACCTGACGCCATCGGAATCGAACAAGACCCAGGAAGACGTGTTTGTGAGAAAGTGTTGCCCCACGCGTTACGATTACTCCAACAAAATGTGCATCCCGAGCGTGAACGACTTCGAGGAGGATTTTAAAGGGACTCATGATTTTAATTTCACCCTCGTTTTCGGACACGAATGTCCGAGCGGCATGGTCCACGTTTTGATAGCGCCCGGACAGTCGTTGAAGTTCGAGGTGGTCGACACTGGGGACATGGTGTTGATTTCGGACGCGAACACGACCATGACGGTGAAATACTACGAGTACTGCGTAGATTACATTTACGCGGACAACGAGGTGGAGTTTAGCGCCCTTTTGTGCTACGAAAATAACGAGGACTTTGAAATATTCTACTCATACGGTAAGTTACATTTTCATCATAATGAACATCCGCGAGGTGTTGCTATGTTGCCAAAGAAACTAAAATAAAGTTGCGTCCAATATAAGGATATAGAAAACAATATAATTTTGATTAGATTGGAAAGTTACATAATAGTCTGCACTTGGATGGAAACCGGCTACGTTGAAATAAAATGCGACGCATAGTGCCTTTATTTTGCGCTACTGGTCTAGTTGTAATGATATATCACACTATCCTTTCCACAGAAATCAAGGGCATTTTATCCAAATCAGATAATTCATTTACTGCAGCGAGTTATTACAATTTGCTCGGAATCGAGACATACGTGCTTTTTTCAATGAAACATGTATCTAGCACGGACGAAACATAACGATGTTTCTGAAATCAATATTTCACTAAACAAAACAAAAGCACACTTTTCAAAAATAAAAAATCCCCAGTATTAGGACCCGTTTTTACATTTTACTTATTATCTTCTCAATTTTTTTTATCCCAGGAAAATGTAGATTTACGATGCACTCATGAGGCTAAAACCATTTATTTTTGAAAGCACCATATATATAAACATACCGGCTGATCTAAATTAAGTGTTCATAATTGGCAATTTTGTTAGGAGTAGAGATACAAAGTCGATTAAATTAGCAATCTTGTAGCATTTTTTCCACTGATGACGATTGTGAAAACAGAAAAACAATTGAATGTTGTGTTTAAGAAAAAAATGGAGAAAATGTACTCTTTTTAAAAGGAACACCCTGAATATGTTTTACTCTAACGTTCGTAAATCATCAACAAAACAAAAAAGGTCATATGCAATATTAACATCAAATTGAAAATAATGGTTTTCTCTTTTAGACTAGATGGCTATGAGTGGTTGCGAAATAAAACTTCAATAAGAAAATAGAAAAAAAAACTAAAAAACCTAATTAATTTATGATTAACTATTAAAGTTGTTTTATGTCCAAAAACAGTATCTACAGTAAACTATCTGCCAATTTTTTCCTCTTGCAGTCTTTAAAACGTCAACGTCAATGTCCTTATAAATTTTATCTTTTAATTAACCACACACGTAGACATCATCTGGTGACCTAGGAGGTCAAGGAATAGGTTGATTTGTACCAACCTATTTATTGATGAAAATGATTGTCAAAAAGTGATATGTGCCTCGGAAGTTATGAGCTGGTGTACCATCTTGTTTTGTGATTTTTCCCGTTTTTTCTTAAATCCTACGTTCAATTTTGTATCAAAGTCAAATTGTTTCTGACAAATTGCAGATAATATAAAAACTTGGACTTTCTAGGTTTGTCTGTAAAGCACAAAATACGCCAAAGATGGCCTTTATTATTAGTACAGGGCGATTCATTACAAATGTCCACCCCCTGTAAATTTTTTTCTTCCGACTTTAGAACAAAAGTTTAGTACAAAAGTTATACTCTTGTATGAGAGCTTGAACTGCGGTGACTTTTACTTGATGAAAACCCATTTATCAAAATAAATAAGAACTAAAAGTTCAGATTTTCACGAAATTATATATTATGACATGACAATTGTTTCGGCAACGCCGTGTCTTTATCAAACACATTTGATAAAGACACGGTGTTGTCGAAACAATTATCATGTCATAATATATAATTTCGTGAAAATCTGAAATTTCAGTTCTTATTTATTTTGATTGTATGAGAGCCCCTTAAACACTGATTTAAAAAATATATGCCACCTGATGGTTATTTTTAATATTTATGATGGAAAATGCCGAAAACTAAAATTTCTCTTAGTAGGCGACGTCTTTATTAAGTCATTTTAACAGACACGCATTTCTTAAACTATATTCTAATTAACAATAACAGTCATTATTAATATGATTATACAACATACTTAAGCATGATTAACTGCATTATTTATTTATTTACTTAATGTTGAAAATGGCCACCATTTATTTCCGCACATAGTCAATAGACCTTTTTTAGTTCTATAAAGTTTGATGCTCCATTTAGAATTATTTATGTTTGACCTAATTCTCCCTTTATATATATATATATATATATATATATATATATATATATATATATATATATATATATATATATATATATATATATATATATATATTTATTATGGTTTCTTTCCTAATAAAATGAATTGTATTTTTTAAATGACCTTACGAAAAATTGTCTATACTGTTCTGGACTGTTCGCTGACCATGACATTGTTGCGTGTCTTCCAATCCATTCTTTAGTCCGGTACTAGGGCAGCATTATTTAGGGGTGCTCAATCTTGTTGCTAAATAATTTCAGCAGCTGCATTCTGATATAGTCCTTTGGTATCTATCAGCTGATAATGCATTAACAGAATGACGCCCAAAATCTTTACTAACGTAAGCCTACAAAATATTAGTCTTTGTGACCTAATTTCCTCCGTGAGGTGCTGCACTTTCATAATTTTAAAAGGGTGCCACTTGTTTTTCCTTAAAATTCTCCTGCAAGGACGTAAAATATTGAAAATATTATTGTGTGATGTTCAAATGCTTGTCTATATGTTATAGGCTTATTACTGCCGCCATCACTGTGGATTTCTTGTCGGTACTAAATTTTTGTTATGTTTAATATATAGATTGAGAATTTTAAATTTTTAGTTTTCGGAAGACACGATAATCAAACACTTTTTTCTATCAAAATTGCTCAATTGAAACGCCGAAACTGTGATAGAAATAATTAAACAAGCAATAGAACGACTAATGAAAAAAATGCCTACCCATGGCCTACTAAGTAAAGTTTTAGTTTATTGAATTTTTTGCCTTAAATATCAAAAATAACTAATAATAACTAAAATTAGAAAAAAGATTAAAAATTTGAAACCAAATCGGTGTTGGGGCCTATAGGTTGTACATACGCGGATTTTGTATTGATCAATAATGTTCATTTTGTCTGGTGAATATTCCGTTCACAAAAGGACCTGTGCTTTAAGTTGTCGCCAGACCTGAGTCATTAGCAGATTCGAAATTTGTATGGGCGATATTTGTTGTAAATTGTGCTGTAGATTGTGGCATTCCGCTTGCTTCTTCAATGGTTCTAACCGATGTCTTCGATTATAGCTAAATGTTTTAGTAACTTTGTCTGAAATAATTTGGCAACCAGTCTTTCAGTCTTATTTGCCTATAATCTTTGAGCGTATGTATGTATATACATCTACTCGGCTTCTCGAGTATTAGTATCGCAGTTACACTTTGACATGATGAACTTATTCTCAAAATAAAAATTTCTTTCCATTTCCAACTTCTGTATTATAACTGAAGGTAAACTGTCAATAGAGACATAAAGACAAGGCTACTATATTTGAAGCAAAGGAATCATGGCCTACTATAAAAATATCAAATTTGGTTTTTGTGCTTATGCTTTATCTATCTTACGTCTTGATATTCTTCATAAAAAGATGTTCTAACAATATACTAATCCCAAGATCATGTTTGCTGTATTTTCATTTTGAGCTCTACAACTTTTACAAACGTTCGTTTTCTAAAATTAAAAAATGATGTGCTAGAAAGGAAATACTTAAAATATTTGTTAACTGACCGAGTACCTTAAATGATTTAAAAGTTACCCACTGATTCATTAACAAATGGCCGCCCTATATACAGGATGTTATTAAATATGTTTTTCCTTTTTTGATTTCTTAAATTTGTGGGTGTAAAAAAATATTTTTATTTCGAGATAGAGAGTGCCAAATTTTAATTTTAATTTTGTTTTTCTGCAGAATGTCCTAAATAATGCCGAAAATTGGTGCTGGAAGTTTTTGACCTGATAAATGTGAAGTTGTTCTCAATTTAACTCTTAGCTGTAGGGGGCGCTACCTATAAAGAGTTTTCGATTTTACAATGTTATCGGTTATGAAGGCAACATATAGTATTTTGTTCCATTTTATAATTCGACATAAATATTTAAACAACTTCCATTAATTGGTCTCACACTTATTTGCCATTTTGTTAGCAAAAAAATTAAATAGATTTTTCTTTAAACCCCGCTTCCAGAAAGTGTGATATTTTGGCGTAAAAACGAATTATCCTCAGACCTAACGCCCCTTATCTTGTCTGAAGGACAGCCAAAGAGATAATTTATTCAACTTTAATAAATAACATTTACGAATTAATTGTTCCAATTGGCAGAACTCATTAAATCGAGCTGAAATTGAGAGAATGATTACAAAGTCTGCCGTGCATTGAGGAACAACTAGAGCAAAACGGGACATACTGAACATTTACATTAATTGCTACTTTCAATAGGGTATTTGTTTCACACTTTTGGTACCAATTAATACACATCGAGCACATTATGTTTCTGGTTAAAATAAAAGTCAGCCGTGGCCAAACTCGTGTAATCTTCATAAGCGCGTCTAACACGTAAATTTTTATGGGTGCAGTATGACAATATTAAAAAAACAGTACGAGATAGGTATAAGAACGCGTATAATTATTTTATAGATAATTTGTTAGCTTAGTCAATGGAATGCAAAAACATATAGGCATGCATTCAAAATATATAATTATTACTATATTTCTTTGAAAAGTGCACTTTTTCGGCTTCCCCTATATAAAAAATTGTCTATCACAAGTACAGTCATTAGCTATCGCCTGTGAAAGCATTATATCACACCTTATCGAAGCGGGGTTTAAAAAAATCTATTGTTTGTTGCGAATAAGATGGCAGCTAAGGGTAGGAATAATTGGAAGGTGTTTAAATTTTCATTTTCATATGCTGTTGGATTTTAATTAATCTTGAAAATAACCGACCTTCAAGGGTTACACCCAAATCAATCACACCAAATGAATTCAATCTGTTCTTCACCACTATAGTTAAGGACCTACTGCTACTACCAAGGGCCACCATCACCTCGCCAATCTTTCTTCTTGAATCCAGATTCTGAAGCGAAGTCCATGACATTAATATGACCCTAAGAAATTCAAGTGGCACTGACGGCTTAGGCTTAAATTAAAAAATACTGAAGCCCACCATAAAGTATATAGTAGGTTCTTTGACAGTCACAACAAATGCCGTATTTTAGGGTGACCGATTTCCTTCAGATTTGAAAATTTGTAAAGTAATTCCAGTCCATAAAAAAGGAGATAGACCTTCCAAATAATTTCAGACCTATCGCTATTAGCCCCATTTTTGGGAAAGTTATCGAAAAGACCTTAAAAAACCGTTCATCCAGGCTCTTTGAACCGACCAAATTTTTAAGTGAATCGCAGTTTCGTGAAAATAGATCTATTAGAGATGCGCTTATCCATTTTGTAGACAATGGGACTCTTATACGACTTTACTAAATCCTTCGATTGCGTGAACCACATGAACCACTGTGTACTCTTAAATAAATTAAAATTCAATGGCATCAGAGGTATTCCTCTAAAATTAATCGAGTCATATCTCGATAACAGGTTTGAGTACGTTGAGTATGGCAGAGTCGAGTGACAACATCCTATCTCTGAAATGTGGCGTTCCACAGGGCTCGGTTCTTGAACTGCTGCCGTATATCATTTATATAAATGATTTGTCGCTGTCTGTCACCAGTGCATCACTCTTTTCGCGGACGACGCTGTCGTTTTATCAAATGCTAAACATCATAGAATGCTCACTGAAAATGTCGCTGCAATTACAAATCTTCTGCAACAATGGTTTTCTGTAAATAATTTAGTACTTAATGGACTAAAAACCAAAAAACTTATTTCCTCCTGTAGTAAATAGGACTCTAATTCAAAGTAACATTGGGATTTGTTATCGATAGAACTATATCCTGGACAAATCATATTGACAAAGTTTGTATCTCGGAGTGTATTCTTATTGAGGCGTCTTAGCTTTTGTTTAATGCCGCTGGCTCTCCGAGTAGCCTACTTTGGTCTGTTACACAGCGTACCACGTATAGTGCTTTGTATAGTACACCAATTTTTACCCGCTCACAGATTATGACCCTGAATTCTATATACATATGTATATACCGATCTGTTTTATATACTTGGTGTGTTCAAAAAGTAAAGTGACTTATGTAATTGGGCGGGCTAGGTACATTCGATCTTCTATATATTTTTCTTGTTATCTTAGTACACATGTTCACAGCTTCAGCCAGTTTACATCTCTCTTTTTTATGAGGCAGAAGCGTTATACATGTTTTGTGTGCTCGGCGATTTTCTGCTTTAAAAAAAAATGAAACAAAGAATTTGCATAAAATTCTGTGTACAAAATGGGATACAGCGCTGCAAACATTTGAAATGTCGGAATCTACTTTGAGCAAAAAAATGTTTATAAGCGGTACAGACTATAAGCTGTGCCAAGATGGCTGAAAATACGCTGATGACGAACCTCGCTCTGGACGCCCCAGCACGTCAATAGCTGATCGTTGAAGAATTAAAACGAATGGTGTTGAAAAATCGTCGAATCGCTATTAGAGAAGTGACTGAAGACGTCGGCATCGCTATTGGTGCGTGACATGCAATTTTTCAAAAGTTTTGTGCACGAAACGTCTAACGGCAAAATATATTCGGAAACTGTTTAATTTTGAACAAAAGAACTATCGAAGGAGCATCACTCAAGAGCTGTTAAGCGCTCAATGGTGATCCTCATATGCCAAAACTGGTGACCAACCATGGGTATATGGTTATGACGGCGAAGCCAAAGCCTAGTCGTCCCAATGGAAGAACCCAGATTCGCCAAAACCGAAAAAAGCAAAGAAAAGTTCGATCAAAAGTCAAGGTTTTGCTTACTATTTTCTTTGATTATCGTGGCGCAGTACATCAAGAGTTTTTACCACAAGGTTTTACGGTTAATAAAAAGTATTAAAGTCTGTTCATAGATATAAGAAAATGACTAACTGATACGAATTAAGGAAAGACCCGGGCAAGCTGTAAGAATGAAATATGGCCGAACAAGTCCGTACTTTCCGTAGAATTTAATTATTTGGGTTTTTGTTAGGAAAGATACTAAACAATATTTATTTATTCATGTATGTATTTATGTTTAAATCTAAAATAAAATTACAAATTATTATTATTACTTACTTAAATTACTTAAAATTATTCACATAATATATCAGTATCACTATCGCTATCATCGCCTGTTATTATTTGTTCTATATTATTTGCAATATGGATATACGATTGTTCTGCTTTTCCTATATGTTCAACAGAATTTGCCCAACTTTGTGGAGGGATGTTAAAAATTTCGGTTTCTATAAGTTTGAGGACATTGAAGTTAACACGGGGAAAAACATTGTTACGACGAATGGCAGATTTCAATTATTGCCAAACATGTTCAATGGGATTAAATATACAGTAGTAAGGTGGAAGCCTTAAAACTCTATGCCCTAGATTTTTTGCATAATTATCACAGACGTATTCCTTTTGTAGGTTCAAGCTATGTAGAACCTCAATTAATTGCTTTTTGGTATAATCTTATACGTGTAGTTTTGGATTGTTGCTTTTGTGTCACATGAGGAAGGGGTTTTAGTCAACTGTCTACTGTGATAACTTGCATTATCTATTACAATGATGCTATTAGGAGGAATGTTTGGAACTAGTTTGTTTTTAAACCAACTTTCAAATAAATCAGCAGTGGTGTCTTCATGGTAATCCAGAGAAGAGTCTTTAATATTTTTCGCAGACAGAGAAAATCCATTTGGAATCCAACCATCTTTAGAGCCAGCATGCAAAATAGTTATTCTTTTACCTCTTTTTGATGGCGCGTTTCTTTTACACTTACCAGTTGACTCAACCTAACCCTTTTCCGGGGTATCATAAGTGTCGAACCAGGTTTCATCCAAGTAAATAATTGGCCTTTGTTGTTCTCTATAAATCCCAATTTTTTCTAGATATTCCAGTCGCCATTTCCGAATTCTAAAAGATTCTATTAAAACTTGCCTTTTGTCAATTTTTTAAAATCTAAACCACGTGTGTTGAATACACTTCCATAAGGTAGTTCTGCCACATTTAACACTGGTTTAATCTTTTTCAAGCCTCGTAATTAAGATATCTAATGTAGGCACGCTTTGTTCATCACTTCTTTGATTATTCAAAATTTTCCATACAGTTGATGTTGGAATTTTCGTCAATGTGGCTGTTTCTTCTAAAGATGCTTGCTTGCTGGCACCACCACGTTCAATGAGAGTCAAATAAACATTGTTTATAACTTTCTTAGTCTCAGTAGAATCGTGTTTTCTACATTTTGAAGGGAGCATCTCCTGAGATATACTAGACTCGCACACACGCTGTGTTACACACAAAATAAGAATGATTACTAATAAACTTAAACTAGGTAGTATACCAAACCAAAGAATATTAAACACAGGTAAGTATAAAATTATTTTCTATTACGGACCACAATTTTACCTGAATTTAAATTCCGAAACTTTAGGTAATAATCTTGTTGCATTGTATGTTAATGACCACCGCATTCAAAAGCAATTGGTCACTTTCTTATATCTATGAACAGACCATACGTTCAAGTTATGTGCCGTGTGCGAGAAGCAATACGAAGAAAACGTACGGAATTGTGGGAAAAAAATTCATGGATTTTGCATAACGATAATGCAGCTGCTAACTCATTGTTGCTTACCCGAAGTGCTTCGAGGATTGGTAAAAGCGATGACACAAGTGCATTATATCTAGGGGGGATTACTTTGAGGGGGGCAACATTAATTTTTTGGTGAATAAATAAATATTTTTTGATAAAACTTTAAAGTCTTCTTACTTTTCCCACACACCTCGTATAAAAACACAGCTGATTACTCCAGACTGCCGTCCTCGCAATCTAATAAGGGTTAATGTAAAATTTTATAAAGTTCTCCTGACCAAACTTAAAAACCTACCTCTTAAACAATTTAAAATAAAAATAAAAGATTTTTTTCTTCAAAATGTCTTTTATAACACTAATGAATACTTGGAGGTTCTTAGACATAGAACGCTATAATGTACTCTTATTATTAGATTTGTCTATAATACAATATTTATTGGTTACTATTATTGTTTGGTTATTTTGGACGTACCATTTGTTGTTGTGTAACATATCTCTATGGGCAAAAAAGTTATATTTTATTCTATTTTATGCACAACAATATCTATTTTGCCACTTTCAAACGCTCATAACTTTTTTTACGAGCCTGTATTATATTTTTGTAAAATGAAGTCCATTACAATTCTCCAGGAGTCATCGTTTTTAAAAAATATGTTTTTTTTTGTAAAATTACACTTTCCTAATACCCACTCTAACGAACCAAATTATACACGCATCAAGCATGGAAAAAGTGTAACTTGAGACGTAAGCTTCGTTATCCATAATTGCAAGCGACTTCGGACATTTAACGTACTTTAGTAACGAGTTGCAGAGCGATCGGATATTTTTGGTATATTTAAAATCTTGTCAGTTTTAATGGTCACGTCGGATCTCACTTTGTTAACGTATTCGCGCTGTTATGCAAAATGAAGAAGTTTACTTCAATCTTTTGTATATTTTAACTGAACTGTTTCCCTACTTTAACGCGGACATTTAAGTTGAATTTCAAAAAATTTCAAGATACACTTAACATTAGCGTAGGTAAACTATAAATCAGACTCTTCTGTATACACCTCAAATAGTAAGTGTAGTAATGAGAGCGAAACATTGTAAATATCACCAATCACAATAATATAGCAATAGCCTCGACGCTAACGTTAGAAATATGAATACGTTTCAAACGAAACGATTTAAGAACAATTATTTTCTTTGTACCGCTGTGCGAAAAAGTTACAAACGGCTGGCAAACAATACTATTAAAATAGACCGCATTTTTCTTTTGAATTTGGTTTATGGCTCATTTTGCGCTGGTTTGTTTACGGCACAGGACCAATAATGTTCAAGTGGCCGAAATAGGTGAAACCGAAACGAGTTTTACAACAGTTCATTGTAGCTTGATCTAAAATTTTATATTGCGTGTATTGGCGTTATATATTCTACAATATCACACGGATCTTCGATATGAAGGCCACGACAAAACAAATATACAATTTTTTTTACCGAAATAAATCGTTCTATAAAACCAGCAACTTTTGTTTATAACGCGGCGAAACATATATTAAAAGGTTTTGAGAAATTCATAGCAGTCCGAAGAGGATGATGATGGATTCTCTGCAAGTGGTGATATTGCCGATATTTTTAAAGAAATAGACTGTGTAAATAAATAGGGATAAATTATTATTGCTGCGTTATCGTACGGGCTTTATCTCGACTCAAAAAAGCCAATGCAAATTAGGTATTATGGATGTTTACCCGAAATGATTCATTATGCGGCTAATTTACGATAACATTTATTTAAAACAATTTTCCGTTTATTGATTATACGAGCAAAGAAAAAACTGTCGAATTGCATAAAGAACAAAAACTGAAATTTCCTTTTCTTGGCTTAAAAGTTTGTAAGCTATCCAGAAGAAATGCATTGTAGCTGTAAATTATGGGACATTTTTAAAAAATAAAAACAAAAGTTGTTTCGATTCATATATAATTTCAAAATTCTCTATTATTATATATAGAGAGTGTTTGAATATTCCCGAAGAAGTAACAATTTTTATTTTGTATATTAAATAAGTATTGTCGTTTCTGACATATTTTCAGTTTATGACGTGTGCACGTTTCAATGTATAAATAAATAAGTATATGTTTCATTTAGCATAACAAAAAACAATCGTACTTACATTATAAATGCATCTGCCAGCAACAAAATTCAAATATTCGAAAACTCAGTCAATACATAGTTTTTGATTAATCTTTTAAAAGCATTTAAATTATCACAACTCCTTAATATTTTTTGGCAGCGATCGACTAGGATGAAATCACTATACCAGGGTGATTTGAAAAGTTTCTGTCCTAACAATGATTTAAGACATTTTTTCTCAATTTGTCTACATAGTCTCCTTGTAACTCTATACACTTCTCCCAGTAATACTCCCATCTATCTAACCCGCCCCGCCCAGCGATAGATTTGGTGGGTAAGGCAAGCGTTCAAACCGTAATTCGTAGATTTTCGCCATGGCAACCGCTGAGAAACGTATTGTCTTGGTTCAACTGGGTTTTTGCCTAAACATCTTGCGCCTAAACTACCTTAAGAGAGCGTTGGAAACGTCCATTCGAACACGTTTTCGTTCTAACGTGAGTAAACGCGGCACCCAACGCGCAAACGGCTTTCTCATGCCTAAATCTTGATTTAAAATATGACAAACACGTTGTTCAGAAAGTTTCATAATCTCTGCTATCTCTTTCACTTTAATTCGAAGGTCGTTTAACACCACTTGATGAACTTCAGCAATATTATCCTCGGTAGTTACGAACGTTCCGAAAGTTCATCATCTCCTAGCCTCTTACGGCCACATTTAAATTCAGCTGCCCAAAATTTCACTGTGGTAAATGGCGGTGCAGAGTCTCCATACACAGAGTCCAACTCAACTTTCAAAAACTGTTCTATACTCAATTTTTTTCATTTTTACGAAAACGCTCATATTGACTCACTCAAATGATTCTCAACTAAAAACCACGCGTCTAAACTGGCTGGTAAGTAACTATCAAGAGGTGCACAACTACGATCACTAGCTTTTAGTAACCAGTGTCGCCATCTTCAGGGTGAGGTCGGAAACCTCTCAAGTGACTCTCGTATTTGTAACATATTTAACATGGTCATCACCAATATCTAAAAAAAACTATATGTATTAACATGTCCGACTGAAAGCTTTTTTTGGTTGATTTCCTTACAGATTTCCTTTAGTGATCTGGGTTGATATTTTAAAAATAAATAAATTCAGGGTGATCGAAAAGTAACATTAAATTTGCAAATGAAAAAATAATTAAAAACCAATTTTTCAAATGGATGTATACCCCTTTTTTATAATTTTCTTTTATTTTATATTTTTAAAAAGGGTGACTTTTTATAAGTTGCCTACTTGAGAACGTTGTAGATTTAGAAATATTAGCACTGAAACGTTTTTTCATTGTAGAACGATATTTACTGGATCAATGTTTGACAGTTTTTGTCCACCTAACTTAGACATTATTTTATTGTAATGGTTATTTTTATACAAAAAAAATGTCTATAAATCGTTTTTCTAAAAAAACTAGATAATGGAGGAAACAGTATTGGTAAATAAACAAAATTAAATTGCAGTTTATTATATATTTATAACAGTCAGAACAAATTTACAAAAATTACATATATATATATATATATATATATATATATATATATATATATATATATATATATATATATATATATATATATATATATATATATATATATATATATAATTAATATTAATTAAATTTAAATTTTCGATTATTCTTTTAAAATAGTGCTAGATTGTTTTTTACATTCACGTATACATATTTTTTATATTCTTTCTATATTCTAAGATATCATCTCATAATAAACGAACCACCCCGTAAATGTGAGAAGTAACTCTTACACATTAGTTACCTAGAATGTTTATCTAATAATTTTACTGCAAAAGTACAGCACCAGAAATATTCATGCATTCGTTATACCGAACCAAACGCAAGTCACACATATTCCTAATGAACTAAGAATGATATATGTGAGGGAGTTCTTATATAACCGATTTAATAAAAAAAAATCGAGACCATTGCGGTGTATTTTAATTAGCGGAAAGCTTAAAAAATGACATTGCAGAGGTTGTTGATCCTGTTGTCTGCCAGAGTTTGGGATACTTCTTCATTTTTTTTTCTATTCGGTCCATCCTAGTAATTTCCAAATTGTGTGCGCTATTAAATGTCACACTTTATTGCCCATTGCTGGCCAAATGTGAACAATGGCAACACCCTTATCGAACCTTGATATTGGGCGCACCCACCAGTAGGTAAATAAATAATCTTACTTTCGTGTGTCTTGGCAATTATCGAAATCTAATAATAACTCTGACTGTTTGAAATTTTTTTTCGTTGAACTTGAAATCCAAAACAATTCTGCTGATGTTTGAGGTAAAATTTTGTATCTATATCTTATAGGGTAAGTCAAAAACGTGAGCGGATGTGTGAAAATATTGCCATTTTTTATTTTTCTCACAGAATTTCACATATTTGTTTGAAACTTCGTATGCATAATTAGAATATTAGATTACACTTTTTATGTAAATTTTGTAAATAAAAACAACATACTTGCAGAAAAAAGAAGTGTTCACTACAATATTACCACCCCAATTATTATGAATTTAAGCCTATGATCTTAAAATACATTTCGTTAAAAACACCCCTTTGATTGCATTTTTTCTTCTGTTCTGTTTAATTTATGATACATTTACAGTTTGTCAAATATTATATATTATATATAAAAAAGACCGTAAATAATTGGCGATAATAAATAACCATAACAAAAGATTGAAAATAACTTTGCTTCGTTTTTTTCCTTTATAGTGAAGATATCTAACATGATACGTAAACTAACGATGTTGCATTTTTAGAAAAGTGTTAAGCTTAAAAAGGCCTTCGATAATGTTAAATAAGAATAAGGCAAATACAATTCATTTGTCTATCAATTTTCAATTGTTAAAAACTAATAATACCTGCTAATAACTGCGTTTGTGCTTATGTTCATTATTTCCAATTTATAATAAAAATAACACAAAAATAAAAAAAATCATCAAAAATAAACAATAGAGTAAAAAATATCCGAAATAATGGGTTGATTAAACTTTTAACGTTTAATAAACTCAAGGCGATAGGCTTCCATCGAGAAAATTTGGGAAAGAGTCCGCTTTGAATATATCTAGGATAATATTGTTGAAAAAATATTAACAAAGGAGTTTGACAAATAAATGTGTGTATGCTTCTTTATAGCTTAAAAACAAAAAAATCGTCTCAGGTAGGGGGTATATTAAATTCGTTTATAGGCGAGTAAATTTGGGGCTAGTAGGGTATAGGATTTCCATCTTATTTTGCTAGTATCGTTTAATTTACAAAATTTACATGAAAAAAATGCTGTAGTATTAACTTTAGTCGTTCGTTGAGTATGGTTCACAACCGATATAGCATTGATGGAGTCGAGATCGAGGCCGTCACTAAGACGATTCTAAACTAAGTTTTATGATACATTTTGCGGAAGTGATAAACAGGTCTATGCGAGTCCTTGGTTTTTTTGTACGCAATAGTGACCAACTTACTCCACATTACTTTAAACTCCTTTATATCTCCTTGGTTCGCTCTGTCTGTGGTATGGCCTCCATATTATGCATGCCATATAGAACATCGAAGCCGTTCAGAAAGTATTTTTAAGATCTTTGGCTTCAAAGGCGCATATCAATATAATGGGTATCAGATCAACTACAGTATTATAACTGAGGCCTTCAGTATTCATACCCTTCAAACCAGAAGATTTCAGAGCGATTTAGTTTTTCTCTGTAAGATTCTGAATGGTTGGTATTATTGTTCAGCTCTTTTACATAGCATATTACAGAAGCTGTGATCACTCATTGTTCCGCATACCTTACCATCACGCAAATTATGGAATTTATTCACCCCTTACTAGAATGCTGAAAGCGTGCAAAGCTTTATAATTTTGTCGGCAGCCTCCGCTCATTTCGTTCTGATGTGTTCCGTTTGAGTGCTACCACTTAATTTTATTTATTGTTATTGTTATATTGTGTTTCTATTGTTTTTATTGTTATTTAGTTTCTGGCTGTTATACTGCTGTCTTTCTCTCTCTTTGCCTTTAATCTATGCAAAAGTTTTGTAAATTGGTTAAACCGTAAATAAATAAATAAATAAAAGTGTAACCTAACAGAGCAATTATACATACCAATTTTCATTATTATTTTTTATATTGCCCTGTAGTATGCAAACTGCGACCTGAAGTCCCAATATTTTCACACAAACGTGAATAATACGTTGAGCGATCTTTTAGACTCACCCTGTAGAAAAAAGTTAGAAAGTCCATCTGTTTTCCAAAAAATGAGAAGAGAGACCTTAAAATTCAGTTTATGTTTTTTAATTTAATGGTCTTTATTGACTGTGAATTAAATTTTCGTGATGATTAAAGAATAAGAAACTTGTTTCATTAAACATTAACATCTTTTCCTTTAGTTTTATAGATTTTTTAAAAAAGTAAGCACAAATACAAATGTTTTATATGCAAAAAACGCACACTACAAACTTAAAATACTTACAATATAAAATGATAAAATAAAATAAGCAAATGAACATCTTAAAAATCATAACAACCTCTTTAACTCGCGTATTTGCATATTAAAGTTTGACCCACAACAGGTCAAAGGTTGCCCAAACCGGATTTAAAGGAATCCTTCAGTGGGAATACACATAATAAATTACACAATTTATCCAAGAATTTGGACGCATAATAATCAGCCACTTAGCAGCATCAGCACTTTGCAAGATGTTTACCAATTACTCATGATCCTACTCAACTGTTTCTGACATTTCATAACTATTTACGCAAGACGACAGCAATGTGTTACCCACATACAGAGTGCCTCGCAGTTGATGAAATTTTGTAACTTAGCTATTTCATCCCCATCTATCCAACCAAAAGCAGCGACAACTTTGAATTTTTTAATGAGACCACTGTAACTTTCTGATTATCAAGTAAAATATTACCTTATACGTTAGAAGTTTTTAAGATAATAAATATTTTCCATATTTTCCTATTGTTTGCTATAAAGAATCCTTTGCAGCTTCGAAGAAGACAAGGGTTTGGAATATTTGGTTTTGATATATACGCACACTCTTTTTTTTAATCATATCGTATTAACAGTAAATGGCATGTTTGGTATAATGATTTAAATTCTGTAGGGTACACTACTGTTGCAGTCATAAACGGCTTTTCTGTCCCACATTGTTTCGAAAACAGCCTGAAACCTCACTTTTTCCTGCAGATATAAACCTAAACCCCCTCCTTGTGCTTGATTTCGAGCAGGTCTTTCTTCTTGATTGCAAATAGATTTCAGACAATCTGAAAATAGAACAGATTACAAACACATTGGCATATTTAAAGAACATTAATATATTTACTAAGATCTAGAAAAGCTTAGAATACGTTACATATGAGGGATAATACAATTAGAATCTACAATAGAGATTAACAGCAAATGGCCCTAGCAGCCGATGCTGTAGATTGGGGGTGTTTTAGTGGGTAAACCTGGATTGCACCACCCTCCGGGGAGTCCCACACTCCCCTGCACTCACCGCGCGGGGCGTCCATAATGGATTTCACCTCCAACTCCCTCAAAAAAAAAGACAAAAAAAATAAAAATAATAATAATAATAAAGTACTTCATTTTTAATAACTAAATAGTTACAGTAACAATGATTAAAATAAAAGATACTTTCTTTTTCTCGGACGTTTTTCCTATTAGTTCACATTGTTGGTTCTTCCCTAGCTACCGCAGTACAAGCGTTTCCTTTTTTTTTTTCTTGTTATTTTTAGGGTTTCTGTATTATATTCTATTTTCATAGTTTTTTGTTATTTTTTCAATCGTCATTTAAAAATGCCTCTCAAATATTTTTTGTTTGTTGTTAAGAAGCATTGTTCAGGATTTGCATGTTCTCCCTTCTGTCATTGGTGAAATGTTATCGGTTTTTTAATCGGCAGGAAAAAATACCTTTGTAAATGATTGTTGCACCGAAAAAATAAATGTTGCACAAAAATGCGAGGTTCAGTTCGACACATGCTGTAATGCCATTAAACAAAATATTCCTTTTAGAAAGGTGCTGAATAACAAAATGGCAAAGTTTGTCCAGTTCCGCACCACAAATGTCTGAGGCTATAGCAAATAGATAATACTATTACACCAAAGATATACAAATTGTCGATAATTACTTAAATAAGTACGTAAATATGAGAAGCTTCAATTTTTAAAATGTACTGAAATTTATTACACTCGGAACTTAAAGTACGAGTAACATTTTTTGCTCTCACTGTAATCCGAAATATTTTTAAAAGATAACCAGCTGTCAAAAAGTGCTGCACTTGTATCTTCATCATGATCCCAGCTATTTTTCGCAGACTACTGTAGTTTGGAATAAATCATGATTGGGAGCAGGGTGAGGTGTAATTAACCTTAAATTGAAGTTATGAATGTAGGTATAGAACTTTAAGTTGCAATAAAATAACGATGGATTATTCGATTGACATGAATTTTATTTATCCGAAAGATAATCTTGTGGTATTACATTTTAAATATGATTTCTGGCATATGACCGCCACGGCTGGCGCGGATGTAGTCCAATCTGGACGTCCAATTTTCGAAGACTTTTTTCAACATTTGTGGCCGTATATGGACAATAACACGGCGAATGTTGTCTTCCAATTGGTCAAGCATTTGTGGCTTATCCGCATAGACCAATGACTTTACATAGCCCCACAGAAAGTAGTCTAGCGGTGTTAAATCATAAGATCTTGGAGGCCAATTCACAGTTCCAAAACGTGAAATTAGGAGGTCACCAAACGTGTCTTTCAATAAATCGATTGTGGCACGAGCTGTGTGACATGTTGCGCCTTCTTGTTGAAACCACATCTCCTGGACATCATGGTTATTCAATTCAGGAATGAAAGAGTTAGTAATCATAGCTCTATACCGATCACCATTGACTGTAACGTTCTGGCCATCATCGTTTTTGAAGAAGTACGGACCAATGATTCCACCAACCCATAAAGCGCACCAAACAGTCAGTTTTTCTGGATGTAACGGTGTTTCTACATACACTTAGGATTAGCTTCGCTCCAAATGCGGCAGTTTTGTTTGTTGACGTAGCCATTCAATCAGAAGTGCGCTTCATCGCTAAACAAAATTCGCTTATGAAAATCGGGAACAACGGCAATCTCGTTTTGGGCCCATTAGACGAATCTACGCCTTACTTGATGATCGTTTGGCTTCAATTCTTGCACGAGTTGGATTTTGTAAGCACGTAAACCAAGATCCTTCCGCAAAATCTTCCATAAAGTGGATGGACACAGATCCAATTCCTGTGCTCCATGGCGGATGGACTCATTCGGGTCTTCCTCAATGCTACGCTCTACATCAGCAATAGCTTCTTCTGTACGCACTGTACGGTGTCTCTGGGGATGCGAGTTATCAATAAGAGTAAACGTGGTGCAAAAACGTTCCATGGTTAATCGAATTAACTGCTCTGTTGGACGATTTTGTCGACGATAAAATGGACGTAGTACGCGATACGTATTCCGCACAGAACCATTATTTTCGAAATAAAATTGCTTTATTTGCAAGCGTTGTTCAGGCGTGGTTCTGTCTATTCATGATGAATTGCCAAACCAAACTGAGAATAAATCACTTGAGAGCTGTTAAATCGGTCGCCATCTTGAACAGTAATGCCAACTTAAAGTTCTATACATCGAAAACACCCATTATTACAAGTAAGATTTTAATTCGCATTATTAAGCGGCGATTAGTGACATATCTAGGTAGAGATCCCCCCCCCCCCAACAAAACATACAGATTTTGAGAAGGGCAAACGCACCAGAGAGCAGATTCTTATTGGAAGGGAAAATGTTAGATGTTCTAAACCGAGAACAATAAATGTGGTCTTATGATAAATGCTAAAAAACCAAAATTATCATAATCGACCGTTAAAACACCAACAATCGACAGATGCCCTCTGCAAAGATTTCAAATTGTTCACCATTTCATGTACCTGGTCTCGCATATTATTAACACAGGTTCAAATGAGAGTGACATCCGAAAGTGAATTTCTAAAAGTGCAACGATTCGACTACCCAGATCTATTACGATAAACACTAAAGCGAAACTAGTTCAATATTTAATTTTCTCCATCATCCGATATGGGGCTGAAACATGAATGATTAAAGCAGCAGACACTGGAGTCGCATGCTTCGACTTCCACGAACGGCTCACAGTCTGAGCAAGACTGTGAGTAAGAGAACTGAACATCCGTAATAGACCACCACCTCTTCCACCTTCGCGAGAAGAGACGACAACAATATGGAGGTGCTGATAGTTTTTGGAAACACAAAAAGACGAAAGTCTAGAGGCCGCTCACCAACTCGATGGACTGATCAGATCCAAAAGGCCACCAGCACTTCCTTCTACAATCCTGTAGATATAGTCTAGGATCGAAGTCAATGGAGGGAGATAACGGTACAAGTTGTTAGTGATCACGATACCCAGTAATGAGACAACGACCAGAGAGAGAGGTGCGGACAGAGCAATTTTAGAGCGTATGCCGCTCGTATGTTCCAATTAATATGTTCTCTTATAAGACCAAGACCAATTCTCGTTTTCTAGAATTACCAACATGTTTTATATTTTATATTATGCGCCAGTTTTACCAATCGTCCTGTTGGCTTCTTCAGAGCTTAACTGAAACTGGTTTGCATTCTACTCCGTGCCTGCTTATTATACTATCTGAGGGGGCCGAAGTTAACCAAGGGAAATGAATATTGCCTCATATAACTGATTCCTATATTGGTAAAAAATAAAGACCTGAGTCGCGGATAAAATTTTTCTTTGGCATGCAAGAATTTTGAACTGCTCATGAGTTTAGTTGTCTTAGTTTTAAGGCGCTTTCATGTTCTTTTAGCTCATATGTTTCGTCCGGTCTCCAATATATGTTTTGCCGCTTTGGAATTTTGCCTTTTATGGAAAGAAAATGTTGACAGATTATTGGGCAGGTGATAGATCTGGTTTTAAAAATTTATTTCTCAAGAACTTCTGATATGCGGTCAGTCATTCTGAGGAAGGACCACAGTGGGAAGTGTGGGATTGCTTTCGATTTCATTTTCTTTAAGAGGCTGTGGTGAAGTCTATTCTGAAATGCAACGCATGATATTTCTAATGTGGAAATTATTTGAGACAAGGTCAGATATTGTGTGTCTTAGGTGGATTCCATTCGAGATAGTTTTACGGTTCTGTAAACAAAAGAGTTGTGATCATAACCGATGATTTTTGGGGCGAATAGTAATGTGACAATGCATTAAGTTGTCGGTCCGTGTGAATAGGTTTTCTGAAAACTAACCCAATGTTAGTTCTGATTTTCTATTAATAATAATATCCAAGAATGGGAGATTATTATTAGCTTCTAATTCGATGCTAAAGAGTATGTTAGCCTTTAAATGGTGAAGAAAATCACAGAAAGATTCTTGACTATGAGACAAATTTACAAAAGTATCATCAACCTTAGAGTTTCCATAGTTTTGGTTTTAGATGAAAAAGGTCGAGAGCTTTCGTCTCAAAAGCTTCCATACATATATTTTCTATTACTGGTGATAATAGAGAAGCCATAGCTTTATCCGATATTTGTTCATAAATTTGACAGTTACAAAAAATATATTTTGCAAAGAAGTATTTTTCGATTAAGATGAGAATATTTGATTCCAGATACTCTACGTCGAAACTAACCAGACCATTCTTTTTCGATTAATGACCAACAGACGCAGAAGGAATGCGGAGACCTTGTCAATAGTGATGGAACTTTTTTTGAAAAATCGATATTACTTTTGTTTCTTTCAAAGACGATAACTGATTTTGCAGAACTAAATTGTTTTAATATTATTCGATTTCATTTTTTATTAATATTAAAATATTCAACTATTGATTTGCATAATTACATACTTGTCCGCAGCAAAATACATTAAGTCAACCTCTCGTACACTCAGTATGCGATGTGTCACAGGAAATCTCACGCGGTCCGCGCGATGTCAATATATACATTCGAAACGTTTAAACAAATAATGGAAATAGCACTTAAAGGAAGGTTGCGAGCTAAACGTACAGATATTGATACAACAGACGCGAAATTTATGACACATTATAAACATCTTATCTCACATAAGATAGGAATTTTACAATACAATACACGGAGATATTATTTTAGTTGTGCCACGCCGGTCCGTCCACACGCGAGCTATGCATTTTTCCGCGATTTACAGTGTCGCGTGTGCACTAGTGTTGGTTTGGTGCGTGGAAAATATCACCAGCGGCGAGGTTAAGTGCGACACTTACGTAGACATCACCGACGGCGTCAAATCAGGCCCGAATATTACTAAAGACGGCTTGATTTACACGGAAAACGATTACTTCGTCGATAATAACGTTATTAAAGGATGCATTTGTCGCGTTTCTTCTTGCGTGCGAAAGTGTTGTGCCGCAAACGAATCCATAGCGTCGAACACCAACTCCACCTGCGTTGACGTCTCGTTGACGCCAAACGCGAGTAGCGACTTGGACAACGTTTTCCCGGACGTAGCTCTGTTTCACATTATATCGGCGCCAGCGAGAGACATCTGCGTCGAAACTTCCTACAAAATTCTTCTGGATTACGAGGAGTCCAGTTTGGTGATTAATCACTCGGGATACCTGCAATGGGATGAACTTTTCTATCCGTACACTGAGTACTGCCTAGCCAACCTCGAACATCGCCTGGTCGCGTTGATCTGTGTCGTGCAAGATGTTTCTATGAACGCGTTAATATATTGTATCGGTGAGTACCTAGCATCAAAAGAATAATATTCAGTTTGTCCAGAAATTAGTGCGCCAAACTATAACAGCCCATTCTACGTCCAAAATAAATCCTAGTTTTTGTAACGGAGCCACGTGCCTTAAAAAGAATGAACCTGAAAATGGTGGATCGTTCGGTTGATCTCAGGAACAAGAAAGGCCTACAAGAAATTATCATTATGACAGACGCTAAACAGAATGGCCGAAACTCGTCAAATATCACTTCTATTTCTGATATGATGTTTCTTTCTATCGACATTTTTCTATAAATTATTATGAAAAGAAAAAATTTCGCCGTTATTTTCCAGTTTCGTGACGCAGGAATATGAATTTTCAGCTAAGTAAGCTAAAACCTCGTCATTATCTAGAAGTACAGAATTTAAAACCCCAAGATTTTTGCCAATGGAATCTGAACAATTAAGATATTTTGGAAATACGAACTTTCTATACAGGTTTTTTATAAATATTTGACAAATATCATAAGTACTACCTGAATAGGTGCCTTTATTTTACCAAATATATTAAATACTTACTTAAATTTCCTAACAAATGAACTGGTCGTAACAACTCACTTTGAGTAGGGTGTAAGAAACTGGTTAGGTGAAAATTTGGCAATAGTAGAGGTGGTCCAGTAAATTGATCAGTTCGGCCGCCTGACTTAAAATTACAAGATTATCTACGGGGTAATGTGTAATTCTATTTATGCCACAGAAGTAGAGAGCTTCCAAATTATTCATTCTCAAAATGTTAAAATAAAATCGCGACTATGGAGTCAAACTAACTGGAATGTGTTTAAAAATATAAATACTATTCGCAAATCTTCTGGATTCCTCCTGTCCCTGTTGTTGATGAATGGAACTTGCCGACGTTCCGCCAATCATGATGTTGGCTTCTTCAGAACTTAACTGAAACTGGCTCGCATCCTACTCAGTACCTACTTATATATTATTTGATGCGGAGCTAAAGGGGGAACATGAACATGACGGATGACTGATTCCCATACTGGTGAAAGGTAAAGACCTCGTCAAGAGTCACGGTTAAGGTTTTTTGGTTGCTTATAGATTTCTATAGATTCTCGGATTTTTGGTTGGTAGAAGAATTGATGCATGGATGCATTCATTGATTTCTTTCCAAGTTTTCCACAATATCTTCTTACTCATACGTGGAATAAAACCATCCTGTTCATTTCAGTCATTATTTTGTCGATGGTCGGTATAAATTCTTCTCAACTATTTTCGCAACTCGAAATATTGATTTTTGATGAATGAAATATTGATCCGTGTTTGTACAACAAATTCAAACACACGTCAGTTTCAAGAACGAACTTCAAGAAGTAACTGTAATTCGAATTTTAAACATGGTAAAGTAGGTATACTACTTGTGTAGTTACCTGCCACTCTCGGGGCCCTTGATAATCATCATAGGTACAATACTACTTCTACGTCTATCTATACAGCTAATATCACTATGTTTTACGGTTCAATAATTATTTATAACTCTCTGGCATTAATAATACTTTTGACAGGAACACAGATGTGACGAACATTGAATAAAAAACTCTGTAAATACTGTGTACCTAATGGAAACGTCAACTGTCAAATTTTTCCGAGTTTGTCCAAAACTTTTACCTCTGTTTTCTTAGTCCGAGCTCTCATATCGTCCTCCTTATTGCTGGGAAACCCTCAAAGAGGTTCAACGGCCAATGTATAGACTATTTCACGGTGAGATTATTACTTTGCCCATACTGCACTACACCACACCAGAATAGCAAAACATGCTTGGAAATAGAAATATCCAGGCTCACCTGAATGGTAAAACCAGTCCCATTTATAGGATCAACGACGCGTCCAGTAGGGCTCCGTGCCTGCTCCTGTTCTTTTTAACATTTACAACTCGAGTTCCAGGTCTCAAAAAAATTTATTTACGCACACGACATAGCTCTTTCTTGGCAAACGTCTGATTTTATCACAGGCTCCATTTGAGTAGGTTAGATGAATTCTTCCGCAAATGAATGATGCTAGAGTCATGAAAACAACCGCAATGGTTCTCACATATTTCGTTACGGCAGACAGTTGCCCTGCCTGTAGAAACAGTGACCACACCGCCTTACTGACGCTCGCCTTAATAGTGCGATGAGAACTATAACGGGCAATTCAGAAGTACTCCAGTTCAATGGCTACGAAATAGCTATCAAATATCAATCCCAATCACTTGAAGAGAAAGTCTACCCAGGTCAGACGACCTGGTTTAGAAATTAGAATCAAACGTCTTAAGTCCAGATAACTCCCATGGTTATTGGATCAACAACTAATAGTTGCTAATGTCAACTCTCGGGATTTCTGGCAAGATATCCCAGACACACATCAGCTGACCTTGACGGCCCTAACTATGAGTATGGACACTGCACATACTCCCTTTCATATTACAGCAGAATGCCCACTAAGACAGAGCTCCCATCCACGAAGCTGACCGAGCTATAAAATTTACTGTTGCTGTTTTTTTTTCACTATCATTTAGTCTGTGTTTTATATACAGTGTGTCCAAGATGAGGAAGGATATCTATCATGGGGATATTGGAAACCATAAGAGAGAGAAAGATGGTTAAATTATTATTATCGTTTTTATTTTTTTCTAATGTTATTCAAAGATATATAAAAAATAAAAGATGACTTACTCGTTGCTATCTTTTAAACTCTACAACTTTTGTTTCGGTGAAATCATCATCGAGATTATTTTTTCATATGGTCCGTGAAAAAGACACACCATATATTAAATATATGTATTACGAATACAACGATGCACTACACAATATGATTCAATATCGTTTAAATCACAAAAATGAGTTTTTATTAAAATTTCAATGTTTTGGTGTAGTGGGCGCTGACATGATGGCGTTGAGAAAATGTCAAGATAATTTTGTTAACATATCGGTATATGCCGTTTTTTAATATTGTTGTTGCGTTGTTTTGCCGTTGATTTTTTTTTTGTTATACAAAATGGAATACACAGAATGAAAAATTGCATGCTATGGTAACGTCGTTGAATTTAAATAACTACTCTGCGAGAAGACAATCCAGTACAAACAAACAAAAGATTCATTGCAAATCTTAAGCCGTATGGTGCGTTTATGAAACTAGTTTTATCTAAAAATAAACGCTGGAATTAAGAAACAGTAAATAATGTATTGTTAGTCGTTACTGAAAAGCCGGAAACATCCGTTAGAAAAATAGAACCGACAACTGAAATCACTAAATCTACTGCTCAATTTATTTTGTGAAAACAAAAATTTCACTCGTTCAATTTTAGAATTTGTCAAGCGCTCAGGCCTGGTGATGAAGAAAGGCGAAGAAAATTTTACGAATGGTATACTAGCGAGTGCCAGAGAGATTAAAACTTTCCCCATAAGATAATTTGTTCGAACAAAAGTACAGTAACAAATAAGGGAATTTTTAACCGACAAAAGGCTCATTATTGGGCAAGAGAGTGCACCGAATATACAGAAATCAACACATTTATTTGGCCCTTTTTATAATGGTTCTCTTAACGCTGAGTGATACCGCAACATCCTAGAGCACGACACTGAAGAAGCTCTGAACAACTCACCGCTTGCAAAAGTTGAAAGCTCTTGGTATCAACAGTCACACATGCCTTAATCGAGCGCGAGTATTTATCGGACAGATTTCTCGAAAAATGGATAAGTACCAGTTAAAGAGTTTGGTGGCCCCCTCGTTCGTCGGACTTCACTCCACTCGATTTTCTAATTTATTTATTTATTATGGGGATATTACAAAAATTGTGTTTACCAGTGAGTTTTTGAGAATAAGGATTAGCTGAGAAGACTAGTTCTTGAATCCTTTCAATACGTTACAACTGATATGTTAAGAAAGGTTTTAAATTCACAGTTACAAGATGTTATTTCTATGAAAATAATGGGTACTTGTTTGAATATTCTTTATAATTTAATTTTGTTTTTGTAGCAAATCTTTTTAAGTTTTTTTTTGTTTAATAAATGAATCATTTCATCTTTCTTTTTTGTTATTTGTCAATCCAAACTACACCGAGACATTGAAAATTTAACAAAAACATTTTTTTATGATTCAAACAATGTAAAATCATATTATGTCATACATTTTGTATTCGTAATAAAAAAACGCTATTTTGTAGAGCCCAAAAGTGATACTAGAAAAAAAGAAAAACGAAATAGACAAATTTCGTTTTTTCAGGGTATCTTGGCAAGTGATGGGAATTTTTTATTTTACTCAACAACACCTATAAATTTTGTCATTTTTTAAAATTTAACCATCTTACAATATCCCAATGAGAGACATCTTTATCTTAGTCACACTGTATATCGGCTGATCTAAATTAAGTATTCATCATTAGTAAGGTTGTTATGAGTAGAGATAAAAAGTCAATTAAATTAGCAAACACTGATTATGATGATGAAAAGAGAAGGAGTTTAGGAAGAATAAATAGTCTTTTTAAATAGGACACCTAATATATTTTTTAGTCTAAAATTCGTAAATCACAAACAGAACAAAAAAGGTCGTAAGTAATATTAGAATAAAATTGAAAATAATCGAATTATTACCATTCATTTAGACTAGACGTTTGCTGTTATTGTTTTATTTTTCGTCTCCTTTTTTTAGTAAAAACGGTTTCATTATTTCTAAACATTCGATAAAGGCGCAGAAAATATTGTTCAAAGAAGGCTGTGCAAAATAACGACAGCCCTGCCAAATATAAAACTAGTTATCAAAAACTCAGTTTTAATTTATTAATTATTAGTATTGTTATATCAATTATTTAAATTAATTTTACTGTACGGTACTGTACTGTACTGTTACTCTAAAATGGATTTTACATATAAAGAAAAGTACGATATGTTTCAATGTTATTTGCGTTTTTGCAAAAGGAAGGTGACGGAAAAATGTTATTATAAGTGAAGACGTGGAAATAAGTGTTCTTGGATATTTTGAAGCATATCGTGACAATTCTACTCGAGACATAGTCAAAGACTCAAACTTATCTTTTAATACTGTCCAAAGGATTTTAAAAAAACAACAAATTTTGCAGCCAAACCATAAATAATTTTTGGTATATTTTGTGAACTGACGAATCAAATTTTTCAAATTCTGTATTTTATAATCATAAAAATAATCATTATTGCTCAAGAGAAAATTTATTGCTAGTAGCTCCCCGAGATTGACAAGTTCGTTTCAGCTTTAACATTTGGTGCCGTATAATTGATTCTCGCATTGTTGGTCTATATTTTTACGATGGCGCGCTGAACGGTGAGCGACACATTGCCATTATTACTGAAATTCTGGGTGGTTTGACCTCATAAATTAGCAGAATCTCCATTTCCAATAAGATGGCGCACCAGCTCATAACTTCGGAGGCACATATCATTTTTTGACAACTATTTTCAACAAAAAATGGATTGCTAGAAATGATCTTATTCCTTGCTATACGTCCTTGCTATACGTCACCAGATATAACCCCACTTGATTTTTAAAAGACAAAATTTATGAGGGAAGACCAACACGTGGACGTGTTAAAGGCTAAAATAAAAGAAAAAATAAACCAGATAGGTGTAGAAAAATGATAAAGACAATTTACTCAATAAAAAAGCGTGTTCAAAAAATCTGTTAAATTGCGAGTTACTGTTTTTGAACACCTTTTAAAATTACTTTAACAGTTAGTCAGAAATTAATTTGATTTTTCAGTTATTTTCTATTTTCTATAACAGTAAAAGGCAAATGGAGTTTTATTTAGCATCCACTCATAGCCTTTTTGTCTAAAGGAGAAACGTGCTGATAATTTACAATTTTAGAATCATATTGCATATGACTTTTTTTGTTCTGTTGGTAGTAGTACGAACGTTAGAGTCAAAAATATAGAGGATGTTTCATTTTAAAAAATTAATTTTTCCGCATTTTTCCTAAACCAAACATTCAATTGTATTTCTGTTTTCACCATCGCAATCAATGGAAAAAATGCTACTAATTTGCTAATTTAACCGACTCATAACAAAGTTACCAATGATGAAAACTTAATTTAGATCACCCTGTATACATAGCTCAGTCGTTTGACTGTAAGTTTTGTGTTTTTGCTCTTTTTCTTTGTTGATTTGTGTTTGAACAGTGCTCTGTATGTACCATACGAAATATGGTTTTGGTTTTACATCGCAATTTCCTCGAATCTCGCAAATTGGCTAAATAATCGAAAGCCTTTATCAGTAAGATGGTCGATATCTAATCTGACAAATGAAAAGTGACTGATCGTCTCAAGCAGTACTAAAAAACGTCGACCAGGATGAAGTTGATTGCGATTTCCGTTGGACTGATTTCATTCGGAATCCTCGGGCTGGCGTTCTCAGAAAACGAACAAGACTGCGACATCGCCGTAGACATATCGGACGGCGCAACAGATAGTAATAATAATATAATCAAAAACGGAATCACTTACACCCCAAACGACTACCGCGTAAATGATACCGGAGTTTTCGGTTGCGTGTGTAAAATTCGTCAATGTGTTGCGCAGTGTTGCGGCGCGGGCCAAATTTTAGACACGACAACGGCGGGCGGTACAAAATGCGTGACGGCGGCGAAAAGCGCGCGAAACACCTCGAACGTGACATTTTTCCACCTCTTCCGGGCGCCGGATAAGAAAATATGTTCCGAGGAAAGCCTCAGCGTTAAGCTAGACCCCGAAGAACACGATTTTGACATCGAAACCGATG
Organism: Cylas formicarius; assembly: GCF_029955315.1. NCBI lineage: Eukaryota > Metazoa > Arthropoda > Insecta > Coleoptera > Brentidae > Cylas > Cylas formicarius. The sequence goes on along the minus strand of NW_026844319.1, from coordinate 13,229,924 downwards.
GACGTCTGAGTTGGAAGGGGGCGTCATACCACTATCAGGACTATTGCCTCACCCAGGAAGGTGACACTACGGTCGCCATAGTATGTGTCGTGCCGGAGATAACGACTGAAACGAAAATACACTGCCTGGGTTAGTTAGTTAGGTCTTTTTATAGATATAAGAAAGTGGCCAATTGCTTTTGAATGGGATTATCCAAGGGTGGTCATTAACATACAATGCAACAAGATTATTACCTAAAGTTTCGGATTTTAAATTCAGGTAAAATTGTGGTCCGTAATAGAAAATAATTTTATACCTATGTGTGTTTAATATTCTTTGGTTTGGTATACTACTTAGTTTAAGTTTATTAGTAATCATTCTTATTTCGTGTGTAATACAGCGAGTGAAACGTGTGCGAATTATGCAAAAATATGTGCGAGTCTAGTGTATCTCAAGAGATGCTCCCGCCCAAATGTAGAAAACACTCTCTATTGAGACTAAGGAAGCTATAAACAATGTTTGTTTGACTCTCATTGAACGTGGTGCCAGCAACCAAGCATCTTTAGAAGAAACGGCCACATTGACGAAAATTCCAACATCAACTGAAAAAAAGAAGCAATGCTGACATTTTCTCGAGTGTAGATGTAAGTGATCAAGATATAATACGGCGTAAAATTTACCAGTTATACGAGGAACAAAGCGTGCCTACATTAGGAGGCTTGAAAAAGATGAAACCGGTGTTAAATGTGGCAGAAATACCTTATGGAAGTATATTCAACACATGGGTTTTAGATTTAAAAAAAAATGACAAAAGGCAAGTTTTAATGGAATCTTTTAGAATTAGGAAATGGCGAGTGGAATATCTAAAAAAAAATAGGATTTACAGAGAACAACAAAGGCCAATTATTTACTTGGACGAAACCTGGTTCGACACCTATGATACCCCGGAAAAGGGTTGGGTTGACTCAACTCAAAGTGTAAAACAAATGCGCCATCAAAAAGAGATTAAAGAATAACTATTTTGCATGCTGGCTCTAAAGATAGTTGGATTCCAAATGGACTTTCTCTGTCTGCGAAAAATATTAAAGATTCTTCTCTGGATTACCATGAAGACACCACCGCTGATTTATTTGAACGTTGGTTTAAAAACAAACTAGTTCCAAACATTCCTCCTAATAGCGTAATTGTAATACGGACAATGCAAGTTATCACAGTAGATAGTTGACTAAAACCCCTTCCTCATGTGACACAAAAGCAACAATCCAAAACTACATGTATAATAACGACATTTATTTTCACGAAAATTATACCAAAAAGCAATTAATTGAGGTTCTACAAAGCTTGAACCTACAAAAGGAATACGTCTGTGATAATTATGCAAAAAATCGAGGGCATACAGTTTTAAGTCATCCACCTTACCACTGTATATTTGATCCCATTGAACATGTTTGGCACCAACTGAAATCTGCCATTCGTCCTAACAATGTTTTTCCCCGTGTTAACTCCAATGTCCTCAAACTTATAGAAACCGAAGTTTTTAACATCCCTCCACAAAGTTGGGCCAATTCTGTTAAATATATTGAAAAAGCAGAACAATCGTATATCCATATTGCAAATAATATAGAACAAATAATAATTAGAACAGGCGATGATAGCGATCGTGATACTGATATATTATGTGAATAATTTTAAGTAATTTAAGTAGGTAATAAAAATAATTTGTAATTTTATTTTAGATTTAAACATAAATACATACATAAATAAATAATTAAATTCTAAGCAAAGTACGGACCTGTTCGGCTATATTTCATTCTTACAGCTTTCCCGGGTCTTTCCTTAATTCGTATCAGTTAGTCACTTTCTTATGTCTATGAACAGACTTTACCCAAGTAAATGTTTATTTATTCATGTATTAGTATATTCGGGATAATTTTTAATACACTGCTTTTGGATTTCTCTGATGCAGTTTAAACACCTGCCGGTGGAGTGGATTGCAATTGCATCACGGATGACCAAATCCCAAAGAGAGATGTTATTAAGGTGTTTGATGATTTCGATAGATTCTCGAACGTAAACTGTGAAAGAGATAGTTCAGTTCTTTCTGAATTACCCCAGCTCCATAAAATACACCACCACTTATGTAAAATTTCCATAAATACATTTTTGAAACATTCGGATATTGCAAATATACGAAATATTTTAAAAAATATGAAAAAAGAAAGAATATTATGTATAAAAATCTAATTTTCGACAGGCAAGTAACATCTTCTTGGCAGTCTTCTTCCTCAAAATCTTCCATACTATCGGGAAAAAAAATTGATCTATCTCCCTTTTCTATTTTCCTCAGCAAGTTTTCATTATGGGAAACATAGAGTAGCTTAGAGGCTCCGTCGTCAGTAAGCCGGTTTCTTTTTTGTGAATGAAATAACTAACTAAAAACCAAAAACGTGCTCTGGCAGCCGAAGATCATCATTCGTGAACCTACTTGTGATAATGAAGATGAAGAACACAGTCCTTTTCACCAGAAGACTGAGTTATCAAAACTACTTTTCCATATGAAGTTAGTACCAAATAACTTGCCACTTCTGCAACGGTAGTCTGCTATTTCATCGTGCTCCTTTATTTTGAGTTAATTTTTTGATATATTAAATATGCATTGTAAGGTAGAAAGAATTTCTCTTTTCTCTTCTCGTGCCAATAGGTTCAAAATTGAAGACCAGCTAGTTTTTACGGGCGATTGCATGGCACCTGCATATACATAACAAATTGAGATCATGAGAAAAGCAACCATATGAAATCACATTGTTCCCTTAGTATGATTCCAGCAACTTGCATATTTTTTGCAGTATTTAAAACGTATTTTTCAATTATGTTTCCCATTTCTTCCGCTATTATACAATTAATGACTCCTTGGTTTCGTATATTGATCACGCTCTGCAGACCCACAATTTCACTTTCATTGATTGTAGCTTCAACTTACTTAATTAATTCTGCATCTAAATTTGTGTTCTACAGTTTATACCTACTTGGTAGTGCAAAACATGGACCAATCATTCAGTGTTTCAAAGGGTGGACAACGGATAGTAACTGGAGTATATGCTTATCTCTTATATGCTTTTCTCACATTTTTCTATTTAAATTACTGCAGAGGCAATGCAATGCTAATCGGAAAAAAAAATTCATTCAGCGTAGGTCTGGAAACGATTAGTTATACAAGGATTTTATTTACATTGTAGCGGGGTTTGATATAAATCACAACCCGTCACACGACACATTCGTGTTTAATCAAATTTATGTTAGAAACAAAATAAAACCTTACATGAAACAGTTTTCTATTTAAAATTGGTACATAAATACGACATTATATTTAGTATATTATCATCATTATATATAGGGTATATATAGGGTAACATCAGTAGCACATTGGTAACATAAGAGGAATCTTATTAGCTAACCTTTCATTTTAGCCATGTATGGAGTTTTCAGTGCCAATATAGCGCAGATATACCTTTTTGTACAGAATGCTTGTTCTCTGTTAATTTGACAACAGTTTTTTTAAAAGATTTTTTCTACCTCCTAAACATTTTTAGTCTCAAATGACAATCACGACACTTGTATAATATACTATTATCTACTCACTCACTCATTTTAAAAGTTAACTTATTAAACACTTATTCGCGTTAGGAGCAATCAAGTGTGTTCGGAATTTTAACGTTTGTCGGTTGTTATGGTTTTGGGTGTGTCACACAGTGTGGTAATCTTGCTGTTTGCTAACGTTCGTAGAAAAAGTACAGTATACAACAAGTTGGTAAACTATTTCACATACTCGTTTATAAAACTTATAAAACTATACTCTATATAAAACTTATAAAACTATTAACTAATTGTATTATCTAAACAAAAAATAGTGATGACAACTTATTTAATTTTCATCTTCCCAGGACTCCGGATATCGTAGCAATAAAATTGTTGAAATTTAACCAACAACATTATTTTAAAGCAAATACCTCTTGCATTTTATAACTGTTTGATTTTGAATATTTTATTCTGCTAGGCACGATAATTAACTGAACTTTTATGTCAAAATGGGGGGTGCGGAAAACATGTGTACAATATCGCCAAATATATCATTTTATTTAACACCCTGTTCGACTTTTCGACTAACCTAAGCATAGCTGAAATAGCTGAATCAAAATATTTTTACTCAAAATCAAACCTTTTCTATTTTAATAAAATAATAATAATAATAATAACAAAAATTGAATATACCAGTTAGTACTGAACTTCATTCGACAATAAGATGATGCTGATTAAATAAACTTCATTTTCTTTACAATAAATATGAACATGACGAAAAGGCGAATGCGCCGGTAGAAATGAGGACTTAGTTGTAACAGTTATACCCACCTACATATGAGTTAAGTAAGGTGAATTTTACTTCCTAATATAAAAAATGCATAATGACATAGCTGGAAAACACAATTATTATCTCATTTTTATAAGTATATTTTTAAATAAAATGTACAATAAAATGATTATTATTCGATCTAATCCTAAAACCAGTAAAAAATATTAAAAAAAAAACAAAAAGTAATTTGTATACAGGATGTTTTTATTTTCTTCCAGATACATTAAGACCATTTTGAATTTAGCGGAAAATTCTATATATATATTTCACATATAATATCCTATATCTAAGTCATACCGTTTCTCCATATTTTGAATTTAATGTGACAATTGCAGGTCTAAATATATCTATCGATTTCAGACCTAATGCCTTTACTATGTAGTCTGTGTAGATATTTTAAAAAATAACTATACACAGGGTAGTCAAAAACTAATTTAAACCAAAAAATGGTTGTCTTTTTATGCAAATTTAGTGTTGTATTTAGCATTTAAAAAAATTGGACAAAAAGTTGAACACTAAGGAAACTTGCCGTTGCTCGATAATTTTTTATAAATCGTATAAGTCATATCTGTTATTTGTGTATATATTTATTATTAACAATGGAACAAAATTTAATAAAAACATTAGGACATTTGCTGAAACATATCCAGATTAATCGAAACGTCAATGAGTAAATCGCAAAAAGAAGTATGTACCCCGTAATTCCTTTAATTACTTATAAGCATTCGGAATTCCTCGGAATTTTTCTCGAATTCCTTAGAACTCTTCTAGAATTGTAGAACTTGAACTCTTGTGTGCCTTACTCGACGACAAGTTTAAAAAAATCTCATCTTTATATATTTTATCTGAATATTGCAAATAATCTTTTCAATTTGTTTTTATTTGCTTTTACTATTTTCTTTATTATATATTTTAAAAAAAGTTGTACAAACACGAGATCATTTGTTAATTAAAATAACAATAAAAAATGTGCAAGTTCGGTGGCATAAAGCCGTCAAATGTTGATTTCCGAGACCAAAACAGATACGTTTTTCTAGTGCTCGATTGCTTTTCTTTTTCGCCATGCCGACAACTTTATACAAAAAACAAATAAACATGAGGCATTTCTACTTGAAAATAATGATTTTTTCTTTTAAATATTTAAAGTTACTTTTTGACCATCCTGTAATTATATTTGTTAGACCTGTACCTGACCTGTGACTTCTGACATAAAATTCAAATTCAAAAAAGAGCACACTATATAAAATGAGAAAGTTGTCACTTGTATGATATTTTGAAAGTATAAGTGAACATTTTTTATATTTTAAAAGCTCCGAGTTAAGGTGTCATTATATAATTAACGGACCACCCGGTGCCAATGGTAATAAAATAGTTAATTACCTACATTTAAATCATTGGACGTGTTCCCTATATTTTATTATAAATATCCACGACTGTATCCGTAGACTATTAAAATTCAATAAATTTCTATTACGACTTGCTATTATGATCCGTCATATTTATTTGTTATTCTATTCTATTAGTTTCACATCTTTATAGTCGCCATAAAATGAAATAGAAATTAGATAAACTTAACTGCTTTGGTGGTATGGTCTGTTCATAGATATAAGAAAGTGACCAATTGCTTTTGAATGGGACTATCCAAGGGTGGTCATTAACATACAATGCAACAAGATTATTACCTAAAGTTTCGGAATTTAAATTCAGGTAAAATTGTGGTCCGTAATAGAAAATAATTTTATACCTACCTGTGTTTAATATTCTTTGGTTTGGTATACTTCTAGTTTAAGTTTATTAGTAATCATTCTTATTTCGTGTGTAAGGAAGTTATAAACAATGTTTATTTGACTCTCATTGAACGTGGTGTCAGCAAGCAAGCATCTTTAGAAGAACTGTATGGAAAATTGTGAATAATCCCATTTAAGCAAGGAAAAAAAGAAGCGATGCTACACATTTTCTCGAATGTAGATGAAAGTGATCAAGATATAATACGGCATAGTAAAATTTACCAGTTATACGAGGAACAAAGCGTGCCTACATTAGATATCTTAAATAGGAGGCTTGAAAAAGATGTAACCGGTGTTAAATGTGACAGAACTACCTTATAGAAGTGTATTCAACACATGGGTTTCATATTTAAAAAAATTGACAAAAGGCAAGTTTTAATGGAATCTTTTAAGATTCGGAAATGGCGACTGGAATATCTAGCAAAAATTAGGATTTACAGAGAACAATAAAGGCCAATTATTTACTTGAATGAAACCTGATTCGACACTTATGATACCCTGGAAAAGGGTTGGGTTGACTCAACTGATAACTGTAAAACAAACGCGCGATCAAAAAGAGGTAAAAGAATAACTATTTTGCATGCTGGCTCTAAAGATGGTTGGATTCTAAATGGACTCTCTGTCTGTGAAAAATATTAAAGATTCTTCTCTGGATTGTCATGAAGACACCACCGCGGATTTATTTGAAAGTTGGTTTAAAAACAAACTAGTTCCAAACATTCCTCCTAATAGCGTAACTGTAATGGACAATGCAAGTTATCACAGTAGACAGTTGACTAAGACCCCTTCCTCATGTGACACAAAAGCAACAATCCAAAACTACATGTATAATAACGACATTTATTTTCACGAAGATTATACCAAAAAGCAATTAATTGAGGTTCTACAAAGCTTGAACCCACAAAAAGAATACGTCTGTGATAATTATGCAAAAAGCTAGGGCATACAGTTTTAAGGCTTCCACCTTACCACTGTATATTTAATCCCATTGAACATGTTTGGCACCAATTGAAATCTGCCATTCGTCGTAACAATGTTTTTCCCCGTGTTAACTCCAATGTCCATAAACTTATAGAAACCGAAGTTTTTAACATCCGTCCACAAAGTTGGGTAAATTCTGTTAAACATATAGAAAAAGCAGAACAATCGTGTATCCATATTGCAAATAATATAGAACAAATAATAATTACAACAGGTGATGATAGCGATAGTGATACTGATATATTATGTATATAATATTCATTAATAAAAATAATTATTTTAGATTTAAACATAAATACATAAATAAATATTGTTTAGTATCTTTCCTAACATAACCCCAAATAATTAAATTCTAAGCAAAATACGGACCTGTTCGGCCATATTTTATTCTTACAGCTTGCCCGGCTCTTTCCTTAATTCGTATCAGTTAGCCACTTTCTTATATCTATGAACAGACTTTACATCCGTCGTCCAACCCCACTCCAGGTTATTCGCGTAATTTTTACAGAATTAGCAAAGCATATTTCGTTTGATCAAAATTATAGGCCACCTCGATTACACATTTCTTGTACCCTATAATTGTAAAAACATGTGTCTCTCTATATTTGTCTTTATTATGTCATTATGGAATCGTCTTGTTTATCTACTATAAACTTCTTGCCATACGTTACTAAAATAGAAACACTCGATCATCTTGGGACCATTCGCGAGAATTTTTTATTATCAGTTTGTTTATTAAATTAGTCATAAGACGCTAATGGCGCAGCAAATAACATTAAGTCAGTGAAAACGCGTGCCACAGACGTGTAATATTATATAGTGTCAACACGATTTAATTAAGGATTAAATGGTTCGATCGAGTAGTCAAGATCCCACATTTTCTTCTCTTCTTTAATGACATGCTGGACTACTTTTCGCTAGTTCTTTGGTGCCGCTTCCTCAATAGTTTGATCAAACATTAGCTTAAATTTTTCATTTGCATCCACATAAATTCTATAAGAATTAGTTCGCAGCGATATGGCGGCACAGCTACTTTTTCTGCAATATCTTCCATGGTCTATATCATAAAATGATGTTTGTGAAAATTTGCTGTATGTAATTGCTCCTACGTTTTCAAATATATTATTTCAAGATATTTGATAATTTTACCAAAAAAGTCTTCAAAATCATGTCCCCGTGATAAACTCCATGGAATGACTGAAAGGTTAGCAAACTTTATTAAATCCCTCTTCGCTTCCAATATGGACGAATGTGAGTTTTGGTTAGTTTAAGTTAATGTAAAACCATCTTAAAGTTGATTCGTTTATTTATTTTCCTATTTATTTACTTATTGACAAATGGGTAACTAAATTATTCCTAAGATTAACACTGCTAAGTGGATGCATCAGACATCCAGTATTTGATTAAGTTGTCGCAAGAACTCTTTTTTGGAGCCAAAAAGATCCGGAACATTAAACTGATTAGCAAAAGTATTGGTTCCGGAAATCCATTACACCACAACAAAGGAAACTGCGGAATACCAACGATTTGTGGAAAATATTAAGGAAAATATGCGGAACAATTTTATTATATTTATTTATTACTGTCTATATGGAGGATGTTCTCGGTTAAAACAGTACTTAACACTACAAGAACAACAACACCAGCCAACAAAAAACGCCCTCCTCAAAATTTGAATTGAGGACAGCTTATGGTGAATTGCTGCCAAAAGCCAAAACTGTGTTTAGAATTTTCTGTAAAATCCACAGTACATATTCAACAAAAAATAATGCACATCAGTAAGATTTTAATTACCAAAACAACCATTTTGGTGAACTCGTTTATGGCCATAATAAACTAGAAAATCATGGTACTACTTTGGTCGGATTAATTTTAAAACATTATTTTAAATTTATTCCATGAAACCACGAAATTATTAGATTAATTAAAACAATAAAATATAATAAGAAGAATCAACGTAAAACTAACTTTATTTAGATGTGAATAAGAAAAAAGAAACTTTGCTCAATTTAATTTTTAAAACAAAAAGTGTACAAATAAAAGATTTTTTTTTATTAAGCTCGATGCTTTTTTCTATACAATATCATGACGCAGTTTTTTTTTTCATCACTTATGTTTTAAAAAAACTTTTATGAGTGGTGAGAAAATATTAAATTTTGCTTCATTTCAGGAGGCAATTACATTTTCATTTTTATTCTACAATTGTATTTATGGATGAGTTGTTGGGTCTCCCCCCTGAACTTCCGTTTAGTTTAGTTTAATGTCCTTGCACCTTAATACCCGTTAACAGAAAGAAAGAAAAAGAGTTTGGCTAATAGTGGTTATATTTTTGTTATACTACTATATAAGCTTTAATGATGAAAAACATTCTAAGTAACCGGAGCATCAACATTTAATTAAAACTAAAACTTACAAAGTGCCGCACATTGATGGAAGAAATGGAAAGACACTTACGGGGACTCTCTTAAAGAAACTCCAAGCTATTGAGATGTGTGGATACCGCAGATTGCTGCACATAAATTGAACTGATAAGGTCAGTTCTATATCGCTTAAACCAACAACCCGAAATAGTCAAAATGACAAAAACCAGAAAGCTAGAATATTTTGCACATGTAATGATCGATATAATATCTTACACTGAATTATCAAAGGAAAATAAAAGACAGAAGGGGAGCTGGACGCAGACGAGTATCCTAGCTCCGGAACTTATAGGAATAGCTTCAAAAATCAAACGAAGCACTATTCAGAGACGCTGTCAGGATAGCCAATATAATTACTAATGTTAAATGAGGAGATGGTAGCAAAAGAAGAAGATTAACTTTCATCAATCCACATCGCATCAAGTTAAAAGATGTTCTTCAGTTCTCATTACTGCTTACAATTCCATCGCCTTTCAGTTAAAGTGTCTTTTAAAGTGGCCTAGAAAAGTTTTCTAGTTATTAACGAAATAACTATAGTCCTGGCCAAACTCCATTATAATCTTATTTAGGGTGGGTATTTCTTTTTTTAGAAAAAAGAACTTTTCGTTAGGGAACATCGGTCAACAATTTCTTGAACAGTAAAATTCAGGCAATCCAAATTGCTTTTAATTACAGGGTTTTTTCGGTAACTCACAGAGATTGAACTTTGCGACCCTGCGTCAGTTACTCACAAACAAAATTACGCCACCTTTTTTCGTTCCGGAGGTACTGGATGAAATAGAAGTTTTCACGATATATTGTATTGTTCCCAAATATCATTACATTATCACACTTATACACCTAAAATGGCCACGGTCAAATTAATAACCACATTTTACTCTGACGTTGATAAACTAATAACACACAAATTCTACATGACTAAAAGAAGTGCACACATTTCGAATTCCTCGTTGATCATTTACCATTATCCAAGTCATTATCATAGGTCTATTTTCCAAAGATCAAAATGCCTGAATTGATATTGTGTACCTGCTCCATAGTATTTACTAAGTTTTCGTTTTTAAATAAGACGAAACGAAAAAGATAATATCAAGAGGTCTGACCACCTAGCAGGAGGGTTCATTTCTACGAATCCAGCGGTCGTGAAAATTTTGTATATTGTGGGCAGGATCGCCATCTTGTTGAAAAGAAATATTGGTTAGATTTTCAAGCGGCACGTTATACAATAAACACGAAGCACTATTCAGCAGTATTTTTTAAAATTGCTAGTTGCGGTTGTTGAATTAAACCTTTCTTACGTTTTTCTTGTAATATTACGTTTGTATTGGTCATTTTATATCAGAAATGCAAAAACAAGATTATTTTATAAGCGCAAAATTTGTATTTCACTTTGTATCTCGGAAACCAAAAGAATAATAGTATAATTGCTTCATTCAATGTTTTACGAAACACTAATACAGAGTCACGATACCCGTAAAGCTGGTTATATATACATTTAAAATACTAAACTTGTTTACTCACTGATAGTGGAGAATCATTAGAACACCTCTTAGTTGGTGCGAATATCGCCATCTAATTACTAATCTTAGCATAACAGTTCAACAAATATAGCTATAAATACGCTACCGCTAAGTGGATGTTTCTACTCCCTTCTGTAAAATACTAAATTATACACCGATCTAGCGGAAAGCGTCACTTTGCCACGTGAGTCTCTTGTCCTACGGATCCGTGCCAATTCGGATATTTCCGGGATATTACCGCGCGGATTTAAGAGCAATCGGATGTTTTCGGAGATTTTACCGCACGGCTTGAATTTGGACGTTTGTCAATTCTGACGGTCATGTCAGTGAATGTATTCGTGTTGTTTTACAAAAATTTACCCAAAAACTAATGGTAGTAGAAAAAGTATAGTATGCAACACGCACGCACTTGTTGCATAATATACTATTTAATTACTCCGTTATGAATGTGTCATTCATTTCCCTTTACAATGTCATAAAGGAGTAATCAGGGTTAAGATGTTAAGTGATGAAAGCAAAGCCGATTTATTAGTATCGGACTTACAATTGGGATTAAATATAATTTTATTGCACAAATCTACGCTTGTGGCCGTATATTTGTAAAATTTTTTAAGAATAAATAAATAAATATGGATATTGTTTTGGCAGTTCCTCATTGTTTGAATGTTGAGCTTTAACAATTTGCATCAGCCATTAAAAATAATTACTTACGCACTACATGTGGCACAAACTTTTCGGATTTATTTATTCTTTCACTATGGGTGTCGCTGTGTAGGTATAATGAATAAATATGAGTTAAAGAATCACACAAAAACCCTTTTTAATGACTCCAAGCTTATCAAAATTTGTTAAGCCATTTTGGCAATAGGGACATTTATTTAAGAAGATATTCGAATACCCCCACCACTTTCCCTGCAGAGATAGAGATAAAGCATTAAGCAAAAAAATTTGAATTTTTCTTAAATTTAAGATAGTACCTACCTACATACCTACTGTAACTGTGGCTAACGTTAAATTTTTTTGAAGAAGTGAGTTTTAAAATTGAAAATAACAATTACGTCCCCTGCTGGCCATTTCAGAGCTGCACAGTGTTGCCAAACTACCATATTTATGGGATTTAATCAGAAAATTATACAAAAAAAATGGAATTATTTCAAAATATGCAATAACAAATTCACATCCTTTTAATTTTTCTTATGAGTGAAAAATGTAATCAAACTCTTAAGAATGTTGTTGCCGTGACCATTTTTCCATGGCAAACATATAAGGGGCAAAAAAAAGTGAGTTTTTTAGTGGTAGTATTTTATTTAATTGTTATATCGGTTCCTAGCACTTCAGAATTATCATGAAACTTCCACACCTGTAATTTTTAACCAATTAGAAAGTGTTTTTGTGATGGATCACTATGGCACATGGGTACCTGACAGCGATTTATACTGAAAATTTCAATAGAAACATGCGTTGCTATGGAAATCTGTCAACAAAATGAGTTTTGATTGGTTAAAAACTATTGGTGTGGAATTTACTCAGCTTACCACAGGAGGTCAAATTAAATCCGGAAAATTTTTGACATCTAGTGGTATTACTAGTGAAAATAGTATAACTTTTAACATTAGTATAAATAGTAAATAAAAGTATAGCAGACTGTCTACCTAGGAAATGTTAATTGAATATTTGGCAACCAGGCAATATCTTATATATATTGAAATACTAAAAATGCTTTTCAGTAGAGTGTACGAAAGAGCAATTTTTTGCCCATTTAAACTTGTTCGTGTCCGCTATAGTTTCGGAGATTCCTGCACCAAACTAAATATCAGTAAAGTTTTTACATCTCTCTGATTGTTTACGTTTTGAAGTTGAACCCGATACGGGCGTACCGGAGCTCCGCCTCACGCGGAACATGATCGAAGAGACTGGCGCAGACTCCTGTCAAAAGTCAGATGCACACGCGGAGAGACCTTTGACGGCGACGCGTACAGGTTGTTTACCTTTTATCCCGCGCTCCGTAGAAGATTAAAACGCAAGCAAATCACGCCCGTCACCTGTTTCTATCGAAAGTGTATCGCGCGTATATCCACGGCAGTCAATCGCCGGCACGTTATTTGATTTTGTCGTAAATAATGTGAGCGATACCAGCGCGGCGGCAACTTGCAACGGCAAACTTTACTTTCACGGGAACCGTTATGGAATTAACATCTTTCCTGGTGTTTCTGTGCGTCGCGACAATCGGATCGGCCAGTTTCGACCTCTGCGTGAAAAACGAAAACGATCCCGAGGTTTACGAAAACAGCAGCGTGCAAAATTGCGGCTGCGAGGCGAATTATTGCTTGCGAAAATGTTGCAAACCAGGATACTACCTGGGACCGAAACGGGTGTGCGTAAAAAACGAATCGGATGCTGTGTTCCAGGTGCCCGTTTACCGGGAACTGCAGACTTTGAAAACAGAGTCGAACATATCGAATTTTTTGGTTGGCATTTTGCATTGCCGATATTATCTGCTCGACAATTACAACCCGAACGATTCGTATTTCGCGCAGGAGAATGGGTACCTTTTGGTACCCGCGTTCAAGCAATTTTACGACAACAACGCGTACTGTGTGGACGAAAAGGACGGATTGTCGGCGTTTTTGTGTTTTGACGAGAACGAAGCAGCGGACGCTGGCAGGAAATTCAATAGTGTCGGTAAGTGGGTCAGGTGTTTTTCTTGAGAATATTGTATATCACCGGAAAGAGCGTCTTTAAAATAGTAAATAGGGATAACAAAATTGCAGAATATCCATAAATTTTCCAGAACAAAAATTTAAAAAACTTACCAACATTGGACGACACACTTTTTCTCTTATTGTACTGTAATCTTAAACCAGAAACTATTCTAGACATTTAATAAGTGTTAAAATATGAAATGCTGAAAAAATAACCCTAATATATTAAATGGATTTTGGAAAGGGATGCATGTACGCGAGGCTGAATAATAATAATAATAATAATAATAATAATAATATAAGATTGTAAAACGCAGCAAACCGCCATTATTTTCGAATTAACTATAGAAGATTTAAGAGTGAGTTTTCATTGGCAGCAATCTCATAAAGCAAATCTGATCGACGTTGCCAACTTTACAAATAAAGTTACTCGCATCAATGTACCGGGTGATCATTTATAATGTCGCCCCTCCCCCCCACAACCCCTTTAAATTTCTATTTAACATTTAATAGAATCCCCTAAAAGTTCCGCATATTTCTTGTATAAAAGCATCATTCAAAAATAATAGTATATTATGCAACAAATGTGGTAAACAGCATATTTAATAAACGAGTGACTTAAAAAAGTTTACCAAACGTGTTGCATACTATACTTTTTTTCTACTCCGGTCTGTAAAATACCTAGTTACACACCGATCTAGCGTGCGGGAAGCGTCATTTCCGGGATTTTACCGCACGAGTTTGGGAGCAATCGGTTGTTTTCGGATATATTTCCCGCGCTTTGAATTTTGACGTTTGTCAATTCTGACAATCATGTCAGTGAATACATTCTTGTTGGTTTGCGAAAATGTACTCAAAAACTAACGGTCGTAGAAAAAGTATAGTATGCAACACGTTCGGAAAACTTTTTAACTCACTCGTTTATTATGCAACAAGTGTGGTAAACGGCATTTGACTCACGAGTTTATTTGACACGAGCGGAGCGAGTGTTTAATAAACGAGTGAGTTAAAAAGTTTACCGAACGTGTTGCATACTATATTTTTTCTACGACCGTTAGTTTTTGGGTACATTTTCGCAAAACAACACGATATATGTCCGTCAGAATTGACAAACGTCAAAATTCAAAACGCGTGCAATATCTCCGAAAAGATCCGATTGCTCCCAAACCGGTGCGGTAAAATCCCGGAAATGTCCGAAGTGGCTCGCATTCAAGAGAAACGAAACTGACGTGGTAAAGTGGCATTTCCCGCACGCTACATCGGTGAGTAATAAGGCATTTTCCAGACGGGAGTAGAAGATATAATACTCTACCACCGTTGGTTTTTGGGTACATTTTTGCAAAACAACACCAATTATTCACTGACATGACCGTCAGATTTGCCAAACGTCAAAATTGAAGTGGTGGAAAATATATCTAAAATTGCTACCAAACCCGGAATACTCGCGAAGGGGCTCGAATCCGTGGGACAAGAAACTCATTATTTATAACTTAGGTGGCTGTGAAGTTTGAATCTATGAAAAATTTCAACAAACATCCAGCCTAGCCAGAAAGAAGAGAACATTGGAGAGATGATCATAGTGATTTAAGGAGTTTACTAAAAGTTGAAGAAAACCCAATATTTGTTGTTTATTGATCAAAAAAATACATCGTGCGGGAAGATTCAAACCACTCTCAAAAAAGCAGGAAACAATTCATTCAAAATTAAGCCTACTACACCATTAACGGCCAGGCATTTAAAAAATGTTTTTTTTAATAGACGAGTCATCGTTTTCAACCAGTGGTATGATAAATCGAAAAAACAGCAGACAGTGGGTAAATCCTCATTGCTCAATTTCAAGGACGTCAAACTGTGTGTGGTGTGGTATTTTAAGCAACAGGATAATAGTTCTTCACTTGTTCGACGTTACTTTAAACGGTAATGGTTTTCTAAATTTTCTTCAGAACGAATTAGAAAACTACATTGGAACAACTAAGAAACCTCGTCTTTCAACAAGACGGCGCTCCCCCTCATTGTATAATATTTCTTAAAGACTATTTAAATCAAAGATTTAATGAATGTAAAATGTCGTGTAAACCCAAATACCAACAAAAAAGCAGAGAGCATCTAAAAAACCTTATGGTTATATCACTGCCGCTTTAGAAAGATTACGACGAACATACATCAGATGTATTGAACAAAATGGGGGACCAGTCGAACAATTCAATATGTAAAACTAATTACCTACATATTATATTATATCTACCTAAATTATGAGTTCTAGAATATTTTTTAATGTTGCGTTTAAGTTAATAAATATTTTGAAAACTATTGAATTTAGGTGCATATAGAAGGCAGGTATTAGGATATAATTAGGTAGTAGGATATAATAGCATACGAAATGAAATGAAATTCTTTCTGGCTAGGCTGAATGGCTGAATGTTTCTTGAAATCTTTCAATGGATTCGATGAAAGTTTCTTTTTGCAATCAGTGGCTAATTACACAGAGTTCCCTTTGAGCCAATTTAGCCCTCATATTTGGTTTAATAAACGTTTCCAAAATTCGTCGTTATTCCCTTTGCGAATAAGGCATTTTTTATATTATAAAATTAGCCTAGTGTTCATAAATCTGTGACTGTCATCGTCAGTTATTAACTAACATTTTGTATTTTGGTGACGACCTAGTTCAGAGCCACCTAAGATATAAATTATAAACTGTAGAATATTATTTTATTTTTAAATGTTGCTGCAAAAACTATTGTATTTGAGTATAGCACATATTATACAAGAAATGTGCAGAATTTTTAGGGGATTTCATTAAGCTTTTAATATACAGGGTGTTCCATTAGGAAATATACAACTTTTCTCTGTTAATTCGGCCAAGTTATTTATAATGGGAAAAGTTTATTTTAAAAGTGTGTAATATTTAATCAACTCACCAACGGTAACGAAAAAAGGCGCAAAGCTTTAGAATTACGCAACACACAGCAACGCAACCCAACAAATTACTAAATACTTATCGAAAACTTTTAAAAAATACTTAAATTTTGAACCAGGACATGACATATTATAGTTAATTATGCATTTATCATATTAAAGAGATCGAAATCGACAAACGATTCAGCTGTAGCTTTCAATAGGCACTAAACAGTCTTCTTAATTTTGCTATCAAGAAAATAAAAAATCAGTGGCGCCCAGGGTTTTTCTTTATAAAAGTATTGCAACTGTAGACCATACTGATATATAAACGCTTTAACACGCTGTAGCTACGAAACGAAGCAAAATGGGACCCGTGTTAAAAAAGTCTTATTTTTAACTCGGAAATATCTTTCACCAATACCACATGTTTTTTGAAACACCCTGTATATTTTTCACAAATTTTTATAAACCGAAACAAAATTTTGCGCATTTTTTAAGTAACATGTACGATATTTCCGCTCATTAACAAAAGAGAGTCTTCGGCATTTGAATTTTCTTCAATTTTGCACAACGAATTTGAAATTTTGAGCATTTTCCTGGAGAAAATTACAACCTTCCAAAATTAAAACTTATATTGCGATCTTTGAATTTTTGCGCAACTTATTTTAAATTTTCCGCATTTTCCTGGAAAAAAATATAACGTTCCAGAAATTGAAAATTTCCGCCCATTCCCAATGAAACTCAAACGTTTTCATATCATAAGAATCAATCCGACTTATTGATTGATTGAATTTTGGATATTTTAGGCGGCCAGAAAGGGATATTATCCCCTATTTAAAAGAGATATTACGCATTTTTCTTATCGTTATTTACTATTTAAAAGGTGCGCTTTGCAGTGGTATATAAATTTTCGTAAAATTTGGGTGCCCAATAGAGCATTATGAGTGGCGTCGCACCGGGAAGTACTTGGATAGTAAAATAGTAAAACTATGGCTAACAACAGCTTGGTTTTATAATAACATCGATGAATCTGAAACATATTCAATACCGAGAGTACATGTCAGTTTGTTTATTAAGAAACGCCCGGATATATTAATATTTTCGTTACCTGTCCAAACTGATGTTTGGAGAGCGTAGAACTGGTGCAAAAAAATCAACAACCGGTTGCAAATTTGTTTCTGCGCATGATTAGTTTTCAACCAGTTCAAAACCAGAATTTCAGTCAACATTCTAAACGTCAACGTGAAAAAGGTTCGTGGTCTTTTAATTATTTGGTCTGTTTTCGTAAAATTACAGCTCTCTACGTGCCCATAGTAAACATAAGCTGCTAAAGATATGGCATTAGGTATTGTACAAAAATAACCAGCAATCTCATAACCTAAAGCGTGTCATATATTAAATATATTAGATCGACAGGTCGTCGTCGGATATATATCCTAACGTCTCGTTTACCATCATCCACCGTGGATCATTCAGTATATGATTTAACGTCGGAATTACCACTTAAAATTTCTGTAAAGTATTGCATCGCAAAATATTATCTAAATTTTTGGGTGCGAATGGAAAGTTATAGATTGTAGATTTTTCTAAAATAACTCGTTTACTCTAAAATGTCTGGTTTTCACTTTTACGTAATATACTTGCTTGCATATAAATGATTAAACTTTCAATACAAAACCTACGAATGCTGGTGATAAAGATATAGTTCAATCCAAGTTTTCAACCTCAAATTTTCTGTAGAATGATTATTTTCCGCCACAGGAAATTAGAGACTTATATCATAATACCCTGAATTCGGAGAAATATTTATACTTTCACTAGTCAATAAGAAAGCTGTATTCACTTGTGGGAAGGAAGTATTTAAAAAATTCGAGTACGCCACTGCGTTTGAATCAAAAAGGGTCCTAATAACGTTTTTATCCGTTCAAGAAAAGTGAAAAACCTCCTATATCTCTCTATATTTCTGTATATTATGTATTTCTCAAAAACCTATTAAACATGTAAGTCGATTTTGCCCTGTCTAGTTTAGAAATATTTTTTCTTGTTAAAACAGTGTAGTTACGACCACCCTGTATAATGAATCACAAGTGATGATCAAATACGAGACATCATAATATTTGGTGAATTTTAAGTGCAACGTATTTTTCCTAGTGTTTTTTAGGACACTTCGATAATATATATATATATATATATATATATATATATATATATATATATATATATATATATATATATATATATATATATATATATATATATATATATATATATATATAACTTGAAAAATTTTGTTCATTTCGAAAAGTTAGGTCTTCGAAACAAATAAAACAAAAAATAAAATGAGGATGAAAATTTAAAAGTACGATAATAATTAGGTAGTAGATAAATAGTTATTTTGGCAGAATATCCGTTTATCAATCTACAAAACAAGATTTGAAGAAAAGTCCAATTAGAATAAAAGAAAACAGTTATGTTGTCCTTTATTGTCGGATTTCCTATTATACTTCTAATTTCCTACCTCACTTCATTTTGAGACTAACTAATCGGAACAGAAAAAACTATTTCTTATATAACTTTTTGCGTAAAATTCGGTTACGTTTTTGGAATAAACGTACGGGGTCAGGTCACGAACTGATGAAACCTACTTTTTTTTTAATATGACACGAGGTAAATGTCTGCTCATTCTTATTTAGCTCGTTTTTAACTTTTCAAAATATAGAAGTTGTGTACAAATAAATATTTTTGGAAAACTAATGCTTAATTTTAAATTTTTGGGAGTATTATATTTTTTTGGATATTAAACAGTGATTCTTGAAAAATACATCAAAAGAACATTGTAATTCTTTGTATTCGTTCCATTTGAATTTATTATATTCCTTAAATGCTTGACGACTGGCGTCAAATGGATAGAACAGGAGATGTATTAAACAGGTCTTCAAAGTGTTTTTTTTTCTTATTTTTAAATATTTAATAAAACGTTTAAAAAAGAACACTGTACTTAAGATTTTAATCACACATGACGCTATGAAAGTACTAAAAGTTTGTTTCATAGTATATCTTACCAATGTTCAAGATTAAAGATAAAAACGGCTTTTACGTGTTCAAACAATAGAAACTTACACAAGTTCGATTAATTAGTAGGCGATAAACAATGTAAATATGTTAATATATTTGTTAATGGTTTTGGATCGTTTTTGTGACAAATAAAGCAACAGATATAATAATAAATAATAGTTATAGTAATAATAATAATAATAATAATAAATAATATAATGATATAATATTAAATCAACTTTTCAAGTTCAACTTGTTCTCTTTTCGTTTTTAGTTTTTAACCTTTTAAGGTCATTAGGCGGATTGGGGAGTAACTTTGGTTATGCAAATAAGAGCGCCTGCCTTTGCCTTTAAATTTAATATTAATGTTGTGTACAGTGCAAAAGCTGATTTTATTATGTATAATGTTAAAGACGTTTGTCGTACGTAAACAACATCAAAATATTTCATTGAGTATAAAATCAACGATTCACTATTTGAGACGTCTAGAACAAGTATGTGTGTGTTAAAAGAATTTTTTGTGTCCAATAAACCTTAACTTTGAATCAGTTAATAATCCCAAAGTTTTTATATGATAGAATACTACAAGCCTGATCTGGTCTGATTTCGTGCCAAATACTATTGCAATTGTTTTGCAAATGGTGATAACTTATGAAGGTCGTAATTTATTGCAGAAATTAAAATAACATTTTTTTTCATAGGCTCCAAACGTTTCAAAATCACTTGGATAGTTTTGGTAGGATTTAGTTTTTCAGATTTAACAATCGAAATCTGCATTGAGCTTGCTTTTTGGAACACCGCCTAGTAGAACCGTTTGGCTCGTACCAATTAATTGAAATTGTGTTTTATTTCGGCTTAATATGATGCTATGATTGTTTGTTTTCTTAATAAACGTTAATGTTTAATGTGCAGCGTTTCCATAAACATTTATTAATTTGTCATTTGCTTTAACATCTTTTGTATAATTAGTCATTATTTAAAATTACAGATGCTATAACCGAGCACCTACACAGTGCTTCACTTTCATTCATTGTTAACGATACCGACAACGAAAACGGGTCGAATGCCAATATTATCGATACTTTATTCGATTAGGGCTTCTTTTTAGCTCTTGACCGAATTGCCGTATCACCCGCGAAGATCCCAGAATGCTGCCCATCTGCTATTGTTTCATATGAAAGCGTAATTTCATATCCCAGAACTTAAGATGTTATGTTGCAAAGGTTTCGTAAAGACAAACATTTTTGTGTGGACCAATATCGTCGATCAAAGTCTCATTGGCTGGTCTAACCAGATACGCACCGCTACCGATACCGCTTGCTTACTGACGAACTTAATTTATTCTCTCCAATCTAGTATTTAACGCCATTGGAAATTAATAAATCATACATGAAAAAAAAAAGAATATCTCAAAAATAATATACAGCTACACTGGATACCATAATGATAATAAAAACAATATTAGTTAATTATCAATTGATTTTTTGGAAAATAAAGTTGAAAATAAAATAGCAGAAATTCTGCTTCATTCGGAAAGCTAGAAAATAGGGTAGATACATCTACTTGGACATCTGTTGTTAATGCTGTTCTGCTTTTACAGAAAATCTTGATGCATCTGATGGTGAATACTATGAGTATCCTAACAAAAAATTGCGAACTTGCTTTGCAAAACAATTTTGTTGAAAACTAAATTCCAAAAATATTTTTAGCATTCTTAACTAACTTAACAGAACGACAAATACTTATAATTCTTCATTGTCCAAACATCACATATAGAGAGAACTATTTATCAGAGATATTTTGTTACAAATGATGATCGATTTTACAAAATGCAGAAAATTCGATAATTTTCTATTATTTGCATCTTTATGCAACATAAAAGTTGCTTGAGGCTACCAAGAGCCTATTCGCCTACCCCCAAGAAGAAATGGCCTTGTTGAAAGCAAATCCACAAAAAATAAACTGCCACAAAACCCAACTTCACTCAGCCAATTGGAAAATTCCACTTAACGGATTTCAGCAGTCCTCGAAGGACAGATATATAACACTATAACGAATTCAGTTAGAAATATTCTTCTAAAGGAAATTATATTAGATGAACTAAAAAAGTTAAAGCAAAAAGTTCGGTCAAGTTACTCACTTCTGAAGTTCTGGAATATTTCTAAATATCTGAGTATATAGACCATCGTCATTGCAATTGGCATCTGCTTGTTTGTTACAAAAAGTTGTTACAAAAAAATCTACCAAATTGAGCAAGAATAACTGAAGCACCCAAAAATTCAAGATGTGTCCAACTACTCCTCTTAAGAGTATAGTTGAAGCTAAAGGAAAGCACCGACGAATATCCCTGAATGCTGACCAAGCGGCGTCCTATTTCTCCATTTTCCCAAGAATTTGTTAATATTTGTTGTTGTAAAACTAAATAATATCGGTCGACCCGAGTAGTTCAATCGTGTCCGTATTTATGTATCCCGGTATAAACGGTCAAGGCAAAGCAAAAAGCCTTACGGAAACTTCCGAGGTCAACCGGATTCCTTTCTAGTACCATTACGTACGAGATGCTCTTTGTGCATTCATAACCACTACGGCCATCCGCAGCATCCCACTTTCCAGACAATTTGCGGAAACATAATAACGTTTGAACGTTTTTTTCCTTCAAAACGATGTCAGTTCAAAAACTACGTTATGCAATTGGATTCTTGGATTGGATTGATTCTTTTTAAACCACACGCCTATAAACCGAATTTCACTGGAATTTCCGTGCTGTTTTGTTATGGAGATGTAATTACATATTATGTAAGCTATATAGTGATTAGAAAATAACGTATAGGAAGTTACCATTTGAAAATTTTTAATGGTTTAAACCAGATGACACAAGAAAGTGGAAACACTATAACTTTTTAACGGACTGACCCAGCGAGTTGAAATTTTGGTGGTTTAATGTAGCCAAACATTTTTGGTTTTTTTTTATTTATTATTTAATTCTGACCACAACCGATTATTTACATTTTTTTCGGATAACCTAGGTTTTTTTTTAAATAACACCATAGTGGGAACAAATACTTTTTAAAACTTGAACTTTTTTGTAACATGTTGAAACCAAAATGTTGAAGAACTATTAAAAAATACGCTTGCAGGAAGGAAAAAACCAGATCATGAAATACATTTTTTGTAAATATAAAATATACCATTTGCTTCTGTGCATCGGCACAGAGTGACTCGGTTGATAGGATTGATAGAGATTGTTATACAGACATTTTTGTCTAATTAATGAGACGCCATGCTTCTAACCAACTTTCAGGTAGAAGTGATTAGAATTCTGAAAGGTTAATGACAAGACGCACATTGTTTATGTATTTTGAACTGTTGAGTGTTATTTTGGCAAAAAACTTACATGTATACTAATGGGGGCAGGAAGTTCTACCTATTAACTGATTTGAGTTGTTTTCTACGTGGTATAGAAATTATTATAATTCCAAAAATCGTTTATTCAATTATGAAACCCTAAAACGTTTGTATTTAAACCTCGATTTAAACTTTTTTTTGTTCTTGTATTCACACCTCAAGAAGCTTGCCATTGCAAATCGCAATCGCAGCTTTGGAAACTGCAACACGCACTGTTGTGAGCGGTCAACCCGTATTATTAGATCTTGTAGCTTTAGCTTCTATTCTTTTCTCTGGCTGTGGGTCTAAGGTCCAATAACACCTTATCCTTTGAATTCGAATTCTACGGTTGAGATTCGTTCTTGTAAGAGATGTGTTCATACTCAGGAAAAGTTTTCAATTCTCTTGCGAACTTTTTTTTTCATCTATAGAACATATTATATTTTGTTAATCTTGCAAATTATGTACTGTTGTAACGATATTATCAGCATATCTATTGCCTAAAGACAATTTCCCTATATAAGCAGCGTAGGCACCAACTTGTGGGACTCCTGTTTTGATCAGTATGACTTTGCGATGTTCAGTAAATCTTGTTCGTCTGCTCCATTTGTTCTTAAAATTTCAGTCATCTTTTGATATTTCACCCTTCTTGCTTTTTATTATTATATAACCACACCACATATACACCACTCCTCGTTAATAGTTTCCAATCAATTTTGCAATCAATAGAAACAATCAAACTCAATTTAATATGTATGAACTGATGCAGCATGCAGAGTGGAAAATTGTTATGGAATCCTCGGATGTTGACAGGGCTCTAGCACTTTTTTACGATATTCGAAGGCGATTTTCATCATGGTTCGCTACAGAACCGATCGCAAATCTATTTGAGAAAGAGAGAGAGTAGGAAGGCAGATTCGCGGTTCCTAGCCGCGGTGTCCTATTCTTATCAGCAATGCCATGGCCATAGTATGGTTGTCGCAGTTTTTGCAAAGACTTTTGCAAAGTATTTTGATAGCAAAGCACTCAAAAACAAAATGACTACGGCATACTTTTAACGTGGTACTTGAAACGGGTATTTATCCAGAGCCTTCAACAATTGACTAAGAAAAGCAGATCATTACTGACTTATTTCCATCTTAAGCAATTTTTGTTCAAAATCGTAATAAACTCTCTACGCAATAACCTGATTTTTTTGCGAAAATATTAATTATCACAGACTTATGTTCCCTGTCCTCTAATGCCTCTGACTCCCTGAACAAGTCAATTTGACGTTATTTGCACTGACTTCCACAAAGCGTTTGACCATATAGATCAGAACTTAGTGAAAAAGCGTCTTAAAAATTTGGTTTTTCCAATACTCTCATTTCAGTGTTGAGATTCTACCTGGTGCACCGGCGGCAGTTCATTGAGATTGAAGGCTTTAGATTAGCTCCTTTTGTTCCAACTTCTGTATGCTTCGGAGTTCTAAGCTTCTACCACTTCTGTTCAACATATTCATAGATGATCTCATATATTTGATCATCTGTGGCAAGCTTGCTTATGCAGATGTAATAAAATTATATCACCGCATCAAAAGCGGTACGGACTAATAAATAAATTGCATCTTAACATTAGCACAAAAATTTCTATATTTAATTACAGTATGGATAGTACTATCCTGACTAGACGCCACTGTAAGGGATCTGCGGATTTTATTTGAGCAAACGTTCTCTTTTGTACCTCACATTACTAAAATGGCTTCAAGTGCATTGCAAATTTTAGGATTCGTAATAACAAATTGCACACATTTTTGTCGCTTAGCTACTATTAAATTGTTCTTTAACTCTTACGTTAGGTCCAAACTTGGCTATGGCTCGGTGGCATGGTCAAGAATATATATCTGAAACACTCATTCCATTGAGAATGTGCAAAGAAGGTTACTAAAGTATCTACTGTTGAAGGAGGAGGGCTTCTACCCTGAGATGGGCGTTGATCATGATCTTCTACTGAGAAGATCCGCTGTACTGCCGCTGAGCGTACGCAGAGACTTGAAATTTGTATCATCTCTCTACAAATTACTTCATTACGGAATGACCGTTGCATGGTCTGAACCGGAGAGATAAATGAACTTTACTACCGCAGTTACTCAGGTCCAATATCCACATCAAAAGCTTATTTAAAATATGTGTGTGATTTATATTATGATGATTTCGAACTTCAAGTACCGTCGGGTTCTTCGTACTGAAAAGCCTTATCCTTTTATCTTTTTCCTATTTTTATTTATAAAATTAGTAGATTAGTAGTAGTTTTTAGGTTTTTTGTAATTAATATATCATATGATGTTCAATATTTCCTGCAATTGGTTTATGTTACCTGTTGGAAATAAAGTGATAACATAATAATCACTAATGACAATGATTTTATTTATTGTTCTTAGGTAATTCGAGTTGTTTCATCTACAGAAATTATTCAATTCTATTATTGGACTGCGAAACAGCGAGGAAATATGTGCACACACAAGTGCATTTTCAATATAGCACAAAGTCAACTTGATGCCTACACATCCATTTCGTAATAATGGTAATGGATTAGTATCACGCGTGCTGATAATAAACGATAAGAAAACTAATAGAGTGGTAAAATAACTTCCCATACTAAACTTATGTGCCTCAATTTTCGGCGATATATGGTCTAAGCCTAAATAAACGAAATACCCAATAATATAATTACAATAATAATTAAGAAGCTGCTTATGAATGCTCATCTATTTTTAACTTAACATGAAATAATATATTTTTTATTTAAGTAAAGTATTATTTCATTCGAGTACAAACAAAGCTCAGTACTGTGTGTAATTTTGTTGTAAATGCAATGCTACTTTTTCGTGACGTAACCTTGACTTAAACAAAATTTTCGTACCTCGCTTTATTTTTGAGATACAGGACGAAACATGATTTGAGACCCTCTTGTACGGGGTCGGGTCAAAAACAGAACACCCGATATGTTTTTGCTCATGCTTATTAGGCTAATTTAAATTTGTGAAAATATTTTTTTTATGATTTGCACTTGTGATATGTCATATCAAATCAAGAATTGTCAGTATACTTTTCTAATTTTTACTCTTGTTGCGGTTGGAAATCCGTTATTTTGCAAATTATGAACGATATGATAGATAGAGTGTGATGAAAATTTAAATGCTGCCGCTGTGGTTTATTTTATATTATTATAATATTGTCTTTATTTTATAAGCTTAAACCTAAAACCTAATTTAGAAAATAGTGCGAAAGTTTTAAATAAAAAAGCGATTGAATTATTGTCTTCGCTAATCGTAAAGCCCGAAACCTATTGGAGAAAAATAGGGGATGTCGCTAAGTCACAGATTCAAAGAATACATAAATATTAACCCTATACGGTCAGCGTTATGCAAAATTTAAATCCCGAAGTTACCTAACGACGTATCAGTTTTTGTTCATGGTTTTGGTTACGGTTTAATAGACACAATACTAGAAATTGGTCACTTGAAAATGAATATTTGATACACCCCCGCGGGCAACAAGGGCGATTCCGGTTTAATGTCGATTGGATAGGAACGCCAATAAAATCTATACTTTTTTAAACTTTACAGTTTTTAGACTACACTTCTTAGAAAATGTTTCGCTGACCTATTTAAATAAAATCTGTTTCCAACAGGAGGAGGTTCCGGTGCATAATTTGCATTGAGTGAGGTTTTATTTAGAAAAAAACTTTCCTCTTTGGTTACAACGTTTTTGCAAAAGTGAGGCAAATATAATAAATGCAATGAAAACTGGCTGTATCAATATTTTCTAATATTCTATTAGTAAACTGTTAAAAGGTATGAACGTCCTCTAAATTTAATAGAACCATTCAGTATCTCACTTTCTTTCTGTTTCTAAAAATTATTGTGATATTGTGTGCAAGTATTCAGATTTTTTATTGTTCAATCTCTACAAAGGGTCTCAGATAGACACTTCGACATCATGCTCCATTAGCACACAAGTTTCAGATTTATACAGTGCGATCGCTGAATGCCTGTTATAGTTGAATATTATTATGTACAGTCTAGCACATGATAAATAGTCAGGATGTGCCTGGCCTATCGTAAACGGAAGATGCTATGCCGATTTACAAGCGTTTATAGGTACCCTTCAAGACACTTTAGAAATTTTAAAACATGTGCGTTTTTCCATTAGTGGTGTTAATATCATTTAAATATGTGCTGCAAAAGAATCGTTTTACGAGTATATGAAGTTAAAATTTGTATAATAATTATTGGAAACTGTCATTGGAAGAACAGTGGGAGCTAACTGGCATCCCAAGGTCAACTTTGCGACGATTAAAATGACAGAGGCTTGATGGAAGTGATTAGGAATGCATAGTGGATTCGCAGGGAATTATATGCGATGTATGAGTATAATCAAATCAAAAATGAATATTGCAACAGAAATTTGAAAAAAAAGGTGGATTTATTGGCAGTTGTGAACCACTGCCACATCATTACCGCACAGCACACTCCGACCAAATTTTAAACCATCCCAACAGATATTGCCATTCCTTTTATTACTTAGATTTGCTTCACGTTTTTGCTCAAGTTGTTGATACAAGTGTTTTTTTTTTCTGAAACTTGGAAAAACATTTCATTTTTTCAAATGCGTGGTATAAACTTACTTTATATTGTACCTCTAACACTTATTTGACCCTCTCCCTTTTGAAAAACGTACTTCTTAGACAAAAAACAGAAAACAGGTAAAACCAGTCATGTACACATCAATTTTATTCAGCACAAAACAAACGTATTGATGTACCAATTAAAATACTTATTACTTTAATAATTAATAAGAATCAGATATTTTTGTCAATAAATGTATATGCATCTTTTAATGTGCCCGAAAGTCTCTCCAATCTCCGATCTAAAATAATACCAAGATGCTCAAAACAATATACAGTCGTAATTTCCCCTCGATCTACCGAAATTTGCAAGACAGTTGTGATAATGAAATGGGTTTCGTTTTATCTTTTTTTTTTAAATAAAAGTTGGAACTAGGAACACTTACCCACCCTATGCGGAGCTGAAGCTTTAACTGACCCTGAAAAGTTTTCTATCACTCATATTACACGATGTTTCCGGTTAAATGCATGGTGCCCCGCCCCAACGCAACTGATACGATCTAATCCTTTACGGAATAAAGTTGCATGGACGATGGCAGTTCATCATTACAAATTTACGACTTGAGCTCATATTAAAGGTAAGAAGTCGCCAATCGAAGCGTCATTTCCGAAACCATGTCGACGCTGACACTCGTGCTCGTTTTGCTACTGTTCTGCGCGACCACGAATTGCTTGGACTTGTGCGATAGCCAAAATCTTAACGACCCGCCATCGTACAAAAACGCGTTGATTCAAAATTGCGGATGCGAGCCGGGAAGATGTATCCGGAAATGTTGCAAATTGGGATATTACCTCGGAAGGCGCGAGGTATGCCTTAAAAGCAACAGGTCAAAGCCTTTCGAAGTGACCGTCTACCGCGATCAGACCACGTACTTTAGAAACGTGACGGAAGTGAAGCATTTTTTGATAGGCACGTTGGATTGTAGTTTTTTCACGCTCAATAACCACGACGTGCGGGATAAATATTATATCCAGGAGAACGGCATCTTGTGGTTGGCCTATCACAACGATCATTTCCACGGAAACGACCGATATTGCGTCGACGAGAAAAACGGACTCTCGGTGTTCGTTTGCGGGCTCGAAATTGTCGAACCGGAAGAAGTGCACGAACTTAGGCAAACGAACTCGATGGGTAAGTTTTCTTTCTGTCCAAAAGTGCATCGATTGGGATATAAGTTATTAAAACTTATTTGCAAGGAAGCGCCAATAGTCTTAAAAAAATTGGTAAAATGTGGTTACCATACACTTCCAAAGCATTTTCTCCAAAAATTTGTCACTTTTTCACTTTTATTCCAGTCGGTAATGTAATCCATAGTAACCAGAAACTTAGGCAAACGAACTCGAAAGGTAAATAATCAGTAACCACTAACTTTCAAAGCATTTTCTTCAAAATTTTTCACTTGTATTTCACTGGATAGTGTAATCTGTGGTGGACCCTTCATTAGTAGCAACAAAAAATACTGTCCATACTGTACATCACAAAAAATTCAAAAATAGAACCATGACACTCCTTCAAACAGACTCCCAAAGATTTTCAGTTCTTTTTTCTTGTTAAGAATATTAGCAAAATTTCAGTCAACCACCTACCATTTCGAACTATAATGTAAACAGCAAATTTAAATTACCATTAAAAAAAATTTCTTTCAAATATATCTGATACATGGAAAAAAAGCTACACTATGGCCACGAATGGTAGCCCTACTCTAAGAATATATTTTTTTAAAAACGATTTATTTCACTTAACAAATAAATACAAAAAAATCTAGCACATTTATCACTATATATACCCTATACACTGACACTGGCACTGACCCGTCTATGTTAAACACTATATATACCCTATACACTGACACTGACAAGACTTTCTCGTATAAATTAATTAAGACAAGTTTTTCAAACGATTTTAGTAGCTTAGAAATGTTTCATAGTTTCTAATATTTTTGACAATATCAGGAAGTTCATCTTATGTGCTGGAAGCCTGATAAATAGGGCCTTATTATTTTTAATGATATTAGGTTGTATTTAATTTTGTGTCCAGGCGCTGTGTGACTGTATATTTCTGCCATTTGTTTGTTTTTTGAGTTTTATTTAAAATTCTATACATAAATTTACAGTGTTCCAGATTGCAGATCCATAAATTGCTGTATAGGCCCTCCGTGTGAATTAATCGATTATAATTAAATAAAATATTTAATATTCTATTCTGGAAAACTTGCATTGAATTTAAGTTTACGGCCCCACAGATGCCCGAAAGAATAATCAAATAATTGAAGCAGTTAAAAAGGTAATGCTTATATTAAGCTTGTTATGTTAATGTTGTCGAGGTGCTTCACATTACCTAATATCAACTAACTATACTCAAGCCCTGTGTCGTCAGCAAATGTATAATATCATAAGCAAATCAGGAAATATATAATATCATAAGATCATTTTTTACACTAAGTACAAAGAGGAAGTAAAATTGAGGGCCAAGAACCGAGCATCGTGGTACCCCAAAATTAGTACTAAATAAGTCAAATAATAATGTCACCTCTGAATCCCAACATAATTTTTCGAATAAAACATCAATACTAACATCATAAGCTTTTGGAAGCTTTATGAACACTGCTATTACTAATTTAACTATGTTTTTGATTAAATACTATTTTAAATTCGATTTAAAAACTAAATCAAATCTTATATATATATATATATATATATATATATATATATATATATATATATATATATATATATATATATATATATATATATATATATATATATATATATATATATACACATAATATACATATATATATATATATATATATATATATATATATATATATATATATATATATATATATATATATATATATAATGAAATTTATTAAAAATACAAAGAAAATAAATAAATTATAATAATAATTTACTCTTTACTATTATTCACATAATAATGGTAATAAGAAAACTTGATTCTATTCAAATATCAACTATACCTATCTACGATAAAAATCTATAAAAATATATGATACCTACTGTCAATTATTGTTAATCGTGCAATGTGAGCCACCCCACCCAGATCAAAATTTTTCATTGCCTTTGTAGTGTACCACTATCAAAGTGAATGAAACTTATACAAATACTATTCCCTTAAAAGCATATCCATCTTTATCGCTAAAACACGAACATGAGAACGTCAAACAAATAAGGCAACATTCCTACTGAAGGACGCGAACCAACAATAATTAAGATTCAATCAAGTAATTTTTATTAAATGAAATTATACCATGTATCTTTTTAATTTAAGTATTATTTAGGTATTATCTTTTATTTGAAGGATGTTATTTTTTATTCTTTATTTAATAAAAAAAGTTCTTGTATCAAATATTCCAAGTAATTATAAACTGTTAATATTAGTCAATTAGCATTTAAAATTTAAATAATCTAATATTTGGAATATATATATATATATATATATATATATATATATATATATATATATATATATATATATATATATATATATATATATATATATATATATATATATATATATATATATATATTTGAAATTCCAAATATTAGGTTATTTAAATTTTAAATGCTAATTGACTAATATTAATATGGTCTGGCTGGCTCCTGGCTCCAAGCGGAGGTAGTCCTCTGCTGACAACGTTTCAACAGTTTCAACAGTTCAAGCCGAGTTCAGACGAGAAGCAGAACGACCCGACTTGAAAATGGCAAGTGAGATCTTGCCGAAACGTTGTCAGCAGAGGACTACCTCCACTTGGAGCCAGCCAGACCAGACGCGGAGTAAAACCCGGAAGAATTTACAACACACATGTAAGACCCGCGGAAGCCTAAAACAAAACATATATATATATATATATATATATATATATATATATATATATATATATATATATATATATATATATATATATATGTATATATGATGACACTATACTCCGGGATATCATCCGTTCGCTCGTTGAACTCCGACTGGAATCCTGCAAATCCTGCATCCGACTGGAATCCTGCAGACGTTTCGCCAAAATCTCACTTGGCATCTTCAATGCTCGCGCTCCGAAAACACTTCGAACACACGGATAACAAATGATTTTTAAAAATAATTTATTTTTATTTTTTTACAGAATTAAGTACCAAATAATTTTAATCAAATACTCTTTGTTTAAAAGCTGTTCTGCCATTTTCTAACATTCCTTTGATTGTTCTTGCAGAAATCTTCGTCTAGTTACGAACGCTTTCCTTTTTAGAGATCCCCATAAAAAAGGTATAATAGGGTTAAATCTATAGACCGCGCGGGACATTCAATCGCTCCCTTGTTTCAATCGACTGCCCGGGATTATTTAAAAATTCTCTCACAAACACAATTGATGTTATCGTGGGCATCATCTTCAACCGCTTTCAACACTTTGATTTCTTTTAGGTTCAACATGACTCAGGTAACCACTTCTCTAGCTGTTACTTAACGGCCGCATTGTTTTGTAACCTACCATTGTCGCAGGATTTAATGGGTCTATCATTTAAAATTTGAGCAGCTTTCTAACACAATTATTATTGTGATAATAAGTGAAAACAAGTTCGATTTTATGTTTTGATAACCTGCCGAAGATGAAAATAATATACCTACCTACATGTTAATAATGACCTTTTTTTTGACTCAATGTTTGTTATCTGCAACTAATCTTACTAACCAGATAGCTACCCACCTGCAACAAACCTGCAACCACACAACAAAGAATACCGGTCTAATTAATTAAAATAAACAAAATAGCGAAATAAATGTATGTTTAAGACAGCTGTCTCGGTATATTTTTAAAATTTTAACAGAATTATAAAAGCCTTTTCAATACCTTCAACACAAGGTGTCACTTGGACCACATTTTCTACTGAAAGGTTATGTGTGAATGTCACCCCGTGAAGAAATATCCAAATTGTGCTTTAATAAATAGTGCTTAAATAAATTGACGTATTTCAGGATTTTGCAAAAATTTCAACATATGGATAATTATCGAACGGGATATCTCAAAAATTAATGGACAAAATTTTAACTTCGTAAATGTATAACAAAATACTTTTAAATTAAGTTTGCACTTAACTGGCCTTCTCTATTTAAGTTGTAAGAGTTAATCTGATCTATGAAACTTTCAAAATAACCAAAATATGCCACCTTTAGCTAAACTCACACGCCCGTCACATTGGTAAAATGTATGATGACGACATATATTGGTAAATAAGTCTCATTGATAAGATTTACTCAGGGTTTTGGGATTTTAAAACTAATATCTCTCTGCGATAAAATGGCAATTAGAATTTGTTTTTCGTTTAAGTAATATTTTTATTCTACTACATATTAAGCTAGAAGTGACTGTAATGCCGTGATTGAGCAATGCTACAGTTTGCAGAACAGAGTAGCTATATACATCTGCGGTTGAAGTCATGATCGAGGAGTTTTAGTTAGTATGAATCCGCAAATATACGGTTCTATTGTTCTTTTTGGCAAGATGTTTCTGTTACCACTTTTATTTTCGATTGCTTTATTTTTGTTAACACAAAAATCGGCAGATATTGCAAATTGTTCTAATTTAACAAATAAATGTGGTTGACATTTCTTGCCCTTTTTGAACGCACCGATCTCGACTTTACATTGTTCGCTTGAAAGTTTTTTTAGAAATCAATTGATTAATTGAAAAAGTTTACAAATAAGGAAAACTAATACATATTTCTTTACTAATATATAAACTGTTCTTTAATTTAATAAGAATATAGCTACATCTAATTAATCATATTTTAAATGGACCTTAAACTATGATTAATTCGTTGTTTGTTGAAGTGGGTGTGATTGATTTGCTGAAATAATTTAATAGCCTAATTAGCCTTAAAGCTATCGACCGTTACACATTTCATACAGGTCATTTGGCTGTATTGCTGCTTACCTGTTGCTTGAAATTAGTACATATTTTGGCAAAAATAGCGGCTATATAATATGTGCTAATATAATAGCTACATTTTACTTCCCACTAGTATCGTCACTAGTATCAGGCGTTTCCGGTACTTCAGCTACGGGTTGCGGTCGGATGTCGTTTACCACACTTGTTACACAATAATAATAATTTTATTCTCTTATAGAACAAGATTTATAAAGGACACATTTGGTCACTAATGTCTGAAGAACACTATTGAATAAATAATATATATCCAACAAAAACCTTGTATACAAATTTCGTTTTTTCTTTAAACTTTAAATCTATTTGATACCATTTGTCTTCGGATATTTTCAAATTCATTTAGATGCCTTATCAATTTCGCCATTTTTATTATTTTTATTATTTTTTTTGTTGTATCATTAGTTTTCTTTTACCTTTACTTCTTTACTAGAATTCAAATTCACATCAGGATAGGATAAATGTTTTCTATATATATACATTCTACTTATACTCGGGTTAGTAAAAACTACCGGAATGCTTAAATATCTCCAAAACTGCCAAAGCTGGAACGATAAAATTCAATACGTGGAGGTTTTTGAACATATTTACAGAATTCAAAAATGCTAACAGCAGTGTTGTCAGGAAGGTTACCAGAAACAATATTGTAGCCTTTTTAAATTCTGCATGTCCAAGCTTAGGCAGTTTTGGAAATATTTAAGCGTTTTTACTAACCCGACATATTCATACATCCTTAAGGTAGGATGCATGATATAGACACACGTCTGTAGTAAATTGAATAGAGAATTTTTGCAAAATTAACAGTGAGAGACTCATGGCTCTATAGAATTTTAATAACTCTTGAACATGTATTTCTATTTCCAACAATATTCCTACAAAGAAGGATATTTTGGGTAATTTTCAAAATGTTTCCGATACAAATGTGTAGAGAGACATATCAACGATATAAAATACTAACAGTGCTCTACATGTTCTTATTTAAAATTCATTTGATGACATATCAAAATAAAGGTTAAAAAATGCTTATTGTACCCGCAAAAGCCGAAGGTCATTCACATGTCCTGTAAAGGATCGCTAGTTATGTGGGGCTCTTCTTAAACTTAAAAAAGCTGAAAAAGTGTAAAATCGCTTAAACATTTTCTGTCGTCCAACGTCTTCTATAGCCCAGACGAATACCAAGCAATTATGAAAATTTGGTTGTCCCTTTCTTTAAATTGATGTTTGTTCTTGTATTAATACATTTAGCATGTATGTATTCTATTTGAATTTTGCGATTATTATTATATAGTCTATTAATAAATATTGGTTTTATGATTTAATTGAATAAACAGAAAGAACCTACTAGCATGAGATTTTTTAGGAATTGGACTCAGCTATTTACTCAGCTCAGCTCAGCTATACAAAACTATGTCTAATTTCATGTTACCTAAGATGCAGGTTATAAATTAGTTGATTTTTTGAAGTTTTTGAAGATTACTGAGATTTTTCTAGTGATTTTGAATAATTTCAGTGATGTAAGGATAATATGCAGATAAAAATTAATTTATTAATTTTAATGTTTCTACAACTAATTGAGTTGATCGAAACGGAATAATTTTGAAGTAGTTTAAACTTTTTTTGCAGAGACTGTATTTTTAACACGACCATTTTTTATTTCAGGTATGATAATTTCCATGCCGTTTCTGCTGGCGACTTTCTTAGTCTACGCACTGCTGCCCGACAGAAATCTGCATCAGAAGGCGTTGATGTTCTACGTATTGACCCTATTCGTCTCCTATGTTTTATTAGTGACCATTAATTTGTCGGACTCGTTAGTGGAACCAGGATGTACACTCATAGGTAAGCGTATATACACGCTGTCCGACCGGCCATTTCATTGATCTGTTACATGAACACCATAACTAGCAAAAATGTTGAATAAAATAAAGCCGTTCGGCGAAAATATATATTTAATTTGGCGGCTATACCGTATCAACTTATTTTAAAATTAAACACACGGTATTTTATTGACTTTTTTAAGTCTTCGGAAAATTCTTAAGATATGCAATCCTAAAACTATCAATCGAGTAACATTGTAGAAAGGGGCCTGTAAAATTTTTGATCATTAGTAATATAGATTGATGAAAAACAATAACAATAAAAATAAAAGACTAGTAAAATTTGAACAGCGTTTCTGGGCGGTCATTTGAGTTATTTCTAGATTCAAATGTTGTTGCAGTTGTTTTTTCATTTGCGGCCAACAAGTTGATAGGAAACTGTAATCTTTTGAACAGAAACCTAAACGCTATTTTTGAAGTTTCTAAGTCCCCCTCTCTGCTTTTAAATTCCAATAAATGTCAGTCCTTACTATTTGCCAGTAAAAACAACTTGTCTGTCATAAATAGTACGGTGCTTAGTCTTTCAAAATAAATAAGAACTAAAAGTTCAGATTTTCATGAAATTATGTATTTTGCAATGACAATTGTTTCGACAACACCGTGTCGTGTTATCAAATGTAATATTTACAAACTACCTGCTACTATATATACCGAAAAATGACCATAAAACCTTAATTAATGTTGTTGTGAGAATTAGTCTTTACATAAACAATACAAAATCAGACCCTTGTAATGTAGCTAAAAATCTGGGACTTTGGTGAGATGTTGATCTACGATTTCAAAAAGCACGTTTCTGAGTGTATTAAAAAAGCACTTTTTAATGGTCTTTAAATGTCTAAAATTCTGATGTTAGGAGGATGCTGTGTGGCTTATTCTCTCTGTGCATGGCCCTTGTTTAACAGCTAAGAATGCACAGAGAATTTAGAAAATTCCATGAGCCACAAATTAATGTATTAATGCATTAATGTATTACAAAATAATTTCATTTTAAAATCCACCGTACCTTTATACCGATGTTTACAATTTGAACATAACATATAACGGAGTTATAACTTTATTAATATTATTTATGATTTACAATATATTAGGACTTGTGTCGATTTTTAGCATTTGAATATTCATAGTTTCATCGTGATAGCAGAATGCTGGTTTCTAAATATTGAATCCAGAGGCGGTCTATCTCATTCAGAGTTTCTTTTCTTGCTCATCGCTTTTTTCTTATACTTTAAGCTGCCTGCTATACTTCATTGCTCGGTTATTATAAATTGGCTTATATGCTCCTCATAATTTCTTGGAATTTCCACGCTGTTGCAAGATTTTTCTAATTTGTTTTATTCTAATAGAATTACAAATTTATATTGCCACCATCAAAATAACTTCCTCTTAAAGCGACACAGCGCTGGACACTGTTCTTCCACTCCTCAAAGCAGTGCTGGAACTCCAAAACTAGAATAGCTCTGAACTGGCAGATGTTTTTGTCTGTCTAAAAATGACGCCTCTCAGTTCTTACCAAAAACTCATTTATTGATATTGCTGTGTGAATAACACTCAGTTGTTCTTGACGTTCTTGACGAATTCAAACGGTCTTCTAAAGATGTGAATCCACAAAATCCTGCATTCTGCCTTCTTTCTGAAAATACTTTAAACCAAGGAAAAGCGTGAACTCTTGACAAAACACTACTCCGTAGGCTCATTTTCAATTTAAACAAAATTTCAAAAAACAGTTTCACAAAAAAAATCGCTACGCTTCAAACCCGTACTGTAGGCGAACCACATGTACCTCCAGTGTGGACAACTAAAACCCCTGATAAAACGCTATAATACTTTACTTGATTACCGATTACTTAATTCACAGACTATATTTAATTTTATATTGCAAGTTTATTTCTAATTTGTTTTAAAATTAAATAAAAAGTTGTTTTTAATTGCTATCTGCAAATGATCTGGATTCATCCTGCGTCAATTTTTTATAAATCAAACTTGCTGATGGTTCGCCAATCATCCTGATGGCTTCCTCAGAGCTTAAGTGAACTTAACAGGATGATTGGTCAAATGTCAGCAAGTTTGATTTATAAACAACCGACGCAAGAGGAATCCAGAAGATTTGTACATAGTATTACGGTAGTCTTTGGAAAGTTGTTATTAACTACTTCAGCATTTTTAAAATGTTTTTGCAGAAATTTGAGGAAATTGTCTTCATTGTTTTTCTGGCCTAGCAAGGGTTTGGCATATTTTACACACTGACTGAAAAATCTCATTAGTTTGCTTAAAAAACAGGCCTCTATTTTTGCAACAAATTGTAGTAGTAAAAAAAATATCTTCAATTGTTCCCTAACATGTCGACGAAATTCCCATTCAATTTTTTTGCCAATTTAAGTTGTACTTCTTGGACTAAAAATGGTCACGTAAACGACTGTGTGAAATAGGGGGAAAAACCTCGTTGTTGTATAAAATGTACTTCCGGCAAAAACTCTTGATTGGGTTTTTAATAGATGACTTGAATTTTCAACGACGCCATAGTGAATGGAATCTTGCCGTAAAAACCCAATTAGGCGACTCGATCATATTTCATTCCCTAATCTCGATTAGATTGACTTAGCCGATCCGGATAAACGCATTTTAAAATGCTCTCTGTCTACTCAATTAAACAATAATACCCATACGCGCGCGAGTAAGGCCGTCTATCGCGTGTTCTATTTTTAAACAAATTAAGCATCGGAATAAATATGTGTTAATTGGGCAATAAACCCATGCCTTAATGTCCAAAAATATAGCAACTCATAAAATCAGAGATCAGCCAACCTCCAATACTTGTACAGTGTGTCCGATTTTTGATATTAAACCACATCTCCGTTATTAATAAATCCAGCGTTTGAAGGCTTTCGTAACCCAGGGTTGTTTTTTTAATGGAAGGTGACACAAACTGAAATGTCATCTTGGATTTTTAGATATAGGACACCCTTTGCTGTTCGTGAAAACTAGTCTGGGGAAGATTTTTTATGTAAAATCTAGTTACAAATGTTAATAAACATATTAAACTCGTGTGTTTTTTTTTTTAATAGAACAATAACATATTTTTTAGATTATTTATATTTATAAACGTATACAGTGATATTTATGGTTGTTGTCTCGCTAAATTGTTTCATTTGAAGCTCGTTTACTACATTATCAATTTGCGAAGGAAGGATTCCATTTTTATCTTGACTTTTTTCCAATTAGAAAAAACCCAAGATATTCCAGAAATGTCCTCATTCCAGAAAGATGATGCGGCAACTATATCTTAATTTTAATATTTTTATGAAGAACCCTTAGGAAACAGCTGTCCGTTTTCCTATAATTTACTTCCTTCAGCTATTTTAACCCATAATATGGTAATTATGAGAAGTCACTACTTCTAATAAAAATTAAAAAAAAAGATATAGAATACAATATATTTACTAGTTAATTTTACTTATGTGATTTTCAAGAGCCTACAAGAATCTAGATAACTTAAAATAGTCTCTTAGATAAATTAAAACTAAATAGTTATATTTCTACTAGTTATGTATCCTTATATCTGCACGCAACTCCAGGCACACAATAAATACAATAAGAAAAATGAATAACGTATTTTGAAGATTTCCAGACGACTATTAACTTTTTGTCTGAACCTGTTGATGTATACAATGACTAAATAGATGCATGTGAGGAAGCTAATTAAGTTTTCCCTACATACCAAATGTACATATTATAGCAGCTGATTAAATGATGTGTACCTAGGGAAATTAGATGCCCATTATGTGGTTCACTGAGACAGTGTGAGTTTTTGTCGAATGTGCTAATGTATTTTCTTTCTTATTTTTCTAATTAGTTCCTCAAACTGTACACATTGTGCCAAATAAAACGTTCCACTATACGGTCTGGAAACCCGTAGGAGATACGAAAAAATGTTTCCTACAAAAGATTCTTGGACTCTCCCGAAAATTTAAAATATTATAATTTTGTTGGCACAGGCTGTTCCAAAAATGTCTCCCCGACATCACCTTTGTTAATTTAAGTGGTACACCCTGTATATTTCGACATTTTTTTTATCCTTGGTTAAAATGAAGGTCACTTTCTTAAGAAATTGAAGTTGTTAAGTGTTGTGACGCTGCTGTCCTAGATATTGCAACGAAAATTTAACCACAGACTAAAGAGATGATGTACTACTCAAACAGTTTGACAGATGTGCCTCAGCTTATACAGGTGGTGCCGTTTTGGTGAATATCAATTCTAGGACAAAAAATAAGGTAAGTATGTAATTTATCTTATATTTAATTTTTACTTAATTTTTCAGATATTCGAGGTTAAGATAACACCCGTATAAATTCTTGTTGAATTTAAAGCCCACATTAGGTCACATGCTGGCAATATTAGATATTTTTTAAATAGCAAAGACATGATACTACTTCTTTTAAAGACAATATATTGAAAATATATTACGGTATCGCCAGTATCATAAGTTTTTTTTTGTTATTTTTTTCTGTTTTTGTTTCATAGATTTATTTATTCAAATTTGTTACCTTGTTTAAACTTTAATTATTTATTTTTGTTATTAGATATTTTGTATAATGTTTCTTTAAATATGAATTCTGAAGTTTTATTAAATCTGTTAAAGTGTGTAGTGTAGTGTCGATTTTTTTCAAAATTTCTATGTATTAATGAAGTATAATATCTTTTAAAGAGGTAGTATCATGTCTTTGCTATTTAAAAAATGGCTAATATTGTCAACAAGTGCCCTAATGTGGACAGCTTTAAATTCAACAAGTGTTTATACGAGTGTTATCTTAAACCTCTAATATCTCAAAAAGGAAGTAAAATTTAAATATAAGATAAATTACAGACTTACCTTATAAATAATAATAATAATAATAATCATATAATAAAAATATAGTGTGTTCCATTTTAAAATTTCAAGATTTTGTTAACTGAATTCGTCAAAACGGCAGCACCTATTTCGGACACCCTGAGGCGTATCTGTCAAACGGATTGAGTAGTGCATCATCTCCTTAGTCTGTGGTTAAATTTTCGTTGGAATACCTGGATCAGTAGCGTCACAACACAATTTAATATGGGGCAAAGTATGACAAAAAACACATAACCTCAAATTCCGCCTAAACTATGCAAAAGTTGGATAGAAATTTCTTAAGAAAGCGACCTTTGTTTTAACCAAGGATTCCAAAAATTTATAAATATACAGGGTGTTCCGTTTAAAATAACAAAGTTGAAGTCAGGGGGGACACTTTTAGGACACCTTGTATCAAGGAACTTTTGTACGAAACTTTTTTTCGTACTCCTACGGGTTTC
The DNA here is from genome assembly GCF_029955315.1 of Cylas formicarius. NCBI lineage: Eukaryota > Metazoa > Arthropoda > Insecta > Coleoptera > Brentidae > Cylas > Cylas formicarius. The sequence goes on along the minus strand of NW_026844319.1, from coordinate 13,188,967 downwards.
CAGATCGTATAGTGGATAGTTTTATTTGGCACCCGGTGTACATTATGGAAAATATCAATTTTTTTTAATAATATTTTAATTTTAATTTAATATATTTTTTCTATAAAGTGACGAATATAAGGTAACTAATACTGCACACAGACAAGTTCCTACTGATAAAAAAATTTGACATCCTTTGTATTTGGAATAGCTCTGCCATATACTTTTGAAAAGCTAATAACAGGCCTAATAAAATTATTAAAAGGCATACTGGAATGTCCCTTAAAGAAAAACACAAGTTCAGTTAATATATCAACATTTTGTAGGTTTCAGGCGAAAACTAAGTACACCACTCGATCCTATGTAAAAACCCTCTCATTTGAAAGCCGATTAACTAAACATTTGGATTTTTAATTTAATTCATATCTCACATATTTCTTCAAAATTGTGCCTAAAAACTAGTGTTTTTACACTAAAGCAAAACATTATTAACAGTACAAGAATTGTCAAGAACTGCTTTTAGTTATCCAACTAAATTAAAAAACGTATATTTATACCAAATCTAATAGCGAAATTATTATCTTTCAGGATACTTGACTTTGTTTTTCTTCATGGTATCGTTTTTCTGGATGAACGTGATATGCTTGGACATTTGGTTTACGTTCAGGTAAGTTTGTCTTTTAAACACATCTTATTTCTGTTAAAATGATGCATACCCAATAATAATAAAATAATGTTATATGATTGATGTAGATATAGAGTGTAGCTTGCTACTTCCGGGTTCTTTCTTATCTCAGCAATATATTTTAATTGCAAAAGTTTACATGAATGGGCTGCGTGCATTCAAAATTGCTATTATTAAAAAAATATTTTAGAAATATAGTAATCTAACATCAAATGTTGACCATCCTGTTTAGAATAAATCATCATCAATCAGTATGACACAGGCGTTTATCAACAGTGAAAAATTGAAAAGGGCTTTGTGTCGCAAATAATCTTAGATCATTCAAAATTTTCACGCCACGGGATGTACAGAAATATTAATTCATCTGTTACAATAAATAAAATAAGAAAAAAATAAGTGTCTCACAGAATTTTCAATGGAACGCCCTGTATGATTTCACTTTGAGAAAAATTTATGTTACGGTAGTTCAGTTTTCGCTGTACTTAATCCGATTCGTTTATTAATAGTTATGGTTTTAAACAATGCACCTTTTCACCATTTTTAATTCATGGTAATCGTTTGTATGGTAAACGGAGATCAAAGTATCGTGCTTTAAAAATTGGTAATGAAAATTGATTTATCGCTCTGGGTCCAAAATTTCGTTTTTTGCATACGACACACCGATTGACTATGCCAACGGTTTTCTTGCTACTTTTTTTGTTTGCCATGTTGTTTCTTGTTTTTATTCACTTCAAAAGAGTTAAGGAACTCTGGAATTGGCCATTGAGACCACTCGATTTGTAGTCCTAAAAGAACGAATGCGCTCTTTCTAGCACTAAACAAAATAGAGATGAATTAATAAATTGTGTTTATATCCATGCAAACATCGAAGCTTCATTACGAATAATATTGGACTTGGTTGAGTGCTTAAACAAAAATGTCATGTAAAAGTTATTATTTATTCTAATCCTTTAGTTTTCTTTCATTTTGTCCTTTTTTTACGTTTTTATTTTCCCTAATTTGATTTCGTGTGCTAATTAAACTGCATCTTTGGCGTCTGTCGTGTTTATTTTGTTTCTTAAAGCAAAATTGTTTGTCAACGTCTACCAAACATCAAATTAAAATAGGACATATAGAATAACAAGAAAACCGTTAAAAATAGGTACAGACAAAAACAGAGCCAATAAATGCAGTACTATTCTGCAACGGATCACAAATAATATACACTATTTTACTAAAAATTAAAAAATAATCTTTAAACGTAAATTAATCTAGCATCAAATTTTGCGCATCCTATTTAGTATAAATCAATTGCCCTTACATCCTTCAAAATTTACGTTCTAGAGGTGAAAATCCAAAGACCTTAATCAGATTATCGGATCAGTTCTAATTAACTTTTAATAGAAAATATGAAATAACAAATAGTGGTTGAAAATACGCAAAGAGATGAATAATATAAAATAATTTACATATTCAGTAAATGTTCGACACCTTCAAATCTTCTCTTATGACTTATTTCGTTTAATAAATCTCTGACTTTTTCCCTTGTGTATTGATTGGTTGATAACAATGGGCATTAATTAATGAACTAAAAATTAAACAATTACCATTAGAAAATTTAGGTAGGAGGTAGGGGGTGAGAGAGGGGTGGGGTTGGGGGGGAGGGGAGAGACGGGTGGTGGGAGGTAGGGTGGAGGGGGAAGGTAGAGAGTGAGAGGGGTGGGAGGGTGAAGGGGGGAGGTAGAGAGTGAGAGAGGGGGAGGGGGTGGTAGAGGGAGAAAGGGGGAGGGGTGGTAGCGGGAGAGAGGAGGAGGGGGTGGTAGAGGGAGAGAGGGGGAGAGGGGGAGGGGGTGGTAGAGGGGGAGAGGGAGAGAGAGAGAGAGAGAGTACCCGTGCGTAAAGATTCTGCATGAATATTTTCTTTTATTTTAACGTCCACTGTAACGACTACTGTAATACTTTTTACAAAACTTCTGAATTCCTCCTGCGTGAGTTTTTGCTGAGTCGAACTTAATGACGCTTCGCCAATTATCATGTTGGCTTTTTCAGAGCTTGACTGAAACAGTTCAGTTTCAGCAAGTTCGACTGAGCAAAAACCGACGCAGGAGGAATCCAGAAGTTTTGTAAAAAGTAAAAACCTGATTACTTTCAATCATGTAAAGGCAAAAACCAGAAAATATAATAGAGAGCAAAAAAGAGAAAAAAAAACGAAAAACCACAGAACGCAGGAAAAGTCAAACCACTGCTAGAATTCTTTAAAAATGTCCTGTACTTGCATACTTAACCATTAGTTTTGGTTACAGAGGTTTGGGTTCTTTTTTTCTCTATATATTTATGGCGTGATATGTTTTTTGTTATTTGTAAAGACTAGTGTACAAATCAGCAATGTCTATGCGCTGCACTCTTGTCTTTCCTGTTAGTTTTCCTTTTGTAGAAATTACCTGAATAAAGTATACATGTATTTTTACGATAAGTTTTGTTTTATGCGGACATTGGCTTTTAGCGGCAGCAGAGGCTTCGTAGGTAGCAAGAGATCATCGGAAAGAAAAAGGCTTTTGATTTATTGCGGCTACGCCTGGGGAGTGCCTTTACTGCTCACGTTCACGGTGCTGCTCATTCAAACTTACTCAGATCCCGAATCTCAATTCAATCCCGCAATCGGATCCACCAAATGTTTCTTGGGAGGTAAGGTCTTTTGTTAAATTTTGCTTTGACGTTAAACACCCGCCCTTGTTTGTAGACGGGCTTCCAAATTTACTGTATTTCTACGGAGAGACGGCCATTTTGATCATAATAAATGTAACCCTGTTTGGACTAACGGCGTACAAAATCAGGAAAGTTAAGAAAGAAACGTCGATGCTTAAGCAGAACGACAGCAAGAGGCATAGCTACGAAAAAGACAAGCAAAAGTGAGCAATATTTACAAATGTGTACAAAACTAATTAAGTTTGTGGCAATTCCAAATTCATTCATCCATTTTCTTAACAGTTGTAGACACTGAAATTCTCTCGGAGTTTCATTTGCCCATGTACTAAATTACTGAAAAAAAAGGCATTATGGCACTATATATAACCTATACAGAAAACTAAAATATTTTTTAGCCAAATGACGGCCATTATCCTAAAATGAGTGTGTTTCGAGTAACATTTGGAGAAAAAATGCTTTTGATGTTTAGTTTAGATTTTTCCGAGTGGTTAAAGGCAAAAAATAAACTACTCTAAAACATCCTAAGCGTATGGAAGTAAAGCAAAAAAATCAAAACCCAAATACAAACTAAACTACTTTATTAAAAAACTTACGTGATAAAAAAATTTTTTATTGATATTTAGTTAGTGTTCCAATATCAAAACAACTTGTTTGGACCACCCTGTACAGTTACCAATACACCACCTTATATACCGAAGTGACTGTCACTACGAATCACTCAAATAAAATTCAGCGATCAGTAATACATTTGAAACGATCCTGAAGTTTTTATACTGAATCATAATCTGCAGATATCGGCGAATAACAAATTAACATCCATATAAATAAATCTCAAAAATGTGAATAACTATTTCAACTTATGAAGTGATATTCATATTTAACTTGCGAATCAAAAAAATAATAACAGAGAGTTTTTTCAGATCGTCATTCGCGTTATTGTAAATAGTAACCGATTTTTACACGAAACTTCTGCTAAACATAAGAAAAGAGAAAATTTATTTATAATTCTTAAATTTGCAGTATCTTGACTGTACCTGAAAATAAGTATACTTCTGTTATTATTATTTAATTTTACAAAGTGTTTGTTACAACAACATATCTTTAATAATAAGAATAAAATAACTTTTTTCCTCGCAGATTCAACCTTTTCTTAAAATTGTTGTTCGCCATGGGAGTGAACTGGAGTATGGAGATTATATCATGGGCTGTGAACTGGTCAACTGGTAATACTTACACCGCCGTTTGGTATCTCACCGATTTTTGCAACGCCGCTTACGGTGTCTTCATTTTCTTCATATTCGTTTTCAAAAAGAAGATATGGAACCTGCTTCAAAAGCGGTAAGTTTTATTTTAAAGAACGAACACATCATCCTCCATTTTCCTTTTTGTTTTGTTAATATTGTTAATATTGATAGAGTTGACCATGTAAACCGTCCTCGCATTTATTTGTGTAAAACGTTATTCCCATATTTTTTTCTGTGTACTGCATTTTTGAAGCGCTGTTTTTTGCAATTAATTCGAACGGTTTAGTTTCGTAAAAGTGTTGCTTCAAATAAATAGCTTTTGGAAGCTTTTGGCATACCTAAAACTTCAAGAAAAAACTGTGTAACAAAAATGGACCTGAGAATATTCTGGAAATTATTTTTTTTACTGCAAAGAGTAAATCACTAATTCGAAAGTTTCTAAGCAAATTTCGGGATTAAGAAATAACTTTAATAACATTGTTAGAAAGCCTGAAAAATTCAGGTTTATTGACCGTCGGATCTTCTTTAAATTCATGGAAATTAAGTTGTTAAAAAGCTTGCAAAGTTAGCAAATTCTACCTAAATTCTCTTGATGAAATCATAAAAAAAAACGGTTTATTGCGAATTGCTCACTTTAGCAATTTTGTCTCAAAGTATCGAGTGCCAGCAGATACGGTATTGGAAAACAGCTGCAATAGGATTAGTTGTTTAGGTAATAAACATTCAGGTGTGGATTTCCCCATTCTTATTCAAATCGGAATGTTTCATCCTATCCATTGTAGAAATAGAAGTAAAAATTTATTTAACAACATTTTGTAAAATAGTTACAATTGTAGGAAGTCAAATAACAAATTATCTCAGCAAAGAGAAAATATTAATTAAATTAATGGTATAAATTTTTTTATGACAAACACGTAGGTTGAAAATATAAATTAAATTGGCAAATGGAATCAAGTGCAAGTCTTATTAATATTGTTGTTATTTTCGACTTCGAAAATCAATCTAATTTGGTTATACCAGTTTTAAACGTAGATTCGTCAAGCTCCTGAAAATACTAATTTACAGCTTGTGTAATTTCTTCGTTGCTCTTAAATCTTTTTCCGCCAAATCATTTTTGGAGGTTAGGAAACAGGTAATAGTCGCTGGGGGCTAAGTCTGGAGAGTAAGGATGTTGCAGCATCAATTCAAGCTTCAATTCGTGCATTTTGGCCATGTCCAATCGACGAATGCGCTGGTGCGTTGCCGTGATGAAATAAAAAATTTTTCTTGACATTATTTGCCAATAAAATTATTTTAGTTTAGTCTATTTTGTGGAGTGTAGTCTTCTTCTTAAAGTGCCTATCCGTTACGGATGTTGGCGATCATCACGGCAATTCTTATCTTGTCAGAAGCAATACGGAAAAGTTGTGGTGTTGTCTTATTAAACCAGGATCTGAGATTCTTCAACCAGGACGTTCTTCTTCCTGGGCCTCTTTTTCCAAAAATTTTTCCCTGCAAGATGGATTGAAGCAAGGTGTATCTTGGTTCGTTTCTCATTATGTGGCCGAAGTACTGTAGCTTGCGTATTTTGATGGTGTTGATTATTTCACGATCTTTTTTCATTCGTCGAAGTACTTCTTCATTAGTAACACGATCAGTCCACGGGATTTTTAATATTCGCCTGTATAGCCACATTTCGAACGCTTCTTATTGCTATACATATCTTCATTATCTTCATTTACGGTCCATGATTCTACACCATAGAAGAGGATGGAAAAGACGTAGCAACTCAACATTCTTATTTTGGTCTCAAGAGACAAGTTGTGGCTCTTAAAGAATGGACTCATTCGGTTGAATGTGGACTTAGCTTTTGCAATGCGTGCTCTGATTTGTTGATTGTTGTTCCATTCTTCGTTTATAATAGTATAAGGTATTTGTACTGTTTTACTCTTTCTATGGGAATTTGGTTTATGTAGAATTGTCTTCCTGTTATCTTATTCTATGATGGGTGATGCTGTCCATTAAGGTTTGCAGATCCTTTAAGTTGTTGGCAAATACAATTGTATCGTCTGCATACCTTATGTTGTTTAATCGGAGTCCATTTAGTAATATGCCCTTTTCCATATCATACAGAACTTCGTTAAACATCCCTGCCGCAGAACTCTCATAATTTTGACGTTTTCTGTATATTCTCCTTCCATCCTTAGGTTTGCCGTCTGGTTCCAGTAGAGGTTTTCAATTAGTCTGAGGTCTTTGGTGTTAATCCCGGATTCCTTAAGTATGACCATCATTTTCTCATGTTTCATTCTATCGAACGCCTTTTCATAGTCAACTAAACATGCATACACATCGCAATTTACGTCTCTGCACCTTTGTATCAGGACCTGTATTGAAAATAAGGCTTGGCTTCTCTTGTTCCAACCGCTTCTATGAAGCGAAACTGTCCGTCAGAAGTGCTCACATGATCTATTTTTAAATTCAGAAACCCTCTGCTTAATAGTTGAATATGATCGCGATGGAGTCCCCTAGTGTTAAATCCATCCCTTCTTTAAAATACGTAGCGATTAGGCTGAAACTGTACATACCAGCTCGGTATTAGGTCGTAAATATTCATATTCTCAAAGACGCTAAAGTCGAGTTTTTTAAGTGTTAAAAAGTCAAGTTAGGTTTTTTGATACTTTCGTATATGTTCTTAGTAGGTAGGTAGGTAGGGTGTCCCATTTGAAAAAAAGAGTTTAGCGACTTTGAAAATGTGAATGTTTGCAGCCTAATTTTGGACACTCTGTATAAAATTAGGCAACAAAAATGAAAAAAAAGTCAACTTACGACTCGTTTTTAACATTTGCCAAATATGAGGATCAAATTTTCGAAATCAACAAAATTACGTATTTTTAAGGTTGGTTAAGCTGGAGACACAATTTGTTTTTCTTTAAACTAGACCCCAAAATATTATGAATTGACTGAATATACTACATGTCTCACCATGATATGCGAGTTTGACACAAGCCTACTTAAAAGAAAATAGCATCATCATAAATTTGAGTATATTGTAAAATTTATTGAGGTGGTTAATTCGAACATTGAAAGTTTTTTATTACTATTACCAAAATTGTTAAATATTGGTTTTTCATTGCTCCCCGAAAAAATACTTTGAATTTATATTCAAATGAGTCAAAAACTGACAGAGTAGACTGCGTAAAAAAAGTACCCCTTCTATGAAAAATTGAATATTTTTAATTATTTTCTACATGTCTGATGGTTTATTTAAATAACACGGGAAACTGACGCCCTTTAGGAGCAGCATACTACAAAAACTTTTCAATTCAGAAGAAAAATTAAACTTTGAACGCCCTGTATCTTTGAAATCAGAGATTTGTATGAGGCATGTTGAAATATTTTGGTCTCTAGTTTCCAGCCTAGAGATTGCCCATCCTTTATTAATTACCCTGTATACCGTATATGTGCAAATTGAAAAGTACATAATAAATTGTTCCAAAGATATTTTTATCCAGAACACCCCGTAGGCTTCTTTTTCTGAATGTAATATACTACCACCAAACCACCGTCCAATGCTTTTCCCGATAATAAATAAAATATAATATTTTGAGTTTTGTCTAAGCTTAATTTTAGCTTATTTTGAATAAACCACGTGTTGGCATAACCAGTAAACAACGAATTTTGTTCTTATACAATATCTAATCTTTCAGCACTTGCCACTGAAATCATTCGCGTATATAATGAATAGCAAAAGGTCCCCCCCTCTTGCGGTGAAATGCAATCATAATTTCTAGAAATTTCTCATGTCGAATTTAGCAATTTTTTTTCCTGAAGCTTTGGGTTCACTTTTTTTGGTGACACTTTTATTTGACTGTTAGTGTCGTCCATTCCATCCCATTGAGCCTTTCGAAACCATCGCATTAATTTTTTTGTGGCCACGTTTTTTTATAGTTGCGTGGGTCAACTCTACTCAGTAAGTGTGTAGAAGAACGTCTAAAAGTCCGCTGTTCCTATCCTTGTGTTGTCCGAATTTTAGATACTTGTCGCAAAAAACAAGCGAGACGGTGGTCACAGGCACCTCGCAGCTTCCAAGTAGCGGTAACGCGTCTTAAGTGACGCGTTACCAGCTATATAGAAGGACACCAGTAAGTTTTTGTGAAATGGCGTTTTCTTCTTTGGTGGTACTTGGATGAACTATATATATAAGGCGATTCGCAGTAGATGGTAGGTTAGACGTTTAAGGTGAACGAGACATGGGACCGTTCTGGAAATTTGCTCGTTTACGTAAGCGAGGATGATCTAATATATTATCAGCTATGCGTTTCGAAAAAGTAGCATCGACTTTGATATTTTAAATAGGACGCCGTCTAAATTATTGGATTTTCCGTTCCGCCATCAATTTTTAGTAATTTTGTATAATATTCAGTAATTAATAAAGTTGATCAGTCTTCAACCATTGATTAATCGACTAAACATAATAATTAATGAAAGAATAATACTAAACATTTGAAAACGGCCAAGTATGTAGATACGTAGCGATGTTAGCGACGGGGTAATTTGGTACCTTCGAGATAAGTTAGGCAAATAAAATTAGATAAATTCGAGATAATTGGACATTAGGCCCGTAAAGTCAAAATTTTTCTCAAAACCATCTTTTTTTAAGCTTGTTTTATTCATATTTTAGTTTAGAATAAAGTTATTGAGATGCGTTCTTTACTGGGTTGTTGGTCAGTTGTTCGACTATTTAATTACAAAAAAAAGTTATACTGGAAACGCCTTTTTAACGGCTAAAAGACTAACAAACTTCGTTAAGTCTTTTAGGACACTTGAATATTGATTTAAGAAAATGTTCGAACGCTCCCATCACTATCTTTTTAGAGATAGAGCAAAAGGCATTAAACAAATAAAATATGATTTTTTTCCCGGTTTGAAATACAACGCTCTTTAACTATCGTTTACAGTAGACATTTTTTTCCGACTTTAAAAATTCACAATAACAACAAGTTGCCGGTTCTATATAAAGTTAGTTAATTTCATTACTTTGGTAGCCCATTCTATGAAAGAAATTAAACAGATATTGTGGATATTATCGAAATAAAAAATAATAATAGTTCCGTCCTTGAACTAAACGAAAAGTCGAACTTTCCCAGGCACTTCCTAGAAGGTATTCTTTTCAAAAACAATATTTTGTACGGATTTCTAGGAACACGGTTGATTGAGTTGATTTAAATACACAGAGTACACAGTACACCCTGTATATTCATTCATTTTGGAATTCTAGCAAAGAAACTAACCCAAATCTGAACTTGAACACTGTAATTTTGAAGGAAGTTTCGAACATAGATAGAATAAACTTCGCAAAACCTCATTTTCATTTATTCTTAGTTTCTTTCGAACTATATTGCCCTTTTTCGAAAATCAATAATCAATCAATCAAGACAGAAGATTCATTCCTCCCAACTTCTAGAGCCTTTTTTGTGAACATGAAAACAATTTAAAAGGTCATACTTTATTAGGAAAAGTAGTTGCAAATAATCTAAAATTAAGTAAAAATGAGCTTTTACGAAGTTTATTCTGTCTATGTGCGAAACTTTTCCTTTCTTTTTTTTTTTCAAAGACGGTAAAATGTATTCGGGACTTCGGGACCTACTTCTAGTCCTCGGTATTTGTCCCGAAAGTCCCGATACATTTTAATTCGAAATTATGCCATAAAAGCATTATCAAGAATCTCTCCACAACTAGCATTTTTATCCATTAATTAATTATTTAATTAATAAGAGATGAGCTTTAGGATCGGACATTAAATCTTATTCGATAAAACTAAAATTGTTGCATGTAAACAATCTTAACCGCGAATCAGGTTTTTACCTTTCACCAATATGGGAATCAGTCATCCGAGACTATGTTCATTTCCCTCCTTTAGCTCCATCACCCCCAAAAAGTATATAGTCAGGTACACCATAGAATGCGAGCCAGTGTCAGTTAAGCACTTAAAAAGCACAAGCTGCAGGCTTCAATAACATTTTAATCGGCAAACACTAGTAAATTCGCAAAATTTTATTCAGCACAATGAATAACACATATATAAAACTTTACGAGCAATCGGTGATTCCTCTAAACTGATTAAGGTGTATACCCGGTACTACCACAAGCTACGTCATTGTAGTTTTGTTTATTCGCAGGGCCGACGGGACGCGACGTTGCCAGCTTGTTATGATTATTTGGGAAGTTCGGGACTTTCCTGTCCTCCCGAGACCAAAATTTATGATTAAATCCAAAGACTATATGCCTTGCCTGGAAATACTAATAGGACTAAGGAAACTTGAACAAAATTAGACTAGTTTTTTCCCTATAATTCGAAATTTTAAAGAATATCTTATTTTTTAAACACCTACCCTATACCTGAGGTCCTCCAGGAACTGTCTGGAAATGTTCGACTTAAGATTTTTTCCAATGGTCCAAATTGCTTAAAAATCTAGGAAATTAGAACATCTACTTTGTTTCTTACGTAGAATTTAAACTAAGCAATATGTTGCCACATTTATACAGAAGAACACTGCTTACTTAAAAATATTTTGAGCGATAGAGCACATCAATCTGTATCATTTAAAGTGGATCCGTTCGCCAGATACTTCTAATAGGCCATCCACCTACTGTGCGGTATATAGTGTGACTCCAGGGTAATATACAAAAATAACCAGAAATTGATTAAAGAAACCAGAAAATCCAATATTATACAGGGTGTCGTATATAAAACATAATGGTCATGCTACTTTTTGAAAGAAGCGCTAACATCGCATCGCTGAAAATATAATGGACCAAATTTCCACAATGTTTCATTCACCATAAACGTCTAACTGCCATCTACCGTTAATCACACTATATAGACCGCTTCGATTTTTCCGATTTTTAACAGTACTTTTCATGTTTTCTTCTTTTGTGCGAGGTTTTTTTGGCTACTAACAAATGCATGTGTATCTTGAACGATTTGAATAAATAAAGTTACCACTTTCGGGCGCTGATGGTGATGGACTTTAGCATGCCTTTTGTAATTCACGAAGCACCCGTTAATTAGATTAAGCAGCAATTTGAAAGCGGGTAAACATTTTATGAATTTCACTGTCACCTCACATGCCCTTCAAATCCACATTTATTACCAACGGATGCACATGTCCGTGATTATATTAACATAAAATTTATAGGGAAGTTTAAAACGTAAATTGTAAAGCACTAAAAGTGGCATACTGGGGATCAAATCTGAATTGCCCTATATACAGGTATGGCTAAGGTTCAGTTTGCTATTAGCTTTTAATAAATAATTTTTGCAATAACTTATCTGAGTTACGTTGGATCTAAAATAATACTCTTATTGTCTACCGTCGTTTATAGCAGCCATTTCTGATGTTCACGTAACTATTTAATTAAATTATATATTAACTACACTTTGTTTAATGAAATCTATAAAATTATTTAAATTCTATTATTTTCTAAATTTATTTGGGGTTTATTAGTTTAATGTGAAAATTCTTCAATCACATAAAAGGTGTTTCAAAAATAGATTCCTTTTACCAGCATGATTTTTTCATTCTAATGCAAAATTTTAAATAGAACGTCTATTTTATACTCAAAATAATAGGCTAATGATAACTCAAATCCTATTACCATGTTCTTATACCTAGTAGAGTTTTGCAGATATTATGAAAGAATAAATTCTCAATAAATTTTCGTATTAAGCTAATAAAGTTTGATATCTTTGGATGGACCTGACAAAATGTGGCTTACAGCCCTTTTTGTTAAGACAAAATTTATTTACTTGTGAGCCATCTTTATCAACAATTTTTTTAGAAATTCATTTATGGTTAAATAAAAATTGCATATTATGCGACAAGTTTGATAAAAAAATACGTAATATGAAATGGATGACCCAACTAACTACTCTAACAGTAAAGTAAAAGTCGCTTTGGTATTGGGGCCGATGGATGAATCGTTCGTTTTCTGTACTCTAAAATTTTTACTGCTTACTGCAAACGAAGCAAAAGTCAATATAAAAGTGTACTGCGCAGTAGACCAAAAAGGCTTATAAATTAATTCTATTTAAAAAATATTATTTGATTTAATTTGTTAAAATAACAAAAACTTCTTTGCGAAAAAGAAACAGAACCTTTTATAGGCAAAATTAATAGTATTTAAATTGAAAGTGTCGACATGCTTCTATTTTTTAATTCGGAACCGAAAGGAGCTAAAAAGATACAGAAGTTAGATTAAATCTAATTTAAAGAGGGATTCGTATCTAGATTCAGCTAGCTCACCCAAATTTACGTGGAAAACGTCTTTTAAAATTTGAAAATAACAAATAAGAAAGATCCTATTACAATCTTATATGTTTAAATTCAGAATAGAAAGATCTATTCATAAAGCTAAAAGCATATAGGGATTCATTAACATCGAAAACTAACATGGTGTCGTAACTTTGACATTGGCAAGACAGCAAAAGGAAAGAAAGATTCTATTTCGAGTGAGATACTTAAAATGATGTCCATGTACAATGGACGAATTTTTTGAATATCCATCACATCACATACCATGGACGTCCATGAAATAGTCATGACATAAGTGATTCATGCAACGAAGATTATATTAATTCATTATTTGTAGTTTTGAGATAAACAATTTTAAAGTATTTGCTTTATTACTATTCATTGATATTTTTTCTATTAGACAAAATATAGCAATTTTGTTTATCTTTTTCTTCTAGACAAGTAGATGGATAAAGGGACTTTCAGCCGAATCTAACCTCACATTTTGGCTTCCCGGCCACGGGCCCCCGCCCCCGGGCCACTCGGCCATAGGCTTTGGGTCTTCTTCTTTTTGCGTCCTGGCCCTTCGCCGTTAGATTCGGCTGAAAGTCCCTTTATCCATCTACTTAGACAAACTAGATTTTTAATCGTAAAAGTTGTTGGTATTTGCGCTGCATAATAGTAACTCAAAAACCGTTACTATACACTTCGTTGCATGATCGATGATGAACCGAAAGTGAACGTCAATCTGGCTGTTTTGTACTACATGGTATGACAGTATGAAGTTTATCAACGTGTTGAATACGCTCACGTAATTGATAGACAGAACTAATAAACATCAAAATGCCATAGGGAAAATCTATTGAAAACATCCGATTTCTCCCAAACCCGTCACGAAAATATCGGAAACATTCGAAGTTTGTAATTTTGACTATTTATGTATTATTAAGTTTTCTTTGAAAAGTCGATATAGTTTCTGATATAATAATAATAATAATAAATATTAATAATAATAATAATAATAATAATAGTCTTTATTGAGATATTTTAAATTATTGCACAAGATTTAGACAAAATTACTTAATACAAACTAATACAGTTACACATCTCAAACGGTGAAGTCTAGCTTAAGGTCTCGATCTCAGCTACTCAACATTAAGCGAATATTACAATAATAATGAAACAATAAGCTATAATAATAATAATAAGTCTAAAAATGTATTATTGGTAAAATAGTAACTTGTTTAGGACAGAGACTTTTGTAATTCATTCAAAATATTTATTATAATTATTATAAAGCTTAATGGCAATATAGCTAAAGCAACGTTCAAATTTACAAGAAATATGCATATCCAGAATGTTTTTCGTTCTTCGTCCTGCATTGTGAATTTCATACCAAAACAATAGACAATGTTCCAGGTACGTTGGTAAATAATATTTCATAACCTTAAATACAAAAAATGCGAGTAACAAATTGAAACAGGTATTTAGTTTTAAGCCAACGTATATACTGATATACGATTTAAACTTTTTAAAACCATAAACGAATCGGGCACAGCTGCCCTGTATTTTTTGTAATCTGGATTTATCAACAACGGTTAGGAAAGGATGCATGGCCCAGAGAATTTTTTTCGTACTTTAAAATTCAATATATGTTTATTTGGATATATAAGTCTTTTACTTCTTTGGTTCATTTGTGAATAAATTTAAGATCTTCATTTTCAAGTCAATTTTAATATGATCACACAAAAACGCATATAGCATAATTAGTATTTTTTTAGAGTTTAGCTTAAGATATTGAGAAAGACTTTTAAGATCAAAACTAAGATTAGCTTCGACATTATCATAGAGGTCTAAGAATTGAAGCCTGTGGCACTCCTGAAGTAACGTTACCCAAATCTGATATACCGATATTAGTTCTTTAGTCAAGTAAGACCAGTATCGTTAAAACATTTTTATCTAATTTTTTTATTATTATACCATTGATATGCAGAAAAGCAGTAGATATCAGGTTCACAATCAAACACTGAAAATACATAAATTTTTTGCTGCCATTCAAATTGCAATGCTGGTGATAAAATTGTGCCATTTTAAATTCGTAAGCGTCCTTCTCAATTTTTCAGATACTACACGTTCATCGGAAAACCTCATTTGGCACGTACCATGACAACAACCCAATCTCAAACCACAAGGACCAGCAACTATTCCTCGGCCACTTATTCCACCGCCGACACTCACATCGCTCCGGATAGAAACAATACCAACGGTACGATACCTGAAGAAGTTGCCTTACATCGAATGCGTTAATACGCTGGGGTCACACGTTTAGTTCAGTTTCAAGTGTTGTTTTGCTTAGAGCTTGCATGAGTTATCAACAACTCGTATAAAGCGTGAACGCTTTTTCAGAGTAAAATGTTTTACTGCTATTTATAACGCATCGGTGGTTTCTAGTCAAAATACCTGCAAGTGGAATTTTCGGTACTTAAGTTAGTTTTTAGAATCGTTCGTTGATTTATGTTTAAATCATCTCACTTGTGTACGACAACGCGGGCGCACTTTTTCTTGGGCAGTGACAACTTATTTGCTATTTATTTTAACCAAAAATCATTTCGCATTCCAGGCGCTTTCAATGTAAATATCTTTATTTGACAATTATGTGCGAGTGTTTTACACCATGTTTTAAAATACTACTTCCTTTGCCATATATTATTAGTAATTATTTTTATATGATAATAATCATGACAATGTAGCCTTAGAAGTGTCTTTAATAGTCGCGGTGCTGGGATGGTGCTCATAAAAATGAACGAACGAAACCTTTACACGTAGCAAATATAATTTTATTATACATTATATGACGTCAGAGAAACACATATTCTTGACTGAGGCATGTGACCAAGCTTTTTAGCGTGGCTTAGGTACAAAACTGTTATTCTGAGATCATTGAGGTTATAATGTTTTGGCGCCCAAGTGGGGTTTTGTTTACTCGTGGTTGTTCTGGGTTTTGCTCATAGTATGGAGACTATTAAAATTAAAATAAATTTTTTGTCACACTAAAAATATTATCGATCATACTTAATGGTCTATTTTATTTTGTATCCTATATATTGCAAGTGAGGTTATGTTCCCACAACTTGCAATAATAAGTTGTTACTAAGGTTTTAAATTTCTGGGTTTAATACTTACATTACATCACGTCTTCTACCTCTTTCCGTTTGGCGTCATTTATAGGTGTCCCTATGCAATTAACAATTGGTGAAAGAAAAACCATTCTCTCACATTTATGAGCACCATTGCCGCCCAATTTTTTATAGAGTATTGAAGAAACTTTTTTTTGTCCGACTCACGCTTAGATACCCACGCTTCCCACACCACACGTCAAATAAATATTTTTTTTCTATGTTGAAACTCGTTTATTGTTGTTCCGCGACAATACAAAAACGAAACTATATACATAAATGAAAAAAAAAAAGCTTACTTAAGCAAAAGAATTCTCCCCGTCCGCTCCCGCGCCGTCACCGTCTTCTAAGGAGGAGAAATTTAAGAAATGTGCGGGTCTATGAACCTCGTGATAAAACTCTTTGGGGTTCGCTAACTGAAGCTCGTACTTCATACTGGGATCGTGTCTCACACCTTGAAAAATATTTTTTTAGACAAGTTGTTTATATACAAGGTGGCGCAACATTGTGGTATTTAGAACAATTTCGAAAAATTGTTATAATGAGTTTACATAAACCAAAAGACACATTAAACATATTTTCACTTATGCAGGGCAATCCGTAAAATCTGGAAAAATATATTTATCTATTTATTTATTGAAAAACTTTGCAAAAACAAAAAAAAAATAATTTAATTCAATTTAAAAACATTCAGTCATTCTTTCAGATACTGAGTTTAAATATAGGTAAACCAAGAAACTCACGAAATCAACAGCATCAATTCAATTTATAAAACAGGTGATACAAGTTTCGCCTAAAATGACAATATCAAACCAATACAAATCAACAAATTTAAAACAAGTCAAGTTGTTGATGTCGTGAGTTTCTTGTGTTAAGCATAATTAAAATTGAGAAGATCTACCTAGACCTCACTACAGACTACCTAAATCGGTACTAATAACTTTAATAATTTTAGATTTTATTATTTTATTATTATTAATTTATTAAGTTTACTTCAGACCATTTATAGAGAGAGAGAATCATGAATTCGTTTTTCTAGTAAAACATTCAGGCACTTTTTATTACTTTACTTTATGTTAGCTTGAAGCCTCGCAACAAATTTTTGTATTAATATTGACTTCATGGACCCTTAACAATATCAGATATGAACCATAAGATAATCAAGCGTTCAATAAATATAGGTAATTATTGAATAAAAGGTTTCTATTGAATGTAAAATAAAAGTAGTATATTTACATTTTAAATTTCAATAACCGAATTAATTTCCTGTTTCCTCAAAAATGCGTTTTTATTATGAATATTATAACTACGCTACATAAAATCGAAAATTATTCAATTTGTTTTTGTAAATTATTAATAAAAACGAATATTAACGAAAAGCTTAAACAGGGAAATATTAACAAAGGTGATAGAAGTGCAATTTGTTTGATGTATTAATAAATAATTCCTTAGATTTACATTTGCATTCTCAAGCGCGGACAAGCGCTTGTCCAGCAAAAATTTAATTAGTTCGCAGACAATTTTTATCTTATAAATTTATAAAATTGCGAAATACCAAAAATGTTACAATTAGCTTATTACATTGCAGAAGTTCTTTAATAACTAGTAAAATTTTGTTGGTAACAACATAAGTCCGGTGATTTTTTTTTACACATTGTACACTAGTCCGTGAGCCAAAAAAGGTTGACAAATGCTAAATTACATCATAATATGCAAAACAAATATAAAAATATATTTTTGCACAACTGAAAATATTTTTAAAAGATATGCTTTCGATTTTATGTAACAACTATTTGTCACATTGTAAGTAGTTCTGATTATAAGAGAACTTGAGGTAATGAATTGCAAGTAGTTCAAATGGCCTAATTTAATGCCCAGATCTATCTTACCCATGAAGTTGTAATTCCAAGGTCCCTGGGACGGAACCATAAAGAATCCTGTAAACCTATCTGACAGCAACATCTGCACCTTCTCGTAGTGACTGGGCAAATAACCCTTGGGATTGTTGCCCTTGTCTGTATTCTGCCTGCCCCACTCAAAACCGGACGGTGTCAGTTTGTAGGCCGTCAACGAACAAGAACCTAAAATAAAAATTGCGGACGTTAAAAACGGCGGGCGTCATACGCTATCAAGCTTTCTACTTACCTGGAGTAAATGAGCAGGTTATTATAATAGTTTTCTCTCCGTCCCATGCGGGATTGTCTGTCATCAGCTTGGCGTGGGTAGTGATATCTTGCGGGCTGAGCTGAGGCAATTCGTTAGGTTGAGTGTGGATCCAACCCAGCGGCTCCATGTCTTTCAGAAACGGATGGTTTGGCGGGGTGTTTGGCAAGTGTACCGTTTGGTGGGTACCCCACTGCGGCGGCAGCACCAAACACCGAAGCTCCTTGACTTGCGGATTGTCCGACGGGCTTACCCCATAAAGGAAAGCACAAATCTACAATTCATATATGAAAAGTTAACATTCACACTTCAGTAATCTTCATTTGCTTAGGATCAAGGTACTCACTTGGGCGCGCAAATCCGAAATTGTGACGAATTTCTTCAAGACATTCTTTGGTAAAATGTAGGTGTAGCCTGTTTCCTTGATATCGTCAGAGCTGACATAAATATGGTTTGTCCTAAAAAAAAATACCGTGCATTTATGAGGGCACATTCAAATTTAAGCTTTTACATAAACGACCTGTCATCAGCCGCCCAAGGTCAACTTTAAGCATTTCACTAACAAAAATTGTGAAAATCCAAAAATATATCTAAATCCAACAGTGGCTTATTCACAATAAAATAATTCTGCAGAAAAGATCCATAATATATTTTCTACAAAACTAAACAATCATGTAGTTCTAGACAGTTTTATTAACCATCTCCCATGTCCCAAACACACTGGACATCGAGATGCAAGATTTCCCCAAAAATTCTAAAATGAAGCTGATTTCAACAAAGTCAGGTATGTAGTATATATAACTCGGAAGAACATACAGAACAACTTGAACATTATACATATGCGAATTGCGCCCTCTGGCAATTTGACTTGAAATTGTAATAGTAGTAATAGTGGTGGAAGCAATAGTAACAGAAACCATGCTTTAGTGTATCCTAGTCTGCTCATTATCACAGAAAAAAGTACTTATTATATTATATGATCATAAAAATTACCAAATTGTGTGAATCATCGACAGTGTGCCAACTTGAAAGGAAGTCTGAGAAAGAAACTGAGATTGAGCCATATTTATTGTGGGAGTGTTCAACTGTTCAACTCACTCATTTTATTTTAGATATACTTTTGGTATAAGACACTTTGAAATGAAGAAGTATTATTACTATTAATTTTATTGAGCGCCAATAGCAACGAATAAGTTATGTAGTTTCTAAACGCAAATCTCTTTCATCTCTCATTAATTTTAGTTTTAGATCTCACGAATCTTATTGTTTTTCTTCGAGATATTGTTCGAGTTATGTTTTTTTGTTCCTTCTTTATTTAGTGGGGTATTGTCTGCATAGCAAGGAAACTGTTGTTACAGAAAATGTGTTATTTACTCAGAAACAATAAACGTATTTCTCTTTCAAAAAAACCTGAGTTTGCTGAAAATACGTACACCATAATATTGTGAAAGTTTGTTAAAATTTGGAATTTTATAATTTAACCCATCAATTACCGTCTCTTGCGGTTCATGGGCATTTTAGTAGTAAGTATTGTGTTTCTTGAAGCTATAGGTTCAGTAATTTTCCACATATGTGAATGAATTACCATGTACAACTGGAGGATAAAAATATCAGACTAAATACAAGCAGAAGTTTCTCAATCAGCCTAGACTGACTCTGTACAAACGGTGCTCCTCTACGACCAACCATTATCGAGTAATAAAATTTTATACAGATATAGATTATATAGATTATTATAGATAGCACTAACTGCGACTGCGATTTGTTTGTCACTTTAGAATGAAATTTTGTGAAGTTCAAAATTACTAGGAGAAGGTCTCACCTAAGATGTAAGTTGGTGGCGGAAATGGCTCTGACCCTCCATTCGGTCTTGGAACTGAACGTCTGGGTTTCATAGTTGCTAGTAGTGCTTGTTATTATCTCGTCGCCGTGCTTGTTGACAGTTCGGGTGGTGGTGGCAGTCAGCTGTGATTGCTCTTTCGTCTGCTTTTCAATTTCCGCAATCTGCTGTCTCTGAGCGGACGGCGCGCTTATCTCCATTCCCAGAATAATGTCTCTTATTTCCGACTGAGTCAGAGAGGCGACATTGACGCTGAAAAAGAAAATTGAACGTTTAATCGATATTTTTATGAATATTTATTTATATCGACCTGGACACAGTAACATTAGGTACTTACACTTGGTGGAAAACTATTTTGAATGTAAGAACTACACTACTAATTTATACAGAGTGTTTTTGAAATGATATGGTATAATTTGATAAGTGAATGTGGACGCCGCTCTGATGCCGAATCGACATTTTGTTTGGTTCCAATCAAATAAAAAAAGCTAGTTAAACTTATCTGGCCCAACAGGATGACTATGGCAGTAACCGGGCATCTCACTGTCAAATATGTGTGAAAATATGATATTGATTTCTATAAATAAGCCGCAAAGTATTTGGTTAATATTTTGTTTACAAAGAGCACAGATTTCAATTAATTACATAGATACTTTCTAGAAACTCGATTTCATCGGTTTCGCGAAAGTAACAAGATTGGTTTCGAAAAATCGTCACTGAGCGGGGCAAGTTCGTAGCGCGTAGCAGCTTTTTATTATTAAAGGAAGAACATCGAGGTTTCGTGTGGTAAAGGGACGTATTGTTTTTCTATCGCGCTCCTGCGGACCATTATGGAACTTTCGCAAAATCGATGTAATTTAATTGTGCATGCACCCTGTAACTTCAAAGTTACAGCAAATATCGGTAAATATCAAAATTTGCACAAATAATAGCGTTGTCGAATGATATTTTTTCAAATATCTCGCGCCCTGTATAATTGACCTGAAACTTGAAACTTTCACGACACGGTTTACGATACTGTTCAAATAAAATTATCCTATCTTTAACGATTTTTCATTTATAGCCAATAATTTTGCCACAAAAACGGACATTTTTAGGATATTTTAGATTTTTTGCCCATAAACGACACACCCTGTATATGATACAATCATTGTTCGAAGTAGAGGTTATAGCCCTGGATTTTCCACGCGTCCTGGTTCAAGAATTTTTTGAGAATAGTAAATGGTTTTCGAGAAAATAAGTTTTTTCTGAAACCATGCAGTGCGCCGTAATAATCAATGACGTCATGGCGTCTTGACAGCCACCGAAATAGCGATTTTACTATGGATTTTTTCAAATATCCCGAGCAGCGTATGTCATAGACGAAAACCGCAAATACAAAAATTGTAGCTCTTGATGGGGCCTATGACACCATTTAAACCAATTAGCCATAGTTTTTACGATATTTGATTTGCGGCCAATAATTTACTCTGTAAAAAACAATTTTCTAGGTCTTTTAGATTTTTGCCTATAATTTGAATATATAATCGAAAAAATGCCTGAAATAAATGTTACTGCACTGGATCTTCTGCGTCTGTCGGTTAAAGAATTTTGCCAATCGGAATAACGATTATGGAGGAAAACATATTTTTCTGGAAGCTAAAATTATCAAAAAAAAAATTGAAATATATTTAAAAAATACTTGGTAATATTTTATTGCGTCCAATTTCTACAGTTTAAAGTTGATATCTGCAAATTTAAGACAGTTAATACATTTCTCATTTAGCACGGAATATCGGGAACACCCTGTACAATAGGTGAAAACCTTAAATACTATGCGCGCTATATCAGTTATAACCAATATTTTTGAAAAATTGTCAAAAATAAAAGTTTATAGAGACGTATTTGCTGCTTCTTCTGGTTCAAGAATCTTTTTGATCACGTAAACAGTTTTTGAAAAATGATGTTTTTTGTAGACCCTTGCACGTGTGATTTTTTATTTTTTTAGAATACTTCCCGACCCCCCAGCCCTCATTTTCAATAGGTTCCGTCACGGGGTAAAGCTGCATATATATGCCAAATATGAAGTCGATTGCTTCAAATTTCGGACACTTATCGTATTTCATAGCAAGGTCCAAAAAACAGTCGAAAATCGCGAAAAAAAGATGGATACCGGCGTCGGATCAGAGCCATTTCCTATAAGCTTCTGTGCCTCGTGGCAAATTTGATCCGCACTGGTTAGTTTTCTCTATCTAACGAATAAAATTAAAATATCTTTGGTTGCGTTATTTAAAAATAGAAAATTTAATTCAATATGAGTTAATAACAGGAAAACTCATACATTGGTTTAAAACCACTGTTATTATTTATTATCATTTTTCGGAGCGATACTTCCCGTCACCATCTACGTTCTAAAGAACGAATCATAATCGAGTAAAGTGAAAACAGACACCAACAGCAAAACACCGTCATCTGAGACTATGCTAGTAATCTGATGCGCATGACTAAATTGATAGCCATCGAAAAACACTTGTTCAGAAGCCCAACAGGGTGGACCGTTTTGGTTGTAAGTAAAATTTTGTGTGAAATTTTGTTTGTTTTAACTCAACAAATAAGTCAAACAAGTTTGAGATTTATAACGATACACTACCACTATTTTGAATGGAGTCCAATCTAAAATAATGGGCATTTTCGTAGCTGCTGTGGGAAAGAAAATCACCACGTTAAACTGCAGCTTCGATACGATTGTGAATTGTGTATAATACGAAAATAGTAAATTCTCACGTGAGTTGGCGATTTTACTAAAAGGAAAAACATTTTGGAGGGTTAAAAGAAAAAGTAGTAGTAGTGAGTCATTTTCTTTTGTAATTTGGTTTAAGTAAAGTATCAAAAATTAATCAGGAACCTTTTGTTATGCTACTAGACAAGATTACTTAATCATATTTGGACGTATTAAAACGATGGTGGAGAAATTTTGTTATTTATTGAACGAATTATCTTTTTAGGTTTTGTTTTATGATTTTCGAAAGTTTGTACCATGGTTTGTACCAAAAATGATTCAGAAATCCTTCGCAGTTTTATTAGACAAAATAATAAGACCGATTAATCAGTTTTTCTTGCTTTTTTTCATATTTATATCTATTAAACTGATGGTGCCGAAATCTTGTTACCAACAATAAAACAAGGATAAAATAGTAAGTCCGCTGAAAAAAATTTTTTTTCATATTTGAACCTATTAAATGCAGGGTTGGAAGACTTGGCAACACGACACGACAAGCATTTTTTACGAATTTTTTTAAACAAATGTTCTGGAATACCAGGCTCTTAAATTATGTCATTTCAATAACACCCTGTATATTGACTGTCACATGCGCTAAAAAACACGCCTTAAAGTAGATTTAAACTATGAAATATGTAAACTCACTTGTTTTTCTTTCCATAATCGGCTAAAATTAAATCTTTTAGCTGAACTTCCACTTTGATCCACTCGTCGTCGGATAAAGTCGGCCAGATGTGATGAGGCTCCGTGATGGTGGTTTTGTCGGGTTTTAGTATGACCTTGGTCCTTTCTGTGTTGACGTGCAGGGCTCTCAATATCAAAATCAACCTCGAAAACGCCTGAAACGCATTCCTCGTCCATGTCGAACCAAAAGGGGCTTAAACTAATTTACTCACGGTGTAGGACGAGATCGTTTTTAACCAATCATCGTACAAATTGAACAAAACCATCTGAGGCTCTGTGGCCTTTAGAATGAGATCGCCGAATTTTTCGATCTTCAAGCACGCTTGGAACGGCAATTGCAACTCGGAACCTTTAATCACTATATTTGGAAAGTCAAGAAGATGTACTTCCAGGGGATCCAGCATGCCCTTTCGCGTCACGATAATTTGTTTCGGCTGCTCTTCTACCGGAAGCGAACGGATCAAAGCCGCCACTTCCTCGGCGGTTTTCCATTTGGCGAGCTAAAATGAATAAAGATCACTTCAAAAATTCCATAGAATAATTACCTAGAAATCTTCTTCTTCAAAAATTTTTTCGATCGGACATACGGTTTTCGAGAAACCCGAGTCCTTCCGGTGCCGAAAAAAAAATTCTAAACAAAAAAAATACTTCGAGACTTTCGATCCTGTCCATTTTAAATATAAAGGCAACTCCAGCCGAATTTCCACTCGATAGCTCGAAATTGCAGACACTTTCCCATCCCACAGCGATATTTGAAACAAAAACCAAAAACTGCCAATAAAAGAGCTGAAGATCCGCGAATTATAATGACGACGGAAAAATTGACGCCCGTCGCTCGAACAGTCCGAAAGTGGTATATAAATTATATTTATAACAGTATGTGTATAAAAGTTAAGTTGTCATGACATAAATGTGACAATTATAAACAAGATATAATAGTGTAGAGTAGGGTTAATTTATATTGACCAACTAATTGTAACAAATATTATGTAAAAAATATTAAAAAAGCTCTCAATAAACCTAATAAAATTATTAAGATAAACAGAAAAGACGCAACTTTAGTTTATATATCAATATTTATGAGTTTCTGATTACCCCACCCTATCCCGACCAGTTTTCATTCACAAAGGGTGTCTAGAAATACAAAAATTTCCAAAGTCACTCTGCCCCTGAAAATAGAAGATAGATATGGCTTTCATAAAAAAATTGGATTATTAAAGTCGCAACACGCTAGGGAAAGATATGCCGTACACCCATCAAAAATAAGATACTGGTATGCAGGCAAAGAAATGCAATAAAAACATTATAACCCATGTTGGTGTTGGAACCAATTGTCCTATTTTTCATATTTCTTTAGTTACCGCTAATTAGTTTTCACCCGAAAAGGCAATTTTTAGAGCTTTTAGTGTTTTGTCAATAACCAATACATCCCCTATAAAAATTATAGCCTCAGACGTCCCGCTTCAAATAGTTTTCTTGAGCTAAAAATAACCTCAAAAAATTTTTTCACACATTTTCAAAAAATACTAAATTTGTCATTACCCAACGAATAGCTAAACAAAGACTAACCAAATAAATAAAAACGATTTAGCTCTCAATACGAGTAATATTGAGCTAAGTGAAAGAAACTGACAATTGGGACATTATAGCTGACTTTTATTCCAAGAAGTAAATTGCGAACATACCCAGTACATATCAGTATACCCAGTACAATATCAAAAAAACAAGCGAAAAATTAGATTTCAAGGATTTTTCGAAAGTAACAAGTCACAGAAGACAAACTTACTTGTCCCAAACGTTTCTGTCCCGCCCACACAGAAGTGTGAATTATTTTCAAAAACAGCTGTCCGGTACGGGGATTGAATATAAAAATAGCACCGTTTATAGGTTTGGTCGTCAAATTGCCCTCAAACGTTTTGTGTATGGTGACCCGGTACACGTTTGTGTCGTCCACGAACCAAATAATTTGGTTGGAAAATAGTTCGCCGTAATTCTGACTGGAGAGGTAAGGTTCAGTAGGTTCGCTCGAGTACAGCTGCAAAGCCTTTCGGATACGTTCCCTCAACACGTATAAAGCAGGATTGGCCTTCATTATTTTTGCCATGGCTTGCTGAATAAGAGGCTTGCATCCCGGGAACCAGTTGCCATAAGCACTTAAAAAAAAATGATGGGATTAAAGTCATATCTAATAATTCTTAAGCATAAAATTGTTTTACACTTACACAATTAAGGATCAAAAATGTAGAAGCTATATAATATTAGCTCGACAAATATACCACATGATCTCAAAAATCCCAGGATAAATAATTCATGGATGAAAAAAAAAAAGAAATGCTGGAAAATTTTGTTGTAGACCGAAAAAATAAATAAATATGTATATTAATGCAAATAAAAGCTCCTAGATTTAATTACATATGAGAGTGGCTAAATCCCCCACACCCCCAGTTTTAATTAATTTAAATAATAAAAATAATAGGTATACCAAAAATTCATCGCAATTGTGTTAATTAATTGAGGTACCTTGATCAATTCTAAATAAAAATAGTATCTTCAGTTTTTCACTAAAACGTAGATTTTCGATTTCTTTCGACATATTTCAACACCTATGTTTATATGAACTTTTTACTTATTTTAATTTGGCGGATAAGTTGTTTCTCCATTATAATTCACACGTATGTATAGTATTATCCTTAATTAGGTGATATATAAATTTACTGGTGATTACATTAAATTTGAATTCTCTAATAAAAAAGGATATGAGTAACACAATAATATTCAATGGTTAAAATATGGATTTCTGCTTTTGAATAACGGAAACTAGTGATCAGCCACGCTCCGGACCTCCCATGGAAATGAAAATATCTGAAATTGTCTAAGATAGGGAAGACTATAAAAATTTCAAAAGTGCGCGTTGGAAATATTTTAAATAATACTTTGCAGTAGAGGAAACCCTGCACAAGATATGGGCAGCGCTTCCTAACGTATGAACAAAATTCAAAAAGGAAATCTATTTCAAGTGGCACTCTATAAAGAAAATCCTGATGAATTTTTGAGTCGATTTATAACCATCCAACATCCAATGAAGGCAAAGGCAATTTTGTGCCCAGTTTTAACTAGCGTTTTTTGGGATACAAAGGGGATAATTTTTATTGATTACCTTGAATTCATGATTGAGTAAAGAAATTAAAAAAAAAACTGACAACATGAGGCGTAAAAATCTTATGTCACTGTGATAAAGAACCTGCACATTCGAAGCTATTGTATGTAATTGGATATTAATAACAACCTGCAAAATTAAAATGCTTACCAAAATTCTTTTTTTTTTTAGTTTAAGGTTCTTTTATTAATATTTTACGTTAGGATAAAGGTATTGAGATCAGGTTTTCTTTCGATTGTGAGACCCTTTTGTTCCCTTTTTTTTTACAAAACGCCACCAACGCGTCACTCATAGCACAATTGAAGACCTGGGAAATGCCTTTTTAACAACTACAGGTTTATTTTGAAAATATCAACATATATTTCCCCCACCACTTTCCTTACAGAGATGGAGGAAAGAGTATTAATCAAAAAAAGTTTGAATAGTCAATTTGAATAGTTAAAAAATTTTTAGAATCCAGGTTATACAAATTGAAATAGCAAATACACCTGGTGGCAATTTCAGAAACTCTACAATAATTTTCAGCATTTTTCTCTTGGATGACTTACTAATTTTTTTCCATAACTGGTAGCCTTTACTGAGAAACCTTACATGTAAAGTGAAAACTTGTAAACAAGTTATTATTAATAAGTACCTGTGCAGATTATAAGCTAAATCGATAGCTATCAACACTCCAGTTGGAGAGGGATAGATAGACATATTGTCGGTAGTGTAGTCCAGAAACTTCGACCTCGCATATCGTTCAACATCGTGGGAATCGTAGTCTCCCCACCTTAATTGGACATCGATCCAGTATTTTTGTGTGGTTGTGTTGTCCATCGTGTCCCTGGCGACATAAAGCTTTATAAATCATCTAAAAGAAAAAAAAGAAAGGAAACAACGTACTTTGTGTCTGCAAGGAGCGAGGGTCTGGACACGTTCCACTTATAAGCTGAGAAAAGTAAGATGTCGGCACAGGAAGAGTTCATCTTATACGACTTCCTGGGATGGATAGTTTCTTTTTGCACCGTTTCAATTTCCAGAGCGTCTAACTCTTGATCGAATACCTAAGAAAACACTGTCATATGAAAAAACCACAAAAATGTATTCGCATTTGAACTACTGACCTGACAAAGGTCCATAACGATAGACTCGTGCACCTTTTGCCACAAATGAGCTCTGAAGATTTGAATCAGGGAAATTTTCAAAGTGGGAATTTTGCCGTGCATAAAAATACCGGTCAAGTCGAGTTGTACTTGGAAACCGACGTACACGTTCGCTCTGTTTATAGTCGGGGACCACCACAACGTAAATCGACGGTTCGGAATTTGGTTCAGACCTGATCTCTGGGCGTTCGTCAGCTTCTTGTATTTCATCGATTCTTCGAAACCAGATGCCTTCTCCCTAAACACACGAGATATATATATCATTATATCAGATTTAAAGGACATTTTAGAGTCAGCAGTGTTAGCAAAATTGAAACTCTATGAGATCGGCAGTAGGGATCTTCAGAGATCAGTACTTGGTCCCGTATTCTTCCGGCAATTTTATGCACCAGGGGGACAATGGCATTTCAAACATCTCTAGTACGAAATCGGTACCATAAACGCATGGACACAGATTGGACAATGTCAAATATTTCATCTAAGAAATAACTCTCGACAGATATCAAAATGATCAAAATTTTAATAATTACTGTGATAATAATAGTAATTGTATTAATTCAAATAAGACGTTATTTATGATTTTTTTTTAGAAATGTTAGTTTAAATTATGAGTTATTAATTAAACTGAATGGAAACTTCATAAAGAGCACAAATTTAAAAAGTTTCTTGGTTTGAACATTGATTATAAATTTACTTGCTGTATACAAAAAAAATAGTTATTTGTGTTGCCAGAGTATAATTTGAAGTCCATATTATGTCAAAGCTTTGGAAAGAGTGCAAAGCACCACCATACTATTAACCACCTATCACCAGCTTTGAGAGACTTGCTTAATAAAATGTGATCTTCAAATATTTCAGCTTTCCGAATATATCCAGCTTAGATGCAATAACAGAAAGCTTTCTAAACAAAGAAGTGGCAAACTATTAAAAATTTTTTTCAAACCAAGTAAATCACAACTAAAACCATCTGAATGAGGAAACCTCAATCCTCAACCTCTATTAATCAGTGTAAGATCAGGAATTCAACGGTTGGTGGGAACGGTTCATGCATAAATTGTCAATTGTAGAACTATCTACAAATGCTTTGACAGTCTATCATATGAGAAGTGATACTACAGTAACTGTGATAATATGAACCAATGGAATAGTCACATCGGGTTTATCGCCGCTCATCTATTGCTTCGATAATAAATTTTTAATTTCACTGAACAGACAGAACGTGAAAGTAGTTCAAATGTACCATTTTCAGTTTTGCTTAAACTGATTTGTTACCTCCCCCCAAAAAAAAAAAGAATGGTCAAAGAACTTACCAGAAAAGACCTTCCCAAGTTGGGAAGTATGTTCCTTTGAATAGGGTGTGCTCCAGGATACCTTCTACGCCTCCCAAAGCTTGAATCATGTCGGTACGGTAATTGTTTAAATTCCACAATTTCCCGTCGTGCCTCTGGTGAGTCCACCAGAACGGATTCTGTTTAAGAACTTGATATTGCTTAAATTCCGTCCTTATTCGCCACCCTTTATCGTAGGCCAACGTGTGTCTATCTTTCTGGAATAAAGTGTTGATTCTCGGTATGCCTCTATCCCAGGAATCTTCCAAATCTTCCAGGGTAAGCCTTCTGTTTTGGGCGTTGGCTTCCTGTCTTTTTAATGCATACTCCGCCCACACTCGCTGCGAATCGATAAACTCGGACTCCCAGGGTTGGATATAACGGTACAAGTTTGGGATCAACTGATCCTCGTCGTGACTCATACCCGAACGGAAATGGGTAATTCCCACGTCCGTCTGTTTTGACCACCTAAAATTGAAACCTTAGAACTTGCGCGCGCTTTAAAACGGCACCAAAATCACCTTAAATCTGACTGCGGGATTAAAACGTGACCCATAGAAAGCATACCCAGTCCGCCTAACTCTTTCGGAGTGTAAAACACTACCGGTGGAAATCGACTAGGCATTTTTGAATTCAAACCAATTTTAATCCTGGTTTGGATCTTATTTTCGCACTTCACCAACAGGTCCAGCAATTCTTGGGTATTAACCACAGCCTCTCTAAAGTATGTCATCAAACCGATAAGCGCAGTATTCCACTTGTTTACAATTTTAGTAAACGTCGTGGACCCAGACGCCATCAAAATCTGTCTGACTCTGTTGTGGAAACGGCTCATCGATTCGTCATCGACCCTCAAGAAGCACTGAGCAGTCCTTTCTTTGCTGCCCTCGTGCTGCAAATTCCAAACACCGTCCCTATGAGTGAACTCTTCGTGTTGTGTGCGGCATTTGGGCAAGATTCTACACTCGAAACCGCACATATTGAACAGCAGGTTGGGATTGTCTTTAGAGTAGACACTGATAAAGCTGTTTTCCCATTGGATGGTAGTCACTGATCGCGGAAGACGATTTTTGATGTCCCAGAAAACTGCTCGGCCCCTGTAATAGATTTATCAACTAAGATGAGCTTTTTAATAATCTTTGTCAACTGCCAAAATACTACTTTTCCTAGAAATATTTTTTATGTCATGAATTACCACCCAGTTAACATTAAAAATATATAAATGTGTAGCAATGTAACAAACAAGACAAATACGGTTAAGAAAAAATAAGTAACATACATTTAGTAATTTGGTTTTTATTTTACTTGCGTAAAGATATCCAGAATTAAAGAATTATTAAGGTTATCCAATCAATGTAAATTACACATTCTCTAGGAATGTAATATAGGTATATATAATTTTTAGGTATATATAATTTTTAAAAAGTTTTTAAATGCATTCTAGTACATATATATTTTATGATAAGAAAATCACAAGGTGCTATTCTCAAGCTGGAGTCTTACTAAAAAATTATGTAACAATTTGATAAAAAAAAAATTGCCTTATTACATTTCTTTTGTTTTTCATTTTGTAGGATAACATGTGTGTCTATATTATGAACATAATAAGGTTTGGGGCGTGTTTACACTACAGTGCCTTCATCATTTGCCACTGTACAATTATGTTTTTTTCATTTTAACAATAGAAAAAAATGCAGTTTACCACTAATTGGTTCTTATGAGCTTTATTTCATATAATTGAACTTATTACATAAATATTTTAATTTTTTTTAAGTGGACTAGTGAGGTTACTATAATAATTTAAGCCCAAATTACTAACAAGACTTACCTCAACTCAAAAATGGAAAATTTCGGCAATACAGACTGTCAAAATTCCATTTAGTTTTATTGATTGCAAAATTGCAATAATGGAAGTATCTACAATATTCAGCTAGGAGGAGGGTTTGTCGGTTTTGCGATAATTTTCATACCTTTAAAACGAAATCACTTTTTGGCTTTCCGAATAATCATGCAAATATTTACATTTGTACTTAAGCTCATCACAATACCACAAGAATAAAAGCAATATTTCAAAAGTTTTAAATCCTGTTATCTCAGAAACAGTCGCTAAAATCATCTCATAAAGTGGGAAAAAAATGAGACGAAGAATTTTAATCTAAAAAAAATTAGCTTTTAACAATCTGTATCACCGAAATCAACTTGATAGCTTGGTACGTTGTATTAGATCGTCATATTTTATGAAAGCAATTTTTCACTATAAAAGGTATTCTGTGCTTTTATCTACATTTAATGGATGCAGATTTGTAGCAATTATGAGCTTTAAACATTTTTATAGACAACTGCTTCTTGAATTTTAAGTAAATGCAAATTGCAGATCTAGTGCAATGTGTACTTCTTTGTATAAAGTATTGCAATTACAATTTTTGTTGGCAATAAACAGTTTCTCGTTACTTGATAGTTTATCGTTTGAACAAAGAATATCATCGATCTTTGACTTCATAGAAGGCAAAGGAAAATTATTCGTAACCAAGATTTCCAGAATATTAATATTAAAGAACTGTCAAAATTTTCTGAGACTATTGAGGTTATCAATTACATTAAGGGTCAGTAACTTAGGAATAAATGATTAGTAATTAGAATAAATTTTAAAATGCCGTCTTACAGATTATCTTTTATCATCTTATGTATTTAAAAATTGAGCATGACGTCATTGATATGAGATCGGTAGCTTGATTAACAATGCCTACGTCAGAAGAGTATTCACTGAATTAAAATCTACTAATCCTTTTGAATTTTCAATAAAAAATGTGAATAAAAAATGAAAAAAATGATATTAATTTTGAATCCAATTACAAGAAACGGCAGCTTTTGGAAATATTATATAACAATATGTATGTGAACATATTGGGTAAACTCCTTTACATATTCCTACACATCATTTCAACTCCACAGAACATTTGTGTGTGTGTGTGTGTGTGTAATAAAGACCAGAACTGTCTATTATTTGTAAATTAAATTATCATTTAATTATTGGTTCTTAATCATCAATATGAGCATAATCCAGTGATTTCATGAATTCATCCGAGTGTTCAACATTATAGAAAAAACTTACCGGTCCAAATACAAACACAAAACAAAGTGATTGATTGATGAGTTTTTAAGTAACAATTTTATTCTTTAAATCTACCTAACAGACTTTAGCAATATATTTCCAACGACAAATCACCTTTAAAATTATTTTTCATTTTGCAAGATTGAAGGCATACTATAAAAATGTCTTGCAGTGAAGCCAATTAAAATTACATCTTTTTAATACTGCTCCGAATTCTACAAAACTCCGGCTTCGGTATTAATTTTAAATACGAAAAAAATGGATTTCGCCGTAAGATGTCCTTCTTGCGTCATTTTCCACACGCCACAAAAAATGATAACAGGGCCACTACTAATACCTTATTGTCGCTTACATAGGTAGAATGATCAAAAGTTCAAAAGTAACATGTAAACAATATGTTTGGAAGTAAAACGCCCACGTTTGTTTACTGCACCGCCACCATCGAAAATAAATTAGCGAATTGTCGTTATAAGTCAAGATTATATATATATATATATATATATATATATATATATATATATATATATATATATATATATATATATATATATATATATATATATATATATATATATATATATATATATATATATATATATATACACAAAACGGTAGTCGTGACCGGCTAGTTGAACAACAAATTTTAGTTAATTGGGGTATCGGTCCTAGGACCGATACCCCAATTAACTAAAATTTGTTATATATATATATATATATATATATATATATATATATATATATATATATATATATTATATATATATATATATATATATATATATATATATATATATATATATATATATATATATATATATATAATAATATAAGCAAATTTTCACTTACAAATTGACATCGTGTTTCATCAGTCGCATTCGCGCGTCCCTTGGCCAACATTTCTTGTTATTGTAGCCGACGATGTTCTCATTATTAGGATCGGGATGTTCGGTCAAATACCTCTGGATAAGATCTTTGGCCTCTTCTGCGGTGAATCTAAATCAAAATTCACATTATCGCGGACATTCAAAAGCAAAATAAACGTAACGGAATACCTGAAAAACATATGGATTTTGTCGACGTATCTGCAATAAAGCCTGATCGGGTGGCAGGTTTCTGTTTGCACATCCTGAAAGGTCAGGAAGTCGTTCGGCATCTGCGGCGGTCCCGCCATCTCACTCGCCCTTTGCAAACCCAAAATGAGCAAGTCCAGCACCAAGCCATAGTACTGGGTAATGAAGGAGGCGAACTGCAGACCCCTAATTATGCCGTAACTGTTGGTGTGGTTCATGTCCTTGTAGTTTATGACGACGTTGTTCTTGGCCGTCATGTAATCGGCAATGTTGTGATCGACGATCAGACGTAACAGTCGGTTGAGCAAAGTTAAATCAATCTTCTCATACAACTTCTCGAAGCGCGACTCCAAAAGGACGTTGCATTCGCCCTCGTTGACATCCCAGACGTCTTGCAGATTATTTATACCTGAACGGATAAAGCAACATGCAATACTAAACACTTAAGTGACGAATATTTATAGTATCAAAGTAGAACAAATATATAAAAAAAACTAATAATATTTTTTTCAAATTTTCAAAAGCATTTCTATAAATTGCCCTACAAAGAAAACTGCATTATTGCAAGATTGTACCTAAGGTAACTGTGTTTTTTTTTCCCGATTAATTGTACCTTTAAGGTACGTCTGACAGAAAACTAGCAACAATACAAAAAAATACGCGTATATAATGGGTGGTCAATTAAGATGGTTACTCGTTCTTAACTCGAAAAGTAATTGTAAACAGTCGGGGTGAAAAAAACTTGTCCGCCAGGATGGATATTAGTAATCTTGTATGTATGTTGTAAAGCTAGGTTACACGAAAGTGGTAGGGGATGTTCGAACATTTTCAGAAATAAAAGTCAATAATTTTATAATGGTTGAAATCATTTTGTCAAATTTGGAGTTGTTGTTAATTTAGATTCCTTATATCGCCATCAGAAGGTGTTTAGCGACATCATTATAAATCTTGCAACAAAAGATAGCCAAATAAGAGTCTGATACGCTAGTGGAAACTGCATTTTGATATATTTCCAAATAATTATTAATACTCAATATAATAAAAATAATAGTGGCGTTTTAGTGTCAATCATATTAAAATTGCAGCTATTTAGAGTGCATTTTGGTGACATTATCGTAAAGAAATGCCTTTGTCAGCTGGAGAAGTGCTAGATGTGATTCATGTTTATTTTCAAAATAATAAAAATGCAACTGCTTCTGTTAGAATCTATGTGATAGAGTATCCTGCATTCAAACGCAAAAATCCTAGTGTTTTATCACGGTTATTGTTTTTTATTATATCAATTAAATTTTGAAATATTTAAATCAAATGGCAACAAGTTTTAATTATTACTGACATTTTAAATATACTGTTAGCGTTTTAACAGTAAATTTATTTACACATTTTGCTAAAACGACGAAGATTAGTATTTAATACCCGTAGGTATCTTGAAAACATTTCCAAAGATGACGATATATTTTTTTTTTATTTCTTTTACTGATAATGAGGTTAGGAAAGAGATATCGAAATTTCGGTTTTCCCTAGCGTGTTTAAACCCTTCTTTGTCTATCTTTTGTTGTAACGAAAGTGACCTTGTTGCATTTAGTTGTTTTGAGAAAATACCCAAAACACCCCCACCACCCTCTCAAGATGTAGAGCAAAAACTAATCTTCCAAAAGGAACCAAATTTAGCAACTTTAAACTATTTTAATCATCTGTAATATAAAATTATATCATTTAAAATTCAAGAATATGATTAAGCCACCTAGCTCATTCTAGAAATGAATAATTACATTTCAAGATGAGACCGAGTACCCTTCTAACTGATCACCAGTTATGTATATACATATATATCAAATTAAAAGCTAAACAATAAATTTTTTTGCATCGCATTCCTAGTATTTTGTTCATGATTGATCTCTACCATAAACCTTATTATACCTCATAGGTGTACATCATTTTTAAAGATTCGAAAATGAGGATATTTCTTAATTCATAGAATTAAAATATTAATTTCCTTACTTATAAGCAATATGCTCTTTAAATTTACAAGTTTTCATATAAAATTACCGCTAAATATTTTAAGGTTTCCCATTCAATGTCTTGACAGTTACAAATTTGAAATACAATGCAGGTACTCTTAAAAGTTCCAAGCATTGATAATGAAGTTCATTTACCTTGACACCATTTATAAACCAACAGTGGGGGCGGTTCGGTGTCGGCGGGCTTGATCCAGGGCGGAAACAGGCGCCGTTTGTCCGCTTCATACCAAAGATACTGATCCAAGTACGCGTCGGTAATTTTTTCCAAAGGTTCCACGTCGTATACGGGGATTAAATGGCTGTAGAGGTCCATGAATTCAATTCCCACCTACAAAAGTAACACTATCAATAACGAAGTGAAAAAGGTAAAGGAAAATGCTTAGAAAACCCAAAATTGTTACAAAAATCTTGTGTCATTTCTGCTATATCAAAGTACTTTTAACTTGCAAAATATAAAAAAAAAACATTTTTAGGAACAAAATACAAATCAGGCAGTAGCAACTACAATTAGTTACAAATTCTGTAAAATTCTGAGAAATGAGAAACTCAGAAATGATACATACCTCTTTGAAAGCTCTCTGCGTTAGCAAATGTCTTTTAATCCTAGATAGAGCCTCGTGGGGATTATCATAAGCCTGTTCAATGAGTCCTAGTTCCTCCCTCTGACTCTGGTTAAGACGCGACTTTACACTGTAAGCCTCTTTCAATCTTTCCAAAGCGAGAATTAACAGCTTCGTGTCATGCTTGTAAGATAATGGCGGGAAAGGTATAGGCGCAAATCTTCTGGATTCCAACCAGTGCACAGTAGTGGTGTATATGGCTACGGCCTCTTCAGGAGAGATATAGGGACCGTCCTGAAAACGGAATTATTGCAAACTTTATAAGCCCTAATAAACCTTTTATGAAAAGAAACAATATCAATTAAGATATTGAAATTCATTTGAATTTTATAGGTATTGTTTAGAAGTTAAATTCCTAGCCAGAGAACAGAGAACTGATAAATATAAGAATAACTGAATCAAATAGAAAAAAATTTTTATTAATTATTTTAATTAATTGTATTATTTAAGCTTAGTGTATTTAGTAGTTAAAACGTCAGACAACTATTACACTTAAGGTTTCGGAAGTAGTTCAAATGTATTATACAATGCCTAACAAAAAATGCATTTCAATTTTATAGGTAGTGTACAGAAGTCTTAGACATATAGCAGAAGATTGATAAAAATAATGATAATCAAATCAAATTATAAAAATTGATCATAAACTACTTTAATTAATTTTAATATATTACAAGCAGGATTTCAGAAGTAGTTCAAATGTATTTTCTAATAACTGTAATATTTGGACCATACCTTCAAATAATTATGCTGCCTTTCCTGTTCGGCTTTAAGATAAAGCCTGGTTAGACGGCCCAAATTCTTCTTGCAAACGGTTTTATCAACTGTGGCACCCCTACGAATTCTCTCCCTATTATAGTGAGCCGTATTAGTCCACCAATCGGCCTTCATTTTCACGTAACGAAGTATCATGTTTTCTATAGGGATAGGTAATCCTGGAACCTAAAATAAACCACTCATTATCCCGGCTAACATATTAAGCAGGTTTTCACCTTCCAGGGTATATTGGCCTTCCAACACCTCCAAGCTTCAGAGAGGTGTTGCAAAATGGTTCGCGCTTTATTTTGCTTGATGCCCTCGGGCATCATGTCGACGATGTCATGCATTACAGAGGCGCGCAACTCAAGGTCAAAATGCGACTCAACCCGTTGCTTGGTAACAGTTTTTGCTACACCTTTGGAGTGTCGACCTTCAAACTGACGCGAAAGGAGATTGCCAAGCCATCTTTCCAACAAAGGGGTGATACCCCGCATGAAGAAAAGCCACACCCGCCATCCGGGTGCCCAGAAACCGCAACCGGGACCTTTGCCGACAGGACCCTGATATTAAAAATTATGTGGCATCAAGAACTGACCTTCTCACATAAACGAAATACTTACCGTATTGAATCTATAGTAAACAAGATGTTTTAAATCTTTACACATCCTGATTTGCCTCATTAGCTTGTACTTGTACCGGTACATTCCAGTTAATTGACCGACATGAGCAAATATATATTGCAGACCGTCGGCAAGTTGAAAGGCGTCAACATTGTTTAGTCTGTACTGAACATGGGAATCAATAATCAGTTTTGTAAGACGCAATATCTCTCTACACAAATGGAACGCTGGAAGAAAAAAAACAATTAAAAAAATTAATTACTGTAAAGTGCAGACTGTTTTCCACAAGGAAATGCAACAAAAGAAACTAAAACCACGTTTTCTGTCTGAGATCTAACAGAACTAAACTAAACTCTGAGAAAGTAACAAAACAAACACTTAAGAAAAAATAGAGTGAAATAATGCAAATGAATATAGCTGCAGAGAACATCGATGCTTCTGAATAGCTACTGAATAACTTCAGGCTTTGTGAAAAAGGATATAGTCCACCTGTAATGGCGAAAAATAGACAATATGAAAATATGTTTAAAATAATGAAAAATCAAGTAAAAGCCCTCGGAACAAAATTCAAACATTCAAACACACTAAAGATCTCCCAGAAAGTGACAAACCAAACGCTTAAAAGGAAAAAATAGCATAAAACAATGCACATCTGCCAAATATGGTATCATAGCAAAAACCAAAAAGTAAAAAATAATAACTATTGAATAACTCCAAGGTTTATAAAAAAGATATTTAATAATAATAAATAATAATAATAATTACTTGCATTGTTGTAATACAATATATTTCATAATTTTAAATTATCAGCTAGTTTCCAAAGAAGTTGTTCAAACATTGCGGGGTCATTCTGCTAAAGTTATGGAAGAATTAAAATGCCTCTATTTTCCTCTCGGAGCAAATTCTGCTGTCCATAGTTCCTTCCTTTTTTATTATTTTTGAATTTTCCATTTTCCCTAA
Source organism: Cylas formicarius (assembly GCF_029955315.1). Classification (NCBI taxonomy): domain Eukaryota; kingdom Metazoa; phylum Arthropoda; class Insecta; order Coleoptera; family Brentidae; genus Cylas; species Cylas formicarius. Next base: position 13,150,691 of record NW_026844319.1, on the reverse strand, counting down.
CATCATAGCGCAATAACAAAAGTTAAAAAACAATCATTTAGGTAACCGCGTTGGTGTGTTGAATATATTTTTATTAGTAACTTTTATTTTCGTTAATTTCGGAAAATACCTTATTGACATTTAAATAATAACAAAACATGGAACTAAGGTTACGAAAAATGGTATTAACTCTCAATTCACACACCAAATCGCATAGTCTGAAGGTCAAAATTGAATCACTTTGATAATTGTAAGATATTCTTTAAGTTAATATACTCGAATCAGATAACTTAAATCTAAAACACCACCCAATAATAGAACACAATACCATAACACTATTATTAACGTAAATGTAAAGAACATTATCTATGAACCAGAACAGAAAATACAAAGATTGCAAAGAACAGAGAGTAAGATAATAAATATTATATTGCAGATAAATTATTTTACACCAACCACAAATACGGGGCCCTTAAAAAAATTAAATATATGCGAGTAATAAAATAACACCAAGGTGTAAATAATTTTAAAACCTTTTATTTGCACAAATCGTTCAAAATTCAGAGCTCATATAACATATAATATTACTAGAAAAACTTTAAGGCCTAGTGGCAATAAATGTAAAAAAGAAATCTAACAAAACTCACCATTTCCAAATCGAGACTTCTTACGTTCCTTAGTAGTTAGAGTTTTTACTGGTTTCAAATTAAAATTATAATCCAAATGTAAGTAATTCAAATTTTTTCTGTGTATCAACAGATTTAGCATGTTGTAACCTTGCCGGCATACTTGCAACCCAGCTTCAACCCAATCCAGTGTAGTCGTTTGAAAGAACTTAGTGGATTTGAAAGACCTAAATAGGTACCTCTTCTTTTGCGGTTTTGGAGGTCTATGTTTCAAAGCGTTAAGCACGTAATATTTGAGTAACTTCTGGTAACTTACTCGTACTTTAACGGGCTGCCCAGGAGGGCAATGCTCCATATACCAGCATTTTACTAAAGGTACATCTATAGCCCTTCTCGACCGTCCTAAAAACACACTTTTGTTAGGCCTCTCCTACTGGATTAACATAAAATTTATGAACCTGATCGTAAATTAAACGGTCGCGGTGCCCAGAGCAGAGCTATACCATTTGCTGTATTATCCGTGTAAAGAGGAGTTTCTTGCAGAAATGGTTGTACGATTTCTGGCAAAATATACTCCTCATCGTCTTCTGGAAGTGGTTCCAAACTCTTTACCGCATGTCGATGCGATATGGGATTGATAAGAGGATCAAAATAGAATGCTGGCAAGTCCGGATCCTCAGTTTTAATGTAAACAACATTTGGTGCATGATACCTAATAGACGGCACAATTTTAGTTCAATAGAAAAAGTTATATATAAATTTTGAAATGTTGGTGATATATCAGCCTTTTCACCTAAATCTTTACAATGAAAAATATATCAATCACCCATAATTTTCCACACCTCCAGTACATTTATTAGATAACAAAATAATGAAATGTAAAACTTAAATGTGGATTAATTAATTAGCCTTTGTGTGCCAGTTCAAGCCCTTACTTTTAAGAGTGCGTGTGATCCAAGTTAAAGTTCCGGTAAAGTGTCCTGACAGCTGTAGAGTGTATGACTCAGAGTTACACACTTTGCAACTTTGTACGGCCGCAAAAAAAGTTAAATTAAAAAGTCGCATAGTTTCATCTAGATTTTTTTATTTTTAAACACCAGCTTTCCTATTTTAAATGGAACGCTGTAAATTTTTATGCATTTTTGGATTCTCTGATAAATTCTAGATATATTTCTTATAGAGTGTGGTGAAATTTGTGTCAAAAATAACGCTTGCAAATTAACTATTACAAATGTTATACTGAAAACAACAAAAGTACCGCTTTAACCACAACCATCAGAGAAAATGTACACAAGATTCCTGATAAAAAAAGTTTGGTGAAAAGAGGGATAAAATTTGAAAGATCCTATCACACAAGTAGAATTATAAATTATTCCATAACGTGTGCAACTATTACATTTGCATTACAAATTTAACAATAAATAAATAAAATTCCAAAACTTAAAATAAGTGCTCCACATGACCCCATCTTTATTGATGTAAATATTATTATATATTATTATCACTTCGATTTAGAAATTGAAGTTCGTTCCTAAGTAAACTTTTTAGAGCTTTAGTATCTTAAAAGTTTATGTTGGGTGTCCATTTGAAAACATTGACCTTTTACATTTTTCTTTTAATTCACAACCAAAACATCCACTCAATATAAAAAAAGGCTCCCGTCTACATTCATAAAAAATTAAAGAAAAATTGTTAATTAGTTTAGGACCTGCACACACTATTTTTGACATAAAATTCATAATTTGTCAAAAACAGTTATCATTAGTGTTGGGGCTGGTCAATTAACCACTTCTTAATTGACTAGTCAAATTCGATTAAAGTGTTTTGAATAACAATTCTAGAGTGTTATCCATTGTTATTTAATAATAAATTATTATGTACTTATGGTATCCAATTACTTAGCAATTCCTACAGGCTACATTTTTTTTCTGAAAAAATAGAGAAACAATTAGTTGAGTGGTTAATACCGCATTTCTCACTAGAAATTTAACCGGAACTTTTTATATCAGGATTAAGAAGGGTAGAGAATGTAGAAATGTACCTAAAAAAAATTGAATACTAGGGGGGGAACTGAGTGGAACAAAAGGGATAATTTGGACAAATATTTTCATAGAAACAGGGTTCAAGAAACAAGCACAACATAGTTAATGGTTATTAACCTACCAAGAAAGGTGCACAAAATGAGGCATATTGTTATATAAATAGGGAAATGCTATCCTGTATTCTGTACGGATAGGTTGCCTTATAATAATCTTGTTTATATCGTTAAATTCATTCCAGTCTTCATCTCTAAAATGAAATAAAATGAAACAAGGCTAGACATATTTAAGTGTAAAACTTACGCTGGGTTCATGTCTTTAATCAAGGGCTCAAATTTTGGACCTCCAGGAATGGCCATGTTTAATGCTTTGGCGGTAAAAAAACTTTTTGTGTCAAACAAATAAAAATAATTGTAATCAACCAAGTCTGTTAGCAACTGATTAGCTAACCTATACAAGGTTGCCATCATTGGTAAAGTTAAATTCCACTTTCTGTAGGTGGATCCATTAACATATTTTGTTCCAACCTAAAAAAAAAATCTCAAGTAAGTAGGTAAGCTTTCAATGCCTACATACAAGGGGTTTGTAATCATAAAACCACTTTGCTATAGCTGAATCTTCATCAGCATCTAGCTCTATTTGGATAGCTTCCAGAGGTTCAACATCTAAAACATTATCTGCATAATCAAGGGGTGGTTCTTCATCATCAAAAGGAGGAAAACGCATTCTTTTGAAATGCCGACGATCTCGTTTCTCCCTCCTCATCATTATCCACATAGTCCTAAAATTAAACCAAACATACAATAATAACATAACATAGATGATAGATGAAAAACATGCCCAACTACTGTTGCAAACATCTTTTGGTATTGAAGGAAATTTCAAAATAGGATCAAAATGAATTTGTAAATTTTTAGAAGCTGATTGTCAATGAGACTATAAAAAGCAAATTACATGCTTACATAATTGTAACAATAAGGGAGATCCATATACTGGAATTTCAGTAACAGATAACAGATGTATGTTCAACCAAGGCACCTTGAAATTAAATAAAACTTACCCCCACTGAGCAATATATACTGGTTCAATCACCCAGGGTATTTCGTTAACAAAGGTTATTGCCCCTGTTATATGGTATAATACTTTCACATCTCTAATTTGTTCCCAAGGCATAGGCATGTTCTCTAAGAGTTTCATGACTGCGTGAGGCATATACTTCAGTGCTCTAAAACAATGGTAATAATAATTTACAAAATAATTTCATAAGATATTTGCACTGTTACCCCAGATATACTCTTTTATCATGTCTATATTTGCGGCTGCTCATATCTCCATGGTCCCTAATAATTTTTCTGATATGTTCTGGAGGCATATCCTCCTTCTGTGCCTCAACAAAACCTAGCTTCCGTTTATCAGCAAACCGTTTTGACTGCAATTGATGCCATTTTTGGGCTAAACAAGAATTAAAAATTACCCCCATTATAAGCTAATCATGACAAAATTACCCTTTTCCTGAAGTTTGTCTTCTGTAATTACATCGGGTTTAGGATGGGGTGGTGGCATCTGTTGCTGTAAAGCGTGAGCGTGAGCCTGAGCGGCTGCCGCTTGTGCCTGAGCGTGAGCCGCCGCCGCCAAATGTTGTTGTGCCATCATGGTGGCCCAGGGATTGGGCCCCAAAATATACGGCGGAATAGACATATTCGCAGCTACAAAATCACAAACTCGATAAACAAACACTTCCACATAAAACAACAAATTTTACCGGATTATTTTCAACTTTGACAATGGTTTTTACATTGATGCTTCTATTTAAAAGCTATCAATGTTAAACAACGCACATTTTATGACAGTCACACATAGATAAAAGTGAGTCACAGAATAGAAAGACCGATAAAGATGAAATTAATTTTGGGTTATAAGCGAGCACGTTAACCGGGGAATTTTAACTGTGATTCTAAAATGTCATCCCACTGCACACTGTTACCACATTGCCACATTTATTCGATTTAATCTGAAAATTACACAAAATTGCAATTTGTAGTTATATAACACTTCCCCTTTCATGTTATATGACAAACTCCAACATCTCCAGTCCAAAAAAGAAAGACAATCATGTCAAAATATGTAGTAATAAAATTGACATCTTAGTTTCCTATTTCACTTTTCACATTATGAATAAAAAAAAAAAGTTTTAGTGGTAAAGTTTTATTTAATTATTTTAACAATGTAACAGCAATAGCAATATTATATGGCAACACAAGTATTTAATTTAGGTGCATCAGCTGCTGGCATTTCAAATCATGAAATCATGAAAAAGTTTCACTTTTGGCAGCAGTATAAAAAGTATATAACTTAAACTGCAGGATTACCAATTATTTATTGCAGATACGGATGCACGAGCCATTATAAAATTTTTGAATGTGGGACACCAAAAATATGTACATGTTGGGAGCGCAATAAATGGGAAGGATTTAGGAAATAATTGAACATTTGGCAACAGAGAGCGATATAGTTTACCAGACACACAATTTTGACAACTAAACGTAAACTGCAGAATTACCGCAACGTTTTTCTCTGGTTCTGCCCACAGGCACAGATCAGGCTTCTTCTTTCTTAATGTCTGGGGCAATCTGTTACAGCCGTTTATCTCTCAGTAATGACATCTCGCGCACCTTTGACATAAACTTACGACGCTGTAATAAAGTACTTGCAGTACTTTCCTTTTATTAATATTATTAATAAAATATATTTATTAATATGAAAACTACCACCATTTACGTCCTGATGTTTTCAACGATTCATGTTCCATAACTAAATCTAATTGAACAAGTCACAGACATAAAACAAACAAAATCAAAGGGAGGATTTTATTGAAATTTTGATAAAATAAAATTGAAAATCACCTATCAGCTTTCTTCAACTTTTCTTTTTTGGATTTTGGCTTTACCCGCTTCTTTTCTGTCGTTCCTTCTGTCTCTTTTGATATTGTTTTTTTTTTAATTTCCCTGATTTTTTTCCTAAAAATTTTGCAGGAAATAAAAATGACATAAAGAGAAAAAAATACCAACCTCTTACTGCCCTTTATTCTATGATATGATGGTTTCGTTACAATATCGTCTCTTTTGGGTGTCATTTTCAATTTCTTGCCAGTTGATTTGGGCTTTTTCAACGCCAGCATGTAATCGGGAACTTCATAACCGGACTCTCTGATAATGTGGGCTATACTAATAAAAAAAAATCAAAACAAAGTCAATGTGTGATAACACCTAAAGCAGTAACATGGGTGGGGAAAATCAAGAAAATTGAATTTGTAGTTGTAGGATTTGATTGAGAAGACGTAATTTTAATAAAAGGCCGACGTAATAACCAGCAATTTCTTGTGATTTTTTTCCTGATCTACTAAAAATAAAAAACCTATATACTCAGTGTCCCATTCAGGGCACCGAGGTACGGCATAGGGACTGCCCTAGAAATTAAAAAAAAATCATTTTCTGAAAAAAGGTGAAATGGAATGGAGCTTTAATATGTCATTAGATAGTCAAATAATAATCCGATAACCTAGTGGAAATAGCAAAATAACCAAAACTAACAAAAATAACCATAACTAAATAAAACTAGCCTACACAAATCCTTCGAAGGGCACCAAATGCCCCATGCCTGATATTTTTATGTTATGACAAGCTTAGCTGTTTTCAAATATTTAGTATTATCACTTATTTTACCACTGAAAATTAAGCTTAGGGACTAACTATATTTATTAACTATTCATGTATTTTACTAGTATAATGTGGAAAACCATTTAAAATAAATAGAATATCTTGTTTGCCTGAAATAATTATCAAGATTGCCATGAAAACAAAATTTGTTTTGATCAATGTCAAAATCTATCTTGATTGCCGAAAGCCTTAATTAGATAAAAATTTGTTACATTGAAATTGTTTTATTTAAACTCATTGTAATTCAGTAAGTACAAGAAATCGACGTATTAGGAATGAAGAAGGAAACTGATTATTTCAATAAACATTTTACTACTTAAATAATTCAATCAATAATAATAAATAAAACTTCAACGAATAATTAAATTTGGTTAGTGGACCAAACCTAATTATTAAGGGAGGCCAAGAAAGTCAAAACGTAGATAGGGAGTAATTTGCTGTCCCTTACCTATGCTTAATGTTAAAAAATTTTGAGGAAACTGAGTTTTAAAATTTAAGATAACAATTACGCCCATTAGTGCCAATTTCAAAAATAATTTCCAGCAATCTGTGTGTCTTGGTCGATTTACTGAATAACATTTTTTTTCAAATTTCTAGGACCCTCCGTTTCCCTAATATCGTACCCCCTCGCCAGATGCCGAGCGACTGACCTTTTTAAATTGTCCCTGTCGTCGCTCGTGAAAAAGGTGACAGCCTTTCCTTTGCGTCCGGCTCTGCCCGCGCGTCCGATCCGATGAACATAGGAAATAACGGACGGCGGAAAATCGTAATTGATGACCAAATTGACGCCCTTGAAGTCGACGCCTCTGGCCATTAACTCGGTGCAGATGAGTACCCAAACCTGTCCCTCGCGGAACGCCTCCACTGTTTTATATCTCTGAATGACATATTCACATTTTACCAAGAGTTTTTAAGATGTATATAAAAATTGGTCACACTTTTGTAATGCTGTATAATGTCCTACATATACTAATACATATCTTTATCCCCTTGTTCCCCTAGTTAAACACAAAGTGGCCTTAACATAAAAAGTACACGCCGTTCCTTGATATCGTGTCAATACTGGAGGGGGCAAGGAGGGGAGCTCATGTTGAACTTACGTCCTTAACTTTCAAGTTACGGTGTGATGAAGTTGTTGGACAAAAATATTTTATTTATGTTATCTAAGAAACGATTCCGAATATCATTGAGAAATTTGGTAAGCGCATTCTGTGCATCACATTTTTTTAAAGCAAAACTTTAACATACTCTCTTTCGACATTAAGGATTTTGGGCGGGATTTATAAAAAACATTACTGCCTTCTTCAGAATAAAGTTCACACTTACTTAAAATAGTGTTTGCAAATGGACCAATGTACAATTTACATATAATAAAAATGTTAATAAAAAAAAGACAAAAATTGCCATTCGTTTTCCATCTTGGTTAATTAGATATATAAAGAAGTAACAAAACAAAAAAAAGTGATAAAGAATACTTAAAGCTAACAAGGTCTAAAAACTATAATAGCGTATTCAATGTCCAAAATAGGCCCCAGTTTCCAGATACAATGCAATAACTTTTTTGTGGGTTGACTTTTAAACTTGTTCATATCTTGTTTCATCAAGATATTTTGGACAAAATTTTATAGTCTGAGGGGCAATATTTTCAAGCGATAAACCTTTTTAACAATTACAATGCGAATTTCTTGAGGTATAGGAATCTGAAGATTGTTCGAAGAACCAACTTTTAACATACATTTTATATCAATGTTTAGACAGGTTATAGGTCCTTTCATCTTGCCCAATACATTAAATGCTAATGCTTGCCTAAATTTCCTTACAAATGGATCCTTGGGCAAGGTGCAAGAAACTAGTTAGTCGAAAATTTACCAAAAAAAAATCTGTGGAGTAATTTTTGTTATTCTATTTATGGCACAAAAGTAGATAGCCCATTAGAGTTACTAGGGTCAATTAATGTTGCTGTAAATCAAATTAGGAATAGTCGCTTCGACAATCAACATGCCAACTTAATATCAATTACTGATTTTTCATTCTTAGCTATTCAATTGTGGAATTATGAATTAAGCTTAGTGAGGCCTACTTTTCAATAAATGCATGAATAAGTCAAACGGGCATACAGTATATTTGTGAAATCCATTTTTTTTTTCAGAGATTTTAACAAAAATTACATTTACTATTTACAAATCTTCTGTATACCTCCTGCATCGGTTGTTAATAAATCGAACTTGCTAATGTTTAGCCAATCATCCTGTTGGGTTCTTCAGAGCTGCACTGAAACTGATTGGCATTTTACTCTGTAGCTGCTCATACATTGTTTGAGGGAGGCGGAGCAAAAGGAGAACGGAGCATAAAAATCTCTAAACACGCAAACAATCTTTACCGCGACTCTGGTCTTTACCTTTCACCGATATGGGAATCAACCGGAAGAATATCTTCCAAAACAAGCTCCGCCTCCTTCAAACAGTATATGAGCAGGTAATGCTCGATTTATCAACAACGGATGCAGAAGGAAACCAGAGGTTTCGTAACGACCCATATCTCTATTTTGAAATACCTCAACCAAACGTACCTGCGTCTGGGTCATATCGGCGTGCATGGCGGCCACCATGACCCCGTCGTATATCAATTCCTTAAACAATTGCTGCGCTCTGTCCCTACTTTGAACGAAAACTAGCACCGGAGGATTGATGCCCTGACGGATAAGGTCTCGAATAGCAATCAGCTTGCCTTGCTCGTTGCCGACGAAAAGAAGTCGCTGTTCGACTGTGTCGACGGCTGTATTCCTGTTACCAACGGTGACCCGAGCTAGGCCCTTCATATTGCGCACGCACCATTTCGCCAATGCCGGCGTGAAAGTGGCACTGAACATTGCTATTTTTCTGTTAACGTTGTTGCAAGCGGCTAGTAGACTGATCAGCTGGTATCTGAAGCTGTGCTTACCCTCCTCGTAAAGTTTGTCCGCCTCGTCGACGATTAACCATTCAATACTAAGAAAAAATAATTTGAAGTGTGTTTGCAAAAACAGATACATTATGTTTTTGGAAAAGTTTATCTATAGTATATTGTATGAAAAATATGCAGTTTAAATGATCTTTATAATTTGTTTAACAAATAAATACTGACTAATTCGTTTTTTTTTGTTTGAATAGTACTATTTAGGTCTGTTTTAAGGTTCAATATTTTTTTTTCTAAAAATCGTGTCTACACATTGTCAACCATCGATTTAAAATGAGTCGCGTCAAAAAATTGTCACTGGTGATCTAATGAAAATCACAATTTCGTAATAAAGTGTCATAACTTATAAACAGAAAAGTGAGGCAAATTTTACAATAAAGACGGCTAGTAATGACGACCTTGTTTTTTTCTCGTTCGTTATTCCTACTGAAATTATTTGTAGGTCAAACAACATTTGTAAAAAATTAAAACAAAACTAACCACAACTGATCCTGCGTTTTTAAAAACGTCCAAAAAAGAGCATATAAATTAATATATGTGGTTTTTCAGAAGTAGTATTAACAAGATTGGAATATGGAAAAAACTGAGTATTCGATCTCATATTTCGTCTACTAACACTGCTAAAGATTATCGATAACTTTTTAGCAAGGACCTAAATTCAAAAGCATAATTGACTTTATTACCAGTGTTAACAAAATGTGGCTACTATTACTTTAATAAATCCAAATCATACAACAAAATAAATCAAATGCTGCCGGATTTGAACTGAGGTGGCTTTTACTTGATGAAAATCCATTTATCAAAATAAATAAGAACTAAAAGTTCAGATTTTCCACGAAATTATATATTATGACATGACAATTGTATCGACAACACCGTGTCTTTATCAAAATATGAAATGATAAAGACAGGGTGTTGTCGAAACAATTGTCATGTCATAATATATAATTTCGTGAAAATCTGAACTTTTAGTTCTTATTTATTTTGCTGCGGGATTTGATGAGATTACTTGATTTACGGTCAGACTGTCACTTCCAATTCAATCACGTTACTCATATCAAAGCAATATTTGTTTAGAGGCTGGGTACGTCCCATCTATGTGGAAAACAGCCATAGTTTTTGCAACCCAGAAGACAGCTTCGCCAACCAGCTAGCAAGGTAATGGAAAAGGTTGTTTATCAGCAACTGCTTTTGCGTACTAGTAGTAATAATATAACTTCATCAAACCCGTCACTTACTGCTTTACTGCATATTAATGATCTACTAATAAAAAATTTGGAGGAACACGTTTCAAAACTGGTCTTACTTTATTTTTCAGAAGCATTAAAATCTCTATCTTTTTCCAGTCATATTTGTATAACAGGCAGCAGTTGGTTACGTACGCGCTGAAAGACCAGCAAAAATAAAATATTTTTAATTTAATTAAGCACATTTTTGAGGAATAACTCAGAATTACTGAAAACAAATAGGAATAGCTGACTAAGTGCGAATTTCGGTCATAATTCTCTCTAAACTAGAAATACTAGACAACAAAATATTATGACGCAGCTCAATATTCCTCATGCAAATGTCACTGGTCTCAGAGATATTGGGCATTGAAAATTTAAATTTTAATGTGATTTTTTTTATTAATTGAGAAAGTTTTTACAGTATAATAGTGAAAACTGGGAGTTTCAGGGTTTTAACATGACAAATACAAATTTGAAACTTACTAAGACTTTGCTCCCTATTTTTTTGTATCTGTCAAGTTCTGGTTGCAATATGATGAATTAATGAATTTTCAATTTCTCGTAGAAAGGCGGTCTAACTCGCTTTTTGACTATAATGCATTTAAAAAGTTCAAGGTATTTTTTCTCTCTTTTTTTAAAACACTTAAATAAATTACCGGGAAGGCAATTGCAATAAAAAAAAACAATATCCCAAACTTTCTGCAACACAATTTTTGGCAACTTCAAATCAAGCAGAGAGGCTGGAACTGTCACCACAATCCAAATGCGTTTGGTTGAAGCAGGTCTAAAAGAAAGAAGGACTGCGAAAAAAAACCTATTATTTCAGTAAAACAAAAACAAATATACACTATTATTGTTGGCACACGAACATAGACAGAGTTCGTTTTCTGACGAATTAAATTTTTGTGTATTTGGGAGTGATGGTGCAAGATGAAGGGGTTCACATTAAGGTACATGGTTGTTTCTCTCCCGTTGGAGTTGGTCCAATTCATCAGATTGAATGAATAGATTGTTATAGGAAAGAATAGATACATTTATCGACAAATATTGGAGGAGCTCAATGTCTTACCCCAGGTTCCCTTTTCAACATGATAATTTTTGGGAGATTGCAGGGAAAGAAATTTAAAGAAAAAAAATCAAAAATCAAACCGAATCATTCGAAAAAATTGAAACGTTTCGACCTCCATTAGTAAAGAAACCATTGCCATTTTAATAGACTTGATTCCTACAAATAAAGGATATTGAAAAAATATTAACTGTGTCTACTAACTAAACAGCAGAAAGATGCTTTAATTTGGTCGCAGCAACAAAAAAATTTAATATAATTCATTTTATTTTTCTTCAAAAACTAATAACAATCACATACTATCATAAACTAACCAATCATGAACATAAAGAATTGTAAAAAATTTTGCTTGTAATAAAATTTTGGAAAAGTTGCTTTAATTTTGTTCAAAACTGTACAATATTTTGGTAGTCTCTAAGTTTTTTTATTTGATCCATATAATTAGTGACCTTTGTGGAGAGAGAGACACACCATATAAAAGAAAACAAAATTAAATTCTTAAATTCTCTTACTTTGACAATTCCAAGATGGGCGGATCTTGCTTCAACAAAAAGCACAATCTGTTTGGAGTGGTTATTAAAATATCTGGAACAAAGAAAACAACTGAATTATACAGCGCTGCCTGGCCTGGTAATTTGAACTCGTTATTTCAGTGTAGCAAGGGGCAAATACCAAGCAATGCTATTTCCAAATCTTCTCTATTCCACCTGCGTCCTGTTGGCTTCTTCTGACCTTAATCTTAAATGAAACTGGCTCGCATTCTAGTCTGTACCCTGTACCTGCCTATATACTGCACGGGGGGTCGGAGCTATGAACATTGTCTCCAATGACTGATTCCCATATTGGTGACCCGAATCGCAGTTAACAATTATAATAATATTCATAATCATCCGAGACAAAGTTTAATGTCCCTTCGTTTGCTCAGCCCTCCTCCTCAACCCTTATATAAGCAGTTACAGAGTGAAATGCGAGCTAGTTTCAATTAAACTCTGAAGGAGGCAACAGGATGATTGGCGAAACGTCAGCAACTCCTTTTCATCCCCGTTGACGCGAAATCGGGTGTGATCGGTAACATTAGACATTTTGGTTAGTTTTAGTTGTGAGTAGCAATTTGTATGGAAAAGCAGAATTATCTGTAATTGATTAAATGGGGCAATTTGCATATTGTATATTGTAAATTCTTCTTTCCGGTGTCACATTCTGATCGTTTTTGTAAAATATTTCACTCTGCCTATCTCTAGCAGCTTTCGGAATATTAATTATATTTCATATTTTTCGGCAGAATATCTAAAAAGTTAAACTTATTAGTTATTCAAGTAATAAAAATAAGAAATACAACTACAAATTGTGATCCCATAAAAACCTCAAACTATTTTGGATTCACTTGTTTGGTAAATCTGTCTAGTAATCTAATAATATGGAAAATCTTAAATAAAAAAAAATAAATTCTTAATTGTTATAATGCTGTTTGTTTTCATGAACTTGTAGGTTTAACCACTTTGAGAAACGTAAAGAAAGAGGAAATCACATAAAACTCTAAATAAAACTTCATGAGATACTACACAACGCACACGAAAAAACGGGAAAAAAATTCACGAAACAACTGTAGAACCTCCATTGTTTCATCGCAACTGCCAATTAAAATTTCGCCTATATGAACAATCGCTTGATATGGTTGGAGGGATAAAATAAATAAAAAAGTTAAAGATCCCAGTAACCTGATCATAGAAAACGAATTGTAAAAACTCAAAAAAAAAGTTATGTAACATCTAAACTAAGCAGTCTCTGTGGATTGTTATGTAGGCTCAGAGATCATCTGTCTATGGAAACAATCAGAATCTTCCGGCAAAATAACTGTAGTTTGCAAAGCAGGGAACAAAGAAGAAAATGATAATTACAGATCAATTTGGGTAATAAACATTTTTTCTAAAATTGTCGAAAAACTTATGGGAAAGCACTTCGTACAATATATTACAAACACAGTTCAAGTGGACAAATTCCAGCATGATTTCCTTAAAAAGAGTGGCACTTTAACTGCCACTGTGGATCTCCTCAATCAAACGCAGTAGACGACCAAAAGTGTGTAATGTTCATAAATCTGAGAAAGAGTTTTGATATAGTTAGTGTTGATATTTTATTAAATATATTCAAAAACATACGAATTACTGGAGCTACACTTAATTAAATTAAAACTTTTATTGAAGTTAGAAATCAATTTGTCAAAACTAATAATGTTAAAAGTGATACTAGGTCAAATTACTCAAAAGTGCAGCAGGGTTCTGCCAATCTCAAGCACGCTATTTTACCTTCCTTTATTTTACACTGCTTTAGCCTACACAGGTGCAGACGAAAATTATTTATATGGAGAGGTTAACAGTGACCTAAGAAATTATTTGTGGATTGGCTGTATAGTAATAAAATCTAAATTAATGTAAATAAAACAAAATTTATGATAATCAACTAAAAAAGAAAGTAATACAAAATGTAAAGAAAAATATTAATAATAAACCTTTAAAGCAAGTAAATAATTATAATTTAGAGTTAATTATGCAATTAAATGCAGACATTATTTATCACTGTGCCACACAAAAAAAATATTATATGAGTATGACAGACTAATTAACATAATTAAGCTATAAAAAGAACTAAATACCTGTAAGTTGCTTCTGCATGTAAATTAATATCCAAAGTATTTAATAATGAACAAAAATATAATGTATCAATAATTTTATGTCATCAAGTACACAAATATGTGATGAGAATTATAAAACACAAGAATCAATATAGAGCTGCATAATCCTATTGTTAACTCATCAAGCAGTTTTAATGATTTATCAAGAGGTGTAAAATCTGCAAATAAATTGAGTTTCTTTGTTAAAAACATTAAAAACTATATTCTTAGTAAACAGATAGATTAGTAAAATGTTTATATATTTATACCCACGCTGCAACTTACTAACACTTATGTTAGTTTTGTCGAGGCCAGAACTTTAAGCACTGCTTAGAGATATTTGTTAAAACATCAACATATTTTGTTAAATAAGAGATCTGTTTAAAAAAAAAATTTTGGAATCAAGTTTCCTGTCGTAAAAGTCTACCAAAATCTGCTATTTTCAGTGATAGAATAATACAAACACATAAAACTTACCATATCCCTTATTACTACTAGGTCCATATTGTGAAAGTGTCTTTTTAATCTTGCTAATAATATGGATCCGAAAGCCCCTACCCTCTGATAATCTGATGCATTCTCTCTGAGTTTGGCGAGCCAATTCATATGTTGGGCACAATATTAATGCCCGAAAACCCTTTTTTCTAGGACGTTTTAATTTCTGAATAATGGGAATTAAAAATGCTGCCGTTTTACCTGAACCGGTCGGTGCACATGCTAGAAGTTGCCTTCCCTTAAAAGAATAAACTTAATAAGGAACATTAAAACTAGAAAATATCCTTACCTGCAATAAAATGGGCACAGCTTGCTTTTGAATTGAAGTGGGTTCCTCATATCCACACATCTTTAAATTCTCAATTATATCCTGATCAACAAGAAAATCATTGAATGATCTAGCTGGCGCAGGAAGGTTTTTTCCAACAACACTTATACCATGCATATTCCTATAGCGATTAACCTAGATAATTATGCGATCAATAAACATGAAGAAGGAATATAGTAAGGGCACTAGATACCTCTTCTTTTTCTAAAAGTTTTTTCCTTCTTAAAATCTCATTCTCATCTAACAATTTCCGTTTCTTTCCGCGTTTTTGTTGACTAGTTATTCCATTCAATATTGTAACAGTGGTATTATGGTTGCTTTCTTTAGATTGGTCTCCAGAATCCACTTCCAAAGCTATTTCCTTCTACAATTAAATAGTAACTTGTGAATAAATAAAACTTGCTTTGAAAACTTACTTTAACTATTCTCTTGGGTTGATCCTTAGGAAAATGAAGACCATTTGTGAGTTTTTTAAATATATCGTATGCATCCATTTTTTAAACTTATTATTAACTAAAATTAATTACTTTTTATATATAAAACTTTAAAAACCTGGAAAATGTGCGATTTCGATTTTCAAAATTATTTTTGGTTAGTTAGGTAATTCTTCTTCGCGTTGGCATGAGTGAAGAGCATGTCCACGACCATTGGTCCGCTTGTTGACGACGATTTTCATAAAATCAAAGTTTGTGAACTTTGAGAGTGATTTTTATGGATAATAAGGAAGACACACGACAGATGGGTGTACCTGCGACATTACCGCCACGTATTTCGCGCTTCTACTACTAAGTGCGATTTGGATGGCCATAGAGCAGGACAGTGATTTATTTGGACGAGATTATTCATAAAATCACTCTCCAACTTTACAAAGTTTGATTTATTACTTTATTATTGGATTTCTGAGCAATCTTTATCATCGAGTTCCACATCCAAACTTATTGACAATCTGTCAGCGACCATAAATTCCTCATAGTCATTAGTTAAAAACCAGTTATATCTTGTTGCTTCATAAGTTCCTGTATTATCGGCATACGTAGGACCTTTATATCTCTAGTAGCTATGTGGCTTTTCTACCTGTCTTCAACTGTTTCCTAGATAACTTGATTTTACTGTTACAGGAGTGGGTAGATGTTTTTTTACGCCTTTTTGACTGGCGATAAACGCTGCAGAACTAGAGCAGAAGACTAATACTTTTGAAACTGAGCATTAAATTATCGCATACAGCTTGTCGAAAATTTGATAACGGATAAAATTATTTCCAAAGTAAAAGATGTAACTTTTTCATATATGACACCCTGCATATTTTTAGATAGTAGGATTCAGAATTCATTATCGAAATTTTTATGTAATTTGAACATAAGAACAAAGAAATAACAGTAATGGTGAAGCATTGATTACTGGCATGAGACGTTAGTGTATTCCTACCATAATAAAAATAAATGAACACAATAATTACAAAAAAACTTTGAAAAATACGACATGCTAGTTCTATTCTTATTCTATCTGCGGTGCGTCCCTATCCATTGTGGCCAGGGTGCTGCATTGTGACTTTTCGATCGCTCCCAAATAGCTACTAGACCTATAGAAGCCCTGTCTATGCTCTGATAGTACGGCTACTCATGAAGCAACAATGTAAAAAAATGAGAAGCTCCATTCAAGATGCGCGTGCTCCCCTGTCCTCTGGTAAAAGTACAGTAAAATTTGTTTCTATTAGAAATCGGTATTTGGGTCGCCATCAACTGTGCTATAGAAACCAATGCATGTTCGTATTTTTGTTATGTTTAGGCAAAAGCCGCTAGAGGGTGTCTGTACCAATGACTTGTGTCAATGTATTCCATGAATTGTCGAGGATTTTGGTGTAGACGAGTTAAAATGCCCAAAACGTTCAAATCGTTGTGTTTTATTTTTTCCACATGATCTCTTAACGCTTAGTTTTTATGTTAACTTAGCATCTTCAATATTTTTATGGTTGTACACGCAAATCGTATGTTTTACCTTATTTTCGCATCCACCATTTAAGCTACTCTGTACGCATAATCTATTGATAGTAGCCCTCATCCATCATCCATCTTGGTAACTGAGCAATTGTGTAATTCTTTTACTTTTTTTTTGGATGACGAATATCTAGCTGAGGGTTGGCGAATGTTTGTTAAAGCACAGGGGTGTACATACCTAGGTAGGTTAAATAATAAATCGGTCCATTTGAAGTTATTTATTTAATAATTTAAAAGGGTCACTGATTATACAAAAGCGTGTTTAAAGAATTTGCTTCAAAATCAATCGATTCGACTGCTCCGGCAATGTTGATTTGAACTGTTACCGGATTATTTGACCTGAAAAAATATTCATTAAAAGCAAAAACGTCTGTCAGGAAAGAAGGAAAGCTTTCTATTTTTCAATGGAAGTTAAGTAGAGAATTCTTGAATATTTTTTATCGCAATATAAGGTCGAATTGTATTCAAACTTCAATTTAGAAATCAATACTGCTTTTACAGCTTGTGCGAAGTTTTTATATTTTTAAGCGATGGAAAATTTTTGTTCTAAGATTATTATTCTTTACAATTTTCAATATTTCTTTTGTATTGTGTAAAAGAAACCGATGTATCTTATTTTGGTACGATCTTGTTCTAAAAATTTTCAAGGTTACTTCAAAAACTGTACGCGTTTCAGTAAAACTATTTGTCAAACTATAAATATTTTAACAATATATATCAATTTAAAAAATGGCAATATTTCCAATTTCAAATAAGGACCCTATCAACAGCAAAATTTTATATTTATGTGTTACCAATGTATGCCAACTGGTGGCAGCACATCTTAAGTGGGATATTTTAATCTCTGAGTTTCTGTGTTCTGTATTTTTCGTACACAGGAATATAGTTGTCCAAGTCATGGCTTGGTTGGCGATGTTTTATAAATTACCACAGAAATAATGAAAATTGACTTTGTATTTAAAAGGACAATGTTTTAGGTAAAGATATTAGGGCTACTTTGAATGTAAAATATATAAAGCAGGAAGTAACACTTTTGAAATCCGTCATTGTCGCATACAGAGCGTCCAAAATTTGATAACTGACAAGATTATTTTCAAAGAAAGTTCATTTTTTTCAAATAAGACATCCTCTATATTTTTGGATAGCAGTATGCAGAACTGTTTGTTAATTTAAATCTGATTAGGGATTATAGAACCTCTTTGCTGTGTGGGATTAAAGACAAAGTCTAAAAAATACATATTGAGGTAAACAACATTTTACGAACATATTTATCGACTTCTATTGCTTTTTGTTTATTTTTAACATATTCTTTAGACTGTTTGGTTGGAGTTTTAACAAAGGTGACTAAAGAATTAGGACTAAAGAATGGAAAGTCATATCCAAGGTGTCAGAAAAGATTTTGCTTATAATAAAATCTTAATTCTTTGGGTAGGTAGAGCTTCCACACACAACGGAATTAACCTGTACGTTTTTGTACAATTTAAGTAATTCATGAACTAAGGAAATTGTGCCAGAGAGAATTGGATTGAACTATGCTTTTTTTCATGAAATTGTTTTTAACTTTATAGATATCAATGCCCATGAAATTCTTTTGGATTCTTATTTTCAAATTTGTTAAAGACAGATAAACAACACAATTCAGCCTTGGGCATTATATTCTTTTTGTTTTATTTTTCTGCATATTTACTTCGTTTCTATAGAAAGAATATTTATCTGTTTATTTTTTTCTGTGAATGTAACTAATATTTATTACTATGATGAAGGTTTGTGCCTTACATGATTTAGTTTACTGTGCCCTATTTCTTTTTTTTTATACTTCTGGAAATGTTACTATTTTCCTTTCAGTTATATTTTTTTGCAAATTTAGGTTGTATAGAATTAATATTTTCTCTTCTTAGTATTGTACTTTGAATATATATATTTTTTCCTGTAACCATTGACATATCTTTCTGGTAGTTATTATTTATTATTGTTGTATTTCTTGCAATATATTTATTGGCTAATAAACGCTAAATGTTGTTGGATAATTAAATCGTTTAAATGTGTTTGTAAATTTATTTACCTTATTTACCAATGTGTAATATTTTTTACTAATTTGGACACTTCAAATAGAAAATATGTTTTAACTCAATTGTACTTAAACTTTAAAGTATAATATATAGATATAAGTATTTAAAAAGAGTCGTGGATATTTAACTTATATTGCAGGATATTTTTTTTATCGATCCACATGGAAATATCTTTCCGGACCATTGGTTTAAGTCTATTACTGCATTACTGCAGTAACAAATTGAAATAATAATTAAGTTTAAGAGTTTCAATTTAAATTTAAACTTACTGGTTGGATATGATTACGGCAACTTTGTCATCGGGTCTCAGAAAAGCTGCAGCCTTAACATTTGCCGCCGATAATGCATCGCTCGTAGTTATGTCAAGTTTCACAGAATCTGGAACTAAAAACTTGGAAAAATGGCCCAAGACATAGAACATGGGCTCCTTGTAGAATTCGTCACGAGCTTCGCTTATTATCACCGGCGCGTCGAGGGAAACGTTCATCCAACTTGGACCACCGACATTGCTCAGTGCGAAATTCCACTCAATCCATCCGTTAAAATGGTGATTCAGATCCTAAAATATTTCGCAACAATTGACATAAGGCATAACGGCGCAATTCAGAAAATTTATATTATTTGAACTAAAAAAGGGGAACTTTGTGTATATTCGGAAAAATTGTAGTTAAACTAACCAAAACTAACCAAAACGTGTAGCTGATCCAATAAACAGGCACAGAGCAAATTGAAATTTTCTGACATATTGGCCTACAGCATATTTTTTTAAATGGAACACCTTGAATATTATATATTTGTTTAATAGATTATCTTATTCCGATTACAATGATGTAACATACTTTATATTTTAGTCCACTCGTTTTTGACAGAGGCAAAAATAGGAAATTTTTATATGATTTCAAATTGAATTGATTGAAAAACTTGGCTGCTAACCCTACATTTTGTTTTATTGTTTACCTTGATATCTCTAAAAACAAAAAAGTGTCAGCCAATTAAAATATTTTTAGGATAAACTGAACGCACGGTACAAGCATTCTCATTACTTGGGCGCCATTGGCAATGAACAGAAGGGAGATAAAAATGGACCTGTTTCCCTCTTTCATTCTTCTTAAACTAATTTTTCAAGAATTTCAATGTATAGTCTGTTAAATGAGCAGATTACCGATATACAGCAACAATTTTAACACATTCACTTCCTTTCTTTTTTGTGGACGAGTGTAATCCATTCCACTTTCCAAGATTTGGGGATTGGATCGCCACTGATATATCTGTCACACGAATTGACAGCACAGTTTGAAAATTGAAAAATGCGACTTGAAGAAGGATATTGACTAAGTTATACATACGTATAATATGTCGTTAACGTAATCGACGCCTCTGCTCCAATCTCCAAGCCTAACCATCATGTTCGAAAGGTAACCGTTCACGTTTTGACACGCTTCGGTTCCAAGAACGAACAGGTTTTCGGGAAAGTTGAACCAACTTTCTTGGTTTTTATCATTCTGGTACCAATGGATCGCAATGCCATCGGCGTAGTCGTAGATCTCTTTTCTGGATAAAGTGGTCTAAAATATGGAAAACGAAAAATTATATATACTGCAAGGGCACCCCGCTGCTTACGTTCTGGAAACTGGTGAGATGAATTGTGGTATCGTCAAGTAACATAATTTTCAAATCCTTAAAACTTGAGTTCCTTATTGCTGGGCCGAAATGTTCCAATATCCAATCCCTCTACAAAATAACAAATAGTAAATAATACCGAAAGAATTCTGTCAGGGTCTACGGATCTACTTTTTAAGAATTTCTTTTGTTATTTTTTCTTTTTTTGTATTATGTTTTGGTTGCTGTAAGATCTTGCCTTGATATCAATTATTTTTATTTATTTTTTATTTTTTCAAATTTTAATTATTTCAATTCAATTAAAAGATCCCAAAGATGAAAAGAAAAACACGAAAATGTTGGGCTATGGACCTGGAATTGGCTGCTTAAATACAAAAGCTATTTGTTTGAATATGCTGCATTCGAAGAAAACAGTTGCTATTATACCGGTGTCGCAAGGGCAACGAGGTACGTTATTAGGTAAACGGACGGTCATAAATGTATTTTTTTTTCATGCACAGTTTTCTGCACAATCTTAAAGCTGATTCCCAGTGCGTTCACTCCTATTTCTTAAATAGTCATTGGCGAGTTTCCACTTTGTCCTTCATTTTAAAAATAGTTTATCAAATTTAAAACCATTGTATTTGCTTGGGGATGCAAAAAAATTTATCTTACTAATTTTATTTGGAGGGTACAATTAAACAAGATAAAAGAAAAATCACCGTAAAAGTTTGTCGTTTGTTTTAATTATAACTCTCTTCATACATTGCAATGGTTTTTTCGATTATGTTCATAGATATAAGAAAGTGACTAACTGATACGAATTAAGGGAAGACCCGGGCAAGCTGTAAGAATGAAATATAGCCGAGCAGGTCCGTACTTTGCTTAGAATTTAATTATTTGGGGTTTTGTTAGGAAAGATACTAAACAATATTTATTTATTTACGTATGTATTTATGTTTAAATCTAAAATAAAATTACAAATTATTTTTATTACCTACTTAAATTACTTAAAATTGTTCACATAATATATCAGTATCACTATCGCTATCATCGCCTGTTCTAATTATTATTTGTTCTATATTATTTGCAATATGGATACGATTGTTCTGCTTTTGTCAATTTTTTTAAATCTAAAACCCATGTGTTGAATACACTTCCATAAGGTAGTTCTGCCACATTTAACACCGGTTTCATCTTTTTCAAGGCTCCTAATTAAGATATTTAATGTAGGCATGCTTTGTTCCTCGTATAACTGGTAAATTTTACGCCGTATTATATCTTGATCACTTTCATCTATACACGAGAAAATGTCAGAATCGCTTCTTTTTTTTCCTCGCTGAAATGGGATTATTCCATACATTTGATGTTGGAATTTTCGTCAATGTGGCCGTTTCTTCTTAAGATGCTTGCTTGCTGGCACCACGTTCAATGAGAGTCAAATAAACATTGTTTATAACTTCCTTAGTCTCAATAGAATAGTGTTTTCTACATTTGGGCGGGAGCATCTCCTGAGATACACTAGACTCGCACATATTTTGCATAATTCGCACACGATTCAACACACGCTGCATTACACACGAAATAAGAATGATTATTAATAAACTTAAACTAAGTAGTATACCAAACCAAAGAATATTAAACACAGGTAAATATAAAATTATTTTCTATTTCGGACCACAATTTTACTTGAATTTAAATTCCGAAATTTAAAGTAATAATCTTGTTGCATTGTATTTTAATGATCACCCTTGGATAATCCCATTCAAAAGACATTTTTCGCTTTTTTATATCTATGAACAGACTTTACCTTTTCAATCTCTAATGTTTGGTTAGTTTGTGTTGTTGGTGGTTTGTCATGAAAACTTTCATCTTTATGTTTACACGTTTCATTACATTTCAAGGTACAAGTATGTCAAAACCATACGACTCGCATAGAAAATTCCGATTATTTTAAAATCCTTTGAACGGGAGGCGATAACACCCTTTACATCACAAGACATTAGGCATTAGGCTGCATTCAGCAAATATTTCAGGTTTCTAAATATCCAAAACACGCCAATGTTAAGAATTTAAATTGATGAAAAAAATGGTGATTAATAGAGACCAAGTTGTTCTTATTAAGTAAAAATATTATTTTTCTTTAACTCTCCAAATATACTTACTAATGACTCATAGGTAAACAATAAATTAATATTCCAGTCCGGGCTACTGTACGGTTCATTTTGAGGAGTTATTCCCCAAAACTCAACTCCTTGTTCGCGATAAGCCGTAAGGAATTTTATGTAGTATTCTGCCCACAACGCCTGATATTCGTCTTTTAATACTCCAGTGCCACGAAAACTTTAACAAAGAATAAGAAATAAATTCCAAAACACTTGATGAAAAAGTATTATATACAGGGTGAGTCGAAATGATCTTTGTGTGTGAAAATATTGATAAAATATTTTGTTGGTACCTGGTGTAAACAATCGTCCCGATACGTTGGCACTTTTCATGTTATTTTAATAATAACGGGAAATTTTTTCAACGGACGCGTATGGTGTCAAAACTGTTCATATTTTGGATAACAACTGTAGTTTTTGAGATATACTTGTCATAAAAATGAAATAATAAAAACTAATAAAATGCATATTATTTTTATTAACTTCTTTTTTTTTAATATCAGAAGCCTTTTTATGGGCGGAACTTCGAAATTCGTATTGTGCTAGATATTTTTACTAAAAAGGGAAGGAAAACGTAGATATTTAAAACTGTTTTTGTTCTAGTTTTAAAATTTACTGTCAATTAGTTACTAATAGTAATTTTTAACTTTTAATTTAGTTCTTTATGTATAATACCTCACAAACTACAATTGTTATAAAAAAAACAGGAGATGAAAAAATATAGCAAAAAATATTTTAAGACCATAAGCATCTATTGACGACACTCATTTTGCTAGCAACCTGTTTTAATTTACAAAATTTACATGAAAAAATGTAATCTAAGCAGAAAAATTATAAAGTTTCAACAAAATATGTGAAAAATTGCCAGCTATTTGTAAATAAAAATTTTATTTTTTAAATAAATAATAAAAAATTTTTCGCCCAAAGATTGTGTTATTACCGCTCGACCTACTTTTTCGACTCACTCCGTGTTATAATATACAAAATGCTGTTCTCCAAAGTCCGTTTACTTACTCTTCAACGGTTTTCATCCAGACAGGGGACGACCATGAAGACAGAAACAACTTGAATTCTTCACCCCGTATTGCTTGAGCTTTCTTGATTAATGGAATCTAAAAACAAATATAAGCTATTAATCGTAACAAATTCAGTGAGTACCAAAACTTTTGTTTTCAAACTTATTCTTGATCGCGATAGAGTAGAATCTCTCCCTAAGAACGCTCTCTTGGTTCTTTCTATTTCTTAAACAAAAACAAACACACGAAAAAATGGTAAGAAATTGGCAAGAAATGCAATCAAAGTCTAGATAACAGAGGAAACTCAAGCATACTGAAGGCGATTACCAAGATTGATCCATTCGAGTCTTCAAGAACAAGAAACGAAGAAACGTACAGCCGATATCCTATCAGCATTGAGCAGATCAAATTTGACAATTCTCTTAGGGATGTACACCGGACACTACAGCCACATACACAAGATTGGCCTCACAATGATGACGAGTATATCAAACTTTTTACGAGGGCCGAATCTGATCTAATCATTTAATTTTATTATGCGCCTAAGAGAATAAGTGGGTAGTTTTCTTAAGTTTGTTGTCACCGTGTGTTCGTCATTAAATAGTCGAGAACTTAGGTAAGTTTTTAGGATGACGGAAAGATGAAGAAAGTCTTACCAATACGGCCGCACAAATAGAAGTTATGACTGATTTACCCAGCAGCCAAGGACAGCCAGTTGGGTAGAGTTGACCAATATTTCACTATTTCAAAACGCCCGAATAAAGAATGCGAAGTTTATTCCTCTTTCCGAGTACGATAGGTAGATTTTCTTTTTTAGACGTTACACACAGATTTTTCATTTTTAGATAGATGAGTCTGCAATTTCTCCAAAGCGGGTGCTTTTAGCTTTTTCATTACTTTTTTTTGCATTTTCAAGCATAAGTATAACAAACCTGCTTCAAAGCACTACAGATTATAGGGGATTCCAATATCACAATAATCACAAAGGTTTCCTCGTAATGATTTATAAAATGGGACTTCCCCGGTTTTGGATTTTATAATGTATAAATAGATGGCGCTGTTAATTCAGGGGCGCCAAACACGGGAATCGCTTTAATGTAATTATAAAAATGATAAGAATGGCAACACAGGATATGCTCAGTCTGAAAGACAAAAAGACAAAACTCCGGAAAATCTACAAGTGACAGTGGTATCCTTTATTACTCACGTAATGATGGAAAAAACAATAGTTTACTGTCGGACAGGAAAATCGATAAGGATAGAATCGTATCACATAGAATCGATAGTTTCGCCTTCGTGAGAGAAATGAGCACGGAGAGCGATTACTTCTATTCTGTTGAGGAAGATTTCGTCATTAGCAATATCATAGTTAAGTGAGGTGGAGAAATGAACAACAAAGGTAATGGAAAGATGCTAGATGAAGCAAGTTCAAAAGTATTTTTCAGAAGCAGCAAGCATTCAAAAAGGTGTCAGACAAGTGTACATAATCTCTCTTGTGTTATTTAACATCTATTCAGCATATATACAGAGGTCAGCTTTGGCATAAGAATCAACGAAAATATCAATCACAAATTATTAACAGCTAAAGATTTATCATGCGCCCTGAGAATTGGAATCACCCCTTGGTATATGTTTCCAGTGTTGCTCTACGGTCTAGACGGGTGGATGTTAAATAAGGAAACATCCTGGAGATTGGAAGCTTTCGAGATGTGCATATACAGAAGTTTGTTGAAAATTCTCTGGGCAAACCCACTGACAAATCAAACCGTATTGAAGAGAATGAACAAAGATCTGGAATTTTTGTATACACTAAAAAAAAAACTCGAACTGCATTCACCACCTGCATATCTACTGAAATTTTATTAGTAAACATCTTTCTAAACTTTACTGTCTTTAATAGGGAAATAGCTTTAAAACATTGGTAGGTCGAGTTAACCCCGATCATACAACTCTTGTGATACTTGCCTTGTATTTGAGGTCCTCATCTTGCAAAGCGAATTTTCCTAAGGTTTCGTCTTTGGTATCACAGTGACTGTAGGCTCTCAAGGAGAAGTCCGAAGCACCCATCGTTACCCTGTTAATGGTATACTCGATGCCGTCTTTTCCGAAAAAACTCTGCAGCAGAAATTCCTGGAGGTCGGCCGATAACGACAGTATATCGTAACTGGTCGTGTCTGTGAACGCTCCACCGAATCCCATGATAACTTCTCCGTTTTTGTTTATCTCCGGTACAGTTACACTGAGCGAAGTGGAGCGAGCGTTCCCTGAAAATTTCCCCGTACTGGCGTGAAACCCGATGTTTTCCGCGCTGGTCGAATAAAGCTGGTATTCCGTAGATGCCAGATTTAGCACCTGCGGAACCGTATCACAGTAGGTGGAGTTACAGACGCACACCCTTCCGTACTCCACATCTCTGGATACGCACGGACTGTCCCCGCTTATAGTTTTTACACAAACTACGAAAATAAAGGCACTAACTAGGTTCTTCATGTTGCAAGGCACTGGGTTAACTGTGAATAACACGATCGGTCTTTTATATAGACCTCTGAAGTGGATATTACATTTGAAAAACTGTTATCGCTACTTCAACCTTTGATTGATTGTTGTTTGAAAAATATTTATCGTCCGTTTGAGTGTATTTTGAAAAATATTCCACTTCTAGTTTTCGTATCGGGCACACAATAAAAAATATCCAAACAAATATCATCGAAAATTGGCAATGTGTTTCCTCTACTACCATTTCTACACTCATTTTCGATTATTGCATTTAATTATCGTAGCTGCTAATCTTGCTCTTTCAATTTGCGAGTGACGCAAATTGAATGGGTCTTTCGAGGAGAAAAACATTAAAATTTAGCAACTGTTACATAAATTTTCAAATAAATTGGCAATATTTTTATTATATTTATACAGGGTGTTAGTGTGTTAGTTATATAAACATTAAATCAAAGGTCAACCATTGGGGGGCGGGGGGATATCGTGCTACAAATATGATGGAAAAATAATGATAGGTTTATTATAAACTTTTTTGTTTCCTGCAATTTTTTCATTAAACCTACAGTTTCCAAATAAAAAAGAAGATGCGTGACTAAATACACTATTAAAATTAATTTTACTTAAAAAATGTAACTCGAATAAAATCACTACAAATAAGGCCATCGAAGGCAAAACAAAAGCACTATTTTTATAAGATACGAGTATAATACATGCATTTATTCTAGGCATCATTGAGTCCCTAATACGTTGAAATATTTCTTATATTACAAGACGCAATTATTTGATTTCTTAAGTCTTTGATATCCTGTAGTGTATTCAGATACAATAATCCAAAGGATTTAAATCCCGCCTCTTCCTATGCAGCATATGATTTAACTTAGCGCATTTAAGCTGAGTGATGCTAGGGCACCATCATGCATGTATCTTCTAGTTAACAGGGATACATATTCTAGGGTTTAATTGTTCAAAGGGCTCATGTACTTTTTACATCTGATTGAAGAGAAGCTAAATGCGAGATTGAAAGTTGATAGTCAGAGCGCACTGAAGATGATGGTTGATGATTTATTTACTAAACCTCTTGATATCATCAAACCTAATAAGTTACGAGCTGATTAATTTAATTAAAGATAAGATACAGGGTGAGTCAACGATAGAGTAAAGTTCAATATATCATTATATATCAAAATTATTTTAAAGTATACAGCGCGACGAATAAAACAGACATACATTTTGTTTTGAATTCCATTTAAAATTCTGTCGAACCTTTTTATTAATAATGATATGTGCCTAAACCTAATAGCTTTTACAATATTTTAATTTTTCTAACAATATATTAGTTTTCACACTCGCAAAAAAATTAGTTTAGTTTTAAAGGTCGTTCACAATATTTGATATTAGCGTTATTCAAAGACGAGGTAAGAGATAGATAAGACTTACACTGAAACAAGGGTAAATACTGGAAAATTAAAAATAAATCCCAAAGTATTAAAAATAGGTTTATGACATACCTAATAAAAGTTGTAGGTTTTTGTAAGATGTTTGAGGAAGAATAATAATTTAATATAATCCAAATATATTCGAAGGGATACCCTGTAACATCTAATCCAAGTTCTGTTGCATATATCTTTTACGTCCTCTTTGAATAATGCTAATATTAAATCTAAGTGATTTCCCTTCAAAAATAATGGGGCTATTATAATTTTTTTGCAAGGGTGAGAACTAGTCTTTATTTAGAAAAGTTAAAATACTGGAATAACCATTAGGTTTAGGTATGCACAATTAATAACAAAAAAGTTAAAGAATTTTAAAAGGAATTCAAAACAAAAATTTAAAAATAGCGGGTTCTATTTTTATAAATGCATATTTTATTCGTCGCGCTTTTTTGAGCCACCCTATATTATTATTATTATTATTATTACAAAGAATAAAGTGCAGAGGAGAACCTATTATGCACAATACATATTTAGGTATTGCTGTGAAACAATACACTGTCCAAGCGACGTTTAAATACAGACAAGTTCGGCGCTCACACAACATCTGGGGGTCAACTGTTCCAATAATCGAAAGTCCTGTTACTTATAAAATGCAACCGATGTGAAGTCTCGAATTGTTCCTTTCTTATTTTAAATGGATGACCACGTAGGAGTTCATCATTGCTTAAGACCACAAAGGACATGTGAGATGGAAATTGGTCATGACCAAACCTATACATTTGAATGAGATCCCTTCGCAGCTGACGATGACTTAATGTTGGCAGACTAAGTATTTTGAGGCGGTCATCGTAAGGTGTATGTCTAAGTTGAAGTGGCCAGCGCGTAGCGGCTCGTTGCAGTCTTTCCAAAACATCATAATTCCAGAGTGGAGAAACAAATTCCAGGATGGGGCGAATGTAAGTGGTAAAAAATCTGCAAGCGATGCGAAGACTAGGATTTTTAAGTTTAAAAAAAAATTACGCGCAGTTTGCTTTCTTTGTAATATTTGATACATGTACAGACCACGCAAGATCATTAGTTACCGTCACACCTAGGTCCATCTGAGAATCGACACTTGACACAAAGTTTCAAACCGGGATTGTTCTTGCCAACATGCAGCACAGAGCACTTTTGGGCATTCTTGGAAACAGTATTCAAATCTCTTTGCAATACGTCCGCATGTGTTGAAGGATTTTCAAATAACTTAGTGTCATCAGCATAAGCGCTCACATGAGAATCAATAGTGGAGAACAAATCCACAGCATGCACTAAGAATAGCGCTGGTCCCAGCACCGATCCCTGGGGAACACTAGGCACGTTTTGTGGCAGTGAAAAGGCGTTACCAATTCGAACTCTGAACGACCGGTGGCTTAAAAACGCCGCTATAAACTCAAGCAGTTTACCCCCCACTCTGACCTTTTCAAGTTTGAGTAACAAGCGTCGATGTGGCACTTTCTCGAAAGCTTTGCTGAAGTCGACGTAAATAATATCCACCGGATCACCTGAGTAAAGAGATAATGTCCAGTGATTCAAGCATGTCAATATATTTGATGACTGATCTGCCGGGAGCAAAGCCAGGCTGCGATGTAGGTATAATATGACAGTCGATCAAATACGGTAACAAATGATTTACTATAAAGCGTTCAAGAACTTTACATATAATACACACTAGGCTGATAGGGCGGTAATTTGAAACATCGAGTTTATGACCCTTTTTATGAATCGGTGTTACATTTGCGGATAAAAAATGGGTCGGGAGTGTGGCACAGTCCAAAGATTTTCTCAAAATAATATAAATAGGCTCTGCAAGCACAGCGGCAAATGCTTTCAATATTTTACTGGAAATTCCATCAGTTCCGGGAGCAGAATATTCTTTTAACTCAGAAAGTGTTTTTTTTACGTCCTCTTGGTCAAAGTGAATGTCTTCTAATAAATCTCGATTTATAGGACCTTCATAGTGAGACGGTAGGTTAGCCGGTTCATCAGCAAAGACACCACCAAAATATGAAGCAAATTCATTTGAAATGAAGTCCTGGTTATAGGAGACTTTTCACGAGGTATCTCTAATGACAGGACGGGATACCTTAGACGATACGTGTTGGATGAACTATTAGAAACTCTTCTGTGCAAAGCATAGTCAAAAGCAAAGTCAGAGGCCTTAAATCTACGCCACAAAGCTCTCTTATGTTAATCTTAAAAAAATTGACCTGCATAACATTTTGTGATTATTGCCCTGCTTCAATTTGACAATTGGGATCCGGGGTAATTAAAAGATCAAGAGGTGACTGAGCGTCGTTCTCTCGGAGGCACGTGTGTTTGTCAACAAGCTGAGTAAGATTACAATCTAACAAAAATCTAAGAACACGTATTCCATGGAAGTGGAGACAAAATCGTTTGAAGTAACAGGCCAGGATATTCTTGGGAAGTTAAAGTAGCCAGCAATAACAAGGTTGACGGAATTTGTGACAAAATTGTTCCTGGATTATAAGAGCTGAAGATTAGAATCATTATCAGTATCGCTCGGATTGTATACACAGGCGACTCAGAACTGGTAAATGACAGACAAACAGCGTCTACCATCTAACCCATCATTAAATATAAGAATTTGATCCCGTCCCCGCCTGCTACGTCGATCGGAACGATAAATGTATATCCTGGAATAGATATGGTGCAATCGGGAATGGAAGGTTTTAACCAGGTTTCGGTTATTAGAATACAGGCAGGTTTAACAGAACTCACATAAGCAACAAGAAGATCTAATTTGGCTGGCAATGAGCAAAGATTGGTTTAAACTATAGGCAAAGAAACAACGCTTTCTTTTTTGGAGCCGAGATGTTGACGAATGAAGGTAGACCTTTAATATATTTGATTGTTAACTGCTTTTCACCTCTCTCGTGTCTGTCCTTCGGTTCATTCCATTTCTGCTCCAAAAAGTCGCGCTGAGAAGGCGTTTGGTCGTCAAATATCCTAACATTCCTAAACGGTCCAGTAAGAAACTTGTTTTTTTGTATTGGGATTTTTTTAACCACTTCAGGATTTCCAACTACGACCTTTAGCGGTCGAACTCTAGAGCTTTCCCCATCAGCACGAAGGGCTCCCAACCAAAACACTGAGACATTTAGAACTTCATTCGTTATCTGATGTATAACCTCCGTTGCCGATTGCTTATCTCTATCTGCATCAGACTCGGGAAGTTTCGAGATGATAATATTGCCAGAGCGTGTAAGGCGCTCATATGCTTCAGATAAGATCCCCTCCCGTATGTCAGGAGTGGGAGGAGAACTAGTTGAACTAGCGATCGCAGTCTCTAGAGCCGCTGTGCGACTGTTGAAGGTTGTTTCCATTCTCTCCAACCTCCTATTCAGCTCATCCAACTGTCAATCTCTTGAATCAAGTTTTTTAACTAGTTGATCAAGCTTGTCCTCCTGCTTGCTGCATCTATCGCAGAATATTCTAAAATTTTTTAGTTTGTTGCGCGTGGTACAAGAATCTCCTTTGACACCCCCACACAGTCAGCATGCAAGTCCCAGTCATAACCACTGCAGTTAACACCGGGCCTTTGAAAAGACAGCGATGTATTGCGCTCTTTACAGGACATCGTGTTTTATATTGATCAGTCCTGGTAGCGGCCAAAGTGAACGGGAGCCAGAAAAAGTTATACCTTTTTTGAACGCCACAAAAGGTCGAACCAGGCTGGCGGTAATCAAATGTGTTTAGTCTAAACTGCTAACTAAGAGTATTTTCACGCAATACACTACAGAGAGTGTGCAGCCGCCGACGTAGATATATAAGGAGTACAAAACAGAACACTTAACGAAGTTTCAGCAATAAGAATCAACCCAAGATTTAGTCACACGCAAAAACTAATCAAAGCAACAGCGACATCCGCGCGCACAACTTTTGTATTTTCTCATAACTTTTCAAAACAATCAGATAATAAAGTTTAGTGCACCATTGACTCACCCTGTACATTAAAATTAAGATTTCGTGCTATATTTCTTTCAGCTGGTACCTTAAAAATTATATCCAACAAAAGATCTGAGTGCACCACTGGATTCCAGGTAAAAAGATCTATAAGATTGGATTTGCATCATTTCGTTCCGATACAGTGTGTTTAAATTACAAAGGGAAACTAGAATGGCAAGGTATTTTTTTTTTCGCCGCAGTTGGCATAGCAAGAAATCGCGAAACTGAAAGGATCAAATTACTCGATTTCTTTTACGAAACTTAACTGACGTGATGTGCCGCGCTTGGTGAAGAAATTTTACAGCTGGCCAGTTAAGCTTAATAATTATAACGCGAAGAAAAAGTAAAAGAATCACTTCTTGATGCTGTACTCTCTGTCAATAATAAAATTATAGAATGAGTTTAGAAAATTTAAAAAACCCAAAGAATAAAATGAAAACTAATCAAACAGCATCTTTTGTTTCATGAAAATCGAGTCAAAATGGCATAGCTATACGCCTAATAATAACTGTAATACCCAATAATAACTACGAAAAATGGCCACAATGTACAACAATTTTCATAAAATTTCTCCAAATTAGCATGAAATAAAAACAAGGAAGAAATATACACTAGGGAGGGTGTGCGCCTACAAAATTCGAAAATTATCTGGACTTTCAGCCCCATTGAAGGTGGATAAAAAATTCGTACAGGACCTTTTTGAATTATAAGTCATTTAATATCTGATACGCGCTTACACCTACATTAAATGAGACATGACAAAATATGGCTTAGCACAAATCCTATTTACAAGCGACGCTATTTCACTAAACCAAGTTTTTTCGCTTCCACTTCGTATATCAACAATCTCCACATCTTCACCACAAACACTTCGGCCTCCTCGTCTAAGACCTGAAATCAAACCGTGATATTTATTTGAAAGATTTTAACACCACTGAGAAAACTAAAAACAGAAAGTGACGAATTAAACGGGAATGATATATATATGTCATGACTTATGTATGCATTTCCTTCTTGATCTATGCTGGTTGGGATACTAGAAAGCAGACAGAGAGAGATGGATATTAATGAATCTTTAATTGACGTAGAATAACTTAAATTTCACTAATTTCCTTATTTATATTTTATTTTTGATTCTCAAAACAATTTTTTTATATTTTATTGTACCTGTTTAGTTTGGGTCATATTTTGGAAACATGATAAATTGAAAATAATATTATTAATAAACTAAAAAAAAAAAATTATTTTTAGAATTTATTTTCCTATTCCTTTCCAATAATTCACTCAGGTTTATTAGCTTTGAGCTTTATTATATGTATGTTGATTACCATATGCCCTTGTAGTAGGTATTTGTTTTGGTTATTTCAATAGTTTGCATTATATAGGAAAGACTGGAAAACTTTGTTATAATAGAGTTATGGTATGCTATGTTCCTATAAGTATGCATCGATGCTAACCAACAAAATAAGTTTAAGTGCTCTGTAATTTATGAAACATATACCTAACTATTTTGTGATAATATTTCGGTGTCTATTGAAATTCTGCTCAGATTATTTGAATTATGTCATATTAGGATTAGGTTATACTTTTTATAAAACTTCTGGATTCCTCCTGCGTCGGTTTTTGTTGGATTGAATTAACTAACGTTTCGCCAATCAACGTGTTGGCTTCTTCAGAGCTTTACTGAAACTGGCTCGCATTTTACTCCGTACCTGCTTTTATATTGTTTGAGAGGAGCGGAGCTAAATGAAGGGCATAAACACCGTCTCAGATGACTGATTTCCATATTGATGACTGGTCGCAGTTAAGATTGTTTGATTGCTTATAGATTTCTATAGACTCTCGGATTTTTCGTTGGTAGAAGAATTGATTACATGCAAGAGTTTTAGTTTTATCAAATAAAATTTTATGACCGGTTTCGTGATTGTGTTCGGCAACTGCTGATGAGTTTGTCTTAGTCTTAGGGCTCTTTCATGTTCTTTGAGCCTAGTTGATATTTTTCGTCCGGTCTCTCCAATGTATTCTTTGCCGCATATGCATGGAATGCTGTAAACTCCTGGCATCTCAAATAGAATTTTAATTTTGTCTTTCACAAATTGAAGATGTTGAGAGATTTTTGGATAAGTGGTAAATCTCGTTTTGACGATATATTTCTTTAGAATTTTTGATATGTGGTCAGTGATGTTTTGAATATAAGGAAGGACAACAGTGGCAAGTATGGGATTGCTTTCTTTTTCATTGCTATTGGAAGGTTGTGGTGAAATATTGTGTGATAGAACGCTTAATAATTAATTAATATAGTGTTTTAATTCTGGGTTCACTTGCCGGGCTGAGATAGTTTTACGGCTCTGTAAACAAGAGAGTTGGTAACCGATGATTTTTTGGGCCCGATGGTGATGTGACAATGCATTAAGGTATCAGTCTGTGTGATTTTCTATTGATAAGAATATCTAGGAATGGGAACTTATGGGAGGGTGTTATTAGTTTCTATTTCAATGGTAAAATGTATGTTAGAGTGTATAGAGTTCAAATGTCTAAGAAAATCTACTAGGGATTCCTGACCATGAGGCCAAATAACAAAAGTATCATCGACGTAGCGTTTCCATAATTTTGGTTTTAGATGGAAGGAGTCACACTTGAGACTGTTGTCGTTCGTTATATTCAAAACATCATTGACCACATATCAAAAATTCTAAAGAAATATAACGTCAAAAGCAAATTTATAATCAGTGCTGTTATATTTACGGGTAAATCTTCTTTATACTGTTCTATTTGGTGCTCTACGAGTTGCAAATAATGATTTCCAGTTAACTTTTGGATAAATAAATATCGGACCCAAAATATGCCTACCTATGGCACCACAGCATACACTAATTGATTGATGCCCCTGGCTTTTTATTTCGTGTATTTGTCTAGAATTATTTAAAAACCCATATCGCGTCTTTCGTCTATTACAAACTTTTCTTTGTAGTGAACTAACTTTTATCAATCATCAGTCATCATGTTTTTCAAAAAATTATTATTCTCATTATGTCTTTAAAAAATCCAAATAAAACTGCATCCTCTTTTGACATTGTTCTGCACTTACTTTTTGAGTTTTACGAAATTTAAATGCATTATATTTATATTCTTTCGAAACTGAGTGGAATGATCCCCGAGAAATACCTGTCTCATCATATACTCTAGTAATAAAAGAAACTTTTTCATAGAATACTAATATGTGTGCCTTATGTTCTTCATTTAAAACATTATAATTCCTGCATACATTTTTAGCATTTAATACGTTACCGTTTTCTGCAAATTTCTTTGGTAGCTTTGAAAATATCTGTTTTTAAGGAGCTTGACGCTCTGAATACTGACAAGCTGCGGTTACACTTTTATTATTCAGAAAGTATACTTGAAGAATGTCACTCCTTTCACAGATGTTAAATTCGCGAAAAACCATCTTAGCAATAATGACTTCGACAATAATTTAACCATCAACGTTGTTTACTAATATGTCAAACATACACTCATCTTTATTTGTTGGTCAGGGCACTTTTTGAAATTATATAAAAATTTCCTATTTTTGCCGATTTCTCAAAAACGAGTTGACTAAAATATAATTATATCATTGTAATAGGAATAAGATATTCCATTAAACACATGTATAATATAGCAAATGTTTGCCAAAACAATCTGTGATACTGTTTAAAAGAAATACATAATAATACATGTCACCAAAATATGTAGAAAAAACTGTATAGAAAAATATGTTTATACCTCTACAGTTTTATTTCTCGTAGTAATGACATAAATCGTGTTGTGTATTATATTTTTTACTTAGTTCGAAATAAAACGGATTAATTAGGAAGCACTGCACACTAATTCAAATTTCCCGCCGCCGCTATCGAATATGGTTCCGATTGTTACCATGAAATCTGCAACTCTCTTCTTTTTGTTATTAATTTTCTCTATGTTTAACATGTCGCCACCTCCCCCCACCCCCTTACCATTTGAACGTCCTCTAGTATTGTCTGCGGTTCCGAGCCGGCCAGCACTTTATTGCAAATAAAATCCACCAGGGTAGGCTCCGGCTCGCCAATGTACTCGATAATTTTCTTGTTGATCCAGGGACGGATCTTCTTCTCCATGAGGCCGTTATCGATGGAACCCCAGTCCAACTGGTACGCGAAAAGCGCGTCCTTCTCGGTCGGTATCTTCTCGATGAGGTTCTTGATCGTTTTCCTTTTCTCCTCTTGACTCTTGCCGCCGTCGTCCTTCTTTTCGCCGTTCTTCGATTTCTTGTCTTCGTTGTAATCCAAAGGTACCAGTTTTCTTTTCTTGACTTGCGTCGCGGTGTCGTCTTCGTCCGGATTGAACACGTCGCGCAGATCGATTTTCCTCCGTTTCGGATCGTACAGCTTGTGCTGCTGCGTCGGTGAGTGCGCGTTATTGAATGCTATCGGCTTCGATAAGGTTATTTTCATTCCCGTGCCTTGCAGGTGCGTTTGTCCCGAAGTCTCGTCGTGTTGCGAAGTGAACGACTGCCGCGATTCTTCGTCCGGCGCTTGAACTTGCGTCCACTGAGAAAGAAAACAATAATCGAAAACCATAAGAGGTACGAAGATGGTTAAATTGAAAAAAAATAAACGTTGAAAACGTGCTGTTGAGAAAACTAAAAAATTGCCATCACTTCCCAAGATACGCCAAAGAAACTAATTTTACCAATTTCGTTTTTTTTTCAAAAAAAAAATTTCGTTGTTTTTTCTGGTGTCATTTAACTTTATACTTAAAATCTCTCAATGTGATCTTGTAGAGCTAAGAAAGAGATCTTTATTTATTATATATCTTTAAATAACGCCAGAAAAAAATAAAAACGAAATCGGCAACTTTCGTTTTTTCACAGTGATAACAATATACACATACCATAATTTAGGTAACTGTAGAGTTAAGAAAATATATTGTTAGACACAATAGTGTATTATGCAACAAGTTTGATAAATGTCATTTTAGTCATGAGTAACTGGAAAAGTTTTTGGGTACACTTTTGCAAAACAGTACCAACACATTTAAGTGACATAACTAATATAGTATGTAGAGGTAGGTAGAGTAGATAGAGTGGGAAAAATACATTTTAGTATTAGTGTTGCGCGTATGCAGGACATTCAAAAAAGTTAATGCAAAAATTGCTTTCTAATATTGGTATATTATTTATTTTGCAATTCTGGAAACCAATTTAAAAAAATGCTAAACATACCTACATCACGAAAGACGAACACCAAGGTTGCTGAAACGCGCATTGTTTTCAACAATTGAATTAAACTTAACAGCTCGCAAAAAAAATGAAATACAAAAAATACACCATCCATAAGTTAATATCAACAGTAATATTTCACAAACATACAATAAAGATTTTGACTGAAAACTCAAATCGCCGCATAATTTTAAAATTACAATATTCTGTCAAAATAATTATTTTAGGTAATAAAATAGATTTTTGACACATGAGTGCTTTTTCTCAATATAATATTTTTATAAATGACAAAAATTCTTTTGTTTTCTTATTTTTATTATTTTATAAATTTCTATTATTATACTTAACAGTATAAAATCTTCTAAGCTTTAATAAATAATTCTAAAATATATTTTTTAAATTCTGGACAAGGGTTTTCACAGTAAGGGTTCCCATATGAACTTTCTATGTACAATAACACTTTTTTATTGGATTTTCGGCAAGACCAAATTAACTCCTAGAATTAATTTCTGGTGGTTTGAAATTAATTACCCAAAAACAATTGATTTTTTAAAAATTGTATTATAACTATTCTGTTCAGTTTCATTAACATTGGGATTAAATTTTAGACTTTAGACCTTTTCTGAAAACCATACCATTAAAATTTTTAACTAAATGAATCTAAACCATAAGTATTTCTATTCGTCATCCTACAGAAGAAAACCAGCACATCATAACGCGAAATTGCTTAACTCATGTAATTGTTAAAAACCACATTGTCAGCACAGTAAGAGCAATTTCTTGTTGTTGCAGTAAACTCTCTATTTACATCTTTTATCTATGCTTGAACCTACAAAAATGACTTAATATTTGTTTTATTCATATAGCTGCTAAACACACAAGTTCATTCACGCAACGCCTCAAGGAATATTGTGGCCAAACATTTATATGTAAAGTCCTATTGCGGTAAGTTATTAAAATTACTTTCATACTACACACTTTCTCCCAAAAGTGTTAAAAGTATTAAAAGTTAAAGTTGTTATTTTTTACGGGTACAATCTTTATATTATAGCATTTTTGGATCCTACGATCCGTAAATAAGTTGAAATGTATTTATTAAGCAACATTTACAGTAGTCTAATATCCCAATTATAAAAAAATGTCCAAATTATACAGGGCGGCCAAACAAATTATTTATACAACATATATTTTTAAATGTTAACAATTCAGTAAGGGCATTAAATGATATGGTTAACCTAAAATTAATCTGGAGAGTGTTATTATTGTTGGTACAGTTACCCGACAATGATGAGACTACTAGATGTATCGGTTAACTTTAAAAATCATATGAGACAAACTAAAAACCTTTGATAAGATGGTTTACCAGTAATACTACTCTGCTTGAAAGGGTTAGATAACATGCCATATGTCAATTAACTATTGTATGATTTATTGCATCTAGTTGGCATTTAAAAATGGCACATAATTTATTAGGTAAGTCAATTTGTCCTTTTGACAACAATCTTCTAACAAATAGGCGCAATTTCGATTAGTACTCTAATTCAAATCTAACAATTTGAAATCTAGAGTGTATCCTTGTTTCAGTTTAAAAGGCAAATTTGTTTGCGTGTTTTTTTTATGGTCGCTTTTAGATCCTTGTCTGATACTTATTGGTAAATAGTAATTTATCTTAGAGATTTGGTTAAGTTTAAATGTTCTATTTTGGTTTTGTAATGATGTTGATCTCGTTTATAAGTAAATAAATAAATATTTTACCGTGGCCGAATTAGAATTGTCATTGGAAAGATTATCATCTGGTTCAGGAGGCGGGGGCGGACTGTAATGGCTATTGTCCATATCGCTATCACTGTCTATCGGCTCCGCCTCAACGGCGGCCAGTTCCTGTGCCGCCTGCGCCTTGATATATTTCTCCCTCTCCTCTTTGTGGCGTTTCTCCCGTTCGAGTACCCTCTGCTTTTCCCGCTCCCTCGCTCTTTGTCTTTCCAGTTCTCTCTCTTTTTCTTTTTCTTTCTGTTTCCAATGTTCTAGGTTGACATCGATTAGCAGCTTCGGTTTGTATTGTTCTTCTCTTTCTCTTCTAGCCTAAACGTGAAAAATTGAAACAATGAAACAAATGGGACTGATACCAGTTCTTGAGAACAAGAAATTATAAATGGACCAAATATAATATTAACCGAGTAAAATTATTGTTATCACCAAAGAAAAACTGACCTTTTCAAACTCAGCATTTGGATCCTCGTGCGCTTCCGCGAATATCCTTTTCTTTAACTCGTCCATCTCTTCCTTCTCCTTTAACCGATCCTTGGTGTCGGATTCGGCCTCTTTTAGCCTATCCGCGATGCGTTTTTGCAGCTCTCGGCCCCTTTAAAAATTTATTAGAAAATCACGTTTAACCACATTCACATACTAATCGTAAATTAACTTTACTTGTAATATTTAATGTCGTCTCGCTCGTCGTCATAATCTTCGAGGAACTCTTTCAATCGCTTCGCGTCCCGTTCACGTTCCTCTTCTTTTAACCGCTCCCGTTCCCTCTCTTTTTCGTATTCTTTCGCTTTCCTTCTTTCGCGCGTTTCCCACGCGCGCAATCTCTCCTGATAAGCGGCCTCTTTCTCCCTTGCCCTCCTCTCCGCTTTCTTCTTCTCTTTGGCCTCCTCTTCCATTTCCCTCTCCTTAAGGAGCTCCTTGGTGCTTCGCTTATCGTCCTTGTCCCGGTCCCGTTCCCGCTCCCTATCCCGCTCTCGTTCCCTTTCCCGTTCTCGCTCCCTTTCCCTTTCCCGCTCGCGCTCCCTTTCGCGTTCCCGCTCTTTTTCTCTCTCGCGTTCGCGCTGTTCACGTTCCCGCTCCCTCTCTCTCTCGCGTTCCCTGCTTCGCTCATGTGAAGATCTGAATTTAAAAATTTTTCTTGGTGTTAGAAGTTTGAAAATTCTGGGACATAAGGTTATTCGAGATTTTCGTTAAATAAAAAATATTTCTTCTTCGGGTTATCCCGGAAATCGTTATTATTTTACAAGGAACTCCCAGTATGTTACTTTATGGTTGGATTTCTTTCTTAGGTTTCCTACTTATTGCTAATTTTTCTGAAAATTATTACGAACTTTCCCCTATTTTTCACAGTTAATAGAGTAATACAGGCTGTCCAAAATTTGATACCCGATTAGATTATTTTAATAGTCAAACAAATTCATTTTTTCAAATGAGACATATTTTCAGATGGATTTGCTATTTGCTATGTGGCTATTTGCTTTCCCTATTATCAAAAGTCGATAAACTTTAACAGTTTTATCTAGTTGATTATGACAGAAAATGAAACAACGTGGTTGATTTTTTGGGAAAAAAACATCTGTTCCAAGTTACATTAATTTTGTACATATAAAAATAGGATATATTGAATATTCTAATACTGATTTGCTCAATTTATTTTTTACATATGCTGCATGTGGACAAATAGTCAGAGGAACATGAAAATTGTTAAGGAAAGGAACAATTCTTGGTAATTATTGTATTTACTTATTTTTTTATTATGGTAGGGTTTACTAAAGTGGAAAATATGGATTAACAAAATAACCGTTGAAAATAGGTATAGGGCAGATTATAAGAAATCGAAGCAGAATCGAATTCTGCATGCCACTATCAAAAAATATACATCATGTAGAACAATGAGCAAATTTTGGAAATACTGTATGCTATAAACTAATTGTCAATACGGATTTAAAAAGTATTACTCTCTTGCTTTAGTTTATTACAGAAGCGTTATGATCAATCATAAATGAATAAAAGACGCACTATTAAAAATACCCTTATCAGTAAAAAATTAAAAAAAAAAAACAAGATATCAGAGAACAGTTAAAAATATACAGGATATTCCATTTAAAATAAGGATGTTAATGGCGACTTTCAGTGTAACCGGATGTGACATGAGCTTGCATAACCCTAAGTTCAAAAATTTGAAACTTCTTCAGTTTTTCCTAACTCTTACGAGCGTCGATGGTAAGAATAGAAAGATTACGCTTGATGGAATAAATTGGAAGTTTTCGCAACAGGTGTGGTAAAGAAAATCATGACCAAACATTAAACGGAATATGTTAGTTGATACAATTGCCGAATGATTAAATAATGACACTGTGACTTGTTGAATAATTTGTTTAAAGCATTTTGATGTAATCCGAGTGGTTAGTGACTTTTTTAAAACCAAGAATCTTTTACGGTGCGAAAAGAAACAGTACTGATGAGTCACGTTCTTTTGTAATTTGAATTGTTTAAACTAATTGCGCTTAAAGTTTATTTTTATTTTTGAATTTATGATAAAGTCAATTGGAAACCGTTTGTCTTGTTAATAGACAAAGTAATAAAATCTCTTAAAAGGACTCTCGATCGAACTTGCGAATGGTGTGAACAAAAAAACTTGTTGCTAGAATAGCAGACAGTAAGAGATGAAGAGTAAATTGGGATAAATGGGTTGGGAGGCAGTTTGCTCTACTTTTCTTGCTCTCGTCCGGTTTCAATTTATATGTTCACATTAAAAATTCATCGGGAACTCTTTGTAGTGCTCGTAGACAAAAAGTCCCTCCAAACTTTTTCACATTTGAAGTTTGTACCGAATCTTTAGAGCAATTTGACTCTCATTTGAGAGATAGGATAGAAAAATTTGGTTGCTTTAGAAGTATTGTGTTGATATATTTAGAAAGTGGTTTGTGAAATATTCACCAAAGACCGCTTAAAGATGATAAATTAACTACAATTCTCACCTTGACCGTGAGCGTTTTTTCCTCTTCTCTTCTTTCTCTTTTCTTCTAGGGCTGGGCGAATGGCTGCGTGATCGCTCGCGTTCCCTATTCCGCTCTTTCTTCCTCACCTCCTTTTCTTCCTCTTGCTTCTAAAAAAAGAAGTTGGCTAAAAACGGGTTATTCGCAATGATCAAGAAGAAAGCTAAAAAACACAGAAATATTTACACTGTTAACCGGCAACGTTGCAGCAAGATATGTTGCTTCGCTTATTTTTCTGGAGTATTAACAAGTTTCACACATCACTGAAAAAGAGTCCAAAGATCAGGCACAGATCCTAACGAGAAATCGATGGGAAGAAATTAACAACTTATTAAAACTGCATTTCGACGCATCATCGATTTAT
This sequence comes from Cylas formicarius, assembly GCF_029955315.1. NCBI lineage: Eukaryota > Metazoa > Arthropoda > Insecta > Coleoptera > Brentidae > Cylas > Cylas formicarius. The sequence goes on along the minus strand of NW_026844319.1, from coordinate 13,108,444 downwards.
AATTTTTTGAATGTGGTAGGTCCCAATAGTTCCTGTTAACAACAGCACCGCTAGAATTTAAATATAAATTTTAGAAACAGCCGTCAAAAAGAATTTGTATTGAAAACCCTTTCAGTATACAGTCTGTCCAATATAAGCATGGCATAGCATGGATATCGGTAAAATTAGGAAAGTCCTAAATAATCTTAGACTTAAATCTGCATGCAAAATGGATCCAAGTTTCTGAGAAATTGAAGAAAATATAAAAACTTGTATTTTCTATTTTAGTCTGTAAAGCCCAAAATACAACAAACATAATATTGGGATTTGTACGTTACTAGTTTACAGTTTTTTCAGAATAATATGATAACATAAGGGTAAACAGTATGTTTTTTCCAGATGCACCCCTAGTAAATAGAGAATAAAAAAATGCTTTTAAATCATTTACGTATAAAATACGTTGTCGTCAGGCTTTAATGCTTGGCAGATTCGAATTTTGTATGGGCGTTTCTTGTCCTTACGCAAAATAAAATATGCTTTAGATTTTGGCGTTCTAGTTATTTATTCTATGTTGCTAAATGATGTTATAGGGTATTCGATTACTGCTAACAGTACATTATTTTCAGTTTCCTCATTTTATGGTTTATGTCTTTTAGTAATTGTAACTATTTGCCAATGAATTGCCAAATAGTCTTCCAAAGACCTTATTTCGCTGTAAAATTTCAGTGTAAGTATTTAAATACGCCTGCTTAGTTTCTCGAAAAATGTAACATTTTACCATAGATTAAAAGGTCACGTGCTTAATTAACTACAGTATTGTAACTGAAGTGAAACTGTCAATAAGCACATTTATTTTTTCAAAGCCCACTCACTATTTTTAAAGCATTTATTGAACTGTAATAGTATATTATGCAACAATTGCGATAAACGGCATTTCACTCGGAGCGCAGCGGAGTTTTTAATAAACGAGTTACTTAAAAAGTTTACCGAACGTGTTGCATACTATACTTTTTCTACGGCTGTTAGTTTTTGCAAAACAACACGAATACATTCACTGGCATGAGCGTCAGAATTGACAAACGTCAAAATTCAATGCATGGGAAATATCTCCGAAAACATCCGACTGCTCCCAAACCCGTGCGGTAAAATCCCGAAAATGAACGAAGTGGCTCGGATCCGAGGGAAACGAAACTGATGTGGTAAAAATGATGCTTCCCGCACGGTAGATCGGTGTGACCTATTAAAAAAATCAAATTTTGCTCGTATAACCCTAAGAATTATTTGGATATATCACCTAAAATCTTTTTTTATGCTCTATTTAATAATGAAACTATTTAATATGGCGCTCATAAGAAAATTTATGGTGTAAAGAGTAAGGAGGAAAAACCAAGTCCAACAATGACAAAATCAGGATTGTCATTTCAAAATGTTCTTCGCGCTGTTAATTTTATTATAGGAAATTTTTAAGGGAGAGAACAGCGTCTTGAGATATTCGAGGTTATAATTATATATTGCAGTCCTCCTGCATTGTGACAATCATCAACACAGTCCAGAATAGTAGATTATGCAACAAATACGGTAAACGACATCTGACCCAGGAGTTTATTTGACACGAGCGGAGCGAGTGTTTAATAAACGAGTGAGTTAAAAAGTTTACCGAACGTGTTGCGTACTATACTTTTTCTAAGACCGTTAGTTTTTGGGTACATTTTCGCAAAACACGAATACATTCACTGACATGACTGTCAGATTTGACAAACGTCAAAATTCAAAGCGTAGGAAATATCTCCGAAAACATCCGCTCGCTTCCAAATCCCGGAAATGTCCGAAATGGCTCAGATTCGTGGGAAACGAAACTGACATGGTAAAGTGACGTTTCTCGCACGCTAGACCGGTGGGTAATTAGGTATTTTACAGACGGGAGTAGAAAAAATATTAAAATGCGTGGTTACTTCCACTTTATTACGTCAGCCGTGCTTATTTACGTTTTTATGTTTAGTGAAGTAAGTTGTAAAGACATATTTAGTTTTCTGGTAAGTTTTCTTCCTGTTTAAAATGCCGATAATATTTGTTAACCAAAAAAAATCTATAATAAAAGCGTAAAAAAAAATACGCTCTAAGAACCTGGGAGCACATTTTTAGAAATTCCTGCAATACACAAAATATTGTTTTATCTGTAAAGGAAAGAAGGCAGCCAGGAAGTCGGACCACTTTTTTAAATAAAATTAACATCTAGCAATTAAACAAAAGTAAATATCGAACTATATATATAAAAAAAATAGTTTGCTGAAAAATCTTGAAAGCTTAAAAATTATAATTTTTGGATTCTTTCCCTTCCCTTCATGTCATCATATTATTCGTAAAAAAGGGTTCTAACAATGTACTAATTTCAAGTCATCTTTGGAATATTTTGGGCTTTACAGATAAAAATAGAAAATCCAACATTTTATATTTTCTTGAATTCAGAAACCATTCATACTTGGTGGCAGATGTAGGTCTCTCTAGATATTGGACACACTGTGAGTGCACCGAAATTTTCAAATCTCTTGGAAACTCAATCTATTTAAGTGGGTAGAAACGACTGTTATATACAATACATAATTAAACACTTCCTATATAAAGATAATTTTAATGTATTCTTTTTGATATCTCTTGAAATGCGGACTAGTCCTGTCGTCCAATGTTTTACCTTGTGTGTAATTTTTGAGTCAAACGCAAACATGACAATTTGTTGTTCGATACGTATATTCGGTCAAATGTTAGGACAATGCGCGTCAGTGTATATATATTTTATTTCTAACAGTAACTTTTACTCAGTTTAACTATTTCGTAGTTCTTCCAATAATAAACATGAAACAGTTTAGTTGTTGACCCCACTTCCTCCAAACCTTTCAGTGGCGGCAAATTCAAAACTGAAAACTATTTCTACTCAAAAGTTAGCAACTGCCTCCGTCAATTGTATCCATCGGCAATGGTAAGTTACTGACCCAAAAATTATGTTCCGATTTTGGTGAGACAATGGGCGGAAGCAATGTAGAATAACTGTGTCGATACGAGCTTAGAGTCGGACATTTTTACATACAAATTCCAAGAAAAAAATGTAAGGCCCACGATTTATAAAAGTTAACTCTCACGTTTATAAGGCGTGACGTCATACTTCTACCATATCTAGCGTATTTAACCTCAATATTTTCAAAACTGTTTAGTGCTTCATACCCAAATTTTAGTGAATTTGGACGCAAAAAATAAAACTCTAGGTGCATTTACTAGTCAAAAGTTTTCGACAGCCTAGACTTCTAGAGACCATCAGTTGCTTTGGGAAAAGCATGAATTATATGCAAGGGCCAGCATTAACTTGGATGGCGGGAGGATTATTTTAGATGCAATAAGCAACGAGTTAGGGATTGCTCGTTTCGAAGCTTTTGAAATGGTTATACCATTACATCATACATACATTGTTACTTTTAAGTATGATATTGTATAAATTATTATAAAGAATTTGATTTTATTGTTACTTATGAATATTTAGCCTCACTCTCATGGGACGTAAATCCACCGGAATCGGATACTGGCTTGAAGAGTTTGCATCTCTGCGGCAAGAATGCAAACTTGTTCAGACTGAATGTTATAACAATCAATTAAACAGGGCTAGTAGCCAGTTAACAGAATGTTCTAAGCATTTTTGAAGACATATTGAAAACCTGAGCAAGTCATGTTCATACTCTTATAGAATGTTCTTGGAGGATGAGCCTGCTGACAGTGGATGTGACGTTGTTAGTCCATTGGGCCTATGCTAGGGACTAACTCTAACTCAGTTACATGTTGATAAGTCCACTGACATCCGCCACTGAAATATCCAAATACCCATATAACTGATGTGTTTAAGTATTACTCAATTAAGATATCCACTTCTCCACATTTTTACAATATTTTCAACTCTCAACTCTGAAAGTGGGGGTTTTCAAAACTTTGGGAAATTAAGCTTTCTTATAGGTAGCTTTCCTATATGTAGGAATGGTCCGGGGGAAGACATAGGTAAGCCCTAGCCCTAGCCCTAAACTATTCTTACCGTTTCCACACTGTCTCTAGACTTAGCTTAAATCGTGGAATTTTTACATTTTTATGTATTAGATTATTGTGCTGTATTAGATATTTGGTTAAATAGTAGAATCTTAGTTTTGTGACACTGCTTTCTTAATTATACTCAAGAGTTTATGCAGAAAAGTGACACGTCGAAGCAGCTGTCTCTTTGCAAGAATAACATTAAACGGGGACTGTTCTCCTGTTCTCCACATCAGACTTTAAATTTTCTCACGGAAAATAGCCAAAGCTACCTAACACAAGAGCGACCTTCGTCTTGATTATGTCCTAAATAATCCTGCTCCACAATTTACTATAACCATCTTAATTTTGAATTTTATGTAGCTTTTGCAAAAAGTAACCTGAAATCACCCGCAAAACTCAAAAATAACAACTTAAAACAACCAAAAATTAATGGACTTCAGAGATTATAGTAATTCTTTGGCATGAGCAAGCTGCTTTCGTCGCCAACAATATCCGAGTCATTCAGCTTAAAAAATGCGCCCTTAAGGACCATAGAGGGACAATGATAATTTTATTAACCGGACGAACAGTAATTTGTTGTCTTCATTGCCAGTTTCACTTTCGATAGTTGCCCAAAGCTTTATAGAAAACACCTGATGAAATATCTAGCCGAAAAAATAACACTACACTTAAAAATCTTATTCCTATGTGAACTTTTAGTACGGATAACTTACTCTTGCACCGTGCGGGCTTCAAAATTCCTAGCAGGCGAACAGACCGAGCCTTCTCACGCGCCATCTGGCAATAGCACGACGAATTCGATGATTCTCGATCGATAAACGAAACAAAAACAACAACGGGACACAAAAGCCGCGGGACCGTAACTTACAAATACGGGCCGCGCAGCTGGCAGATTCTAACTCTAACGCGGATTCGGTTTTTATCAAAGCCACGTTTTGCATTCAAAATTTCAGACAAGGACGAAAATATAAGCGCCTTGCTTCTTTTAAACCGAAAAAAAAAAAAACGATCTAAGCGACTTATATTTTCCCACGTAACTGGGGTAGTTTCCAAGGCACATACTGGTACAAAATTTACACTTGACAACGAGTTCATTTGATCTTCAATGCTCGCGCTCCGAAAACACTTCGAACACTGGGATATATATATATATATATATATATATATATATATATATATATATATATATATATATATATATATATATATATATATATATATAATGAAATTACATTTGCGGAAAATTGCGGTAAGGAATATTAAAAAACTAAAAAATACATTAGCTTCTCTACTTTCATCTGCCCATTCCAATAAGATTTCACTTTAAAAGTTGTGCAAGAGGTTCTAGTCGGAGCTCAAGAAGATTAGTGCAAGAAAAGCCTAACATAAACTGGATATAAATACATAATGTTATGTGTTATGATAGACTGCTTCACTAAATGGGAGGGCGAATATACCAAACCAGAGGAAGCAACTGGCTGTGTTGCCCATGAATGGATTGGATATGCAGATTTGTTGTGACACTGGAGTTGCATTCCTATAATTCAGGAGTCAACCTTTTTCACCTATCTATTAAACATAGTCTCCAACCATCAAAGAGGTTGGAACGACTTTCTACACCTTTTCCAACTGGCATACCAACCAATCAGACGAGCTATTTTTCCGGCACTTCATGATTGAGTCGGGAAGGTGCTACAATTGACAAATGAAACAGAAAACAGAGAGTACCTTTTACCAAACAAGTATATTACCAGAAACCGAGCTATCGTGCTGTGTGAGACAACCCATGTGGGCAGCGTGAGATCCTGTTCTCCGGAACATAATAAATAAATAATTTATTTAAATAACACTACAAAAATAATAATCTGTATGCTAAGATCGTTTGACGAATCTATAACGATAGATCCATAACCGCAAAAGTGATTATCTTAATAACATTTCAAGGTTGTAACTTTTTTGTTTTTAAAGATAAACAAAAAAACAAATAGTAGCCATGTAATGTAATTTAAAGTTGGAAAAAAGTCATGTAAACAGTTAACCTATTCAGTATGTGAGTTGGAAACGTCCCACACAACAAATTAAATTGCACAAAGTTTACTCTATACGATTAAAAAAAAAAAACATAAAGAGGTGTGTTGGTCAAAGATGGTAATAACTCTACTCACCGGCGGCACCACTGGCCGAAACTGGGACGGGCTGCGCCGCGCATCCATGCCTGTTTGGTTTCAATAACCACATAAGCGCAAACTTATCTCTAATTGTTTTCACGGTAATTTAAGAATAAACAAGAACAGCTACTGTCTTGGAAAGGCCAGACAGTTTAAAGCGAGCTGAGAATAGGTACAACAATATATGTTTCCCTGGGAACTGGTGACAAACATATCCAAATTTATTACACAAAAAACAGGGGATTTTAAAATTATAGAACAACTAATCATTTTTGGCTCAGAATAATATATGCCTCAATAATATTAAGAGTTCTAGAGCTAATACAAATTTAAAAGAGAAACCAACCAAACTATTTGTATATAATGTTGAACCAATAAAGAATTTCTTCTCATGTTACCATATGACAGGAAAATTTAGCAAAAATTACCTGTATATTTGCCAACAGTTCCTTAGTTCAATAAGAACGAAAAATATTCAGCATTGGTTTTGAAAGCTTACCTTCATGATTTCCCTAAATTTGCCGATTTCCCTCGTGATCAAATCGCGTTTTTCTTCCTCCACTTCTGCATCAGCCAGAACCCTATTCCACTTCTCCATCACTTCCTCTGGAAATGGATATAGTAAAAAAAATCCTCTTTCTTCCTATATCACTTTACCTTCCTTTTTGACCTCATAGTTGGCCATTTCTTCCTGATAATCAAGGATAATCTGCTTAATTCTCTCTCGAGTAATTGCATCCAAGTGCTGAGTCTCTTCATCCAGTTCCTCCTCTTCTTGCTCATCTTGCAATGGGGAACCTTTCTGCTTTCGACGCCTTTCAACTTTAATATTTCGGCAGATCAGCATGTTTTAGAGGTGAAATGTAGCATGTCAATTTCTCCACAAAATTATGACAAGCAAATTAAGTTAAAACAAAACAATATTATCAGGGTTCTCAGCAATGTGGAAAACGAAGTTCACTAACTTTTAAAATGTTCTTTAAAAAATTAAGAACAAAAGAATATTGAGATTATTTTAATGTGAATTTTTGCATGCCACAGGGTCACCAAATTATGGAATCTTGAGAAGTTAAACCTGAAGTGCAACAAGGTTACTCACAAATTTTAAGGGAAGGAAGAAAGATGGACAACGTTAGGGTATTGCCTGGATGGCTTGGCATAGACACTTGCTGCTTGCATTAGTACAGCAGAATAAGACAATTCAAAATATGACAACAGTGCTTCTCCTTCATTCCAATAGTCTCGTCAAATATTAGCACTGGAGGTTCAACTTGGAATGTTATACCAGATCCCCTAGAGTAACTAACCCAAAATATGTGGCTATTGAAAATAGAAACGACAAAATACTCAGAAAGGGAAGGAATGTTAAAATTGCGCAGGCATATTAAAAAAATTATAAATCAATGAGTTATAACATGAAATTAAAAAAGTAGCGGGTTAAAAATACTCTCTGCTTTTTCCAGCTTGCTGAAAACTCTAAATATGCATTACATATGTGTGGAAAAACCGGACATGTTTGGTAAACTAATCAATAGTGCTATAAAGACTTACATAAACAGCTCGCTGATGATTTAATTTAACTTTTTTTTTGACCTGTGAAAGTTTCAGAACTGTTGTAGCTTTGCCAACTGAAGAGAATAATTTGTTGGTGAGATCACATATGGTTTATTTGTTATAATACATGGCTCCGTAAAGTTTTCTCCAAAAAGAAAAAAAAATGAAGTACAATTTTAACAACATTGTAACTATGTGTGCAGAAATTTAATTAATAAATAAATGAAGGCTTGTATAAAAAAATGAATTAAACAATTAAAATGTTCTAAAATATTTATGTATCCTTGTATGCTACTTTTCTTTCAAACAGCAATATGTGTTCCACACCACAAAAAAAGCAAATCTAGTATCCAATACCCAGTGTTTTAAACAAATGCTTTTACCTTTATATTCATCCAAAACAGCTTGCGTCTTAGCATCCACCTTGGCAACCAAACGTTTATCTCCAACCATCAGATCATGCAATAATCTAACAGCTCTTAGGCCTGCATCAGGCCCCGCAAGTTCACAAAAGCCAAATGCCTTTACTTTTTTCCAACTAATTACATGCCCACATGCTGCTAAAATCTGCCGGATCATCGCGTCAGGAGCTCTTTCTGTTATGTTACCTATAAAGACGTAAAATTTAGCAGATGTTTTGAAAATAATAAAATCTGAGCAATTTACCCACAAATACAGTCACTGCAGGCCCTTCCATTCGTTTTAGTTCATTGCGATTTGGATTAAGTTTGGGAAAGGCCCGAATTGAAGGAGCGCTAGACACTTGTATGGGAACCATCTATGCACAAAACGACAGATAATTAATAAACTCTGTAAATTAAGTGTAGGTATAAGACTTACATGTGGAATGGGCATCACTGGTGGCATTAAAGTTGGTGGAGGCCCACCTATCGGCATCGCATACATTGGAAGACCCTGCATTATGGGGGGTCGGCCCGGATAGGACATTACTCAAAATTTAAAGAACACGGTACAATCCAATCAATATCACAAACTTAAAAAGTTCAAGACTTGAAAGTTGAAGGCGCAACTGTATATTGATAATAAGCAAGTGTTAAAGATCTCTAATAATTTCATTAATTTACACTAAAGATCCGAACCAAAACAAATTTCAATTTACTTTAATTCACAGATATTACGGCCATATTTTTACATCACCATTGACAAGAGGTTGACACCAGCATAGACGACGCACGCGCCCTGAATACCAGCACTAATAAACAAATGATGAATCAATTTCTAAAACCGACCAATTTCTATAACGAAACCTAAAGAAGGGTAGACACGTTGCAACAATTTTTACATGTACCTTTTTCATATAAATATTGCAATTACCAAATTTGGCAGTTAAAATTACCATTTTTTTTTCCCAAATCACAAGGCTTCTGGCGGGAATCGAACCCACAACTTCCAGCAAGTTCGAGTGGCCAGGTCAACGCCTTACCAACCGAGCCATACTCGGTCCCATGCAGAACTTTTCATGGAAGTTTTTTGGTAATCTGACAGATTATGCACTAAGTAGCCAGTAGTTTTATTGTATTTATCAAATGACCGTGAGAAATTTTTTTTTTACTCCCTTCTATAAAATACCCAATTATACACCTATTGACCTTGAAGAGTGTCATGACGTCCTTTTTATAACCTACGGCTGCGAGTCAGTTCGGACATTTCCAGAATATTACCGACGGGTTTGGGAGACATCGAATGTATTCGGAGATATTACCCATGAGTAGTCACGTGTATTTGTGTTGTTTTGCAAAAATGTGCCCAAAAACCAACGATTGCAGAAAAAATATAGTATGCCATAGATTTGGTAAACTTTTTAAGTCACGCGTTTAATAAAGTACTTGTTCCGCTCCGGCCAAATAAACTCGTTACTCAAATGTTTACCACATATGTCGCATAGTATACTAATTGTCTCTACTTTAAGCCTGGATCAGGTGATAACAAAAATTGAGTTCTAGGACATAATTACTGGGTATCTATGAATTACTGCCCGCGACAATAAAGAGCATTCTTTACGTAAATAAAAATAATGAAAAATCACTTTAATAGTCTCAGAAATTTTAAACAGGGGGATACACGTGAGGTTAGATATCCGCCGGTAGTGTTACCACCGAACAAGTCTTTTTAAAATTTGCAAAGCTAGGATTCGGCGTTGTCGTCCAAAAATTTGCGCAAAATATCGTTGGACAGCTGTATAACCAAATACTCGGTGCCGTCGTTGGACGATCTCTTCGTTTTGACCATTTTATGATCCAGGAACTCGTTTAGATGAGCCCTCAACGCCAGATAGCTGCTAATAATGAACCCTTCCCTGCATGACATGTAGAGGTCTTTGAAGGCCATACCCTCGTAATAGGGACCTGAATTTTCAATTTGGTATTTTACGAGTTTGAGAAAGATGGCTTTCGAGTTTGGTGTCAATGATAAAAATACTTTCTTTAAGGAGGAGAGAGCCAATGCTCCAGATTGCTGCTCCATTAATGACTTCTCGAAAGATGTCTCCTCCATGTAGGGCGAGAATGACGTCGCGTCCCACCAGATATAGTTGAATTTGCTCATGGTTTCCTGGTCCCATATGAGTGGCGCATTGATGTGGTCAATGGTCGCTATCAAATGAACGTTCGAAGTGGCCGCGAGCCGCGCGAGGATGTTTTGAGTTTTGCGGTCTCTCAGAGGTTCACCATCAATGTTGTTGATAATTAGATACAAGGGATAAGACGTGTTCTCAAATTCCCGCTCGATAAGGTTACAAGCCTCATAGGGATTACCTGGATTTTCCAACTCCAAAATATCCACAATTATCCCATCCAAGATATCTTTAATGGTCAGTGGGGGGAAAAATCCATTCACCACCAAGACCGGTGGCTTTTGGAGGTGTTCTTTACGAAAAGTGTTCACAATATCTCGCTTCGAACCCAATCCATACAGCAGTAAACTGAAATTCTCTTGAAGCAGATAAAGCCACTTTTGAAAAGGTTTCTTGTTGTTTCTCGACATGCGTTCCATCGCGGCCGCGTGTTCCTTCGTTAGTTTCTTATTGGCCAGCAATTTCTTCAGCTCATAGTGCGGCAGCCTCGGAGTTTTTAGTTTGTCAAGAGTGTTATCTGAGGTTTGGATTTTATTTGACGCGAAATTCGAGAAATATTCCTCGGTCTTAATTGAGTAGTCAGTGCTGACCTTGTTACTATAACCTTTGGTTTTTTTTACGGTGCTGAATTTCGTAGTTCTCTTTTCCTTTACCTTTATTGAAGAATCTGAGGAAGTTGATGCCTCGGAGGAGAAATCTATGTCACTTGAGCTTTCGGACATCCTAGATAACTCCACAGCTTTCCGAATCACATTACCTCTTCTCTTGGGGGTGTGAAACTGGAAAATTGCCTTTCCGGACAGGGTTTCGCGTTTGTGCAATAGTACCGGTTTCACATCACCCCCCTCTTCACCCGAACTTATTTCTTCCTCGCTGCTGGGTGATGCTATTACCACATCTTGTAGTTTCGAAATGGTAATCGATTCTAATGCCTTGAGACTGGGCTTTGGCCGTCTCGTCGTTCTTCGTAGTGGAGTAGGAGTATTGCTATTTTCTTCCATTTTAGAGAATTTGCGTTGTGAAAAGAAAACACATCATAAATGGAAAACTGATCAATAATTAACACCAAACGTCGCTGCTTGCGATACACGTATTTTCAAGTTTAAAGAACAAAATTACAGTAAATGTGCAACAGCCGCTACTTAACCACAGACAGACTTAATCACAAACCACATTCACAAACAAGCGACTTTACAATTCGATAACACTCCTATACAATACAATTTCTATTGGTTCTGTGGTGGAGCATTGCACGCGGCGATTTAACCTGCGTTCACTCCCTACAGAATCCCTTGTAATCGTCCCCAAACATTTTGAAATCGGTTTCCACTGGGTGGATTTAGTGTTTTTAGTGTTTAGTAAATGTTTTAAAGTGATAATTGTCGCCGACTCCATTGTTTTTCCACGTTCACGCCAGTATGGAGGCCGGTTGAGGCCGCTTGGTCCATGGTGGCAGCGGGGGGATGTCGGTTTTTTTTTTGGTATCGGTCAAAATTGTTTTTTGCTAGTTGAGCAAATATTGGTTATATTTCTTCCTTGTACGTGTTGCTCTATAACCAAAAGCGAATACCCTCGACGGAAGCGGGCAATGGGCAAATGATCCAGCAGTCTAGCCCAACAGTTATTGTGAATCCTATTGTACTAATTGTGTTAATCTGCGCAGATTTGTGGTCTATGATGAATTTAAAGTATATGGTTAGGTTTTTATCATAACTATATCCTTTTAAAGGCATCATAATAATGGCTGATCCCGAATTAGAGGCCATTAGGCAGCAGAGGCTATCCGAACTGCAATCGAATTTTAAAGTAGGTATTCTTAAGTCGATCCATTTTTGCGCTAAGGTTTCTCGGTTTTAGACCTCGCAAGGCGATTCTGAGTCGCAGAAGGCGCAAGAGAACAAGGCCAGGGCACAGGAAGATGCGAAAAACTCGATATTATCGCAAATTTTAGATCAAGACGCGCGAGCAAGACTAAACACGCTGATGTTGGGCAAACCGGACAAAGGCCAAATGGTACAAAACATGTTATTAAGGATGGCCCAGATGGGACAGATCGGCGCCAAAATAACGGAGAAAGATCTCATCGGTCTACTGGAAAACGTTAGCGCTCAAACTCAATCAAAAACGTCGGTAAAATTCGATCGGAGACGCGCGGCTTTGGATTCTGACGAAGACGATTTGTAATAATTTTTCAAACGTTTATTCAATAAATTAGGTGCTTAAGTCTAGGAAACGCTCGGTATAATTGTTTTTACACGAAAATAAAAAATCTACCGCTAGTGTGGCTTAATTTCACTCCCGCTTTGCGTGATACTCGTAGTCGTCGTCGTCGTCGTCTGCGTCCAGGATGTCTGCGCAACAAATCGAGTACAGTATCAACGACAAGAACCCGAATGGCAGGCCGAAAATAACGGCCGTCAGTATTGGGTTGCCTTTCCACATATCTCCAAGTGCTGCGCGACCCTCAAAATACGTCCTGTACAACCTTACGGGAATACTGTTTCCTCCATATGCCGGAACGCTCCGGTTAATGATACGCCACAGGAAATGATCGATCGCTTCGGCAGTCATTTCGGTCGGATCATCATCCGGAATATGATGGTGGTACGTTGTTGAATTCAGTACAAGTAAATGGGGTAAGGGTAACTTCTCCATGGCGATGCTGTTGGCCAAATCGGGACTACCAACCCAACCAAACTGGAAATACCTGTGATATTTGCCCCGTTTTTTTCTGACCAACTCCTCGACGGTATCTCGAAACTTCAACATATGAGCCGGGATTCGTTTGATTTTGTCCTCCTCCACCACGACGAGCACTATGTACTTGTTCGTCTGCATTATTTCGTTCATGTTACCTCTCGTTATCTTAGGGAACGTCTCGAACCGCTCCTCATTGACCCACCGATGCAGCGATTGATTTAAATTTTCCGCTTCCTCTACGTTTGTCCCCGAATCCACTGCAACAAATCTTAACTGACTAAAACCATTGATATTCTGCAGCTCATTATGTCAATATCAAAAACGGAAAAGCGAACACAAAAAGGCGAATCAAATTCCATCAATTCAGCTTATTTAGCTACTAGAGATATAGATATTGGTATGGTGGTAATACAGGAACTTATGAAGAAAGTATGAAAAAAATTTTGAAAATTCTATCCAATATGCGCAAGCGCAAGATTTAAAATCTCGTTTTTAGCCAATAACCATGCGGCATTCAACAACCAACATGGCTTCTGACAGATCAGCAATCAGTTTTAATACGCCATTTTCATGGCAGTATTTTCTCGAAATATACCTGGACCTCTGTAAAACAAGTTAATGGTGTGGAAATCACTGTTAAGTCAGTAAGAGTCATGCGCGGAAAATTACTACCTTCCCTCCGAAAATATCGATGCCACCTGCGGCCCATCAATTTTTATCACTCTACCATCTAATGGCTACATGGTTGGACATTATCGTAATTTTTCTGTAACATTGATTTATTTTTATATAAGCGCAATATAAACCTCTGAAATCTGAGAATACTAGCAGTCTCCGCTATTGTTCTCAATTTTGGTGATTACCTCCCTACTTTTTCAGGTTTTTGTTTCTACCCGTGGGAAAGCTAGTATTTGCGGTCAAAATTGTAGGGCTATGTTGTTTAGTTTCAGTTATGCTCTGAAGAAGTCCACAGAATGATTGGCGAAACGTTAGCAAGTTTAATTTATCAACAACCGACGCAGGAGGAATCCAGAAGATTTATAAATTGTACAGGTGTCATTTATTAAGAATAAGATTTTAAATGTCGCCCATGCGCATGTTAAATGGAATTTCTTAAATTTTTGTCATAGTTGCTTCATAAGTAATACTACCTAATGCTACCACAGTAAAAATTGATGCGCCGCAGACAGCACTAATATTATAGAGAAGGTAAAGATTTTCCGCGCATGTCTCTATATGCATGTCATCCACGAACCTGTACTTTGCGCCAGTTTCTATCTAAACAACGATTTCCACAGTTAACTGTTTTTTCCAGAACATTTAATGAGATCTAGGCATATTTTAAGAAAACATTGACGTAAAATGCCGCACCTAAATCATATTGGTTGCTGAAAGCCGCAAGGTCATTGATTAAAAACGAAATTTCAAATATTGCACATGCGCATGTCGAATGGGCCTTCCCAATTTTTTTTTAAATAGTTGCTTCATAAGTTCCTGTATTATTGGCCATAGACAAACAGGGCCCTTATGTCTCTAGTAACTGTGAGGGTTATATGACTACAAAAACTAAGTTGTGGAGTTTGGAGAAAACAAAAATACCAATAAAAGCAGTAAATGTTTCAAATATTGAACTGAGGTGGCTTTTACTTGATCAAAATCCATTTATCAAAATAAATAAGAACTAAAAGCTCAGATTTTCGCGAAATTATATATTATGACATGACAATTGTTTCGACAAATGATTTGATAAAGACACGGTGTTGTCGAAACAATTGTCATGTCATAATATATAATTTCGTGAAAATCTGAACTTTTAGTTCTTATTTATTTTGTTTCAATTATGCTATGGGATGCCTGTTTTGTTTTCATTAAGAGACATCAGAATCTGATTTTACCCGAATAAAAATAATGCAAGCTCTCCTTGTAAACGAAAACGGCCGGCAATTCACCGACATCGAGGTGTTGTTTAGCGATGTCTTCATTGGTTGAATAGAAAAACCCGTGTGGTTGCAATTTGCTGGCCACATCGAAGTACACGTCCCAAAGAGGCCCCTCTCGAGCACCGACATACATAAAAAATAATCGGTTATCTCTTTTAATGCCATTGAAACTTTCTGGGCGTGTGACCTCCTGTACTGGAGGCCCGGACATGCGTATTGCGTAATTCACCAGTTCGTCCCTCGTACGGTCTCCATGATACGTGTGGTCCCCATCCGGTTTCACACTGAAGGCAGAATATCTTATCTACTTTATTTCTGAAGTGCCCTATACTTACAATTTTATGGTTGGATAACCACCGATACGAAACTCCTCAGCTATCGAGGGGAATCTTGTACAATCAACTTTCCCCACCCGCACGTTCCTGCCTGATAGAGCTTGAGCCACTTGAGCCCATATCGGCTCGAGACGCTTGCAATGGCCGCACCATGGTGCATAAAATTTGACTAACCAGAAAGCGCCGTCTTTACGTATTTCAGTAAATTTATCGCTTAATTCTAGGACCCTCGACGGACGACACTGGCGAATTACTGCAAATTATTGAGGCGTCACCTTTCACTACCACCCACAATCTACAAACTTACCTAAATAAAGCAAAAAGATTTTAATAAGTAGGCAATCCATTTTATCTAAAAACGATCATCTAACCATAACGTTACGTTCGCGCTGCTCTGGTGATCGATATCCCCCGTCGGCATAATAATGCCAAATGTATATTTAAAATG
Organism: Cylas formicarius; assembly: GCF_029955315.1. NCBI lineage: Eukaryota > Metazoa > Arthropoda > Insecta > Coleoptera > Brentidae > Cylas > Cylas formicarius. The sequence goes on along the minus strand of NW_026844319.1, from coordinate 13,092,662 downwards.
GCGATCGATTAATTCCCTGGTTTATACGTCGTTGAAGCGCATAATGGGATTTTGGTTTGCTTACTTTCATTATTTGTTTTATAAATTATAAATTACCTCATGTCAAAATATCGTTCTTGAATTTTTCTAAATAGCAGTAACAATGGGGAGGATTCGAATGAATCACTCGGATCCCGAACGAATCGTTTATTTTAACGTATCGTGTAAAAAAAGTGAGTCTATATTTCCAATAATTTTATTAAAGGCAAATAAATGTTTGTAAAAATAACCACGCATCTAAATTTCTCACAGTAAAAAAATTGTAAACTTTATTCCTAATCTAAAACATTTTAAGACATGGAAATTGCAGTTCGTCTGACGACGGCGCTAAGCAGCTCGTTTTTATCGGGTTGTTCGGTCATAATGCTAACTTTAACCCATTGTCTTGTCTGCGACGATTCCCTAATGGCCGCGAGAACGGCTTGTACATAGAGCCCGTCTTCGAAATTAGCCGCAGAGCATACAGGCTCTTTAATCCATCCTGCCTTTTCATTGACGGGTAAAAATGCTTCACGTAAAGCGGACACCATCTTGCATAGACCTTTGATAAACGTTTTGGGCAGAAAGGAATTAGGCAAAGGACACTTTAAATCTTCCACATCTAAATAAATAACCTCCTCTGCATTTTTGTCTCCTTTCCGACCAAGAAGATCTCCACCGCGCACAACCAAGTGAGCGGTACTGCTACAAATCATGATTTCCTGTTGGAAAGTACTGCCCACTGTGTGACTGTTAATTGTAGTTGTAACAAGGACACCATTTTGAAGTTCCATTTGAAAAGCACAGAAGTCTGGTGCAGTTATCTGCCTGATACCTTTGATTTTGTGGGTATGTTTGGTAAATGCTTTTACTATTCCATGCACCCTAACTGCTTTCTGATTGGTTAAGAATGTTACCAAATCAATTATATGACTACCAATGAGATTCAATGCTCCACCACCCATGGTGTCATCACATTTCCAATCGAATGTGTCAATGTCGCCAAACAGCGATCCACACTGTATCCTAATATCAATTAAAGTCATGGGGGATACTAAATAATTTTCCTCCAACTTTTTCTTCATGTGCAAGAAAGCAGGCAAAAAGCGAAACGAGTGGTTAATTACCGATATCAGTGTGGGGTAATATTGACCCGCTCTGACCATTTTCAGGGCGTCGACCTGATTGAGTCCCGCGGGTTTGTCGCAAACAATATGTTTCCCGATCCCGAGCGCCTTTACGGAAATCTGGGCGTGCAAATTCGGAGAACACAAGACAAATATTAAATCGACGTCTCTCCGAAGCAATACATCGTCGATTTTGTCGGTGAAAAACGGCACGGCCAACTCTTTTGCAGCCGCTTGAGCGTCCTGCAATATCTTGCTCCATATAGCTTCGATTTTGAATCCGTTCTCTCTTAAAATCGGCACCAGCACTTTGACCACGGGGCCCGTTCCAAAAACTCCGATCCCCGGCAACATAATAAACAATGAATTCTAGGTTATGTGGTAGAGTAGTTTCTTCTTTTCGTTCGACGGAATATGGCCCATCTGCTGCCACGACGTCAGACTCGATTCCATAGAAAACGTTTAAAATTAGTGTCGTTGATGTAAAATAGTGTTTTGTACATGTGTATGTTCACACGGTTTCCGGATGTCTTATATTCACGCTGGTAACCAGGCCAGATGGGATGGGATTTCCAATTCTGGAGGATGATGAATTAGTCCAGACCCTTTCATTATGAAGGCATCCTTTAGGGATTTTTATCAATAGTTACCTGTTGTTTCAAGCTGTCCGAATGACCTTATGGAGTTGTGACCATTAGAAGTTAATTAACTAATTAATGACCTAAATTAGCATGTAGTAAAAAAAACACATTTGATTTTGATGCTATATTTTGTACACTAAACGCCGTTTATCGGTAGGGTATAAACGATTTAGACGAGTTAGCAGCTCCAGATACATCGTAAGCAATACTCTTAGCTAATGACTAGAATACTGAAGAGTTTAAGTCTTTTTAAGTTCAGTTAATATCTAAAGGCGCATGCGCGTGTGCGACACGTGAGTTCGTAAGCGTTGCGGTGCTGCACAAATACTCCTGTTACATTGGTCGAATATTGTTACAAATTAGGTATATTTATATAGCTATATCTATTAAGTACGTCATTTTATATAAATATTCCATTTTTTTCGTATATAAAAACACCGAGGTATAAAATATCAGAAGTATATAAAAACTGCTTCCTTATTATAAATACTTATAGAGTATTTTCTAAATTAAATACACAAGTAACAAAGACGCGATCACATTAATACACTTACTATATGAAACAGTGTACGTACTCACTACGTACAAAAATATTCGTAAAAAAATAACTCGAAGATATTTATTTGATTTATATCAATGTAATAAGAGGCCAGAAGCGCCCAAATCCGACTCTGTTTAATAATTAAAATTATGGTATCACTGACGTATATTGGCGAAATAAACCACAGCAATGGCAAAAGGTACTTTAGTTAAAAATCGGGAGTCCGGCACTGGGGGATGGCTGTCGAAAAGCTTAAAAATCAATGGACGAAGACGATATTTACAACGACTTAAAAAATTAGCTATGTACAAAACGGGAGATAAAAGGGCGTCGCGAAAAGTCAGTTGGAAGCACCGCCCTCCGCCTTTAAAGTTTTGCATCGTTCCTTTTCCTGGTTGTTGTCGGGCGGCTCGCAGTCGAAACTTGCGAGCGCCAACGAGTTCTCGTTCAGGACCGGACCGTGCTGGAGTAGCGAAATGACCTTATGGTCTTTCTCGAACGGGCATGTCACTTGTTTCCATGCCATGAATTCCGTCACCTGTTTGGCCAGTTGCCAAAATTTTTCGAAGTTTATGTGGCCGTTGGGCAGTCTGAAACAAAACAATCGTCCGACAAAATATAAACACCAATAGTTAAGAACGAAACAGAAAGTCACTTGTTGGTCGATGCCCGAAGGTTCGATGTAGTTTTCGTTACAATAAGTGGCGAAAAGGCGGTTTTGGAAAATGGAATGGAGATGGATCGGAAAAAGTGTGTTTAACTATTTTTTTAGAGCTTTTGTACACTGTATCTCAAATTAGAGGGTTTCTTGTTAAAAAGCAGAGCTAGAACTAGAAAAAACGTACAAACTGCTGACAACGAATTTTTTAGACAAACAGATAGTATTTTTTAAATAAAGTACCACTACTGATGTAAACTAACCCTTAAAAATGCAATTTTAAAAAAGAAAAGTAAGTTGGCATTGAAATACGGAAAATAACTTTTTAACGTCAGCAATAAGGGTTTAGCATCGCTTGCTTAAATTCTACATTTATAATAGTAACGTAATGCAATGTAATATTTTGTATTTAAGAAACTAAAACTTATTACAAGTTATCCCGACATCCCGACAAGCCCGCTTGTTTCAGGACTGTGGTTAATGCGCTTCTATAAGTGCGACACGGAGACCGACCACTTTTATCTCCCTAAAAAGTAAAGGCGCCCAGCACGGAACCTTATGATAGGTGACAGGCTTGTGCACTGAGTAAAGACTGAGAAATTAAACAAAAATGCTTAACATATATCAAGCAATTTTAAATCAAATATTATAAAAAAAATCTAAATTGTTAGACAAGACAAAAACATAATACGCCAACCAGATTGTCGGTTGTGACTTTATACTGACGTCATCCAATAGTTTACTTTATTGGGGTTTCCACAACAATGTATTCAGCTTATGGCAATATGCTTATCAAAGCATATTGCACTCCTAATTTACTCTTGTGTGAAAGGAATGCTCAATAAATTTACTTTCTGCAAGAACCAAAGGACGGATAGTCACTTGAATTGTAAAGTACAGCTTCATGCATTAATTTACCAAAATCAACGCTGCTGGAAAAAAAATAACATAAATCCCTTCTGAAGCTATCCCAAAAATGGCGACCAATAAGATCTCAATTATATAAAACAGTTAGAAATACTAGACATAAGAAAACTCTCACTCCAGCTTGTGTCATATTGCAATCCAAATAGTAAATCCACCCATTTCTGGGGATGATCTCGTCAAGTAGAGTAACTGAATCTTCTGAGGACCCAGAAGTCACGTTATTAGAAACATTAACGCGAGACTGCACACGATCAAAAAATCCAAAAGTAAAGTCTTTAACGTTAACGCCACGGTAGTGTTCTCTTTAATCAATAAAAAATAATAATAAAACAGACGCACTTAATCAAAACATTATTTCCAAATAAGTGTAAAGGAAATCGTAGATCTCCAGAATGGCCTGTCCAGATATAAATCCACTGAATTACTTATATGAGGGTATTTACAAATTAGTTATATCGTGAGACCCGAATGACATAAATGAACTATGGCTCAATTTAGTTTGAGAAATCAGAGCTATTCGTGGTTGGTTCGTTCAACGTGCAATATTAAAATTGCGAAGGCTTATCGTTTTTATCTTTACAGGTTCAAAGAAATTTTATATATATTTGATTTGCGTGAATAAAATATTTTTTATATCCTTTTAAAAACATCTTTTTTTGCTACTGTAACAATTAATCACCAAAGTAAAATGTAATTAAAACTATACTATTGAACAAATGCGTCAAGTCGGTTTGATATCATAGTGCTTTTGTTTCATGGCTACCCTACTTTTTTTGTTAATTTGGTTCTATTGTCAATTTTAGAGAGTTATTGTTTCGTAGTCATTAAGTGTGATTTGTATTTTTTCTGAATGACAAGCTCATTCAAAATAATAAAAAAAAATGAAGGCCTGTCTCTCATCAACACATAAAACCGAAACGTCATGATTAAAACATAATGTCAATTTGTGGGGGAGAAAAAGTTGCATTAGGAAAGTGTTATTTGATTTATTTTTTTTTAAGGCAAGAAAAAAAGTCGGTTTAGATAGGTTGATCTTCAATATTAAAAACACATTAGAAAGCTTAAGCTGATTTCCAATTTAAAGGTTTAACATCATGACTCTTAAATATTTTCCTAGGAAAGCAGTACAAAATCTTATGTAGATAACTGATAATTGATAATGGAGTGGAGGACAAGATATTTGAGAGAAATCGAAGAAATTCATGCTAAAAACGTCCCCATCATATATTTAGGTAAGACCTGGTTTGATACCCACGATACCATCAAGAAGGGATGGACCGATGGTAACAGCAGGAAATATTAGTTGGATGTGGTAATTTCGCGGGGCAAACGAATTCTTATACTACATGCGGACTCTGAAGCTAGTTGGGTAGGTAATGCTTTGTTGGTTTCTGCAAAAGATGCCAAAGAAGCAAAGGTTGACTACCACAAAAACATGACAGCAGACATCTTTGAAAAATGGTTTTCTGAAAAATTGTTTTTCAATAATCCACCAAACAGTGTTGTAGTGATGGACAACGTCAGCAACAATTCTGCACAAACGGAAAAAATACCGAATTTATAATAGCTTGAACTGAAAAATTCCTTCACAAAGAACAGTTATTGGAAGTTCTTAAGACGGTAACATTCGATAAGAAGTATAATGTGGACAAGTTGTCCATGCAGCGCGAATTCAAAGTTGTCCGTCCGTCTTCCACCCCACTGCAATTTTAATCCGATAGAACTGATATGGGGACAGCTGAAACCCAGTTTAAGAAGAAAGAACACCTCGCTGAAATTTAGTTCTGGAGCAATAGAATTAATTAGAAGTGAAGTAGAAAATATATCTGCTTCTAGTTGCAAAAAACGGGGCAGAACATGTCATCGAAGAAGAAAATGTTTACAGAGGCGACTAGTGCCAGTGACGATAGTCATTATTTTGATGTAGAATATCTTTTTTTATATAAATATTCTAACATTGTTTTATAGCTAAATTTATTCCTTCATTTATATTTATAACAAACATTTTAAAGTAACAATGTATTTTTCACTGCATGGACTAATAATACCATAGTATGATTCTGGAATGTCATTGTGGAATTGCGAATCTATTAATTTAGGGTTACAAAGAGAAACCCAGGCGAGGTAGGCCTGCGGTTAGACCTTCATAAAAATTTGCCAAAGCTAAATACCGGATTTTGTTTTAAAATCGGTATCCGAGATCCCAATAATTCCCGTCAAATTTGGGACAACCTGTACAATCTAGGAACGGGGCTTTCAGGTTCGGTTCTTGTTACCAGTAAGGGAAAGTTAATTATGACTTGAATTTGATCAAAGTCGACTAGACAAAGTGTAGTTTAAAACTAAATTTGCGTTTTCTTTTTCATCAAAAGTCCTCGTTGGTGCTTTGGTCGACCCAAAAAGAGTGACTTTAGGTGGATATCAGTAGTTTTATTCAATTTATAAAATTTCTCGACCAATTTGTGAGCGCTTACTTGCTAGAACAGCCCTGGTTGAGGAAATAGAGGTCCTTGACGAGCAGGCTGAAAAACGGGATGACAATCCTCTGCCTCTGGTCAGTCGCGCCAGCGCTCCTCCACATCGCCGCTTTCAGGGTGCTCCGGTAACTGCTGAAGTTGCTGCTCGGGTCCATTTGGTGTTCCAAAATGGCAAACTTACCCGATTGGATTTTGCTCCACTGCGAACGGAAGCCGAATCAAATGGTGTCACGGCGAACCACGCGAACCCGCTTACCGTCTTTTTCAATCTCGAAATGGGGGACATGTTGAGACCGGCTATGATCGCCATCAGGCTATTAAAGTTGCCGATGTTGAAGCACTCCCGTCCTGCCTCTATCCAATACTCGACCGTTTTTACGCGCTGCTTCTTCTTGTGGTACTTGCACACCTGCGTGGCGACGAAGTAGCTGAGCCGGTTGAACCACTGCACGTACTGCTCCAGGTTTCGGGTCTTTTTCATATCTTTGAACGACGTCTCCAGCTGCGGATTCTCTTTCGCGAACGCCTGAACGAATTCCTCGGGACCGATGAAGGATAATCGTTCGAGTTCGACGTGGGTCAACTGTTGGGCGAGGACCGCGGGACTCGGACATACTTCGGACATGTCCGGGCACGCGTTCTCATCCGCAACACAAGCGTTTGTCTAAATAACATTGCCAAAGTTATTTTTGAAAATATCCAACAATTTTATTGGAAAAGGTTGTTTGTTCTTAAATTTTCAAAAAATGGAAAAAACTTTTTTTCAACCTAACTTTATTTTGGTATATCCTAATATAAACAAATATAAATCAGGAAAATTTTCGAATGTACCAATAGAAATCGTCAAAATTTGTAAAAGTTAATTTGGTTTTAGCATTTTTAAAAGCAAATAACCATTACCACTCAAAGTGGCAACTTAATTTTTTTTATTGTATTTTAAATTGAATTGTAATAAAATTTAACTGAAATTGTAATTACTGACGTTGGCTTCTTCAGAGCTCAATTGAGGTTTCCAAAAAATTTGTAAATAGTATTACAGTAGCCTGTGGAAGTTTCTTTGAAAAAAAACTTTCTTTAGTTTTAAAATGTTAAAACCATATTAATTTTGCGTTTTCTATTGTGCATTTAAAGAAAAAATTGTTCTATGAAATATTTATCTGTGGAATTCGTGAAATATTTGTAAAATCATAAAGTGTTTTCTTGAAGTTTAGAGCACTTTCCATTAATTAAAGCAAATTTAAATAATAAACATAAAATTTTAAAAAAAGCCGATATGTGATTATTAAATAAATGTTTTTAAGTTATTTGTGGATTCGTATCTAAGGTGTAATATTTGGTGGGATCTTTCAGTTGTATTTTTTGGAATATTCCCTGAACTTAACGATTGAAAATTACTAAATGTCGTAAACACGCCCTTCTCTTTAAAGAATCTTACGTAATGAAAGTTATAAAAATATATATTTAATAGAGGAAAAATTGAGTTGTTCAAAATAACTGCCATAACTGATTACAGTATAACGTTAAATGTGACGCGATAATTTTTTTTTTGAAAATGTATAGATTTATGTCTTAGTTTAAGTGTCTATTTAATAATGAATTCATACATTACAATATTACAGTATACCCCCAAATCTTCTAAGTTATGTTAGTTATAGTCGCTATATCAGATCGAAGTTTCTGGTGAGACATCCCGTATGTGATGCGACAATGTTTGTGTGATATATGTAAGGAAATATACACAACATTCTCATAAAAGTTTTCTAAATCTGAAGAAAAAGAAAAGAAACTAGGGGACAATTTTTTAAAATAAAATTTTCATTTCCTATTTAAAAATTTATGGATTTATTAATTTTCTTAATTATCTATTTAATAATTCATTTAATTATTTTTATTTTAATACTGTCATTGAGCCAACTCGTGGCATTTTTTAAAAAGAGGTTTTAAAATGGCCTATGTTTTTATATATTTCTAATTTTCAATAATTTTTAAAATTATAAGCTATTTTTCAAAATTAGTGAAATATGTAAAAACTTCTGGTTGTGTGAAATTTGGTGTAAAGTCTGTTCATAGATATAAGAAAGTGACTAACTGATACGAATTAAGGAAAGATCCGGGCAAGCTGTAAGAATGAAATAGGGCCGAACAGGTCCGTACTTTGCTTAGAATTTAATTATTTGGGGATTTATTAGGAAAGATACTAAACAATATTTATTTATTTATGTATGTATTTTTGTTTAACTCTAAAATAAAATTACAAATTATTTTTATTACCTACTTAAATTACTTAAAATTATTCACATAATGTATCAATATCACTATCGCTATCATCGCCTGTTCTAAATATTATTTGTAATATGGATATACGATTGTTCTGCTTTTTTTATATGTTTAACAGAATTTGCTCAACTTTGTGGAGGGATGTTAAAAACTTCGGTTTCTATAAGTCTGAAGACATTGGAGTTAATACGGGGAAAAACATTGTTACGACGAATGGCAGATTTCGGTTGGTGCCAAACATGTTCAATGGGATTAAATATACAGTGGTAAAACTGTATGCCCTAGATTTTTTGCATAATTATCAGAGACGAATTCCTTTTGTAGATTGAAGCTTTGTAGAACCTCAATTAATTGCTTTTTGGAATAATCTTCGTGAAAATAAATGTGGTTATTATACACGTAGCTTGCTTTTGTGTCATATGAGGAAGGGGTTTTAGTCAACTGTCTACTGTGATAACTTGCATTGTACGCTATTAGGAGGAATGTTTGGAACTAGTTTGTTTTTAAACCAACTTTCAAATAAATCAGCGGTGGTGTCTTCATAGTAATCCAGAGAAGAATCTTTAATTTTTCGCAGACAGAGAAAGTCCATTTGAAATCCAACCATCTTTAGTGCCAGCATGCAAAATAGTTGTTCTTTTACCTCTTTTGGATGGAGCGTTTGTTTTACACTTATCAGTTGAGTCAACTCAACTCTTTTCATCCAAGTAAATAAATGGCCTTTTTTGTTCTCTGTAAATATTTTTTTCTAGATATTCCAGTCGCCAATTACGAATTCTAAAAGATTCCATTAAAACTTGCCTTTTGTCAATTTTTTAAAATCTAAAACCCATGTGCTGAAATGGGATTATTCACAATTTTTCATACAGTTGATGTTGGAATTTTCGTCAATGCAGCCGTTTCTTCTGAAGGTGCTTGCTTGCTGACACCACGTTCAATGAGAGTTAAATAAACATTGTTTATAACTTCCTTAGTCTCAATAGAATACTGTTTTCTGCATTTGGGCGGGAGCATCTCCTGAGATACACTAGACTCGCACATATTTTGCATAATTCGCACACGATTCAACACACGCTGTATTACACACGCAATAATAATGATTACTAATAAACTTAAACTAAGTAGTATACCAAACCAAAGAATATTAAACACAGGTAGGTATAAAATTATTTTCTATTAGGGACCACAATTTTACCTGAATTTAAATTCCGAAACTTTAGGTAATAATCATGTTGCATTGTATGTTAATGACCACCTTTGGATAATCCTATTCAAAAGCAATTGGTCACTTTCTTATATCTATGAACAGACCATGCCCGTTTTGCATGGTGATTTGACCCCCCCTCCCAAAAAAAAAACGTTTTATTAAAGTATTCAGTATTCAACAAAGTTGCAAAAAAATGTGAAAAACAAAGTTTGACCGATTTTTTTTTCAAAATCGGTACCGTCGTAGAAAACTGAAAAATACATCTTTTTCCAATAAAAGTTTTCCATATTTTCAAAAATAACCTAATTTTTTTAAGATTTTTTATAAAAAATGTCAACTTTGACAGGTAAAGCAAAACTTCCGTAAATTTATTTATTTATTATTTTTGATGCACAAAATATCCCAAGAATCAAAATTTTATAAAACTCATTAATAAAAAATTTATTATTTACATTATGAACTTTAGTTGTGACACTTCATAAACTAAACTTTTATTAATGGATTGGAATGGTGTGTCTTGCAATAATTTTATTGGGCTTATTACGAACTTTTCAAAAATTCAGAGATACAAAGCATATATCTTAAAAAAATTTTTTGAGTAGACGAAGGAAAAAGGTATCCGCTTTCATATAAAATATTGATTCTACTACAGTGTTTTATGAAACGCTAATTAACAAGCCTAATAAAATTTGTGAGTTTAAGAAAAAATCTGACTACACCACTAGATCCTACGTAAAAAACTCTATCCTGACCAGGTTTTCCCTTTTTAGATAAATTATCACGCAGCCGAACTACAGAGTGTCTAAACATGCAAAATTTTCAAATTTACCATGTTTAAAAATTAAAGATAACTAGATGACATTTCGTTTTCTGAAAAAAAAAACACGCCACGAAAGCCGCAACACGTTAGCTTTATTAATAGGTACGCCGTAAAACCATCAAAAGTGGGACACGCCGTAGATATAATAGGTATTTGTATTTGATATTTGTTTAGGTGGCACCATTATTTAATTTTTCAATTATTGTAAGGTTCCGTCCTATGACTACTAACGAAAACTAGCCGACCAACAAGAACCAACCATTAATATATTTGTTTAGTTTACAACGGAAAACTTTTGTTGTTATAATCCCTATAAACTAGGTCATTACTTTACTTTTCAGTTAGTTAGTTAATAGAACTTTCGCGACATTCGAGAGGATATATTTTTTGTTTGTTTGTTTTATATTTTACATTTTTGAAATGATTAATTTAACTGTCGCTCACGATAGCGCTGCTGAATACGGTTCCGATATTAAGTCAGATTCGCCAGTGTAAGTGAACTGGTTACTTAAAAATTTGGGAATTTTCTTCCAGTGATAAAAAGCAACTGCTAATAGAAGTCGATAAATAACACATAATCTAATCTAATAATTTAATACGTCTTACTTTTAAGCCACATAGCTCTGATGATCGTATTATAAGTAGGGCCGTAGAATTGCCCAGGAAATTTATATTTATTTATTTATATTTATGAGAACCAAATGGATTCGATATTATTATCAGGATTTCCTGAATCGCTAAATTGGACATCACAAACGCATAATAATTTATTATAAAATACACATTATTATTAAATAATCATAGATAACACTCTGCAATTGTAAGATGTTATTTAAAACATTTTTTGACTAGTCAATTAAGAAGTGGTCAATTGACCACGGTCAATTAGCCAGTCCCAACACTAATTATAAGGTCCATTCTTAAGCGAAAACAATCACCACCCAAACCATAATTCTTATTAAACTTCTTCAGCTCGTTGTTATTCATATGATGTTAAGAATTTTTTCTCGTCCACCTTTTTAGAGACACAGAGCATTGTATTATGCAAAAAATCAAACACTAAGGTTAGAGAATAAAAATAAAATTCGCTTTGCGATCGATCAGCTGACTAATCAAAAATGTGAAAATTTCGATTCACTTAACGATTTCAACCGCTCACTTATCGCAGCCTTACCAGGTAATCTGCAACTCTCTTTATTATTAATTTTTTTTCTATGGTAAACAGTCCTGTGCCTTTACCTGATTTTCGAGCGACTGCTCGTATTCCTCAAGAGCCGTGAGCCGCGGGTGGAGGTTGTGGAGCATCGAAGACACGCTCGACCTCAAACTGGGGTTAATCGCGTAACACTGTTGCGTAATCTTCCTCACATGTTCCATCATTCGCTCGTCCCTGAAATCGTAGGGAAACGTCTCGGTCCATTCGGCGAGGAGCTGGACTAATCGATCCGCAAACTTCATCTGACCCTGGAGGCCTGTGGCGTTGGGCGCGACGGGATTCCCCAATCCCTGTTGTCGCTCGCCGAGAGCCCGAACGCGTGCCAGGAGGTCGTGAGGTTTGATGAATAACCGAGCGGAGAGGAGGAATGCGAACAAGTAGGCCCTGTCCGGATAGTAGGAGTCGGTAGGCACCATGTGCTGGATCAGCGCCTCCAGCGGCCCGCTCAGAAGGTTACCATCGCGATAGACCAATGCCTGGGTACGGGGAACGCGCGTTTAGCGCCACACAAATAAATTTTAAGCAAATATTTACTGGTGGGCGTGTTCGCCCATTCGATAAGCGACTGATAGATATATGTAGGGCGCCGAAATACCTGTCGCCGAAAATATTTACACAAATATATCGGGTGTCAACGAGATACGTCATTAGGGAAACGGATTTAAAATAAATATTAAACAAACAAACAATAGTGAAATTATTTTAGAATTCCCGAAATGTCTAGTGTTTTCATAGTCAATTTTTGCAAATATCTCTTGTTTTAATGATAGTTCGAGTAAGTATTAAGTAAGTATTCGAAACTTTTTGTTTAATGCGTTTTGATCTATATCTGAAAGGTGAGCGGTACAGCGAATAAATGTTGATAACTCTAAAAAGACTTAACGAGGACTTAAGGAGTAGTTAAAGAGGGCTTTTCCTGGGTTACGAGTGGTACGATTGCGATCGCCACTTTGCCACCAGATGACATTTTCAAAAAATATATTTTTCTGAAAAGAAAAATAAATGCAAAAGCAAAATGATTTATAGCTCAGGAAAAGCATTTTTGGGGTGTCGATATTTATTTCGAAAAATTTTCTACTACTTTCTAGGCCTGGAATTTTGAGTGGGTTTGTAAAAACTTTGCAAATTAAACAAAGCTGCCTTTTTATTTTTTAAATAAATTAAATTTTTAAAAAAACCTTCGCTAAACAACTTTTTAATGGCGAATACAACATGCGTTACTGATATAACATTAATATTTTCTCATCAGTTCTTTACATAAATATGAGCATGACGTCTGGGAAGCAATTAAAAATTTGAATTTTTTCTCATAGACAGTAATTTAAGCTTAGCTAAATATTGATTTATATTTAAATAAAAGTTAAGTTATAGTTTACGAGCTTACTGGGCCTCTTTTATTACCTAATATTAATATTGTCACTACCCACTCGTCCATATTACCACGTTAACCTTAAATTATCTCTTAAAAATTTACAGAATTTTTTTATTTATTAATATTATTTTTTCAGCGTTATCTGTAAAACTAAAATTAGATTTTACAAACATATACAGTGTAGTCTCATTTTAGTGTGCAACATTTGGGATCTTTTTTTTTTACTAACTGCCCAAATAAAATACTATAAAAATACTATTGCTAAAAGTTGGTGCATGTTCCACAATCATATTGACATTTGACATTTGCAAGTCAAAGAGCATAGGGGATAGAACATAAAATACAGAAATTGCACAGGAGTAAATTAATTTTTAAAAAATTGAGCAAAATGTTATTAAGAAAAGTTGTTTAGAAATAAAGGTTGTCTTTTAATATCAAAATGGCCTGCTAAAATAAAAAAAAATAAATCCACTGCAAATTCTTGTTCCAATTCGATCTTATTTGTAAATTTAACTAAGATTTTTAATTTTTTGGCGAAACACAAATTTTATTTGTTGCAACGACATTTAATACCACCTCAAAATTTTATAAAAATTCCTTTTAACTAGTCAATGCACTACTTATTATAACAGACATATTAAGAAATCGCCATTCAAATAGCAATATTAATTACCTAATTACTTAATAATTATTATTAATTGACAAACATAAAATCCTACTTAAATAATCGCAGATATCCATGATATAAAGAGATGAGACTTTGAAGTAAACATTATGACAGTCTGAAGGCATTTATTGTTATTGTCACATAATAATTGCTTAATTATCAAGAAATATTATTTCAACTGGCTAATCCAAGACAGTTAACACTATCTGAGAAAGCAGAGTTAGTTTTAATATATGAAATTAATTATAAACCAGTGCGTGAAACAGCAGATACCTTAAACGGGCGACATGCAGACAAACAAATTCATTATTCAACTATAAGATTTTAACGCATTGCAAAAAGTGACTTCAGAGTGAAAATGCATTAAGAATGATTGTCTTCAAACTGTATGTAATGAAGAAAATCAGTGCTTGAGGCAGTTATCGAAAATCCCAGACGATTCACTCAAGAAATTTCGGATTATTCTCAGATTATACTCAAATATTCTCAGAAAAACTAAATATCACAAAAACATATTCTTTGTTGAGATGAATCTGAGGAAATTGTAATTGGTAGTCTAATAAATATCCGAATAAAAACCAATATTATCAAAAAAAATGTGAGGTGCGGTATTATTAACAACAAATTAATAGTACTTAATTTTTTTTAAAAACGAATTATCGGAATTTTTGAAGAATTTGTTTTCGGAAAGATGTCATAAACTATAATTTGTACATGATCCGCATTCTTCTAGAATTGTTACTGAATTGTTAAATACAGAATTTGGTAACAAATGATTAGGACGAAATACCTACCACGGTGGCTTTCCGCTCACTAGATATCATTCCAAAAAGTTTGTAGCGATTGACCGTTTAATAATCGTGAAGAATTTTAAATATTACACCGAATGTACTGAGAGCAGCCGTCAGCGGATTTTATGATCTTACCATTAATTACATACAAGGTGGGTATACAAACGCATCGATAATTTATTTTGAACTATTTGTTGTTTCATTCTGCAGATAAAAATTGGTTAAAATTAGTACATAATATTAATATTATTTATTTTCGGAAGTCTTTTATTTGCGATTATATGTTTCTCTTCATTAGCAGATTTTCGTAATAATTATGATTTTAAATAAAAAAATGTACTATTTAAATGATAATTTCTTAATATGTCTATGATAATTACCAATGCTTGACCACTTAAAAATAATTGTGGTACTTCATTTTGTCAACTGCACTTTAAAACTTAAATTACAATTTATATCTGAGCAGCAGCAACAGGAAATAGAATTTATTCAGTAAATGTGGTGGCAAATGTTAGTGATTGAAAAGAAGACAAAATTTAATGTTCAAAAAATGACAATAATTTCCAAGAGGAAAAATTAGTGTTGAAGATGAGAAACGCGAATTTGGCATTGGTTTTGAATTATTTTGTTTAGAATTTTTGCCTTTGTACTAGAATAACAAAAGAGCAGTTCATTCTACCTAAAAACATATGGATATGCCAAGCCATTTTCGAAAGAATTGTTTTTGCTTTCAGAGATCGAGCAAAGAGCAAAGGGCCAAAAAAAATGATTTCAATTTGTCTCAGCTTTAAATCACGACTAATTCTAACTATGGTTAATACAAGAAAATTTTGCAAGCTTTGGAACTTTTCAGAAACTTGAAAATAAGTTCTAGGGCATTTTCTGTTCGACAACATGGTTAAACAAAAAATTTCAAAGTTTTTCTTATGAGTCCGCCCGGTATATACGAAAAATGTAATCAAGGTGCGATGGTATCGACGGTACAGTTTTTGACCTTGAATAGTTTTTCCACATGTACGCGCGACACCAGGTGTTTGTTGTTGCAAGAAAACTAACCTTTTTTAGATAAACGCGCAATTCAGGAACAATTATAGAAAAACGATGGGAATGATTGTAATCGTAATTGAATTAATTGCGCAGGACAATCCACAGCGCGCGATATATACAGGGTGGTCCGTTCGGAAATTAGTCTCTGTGTATTGCTCAGACTACAGCTACCAAAAATTAAAAGGTCTAACAATTCGTGGCTTATTTTAATTATGGAATATTTCATTTTCCTGCAGCTAATTTTATAGGTTATCACAATATTTTAAAAATTTTTCTATACTTAAAACTTCAATTGCATACATTGAAGTTGATGAAAAAATTACAAATTTAAAAAATCTTCCAAGAGTTTTTTTTAGAAATAGAAACCACTTTTTAGCTTTAAGGTACCTGAGTCAATTAATCACATGTAGTTTCAAAGTCATCCGCTTGATGAGACTAGTTTTGGTCAGTTTCTGTGAAAAAATATTTATTTTAAACAATCTGCGGTACAAAAAGTTAGTGAAAGGTATACAGGAAACAGTTTTTGTTAGTCCATGCCCAAGTATTCATTACAATTATTTGTTTAACGCAATGTTGGAGCACCCACCACTTTTTTTAGAGTTAGAGTAAACACCATCTAAAAAAAAAGATTTGAATTGGTCTCACCTTTACTACAGTGTTCACTCTAAGTATCATTCGTATAACGATTTTTTTTAGAAAACGCATTTTAAAATTCAAGATGGCAATTACGCCCTCTGGTGGTCATTTCGGAACATCTGTTTCCTCAATGCTGTACCTACTGGCCCTTACACCTACACCCGGTATATTTAGAATAATTTACACCATATCAAATATTGCCCTGCAACTAAACCTCGCAGCTTTTGCGATCGAGAGAAGTGTAAGAGATGTCAAATTTTTAATAGCCTGTACATACGAGCTGCGTTCGATTGATCTCAATTAGATTCCACTTCGCCTAAATTCAATTACAGATTCGACCGTCTTATCGGGCGTCTTTCTGGCTTAAAGTATATCGAACTTAACTCGATATTAATAACAATGCTGCCCCACCCATTGATATAATGGGTGCGTTGTTTTTTCAACCAAGTTGTTGGAATTAAATTGGCAATTAATTGTCTATGAGTAGGTAAAAATCATTACAAGAACAGAACCTCAAAATTCACATCCATACTATTCTATCAATTCAATACTAATAAAAAAAAAATATATATGGAAAATAAAAATTCCAATTTAGCAATAGTGAGCAATGTAGTACACACTTGTGTCATACGCCCGCAATTGGCCACAAGAAGCGCGCATTGCCAGGCGACGTTATAAACAAAATAATACAAACCGGAACACCGGGTCACCTACCAACTGTACCTTTCTTTATGCAATTGGACTTCAAAAACGTTGTTCGAAAAAAAAAACAATTATTTTTCTTTTAAATAGTATAAGGTAACGGTTTTACTTTCTATACCTATTATTTGAACCCTATGGACCAGTGAAAACACAGTGCGGTAATATGCAACCAACTATACGCTTCACTTTTTCTCCGTAACTGTTTTGTGTTGAAATTTAATCAATTCTACAAAGGATTTAGGGCAAAAAGTACCTTCTTGCTTACCGTTTCACATTATCTTAAATTCAATGGGTCTTGTTTCGACATTTTGCTTCGCCACGTAAGCCGATGCGCAAATCAGAAATTATGTAATCAGTAGTTCGCCGTTGGAACTATAGTCATAAAAACGCCCACGGACAGCCTCTTTTAGGTACCGATAAATACTAAGTAAATGAGAGAGGACAAACGCACCGCCTCCATAAAAATTATTAATAATTGAAAAATCGTTCGCCTGCCCACACTTTTGGCGATAAAATGTCTTTAGAGACTGGGAGAGATACCAGAACGTAGTAAGGCGAAAGACCTTTGAAAGAACTTTGACAATTTCACCTATCAAGACTCTAAAAGTAGAAATTAAAAAGCATCAATCTTTATAACCTTAAATTCTCGATATATCTAGTTGCCTATGCGCGCGAAAGATTTATCAAAACTTGACCTACATTGTCGTGATGTATTCCCGAATCCGCCGACGATTCCTGATTCGAGTCGCCCGAGAATATCGTCGAGAAGCTCTTGATTTGCGGCGTCTGTGGTAAACTCTGCGAACAAATAAAATCATGGTGTCGTAAAATTAAAATAAAACTAACAACAGCAGAGTGATGGATAAAACATTGTGTCTGTAGCGCAACGCGTACTGAATTTGGACAATTGAGTTACAACTTATGTACGCGTAGCATGTAGCATCTGTAGTAGGTGAAAGAAGACATAGACGTTGGGTATTTTTCCTTAGAATACATTCGTGGTGGACACAGAAAACCGAAAAACTACCCAATTTTAAAACAAAATAGGCATTTCTTAAAATATTGTTTTTATTTGTGTACCTATTTAGTTAAATTGTTCAAATGAAAACGTAAACGGTAGTAATTGGTTTATTTAGTGAGTGGTTCAATAGTTTTGAGTGGTTCAGTATTTAAATTATTTAATATGGAAATAGAAGATGAATTCTTTTTACAAATCTTCTGGATTCCTCCTGCGTAGGTTGTTGATAAATCAAACTTGCTGACCTTTCGCCAATCATCTTGTTGTTACCAATTATGTCAAAACCTCATTCGCCTATAAAATTCTTCGTAAAACTAGTTTTGCTTCACTTCAAGAAAGGATTCACCATACCAATAAAGACATAGACCAAATCAATAACACTCTTCTGTCTCTACATCTTGAAATTGCTTCCATGTTGTCCCAATCTGAGTTCGATACCCTTTCAAATATGATTCATAACAAAGTTGTTTATCCTGTATTCAGAATAACATTCAAAAATTTGAAAAACTAACGTCAACACTAGCGAAACTTTTCTCAACTACCAAACATGAGGCAAATGTGTCATCGGAACAACTTTCGGAAACGGAAAAATCAGTTCTTGCAAATTATTTGAAATGTCGAATCTATTCTAGCTGATGAAATTTCGATTTGAACGCAAAAATCCTTAAAAAATCGAAACCTTCGAAATCTAATTTTTCAAACCCTGAAAACGTAGCTCTAAAATCTAATCCCGAAATTCTAAAAGCAAATAAAGGAAAAAAATGGAAGATATTCTTAAAGACGGATCTTGTCGTCCACTTAACTACAGCCTCTATGGACAAAGCATATCACCCCTCATGAAATTCCTCGTCTCTACGGGATCCCTAAGATTGACAAACCAGGATTACCCCTTCGACCTATTGTCAGCGCCAACACACTCTCTAGCAAAATATCTAGCTGATAGTTTCCTACATAACTCACATTCTGATTAAATTCGACGTAGAATTCTTTACTAAAGTCCATATTGCGGAAACTCCCACATTATTTCTGATATGTGAAAATCGGAGAATGTAGAACTAAATCTTGTACCGCCAAATTTATGAACAAACGTCAAGAAAAGCTATGTGTTATCCATTATTACCAATTATATAAAATGTATTTATAGTTATAGAAACTTTTGCGAAGAAACCAAAATTGTGGAAACGCTATGTTGACGACACTTTTGTTAGCCATTTAGACTATATACACCCCAACCATCGAATTTGAAACTAATAATAAATTTCAATTCTTTAATAATATAAAATAATAAAATAACATTGAGCCATTCTGATACCAAAAATCATCGGTTATAACTCTCTTTCTTACAGAGCTGTCAAACTATCTCTGAAGAAGCCAACACGATGTATCGCGAAACGTCAGCAAGTTTCATTTATAAACAACGGACATAGAAGGAATCCAGAAGATTTGTAAAAAGTATTACAGTACCCTGCGGGAGTTTCTTTGAAAAATTAAGGATATGATTTAGATATTCTGGAAATTATAGACTTTGGTTTTTTAAGGCATTTAATGAGATGTACTTTCTATGGGTTCAGAGAGTTCAGAAATTCTGATACTTTTAACTAAAACTTCGCAAGCAAAAATTGATCACCAATTAAAAATATTCATTGATTACGATTCGGTCAGTACATACTTTCCCATTTTCTCAATAGTGCTTTCACTACAATTGCTGCAATTGGCCAAATTTCTAATATTGTCATATCTATTTCAAAAACTACCTGATCCTTGAAACAGGAGAAGCGGAGAATATGAAATGAAAGGGTTAGGATTATAAAAAATTATAAAAAATTAATATAAACAAACCGCTATCCCCAACCCTACCAAACCGCCAGTTCTATATTTGACAGGTTAAAATAATATTATGACGTCATCAGTACTGATCCAAATTGCGAAATCTACATTTTGATAGTCCTTGAAAAAAATCATGAGAGGGAGGGAGAAAACTCCCCAACTCTTTCATTTAAAAAACGAAAACGAATCCTAAGATTCCAACTAATTGATATTAGATTTGTCCATTTTTTTTGGAGTTAATAAAAGTTTTCGTTTTTGTTTACTATTTGTTTAGCTGTGATTTATTTATTATGAATTATTTATAATTTGAAGTAAAATATTCCATGTATCAGTACATAACAGTACAAAAATAATAATTTGACTTAATAGGCACTAGTTCTCCTTGTAATCCACGTAGTCGCTAGTGTCACATGACGTCAAACGATATGACAATAAATAACATGGAAGGAGTCTCTCTTTTTTTAATTTGCCTGTGTCTTACACGCGCCGGCCATACAGCAGCCGTTACGCGTATTTACGTTTTAAAAATAGGTTTCATTAAAAATTAATAGCGGCCATTCACTAGCGTTCCTTTAATTATCGCGTCTCCGTGTTCGGACCGCGGAGTTATTTGGGTCAAAGTAATAGCCGAGCGCTAATAGAATTTACGAGACCCATTCAGCCCTCCCAAGAATATTTTGATTTTGCGACAATGGCGTGCTTTTATGCAAAAATAGATATTTACTTAGATATTAAAATTAGATAAGTGTATCTAATAAAATATTCGAATGCCTTTCAAATACATTCTTCACCAAGAAAGAATGTAATTGTCAATTGAGTTACTTGTAAATACTTTTATCACGCTTCATTTTTTGAGTTTACTCTCGTTTTAATTAATTAATAAAACTTAAATTATTGTAAAATAATGTACGATCCATTTTTGGTATGTAAATTCTATTACATACCTCTTTCTCGAACATAACCGATAAGATTATTAAAAAATGGAGTGTGTTCATTTTTTGGAAAACTAAACAATTTCCTTCACCTTTATTTGACGTCTCAAAATGTCATTTAACCGTTTAACTAACTCATAGCATTTAGAGGTTAAGTTTGAATGTTTTTATTGTTTTCGAACAGAGTTAATTCATACTAGTCTTTAGTTGGATATTTAGGGGACAGTCTGTTCTACAAAAAAATACTCAAGAATTAGCAAATGCAATGTTACCCTTGTGCTTGTTTTTATTGCTAATAACTTTTTGCAGATTTTAAAAAGGGTCTTGAACAATTTAAACAGTTTTTGAGGATTTTAAATGAAAATTTTAAATTCAGACCTTTATGAAAGCTCAACTAGAGACAAAGAATACACTCCTTCGAGATGCGATAGGTACAGAAGATGGTATTGGTTGTCTTAGCTAATCTAATTCATTATTTTCACCAAAAGTTTGTAGACAGTTTTAACGAACTTTTTCTACAAGTTTAAAAAAAGTTGTCTTTTCATTGTTTCATTAGGCTTTATGGAATAACGTAAAACGTTGATTATATTGTTTTATAATACTAACAGAACCATTATTTTTGATTTATTTTAACGTTTGGGATTACCGCATTGACGCAAAAATTTCCGAAAGATTTCGTTAATTTGTTCATTCGTTTCGTTAATTTGTTTGAGTACTATTTGAGATAAAAGTGGGTCCGTTTTAGGGGCTCTGCGTTTGCTCGTAGTGGCACATCTGCATTTTCGTTCTAAATGTGACAAAATTTAAGTTACAATAATTTATTTTTATGAAAATAACGCAGATTTAATATATTCTCTTCATTTACCTAACAGCTAAAAAAATATACTATTATAATCCATAATTTTGATA
The DNA here is from genome assembly GCF_029955315.1 of Cylas formicarius. Classification (NCBI taxonomy): domain Eukaryota; kingdom Metazoa; phylum Arthropoda; class Insecta; order Coleoptera; family Brentidae; genus Cylas; species Cylas formicarius. Next base: position 13,070,852 of record NW_026844319.1, on the reverse strand, counting down.
ACAACAAACAATAAAAGGGCAACACGCTTAGTTTAACAAAAGTGTCAAGCCCCACAGCAGGCAGGAGCTTGTTCGAAATGGGAATAGAAAAGAAAATCATGTGAGTATTGATTCGTTGATTACCTGTATTATACATGGATTATTTCATACAGATTATTTTCTTTCGTTAGGGGCAAGGTAAGGTTTAAAGGAGAGCGATCTAATAAAGAACTGTATTTTTTTTTAAAGAATCTTTGATCGGAAAAGTGCGTCAATGAAATTATTGATGATGCACGACAACTAGCTGAGAAAATCAACGTCGAAGTTAATTTCGAATCAACAATAGCACGATATCATGTTCATGCAAGAAGAAAAAAAATTCTCATATGAAGCACGAGACGAGGCAATCGAAGCTCGAATAGAACAATACAAAAGATTTTTCATATACGGGGTGTTTCACGGTTGATGGTACCTTACACGTTTATGGCGCACGGTACATTCGATTGTTCGGGAAATTTGTTTAGTTCCATGCTCTGGGTCGAAAATATTTTTAACGCTGGGACCTTGCCGCTTCTTCGAAAAAACAACCTCAACAATGATATTTTAAATGAAACATCGTAATACTTTATGATTTTTTCTTAATAATACGTTCCTTCAGCGGTTTTCGCGAAAATAATTATTTTCTTCATTTTTCCAACCAAAATGTAGCTTTAATTAAATTTTTATTACTGTTACAATGGAACCAAGAGAGGTATAGAACAGAATTTCTTTATATTAAAATTAGTTCTACACTATACAGGGTTGGTCAAAACATTTTTCTTACAGATACAAATACGGTGAAAAGTACATTTTTTGAATGCATATTATGCATATTATCAGATGTTCTAAGAGCAAATTAAATTCTTTTTTGAATGATGCATCATGTCCCTATACCTAAATAAAATGTTTTCTGAAATAAAAGCAAGTTTCTCTAAAAACTGAATTACTTTATCATAATTTTAGAACTTTAAATGATTTTCTCGAGAATCTTAGCCTACAGGGATTTCGCACCAACTAGATGAAGCCCAGACTCACTGCACGGGAAAGGTGTCACAAGAATTATACCAATTATTTAATGACCATTAGTATCGATGTTTCGAAGATCGTCCGATCTCACTCCATTAGATTTTTACGTAATTGTCGGTACTTAATATTTTGTTAATGTAAATAGTTTTTAAAACGTTTTTCGCAAAAAGGTTTGTAAAGCTTCTCTTAGTTCTGGCAACTTTTTCTTTTTTGTTCATGTTTTGGTCGAAAAATATAGAAAACAATTAATTTCATGAAAAGCACTAAAGATAGGTACAGGAACGAATTATTAAAAAATAATCAAAGTATTATCGGAAAATACAATAATATACATGCTGTAAAATTTAAAATTTCAATTTTGATGCTACTTTTTCTAAGAAGCAACAACGTCGCAGCGTTAAAAATATTTTAGATCGATAGTACATAGTCAACACTGTAAGAACTTATAAGTAAATTAATTGACGGTAGCCGAGGACTTTTTTTTAAATATCGGGGCTTTTGGATAACAAATAAAGCCCAAGCAGTGTACTAAAAATAATAACAACGTTAAATTTTGCCTCAAATCTTAGTGTTGCCTCAAGAATACTACACCAATAAAAGTGAGGCAAGAAGTTTTTTTATGTTAAAACTAATTAAGAACTTTTTACTTTCTACGTCAACACAACGGCAATTGAGCACGAGGGCGATTTGTGCACCTCTTGACAGTTACTTACTAAAGTTTCAGCCGCAGTACGACGCGTCGTTTTTAGTTGAAACTCGTTTGAGTGAATCGATATGAGCGTCTTCGTGAAAATGTAAAAAATTGAATATAGAGCTATTATAAAATATTTGTTTTTGAAAGGCAATACGCCTACCTAAACAAATTAAAATTGTGATTTACTGGGTGTATGCACTGTCATTTACCACAGTTCCACGTTACCAAGTTTCCAACACTCTGTTAGGGCATTAATTACTGTAGATGAAACTTTAGTACACCATTGTATGCTCGAATCAAAAATACAGTTGAAGGGCGAACCAACTCCGAAAAAAAGGAAAAACTGTTTTTTCGGATGGAAAAGTGATGGCGACTGTTTTTTGGGGTAACTATGGAGTTATCTTAATCGATTTCCTTCGAAAAGGAAAAAGCATTACAGGGACATACTACGTATTGACAAGCTGAGGGCAGAAATTGCGGGAAAACGGTCAAATTTGCAAAAAAAAAATCCTGTTTCACCAAAACATACAGCGGTTGCCATAGCGAAAATTCACGAACTACGGATTGAACTGCTTGACCATTCGCCTTACTTAGCAGATCTGAAAACGGCGCTCAGAGGACAAAGGTTTTCGTGAAACGAACAACTATTTTGCGGAAAAAAATGCTGGGTACTGTTTGGATGGGTTAGAGAGATGGGAGCATCGCTGGGAGAAGTGTACATGTTACATGGAAACTACGTAGAAAAATAAAAAAAAGAGAAAAAATGTTTTGTATCATTGTTAGGTCGGAAAATTTTTAAGAAACCCTCGCATATGATAATTAAACCATATGATTTTTAAGTAGACTAGAGCAGGCATTGGTTGCAATCGTGAAATTGGTTCGCTAACCAAGTTCACGAATAAGTTCACGATGGAATTGTCAGTGTATAAGTCTAGTGCTATATAGAAAATGTTTAAAACGAGTTATGAAATTAAAAGTTTCCCAACCTCATAAAGCTATTCTTAGGAGAGCAGCGTCTTGCTGCGTGTTATTTCCGCGAAAGCGGTCGCCTCGCACTTACCCTCCTGTTCGAGCAGTCCTTGGGTGTTAGATCCGATGCCACTGTCCCGAAAATGGTAGGCTATAAATAAAAAAAAACAACCGTTGGGTGTTAACAACCTCTCGCCGAAACGTTAAAAATAAAACGGAAAATCGAACGGGGGTGGGTAATTATCTGTTGCCGAAGACGCGGTGTTCCCGTTTTACCGCAATGGCGGACGGTGATTTTTCGACCGGGAAAAACCGAAACAACCTTTGCACATTGCCGTTACTTATTATTAGCCGCCTATTAGGTGCGGCCATGCTCACGGCCGCGTCCGTACCGAGTGTCCAAAATTCGATTTTGGGTACTTTGGGTAAACTCCTTCCAAAAATGACATAGACTAATAAAAGCGCTAATACTATAAAACTGACATAATTGCTTACTAAACCATTGGGCAAGCCAATATTCACTTTGTATTGAACTTAAAATATTTTTTTTAATTTTAATTGTGCAAATAGGCTGCTGTGTAGAAATGGGATTTAGAAAAATTGTATTCGTGTACACACATTGTTTTTTTTTAAGATTTTTCAGAGCAGGATATCATCCAACACTTTGAGCAAAGTCGTAGCCGTAGTGTACCCGTATTGTACGTATTTATTGTAATTCTAACTAACTCGGAGAAATAAACGTTAAAATGTTGCCAATGAAAATGTTTAGGAAGCAGGTAATTCATATTTATAAATATTTCCAGAACGGCCATCAAATATTTAGTAATAAATGTTTTCTACTCCCTTAGGCTTATAGCTACAGAGTTTTCGCAGAACATGCGGAATAAAAGTTTTATTGTCGCTTGCTGCCTTTGGAATTTGAAAATGTTAGAAAATTTATTTTTTCTACGACCTTTTGTAAAATACCTAATTATACACCGATCTAACGCGTAGAAAGTGTTATTTTACCACGTTAGTTTCATTTCCTGTGGCTGCGAGCCACTTCGGACATTTCCGAGATATTACCGCACGGGTTTGGAAGCAATCGGATGTTTCCGGAAATATTACCTACGGCTTGAATTTTCACATTCGTCAATTCTGACAGTAATTTCAGTTGAATGTAGTCATGTTATTTTGAAAAAATATATCCAAAAACTTATGGTGGTAGAAAAAATAAAGTATGGAACACGTTCGGTTAGATTTTTTTTTAGGTCACTCGTTTATTAATAAATACTTCCATAAGAAAAACAACAAATTCGTGCAATATTCTTCAAAAACTAAAAGTGTCTTAAAATGCATCCTAGCAAACGTTGTTCCTATGGGCTGAGTACCGCCCTGTACTGAAACACGATCTTCTAATATTCTTATAATGGGGTGCGACTTGCAGTTCCAACAAAGAAGGGCTAAGAATTAGAAAATTGCCTTGTTAACAAAAACTGGCCAGAAATTCTTCTCCTAAATGCCTTATTTAACTGTGCCAACAAATTATGGTGTACAGGGTGGTTCGGAAACGCATTTTCTGAACCAGACAGAGTAAAATCAAGTTAGATGATGACACGGGCTCGATTTTTGGGATATGGTAAAAACCGCATGACAAGATCTCTATTTACTATTATAAATAGAGGTTTTTTTAAAACATTCCAGTTACGACAATCCTGTACAATGCGTCTAAATTTGACCTAAAAATGGCTGGCAAATTTTGATATGTTTAGACGGTCACCGCTTAAGTCCGTGACCCGCAAAAATTTTATTTAGAAAACTATAATATGGAAAATTCCGTTCAGTTCCGCTCAATTTCGCCGTAGGCCATAAGAGTAAGTAAATGTTTCCGCAATAAAATTATTTTTGATCCCTATTGTAAATCCTATACTAATAAATAAGCTTTATTGTCATTTTGACCACTTACCACTTACCATATTGCCTGTTATTATTCCCTTATAGCGGAGTAAAAGCAGACGAATGACACTGGACACATGATAGTTATTCAGAAGACGAAAAATACTATGATTTTTTATAAATTAATTTCTTTATAATGTTTAATGGCTTAATGGCTTGCCTGACCCTGTACCCTCTATAGAATAAAGCAATAAAAAGCCGATTTAAATGCGTTTATCAGTGCAGGGAGCTATTTTTATGTTAGTTCTGTGGGCACCTCAGAAATTTTAAAATCATTTGCGCATGCGAAGAGAATAACTATCAAAAAAGTGTCATTTGAATATATCCTGTAAGAGTATCGTTTTACGAGTATATGAAGATAACATTTACATAATACTTATATTTTTTATATTTTGTAATGCAAAATTTGTTTGCATGGAGGCTGCCATTGGGAGGACAATCCCAGGGTCCACCTTGCGTCGATTCCTTAATAAAGATTTACTAGAAAGGAACGCACGATGTGACAAAAGAATAATTCAAGATTCGTAGAGAAGTGTATGCGATAGATGAGAGTAATCGGATTCCGTCACTTTGCAACAGAAATTAAAAGAAAATGGTTGACTTATTTACTGGCAGCCGTGAAACATTGCGCCGATTTCTGCATAAAATCGGATTTAGATTTAAAAATATGGACAAGCACGGTTGCATTAAAGAGATCCAACGATTGGTGGAATGGAGAGAATAAATATTAATTCAAATTCATCAATTGCGCGTAGAAAAACGAAACATATATTATTCAGACGAGACTGGAATCGAAAGGAAGGGTGGCATCATTCTTCATCGAAATGCATTTTCAAATGTACCTGGTAGAGGAAAAAGAATGTCCATGCTAGGGTGCCAAATGCTTTGCTATTTTCAGCAAAAAATATTAAAGACTGCTCATTAGGCTACTACTAGGATATGAGAAGTGATTTTTTTAAAATTGGATAAAAAATTCTCTTCTTTCAAATATCCCACCAGGCAGAGTAATATTTTATGATACTGATTCCTTAGTCAGCATGACTTTTATTTTGAAAATACTTATTGATGATACGATCGTATGATAAAACTTATTTCCCAGACGGGTAGACAAAGTTGGACGCAGTAATATAAACCAAAAAATGTCATACCATATAATTGAAGTAATTAAAACCCAGAGCGAATTAGTACCAGATAACAGTTGTACTTAAAATTGGAAATAATTATAACAAAACTTGGGATACTGTAAAACCATTAATTATATCTTTGAATGATAGTGATAGCAAAGATTCAAATTATTCTAAAATGCTTAATAATAATCATTTATCGTGTGTCGGACTATACCTATTACTACGTACATAATTAATAATTTTTAGTCCCCTAAAATAAACCTCTTTCCATTTTACGAGTATACTACCGGTGCGCCTCTGGCAAACCATTTGAAATCGTTGCCCAACAATGAAAGTGTAGTTCATCTGCATACCTAATAAAGTTTTATTACTCTAAACTTTTCTGAACTTACTATAGTCAAAATCGAGCCGAGGCCCCCCTACGCCCCTCAAACCGTTTGCGCCAACTATAAATCGAAAACACGAACTACACGCAAAGTAGAGATGTAAATTGAAATTTACGACGTTATCCTTCTTTTAAGCACTCAGTAATTTACCCTTACCAGATATCCGTTAACGTATCCGTCGCCTACGAACGAAACGCACTTGCTCAGCTGATCACTGACAAAATCCGTCTCGTCGAACGAGCTGAGCGAGTCGATGGAGCTCTGAGTAAAGTCGACCTTGTCGGTGGTGACGCCCGAACTGCTCAGGTGACCCGAGTCTTTGCTCAGGCACTGCTTGGAGCCGGCCAATAGTTCCTCGCCTGCCGGTTCCTCCGATTCGTAACTGGACGCGCTCGAACTGCTACCGAATTTTGGCCACCCGTCACCAGCGCCGCCGTCGTCGTCGTAACGGCCGTTTGTAAGTGCCGCGGCGCTAGGCACTAGCCTCACCGGTTCGAAGATTTCCGTCATGGCGCTCGTGTAGAACGTTCGGTCTTTGGTTTCGCGGCTCCTCTCGTCTACCACTTTGCCGCCCCGCGACACCGTCACCTCCTCTTTAGTCACGGTCGTGCTCGTCACACTTAGCGACGTGTCTAGCTTGACAGGTGTCTTCAGGATCCCCGTGTCGATCAGTAGTTTGTTGAGGAGGTCGCAAGGCGGCACCTGACCTGTTATCAGCGCCTGCTTGATCGCCATGCCGTCCCTACCCTCGAGGGTCACCGGGATACCGTTGATGTAGAGCACCTCCTCTTCCTTGATAGACGACTTCTTTTCGCAATCCACCACTTTGGCGCCCTTGCCCAGGATCGCCTCGACGGTCTCCTGGATCTCGGGATCGTCCATTGGCGGGACGAGGGCTACGGGCTAAAGGGACCAGGAGGAATCGAGCGTAAGCGTCGTGTTTTTCGCAGAAGCGGAAACAACGGCCTGATCGTTTCGACGATATATATTCGGTCCAGCGCAGCCACGAATTAGGGGTGCCGAGTGGAGAAATTTTGTTGAGACCAATTTTTTGAGGAGCGATTATGGAATATGTGGACCGGATAATTATGGAAAAGCTAGTTCAATCCCGTCCTGAATATTGTATAAAGCAAAAATGTAAAAGAACGCGTTGTTACTTACCACAACAAAAGACAGTTAACTAATTGCTGGATTCACTCAAACTCTATAACAAATCTGCAGATATTTTTTTATTGAATCAAAATACTTAATGAGATTTAAAAAGTACTTCCTCTAAATAAGTGATACCCTATAAGGGGCATATTAACGTTGTAGTAAACAATTTAATTTGAACTGAACACTTTCCCACTACCACATAATGTAGACATTTTCTCATGAGTTGTCAGTTCTTTTTGAGTTTACCTTTATTGTATCATATCTTCGTAACATTTATTAAATTACCTATTCCAAGGAAACATGGCTAAAACCCATTAGACGCCAACCTAGAAATATTCCACTAAATAGCCACATTTACCTTTGTGAAGATCATTTTAGCGGAAGAATTATATTTATTATTTATTTAAAAATTTAAGGTAATTTAAAAAAACACTCTCCGATTCATTAAAAAAAAAGATAGTAGCCTAACCTCACTTTTGTTTGTTATTGTGTTTATATTCTCTATTTGCAGTTGAAACTCTATCGAATGGGCGATCAAAAAAGAATGAAAAGAAAAAAAAGACTTGTCCACCACCAAATCGAATCACAGTTGCGAAAAGTGCAGAAGCAAATCAATTCAGTGCAATATCTCCCAATAAAATATGGTCCAATAACTTTAAAAGGTTTTATTATTCCACACCACACACATTAAGTGATCGATGGTCTTAGTTTTGCACTTCCCGTACCCACACTGGATCTCCTCGCATAGGCATATAGGGCCAGAGCCCCGCTTGGGGATCCCCCCGTGTGAGGCGGGGAACTCTCGAAGCCTGGGCGAGAGACCGGGCCGCGGGGGGCTGGAGAGTTGCTCCGGGAATGAGGCAGGCGAGGCTTATGATGGATGGGCCCGCCCTTCCTCGGACCAGGGAGCTGCTTAGACTGACCAGAAGGGAGTGTAGAGCACTAACAGGGGCCTACACAGGACATTGCAGGCTTAGGAGGCATCTTTGCTTGCTAGGCATTGGAGACGACCCGGAGTGTAGGTGGTGCATGGAAGGGGAGGAGACCCCGTATCATCTGCTTGGACGCCCGCGAGGGCGCCCCCCTTTAATACCAATACCAATACCAATACCAATACCCACACTGGATTAACTGTTAAAATAATAATACATGTTATGATGGTTAACTGCGAAAATTAACTTCATCGGCCTCTATTGCTTCATTTATAACGGTGCAGAAGTTTACCAATATTCAAAATCACGGTCTATAATTTCTTGGTGTAGTTTCCATGTGAAAGGGATGATATTTGTGTTTTCTAACGGCGCAATGCGGTAGTTTAGGATGTATCACAACATAAGTTAGCTACTTGAAGGCTGCTGACCTGGGGATTAACTTGAACTTGATGTAAACGGAAACACGGAAGAAAGTGACAAACGTACTGACAGGGAAATTTAAACAACTAGAGGAAGTAGATAACACAGATGAATGGCTGCAAAAAATGTCTGATTCGTTCGGGGACATCGGAAACAAGCATTTGGTCGCAAACGAGGAGAAAAAGAAAAGCTGGATGACCGATAATATTCTACAACTTATGGAAGACAGGCGAAGATAGCGAAAAACAACAACGCGAGGTATAAAAATATTCAAAGAAAAATAAGACGAGAAATAAGAAGTGCAAAAGAAAATTGGCTTGGTGCAAAACGCAGAGAAATAGAGTCGTTAGAACGCGTTTAATATGCACAAGAAAGTCAGAGAAGCAGCCGGAATATACAAAGCTAATACATCTGGGACACTACATGATGAAAACGGCAAACTGATCACCGACGTCAAAGAGAAAGTGAACACTTGGAAAAATTACATAGAAAACCTTTTTACGGACACCAGGCCAGAAAGTCCTCCAGATCTTAACAATGTAGACAGGCTAACAATAACAGTAGACGAGGTCACGAAGGCTGTATCCCAGCTAAAAGACGGCAAGGCGCCCGGTCAGGATGGCACACACTCTGAATTTGTAAAAATGTTTGATGCGGACAGCATTAGACAACTAACAAGAGTATTCAATAACATATATTCTACCGGGGGATATACCGAAGGTGTGGTTAAAATCGACTTTTATACTTTTGCCAAAAAACCGTCATGCAAAGAGGTGTAATGATTACCGGGCCATCAGCCTTATGAGCCACCTCCTCAAACTCTTTCTGAAAATAATACACAGGAGAATTTTTAAAAAATGCGAAGATCAAGTAAGCCGCACATTGTTCGGATTTCGAAACGCGCTAGGTACTACAGAGACTCTAGTTAGTGTTCAGGTTCATTTCTAATGGGGTAGGGACGTCAGTTGCGATGTGTTTGCCTACTTCATCGACTACCAGAAAGCCTTTGATGACGTGCAACACAACAAACTTATTGAAATTCTGAAGGAGATCGGATTGGGCAAACAAGACCCACGAATAACTGCCAACTTGTACTGGCAACAAACCGCATCTGTGCGCATTGAAGGAGAGGAGTCGGATTATACTTTGATAGAAAGAGAGGTCCGTCAGGGCTGTGTGCTGTCGCCTTTACTTTTTAACGTATACTCGGAACGAATTTTTCAGGAGGCTCTGGAAGACACGAACAGTGGGATTAAGATCAACGGCGAGTATATAAACAACATACGATACGCAGATGACACGGTAGTAGCTAATAGCCTAGAGAGTCACCAAGAGATGATGGTTCGGGTGGTCGAGGTCAGTGAAGGATACGGGCTTTCTCTGAACAACCATGTTGGCCAACTCTCTATAAATAACCAGTATATAGAACGAGTTTAAACGTGTGCTTATCTCGGAACCAAGATAAGTGAAACCTGGGATCACTCTCTGGAGATTAAATACAGAACAGAGCCGCATTTCTGAAAATGGCAAAACTATTTAAATGCCATGATCTATCACTGCCAACTAAGATCAGACTATTGAGGTGCTAGGTCTTTCCAGTGCTACTCTACGGGGTGGAATCCTGGACTTTAACTGAGGCTGCATGTATAAGAATCGAGTCATTTGAGATGCGGTTATATAGACGCATTTTAAGAATTCCATGGATCAACAATATAACCAATCTTAGGGTCCTAGAAAGAATGGGTAAAGACAAGACAAGTAATAAAAACACGCAAGCTTGAATATCTGGGACACATAATGAGGAACAGCGAGCGGTATGACTTGTTGCAGCTGATTCTGCAGGGCAAGGTGGAAGGCAGGAGGAGGCCTGGTAGACGAAGGATGATATCGTGGTTGAAGAACTTGCGTACATGGTTCAATACAACAACAGTAGGGCCTTTTTCGTGCAGCAGTTGACAAAGTACGCATAACATTATCCCTTGTGGTGCCTATCCGTTACGGATGTAACGGATAGGCACCACAAGAAGAAGATGCAAACGTTCCAATTTTTTTTCCTCATCGGCAGCATTCCGTTTTATCACTTTCCGTTTTTCATATTCAATACTACCACTAGCATCAAACCACGAAAGAAATTGTCCAGATGGCATATGCCTATTAAGGTACTTCGCCTTGTAAAGTATTACTGCCAACCAAGTATATTTTTCGCCTTACTCAGTATATAAATCATATCAGTTAATTCAGCTTTAGGAAAATCCATATTTAATTTTATTTACTCAGTTGTCAGGTAAAAATTTGACAATGTCACTTTGACTAGCTGTTGTAGCAAATAGTCTTAGAAAGAAGAGTAAACATTAGAAAAGTTAAAATAAATCACAAAATATTAAAAACAGGTATATGACGTACTTAATAAAAGTTGTAGATTTTTGGAAAATCTTTCAGAAAAAATAATATATATGGTGAATTATGGAGATTTTTGAAACCAAATTGCCAAGTGCAAAAATATTGGTTTACAGTTCTCCGCAATAATCTGTCTCGGACTTTAAATTCCAGCGAATTGGAATAAGTTTTACAGAAAATTAAGACAAATCCAAGGTAATACTTAGGGATCACAAATGAAACATTTTTCATAACTAACCTCATTCGAGAAAATCTGCGAGTAGACGTTGCAAATATGTATTTAATTTTACAAAAGAATCGTTTGGATGGAACATTTCAAGAGTTGGCGAATGATTGGTGATTTTTGATTTTCAGTTAATTCAGTGCTTTCCTACCGAGAAACTAAAAAATGTCTATGCGGTCATAGATTGCTTAGGAATTGAAATTCAAAAGCTTGAAAATTTAGTAAAACAGGCCGTAACATGATTTGATTATTAAAAAGACAGCACAATAAAATATTTGCCTAAGCTACACACACCGTCTTCCCAATGTGACTTCGACTATAGTATAATCGGTAGCATATCTTATCGCCTAGTAGGCAATAAAATGCCAGACAGAATGAAATAGATTGTTCATCTTGCTTCTACAGTGGAAGTTCCATTTATACTTCAGAGACGTTGTTGCGCCCTAAATGTCTAATGATCACGATTATATTACTTGGGGGTAAAAAAGACAGAATAAGTTAAGTTGCACCTGGCATTTAGTAATTTAACTAGTATGCCCATACTCAAAGATTGATTCATGTCCATGAAAAAATTTTGATAATTTGTTAAATAAACAATTGTCCGAAAAAACTGTGCACGCAATAAAAATTAAGACAATACCAAAAAAATCGAAAAATTAAAAAATATATCATACCGTGTAAAATATAATTTCCTAAGAGTAAATACATCATATTTAGTTTGTATGTAAGATGAAACATTGGCCAAAAATGATCTTTCGTCTACATTAATATCGTTATATCAAGAGTATTCTCTTTTTCCCAGTATTCTTTAATTATATTTTCTTTATGTGTTTTACAACTGATCCAATTCTTTTTGGCAACCGTCTAGAGAGCTGCCTTCCAAAACAGATACTACTGCAGTATCATCGTGCCTTGTCTCATTTACAATATTTTTATTAAAAAATATGTTGCGCTGAGCCAACACCAATTCTATGGCGCATTAAACATACAATGGTAAGGAGGCAATCTTAAAACTTGACCATTTCAGCAGTTATTTATTTCGTCTGTAGCATACGGCAAGTTTGTTTTGTAATTTTTGACAATTTTTATCAACTCAAATTTTAGTCAATGGATAATTTTTTCTTTTCTTGCTGATGCATTTTGTACACTTTGACTAAGTCTAGAATGATAACGTGCATTATCTATAATACTTAATGACGGCCATTCGTGTGAATCAAATCAAAATCATAATTCTGTCTAAATCAGCATCGCTGCGCAGCCATTCGCAGCCGCAGTCAATTGTCAAGTAGCGAGACATTGTTGGAACGAGTGTAATTTTAACGGGGTCGAGGTGAACGAATGTTTGAGACACGTTGGAATTTGAAACGCGTCCAGAACACACGACGAGATCCATATTTCGATTGCCTCTCCCCCGCCTCTCACATCTTATTGAAAATTGAAAGAAACAGTTGGGAAACGTAATTTCAACGTCATTCGGGGTGTGGGTGGGCATTACTTGACGAACAAAATTACACTCGATGTAACCGAATTTATAAAAATGGACAACTTGGACCTAAATTTTTCTAAAACATCTCTTCTATTGTTTGGCAGAATATTAATGTGAACCACAAACAAAAGCGTATATGTGATGTATGGCCCGTTTTTATACAATTTTGATATAACAATATTACTTCATTATTAGTAAATTCAGGTAGTAAGTTGGTAATTTTATTATGGGTTATTTTTGTTTTAAATCGCACTTTTGCATTGTTTGTTGCAAAAGTCGAAAGGACCTTTGTAAAACTCCAAGCAAATTTAGTAAAAACACCAAGTTTCGTATTTTACAACTTTTCTGTAATTTTTTAAAATTTTCATTTCCTTCGATTTCATTCATTGCCACCACTGCTACAAATAGTAAAGTCTGTTCATAGATATAAGAAAGTGACTAACTGATTCAAATTAAGGAAAGACCCGGGCAAGCTGTAAGAATGAAATATGGCCGAACAGGTCCGTATTTTGTTTAAAATTTAATTATTTGCGGTTTTGTAAGGAAAGATACTAAACAATATTTATTTATTTATGTATGTATTTATGTTTAAATCTAAAATAAAATTACAAATTATTTTTATTACCTAGTTAAACTATTTAAAATTATTCACATAATATATCAATATCACTATCGCTATCATCGCCTGTTCTAATTATTATTTGTTCTATATTATTTGCAATTATTTTCAGCATCGCTCAATTTTTTCATCGCTGAAATGGAATTATTCACAATTTTCCATACAGTTGATGTTGGAATTTTTGTCAATGTTGCCGTTTCTTCTAAAGATGCTTGCTTGCTGGCACCACGTTCAATGAGAGTCAAATAAACAGTGTTTATAACTTCCTTAGTCTCAATAGAATAGTGTTTTCTACATTATGGCGGGAGCATCTCCTGAGATACACTAGACTCGCACATATTTTGCATAATTCGCACACGATTCAGCACACGCTGTATTACACATGAAATGAGAATGATTACTAATAAACTTAAACTAAGTAGTATACCAAAAAAAAAAAATATATTAACACAGGTAGGAATAAAATTATTTTCTATTAAGGACCACAATTTTACCTGATTTGAAATTACGAAACTTTAGGTGATAATCTTGTTGCATTGTATGTTAATGACCACCCGTGGATAATCCTATTCAAAAGGTCACTTTCTTATACCTATGAACAGGCCATAGTAAGTTTATAATTTTATTTTGGGTTATTTTTGTTTTAAATCGCATAGTACTTTCGCATTGTTTGTTGCAAAAATCGAAAGGACCTTTGTAAAACTCCAATCAAATTTAGTAAAAACACCAAGTTTCGTATTTCACAACTTTTCTGTAATTTTTTAAAATTTTCATTTCCTTCGATTTCATTCATGCCACCACTGTTACAAATAGTAATATCTTTATATCAAACTCGGTACGGTTTGCGATGTATGGTCGGTCACAAAACCAAGAGAGAAGGTGCCTCAGTATTTTACCTGATTTCACTTGTATATGCAGACTGGCAAAACCCACCCTTGCCAATGTTCTACTTTTGTCTATTACGCCCCGGTGTCGTACACTCGTCAGAGATAGCTGCAATTACCGGATTACAGTAGTTTCCACAACAAAACAGGGTCGCATTTTTGAAAAACTGCTGCCGAAACGCGATCGGCCGTCTTTTATTATTAGGGATAATGCACGATGATATTATTCTAGACTTAGTGAAAGTATACCAAATGCATCAACAAAAAAAGAAGAAATTATCAATTGGCTGCGCAGTAAGCGGATTAATTACTCAGAAAATAGTCTAAAATATGAGTTGTTACAAATTATCATAACTTACAAAACAAACTTGCCGTTTGTGTCATTAAGCTTTAACATTACCTTCTTATCATTGTATAGTCAATGCAATAAAATTGGCGTGTTCTCGGTGCAAAATATTTTTTAATAAAAATATTGTAGGTGAGGCAAGGCACGATGATACTGCAGTAGTATCCGTTTGGAAGGAAGCTTTCCAGACAGTTATCAAAGAAAATTGTATCCGTTGTATAACACGTACACAAAATATACTGGGAAAAGGAACTTGACATAAAGGCACCACTACTTCTTTTTAATGTAGACGAAGGATTATTTTCTGGTAGTCCCATTTCCAATTTTGGCTCTGATATCTCATCATAAATACAATTAATTTTTATTGCCTGGTCAGAGATTTCGGATAATAGTTTATTTAACAAATTTTAATAATTTTTTCATGTAAATTCACCTATTAAATATTAGCATATAATCAAGGAACACCCTGATCTATTATTAAATGGAAAATACATGAATCCAGCTTAAGAAATGCCAAGTACGACTGATTCTATCTCTTTTACTCCCAAGTAATAAAATCGTGATCGTTAGTAACGTTGGTTGCATTGAACAGATAAGACATTTAGGGACATTTTTAATGCATATTTATTGAAGTAAATAGTAAATTGTAATACAAAAATAAGTTCGATTTGAATAGCTAATATTTTTGTTACGTTTTAATATATATTTTCATAGGTATTTTTACTTTAATAAACAAAATTATAAGGAAGTAATACAAGTATTTTTGCCTAAATAGCTTAAGTGCAAAGAATGGGAGAGATCCAAACTTACTTAATTTAAAAATATTATTTGTAATTTAATTAATATCCATAATCAATAGACATTTTTCTTGAAATTCTCAGTTATACATGGTTTAAATTTTTTTCTTTCAAAATTGAAAATAACAATTAAAATATTTAATACCCAATTAGAAATATTTGTATAATTAAAACAGTAAATTTACAAAATTTGGACAAAAGTTCATGTTAATTTTTCAAAATATCTATTTTATTTACTCACACAAAAAATTGAAACTATTTAAGTAATTAAATGATTGTTTTGTAATTTTAAATAAAAAATATGTAAAATCTTGTTATCATTATCATTTAAATTAATCTATTTAAATTGGTTTTTACTTGTTTGTTGTAATTCTTCCTGGTATGTTATAACCCCAAAATTACTTACTACATATTAGAAAATTATACAAATTCGTTTGATCAATGAAGAAAAAGTACAAAAGTCGCGTTTAAGATTAATTTACGGCATAAGTAAATATGAAAGAGTATCCTATAAATTAAAGGTCACCAAATGGTTAACTACAGAAAATAGATGAACCTCCCCAACTTTTTAGAAAATTGAATTGAGAACTGATGTGCACAAACGGTAGTCCTATCCGCTTCAATTTGTTCTGTTAAAAATAACCTGATGGTCTAATATTAGCATATCTTAAAAAATCTTATTTACAAAATATCCGAGACATATAAACTTGTTACTACTATTTTGTTCTAATTTGCCTACATGAGCAATACCAGTTCCTAAAATAAATAACTTTGGACTTAGTAGTTAATTTAAAACTTTTCTAAATTGTGTTTTTTAAAACCCATTTAAAAAAAATTGTATTGCAAATAATCTATATTATCTTTTTGTGTGATCGTGGAAAAGTCAACTTTAAGGCAGCATGTTCCTCGATCTTTTCCGCACCCGTTTTCTGTTTTAAAGTTTTAATAATTAACAGAACCTAATGACAGAGTCGCAGGCAATAATTCTTTTCGGTATAATTAAGAAAACCGAGAACCAGACCTCGATTAAAGCCTACAACGTGAAACTAATAGCTCGGTCGGCTTGGCGGAAGTGGATCATGCGCTCGAGAGCAACACAAATCACGTGCGAATTTGAATGAACGTTTGCTTTTACCAGGGCGTACAGAAGGTAACACACCTCAAAAATAAATTGCAGAGTTATAACTTAAAATTTTTAAAACTCAAATTACAGCAGATTGTCACAATTAGAGAGAAAATAAAAATAAATTTTAAAGTTTCATTTCACATCAGGTTACTTTTTTTATGGAATTTCCTATATATTTTTTCAAATATTTGGAATTATTAGAACTAGTACGCGAATAAAATGTATTCTTTTTTTATTCACTCTATTAAAAAAATTAACAATAAATTATAACTTACGGCTCTTAGAGGGAAAACTTAGTTAGTTATTACAATTATATTAGTTACAATTATACAAAGATGGCATTAGGAATGCAAAAGTAAGTGGTGCTACGAGTCATCCTTGGTGTTTCTAGGGTATGACTGTAAGACATCGAAAAAAAAATTTTTTGGAAGTATATGGATAAGCCAGAAAATACTGTAAAGTTCTTTACGATGTCGGTTAGTTGTGGTTAGCATGTTGGGTGAATCAATACCACCTCGGGACGTTTATGAGATTTCTCTGAAACATTGCGTTGCTACAGGGATATAGCTGTTTTATGAAATTTTAAACTGGATCAGATAATAACTTCGAACGACAACGGTCAAAAATAAACGCGTGCAAATGGGAGCAGCAGAAAGCAAAAGCTAAAGGAAGCCGAAAGCCTTACTCATAAATTAAGATATTTTCATGTATGGACTTTTTAGGTGAGAACACTAAATAAAAATGTAAGCGAAACTGTTTTAATTTAATAAACCCTTTATTTAAGAGAAGCAAGTTTGTGCAAAAATTGAAATTACCCCTGATTATTTATGAATGCGTCGAGTCCCTTCAAGGACAATAACAATATTGTAATTATAAGTCTAACTTTACCGTAAAATAATTCAAAGTTGTATTTTAATAAATAGTACGTAAAAACTATTCACTATTCAAGACAGGAACTTCTTTCGATATCTTGGCCTGCTAGATAACCTGACCTGTCGCCCTTGGATTTTTTCCTCTAGCGTCACACAAAAAATGAGGGCTATAAATTTTTTGATCATGATGAGATTATAGAAACCCTGAGATATAGTTATAGACACATTTAAGGAAAATACACTTGCTAGGGTTGTACGAAAAACAGTCACCAATGCAATGCAAATGGAGGTCATTTTGGAAATCTGTGTAATTGTGTAATTAGATTTTACATGTAAATTGTTTCTGTGACGATTTTCTTGATAATTAAATTAACGAAAACTTTACTGACTTTTTCTGATATCTGACTTGTGGAGACATCTTCATTTACGTTCATGTTCTATTGAAAATTCAATGCGCTTATTTGTCACTTATGTTCATGTTAAATAAATCAGGGTTTCCTATAATCCTTTAACCATTTAACTTTTGGTGTAGGCATAATAGGAGTTGAGATCCTTTATAGAGAAGCGAATCTGGGACATATTGTCCGCGTTATTCGAATCTCAAACCATTTCAATAAAGTTATTGTAGTCGATCGGGTAGTTTGTTGACGTAACGCGGACGCACGCGCAGTATCGATCGAGCCCCATTCGAATTTCAGGCATTTTTGCGACCGGACGCTAAACGAGGTGCGGAAAAAACACGGGAAATAGCGCGTCGCTACGCGTTCATCAATCATCGTTCCCTCTCGGTCTAAATATATCAAAAACCGCCGTTTGGCCGATTAGGCGCTTCCCATTGAAAGTGGGCGGAAGGCTTCCTCGCGAGGCCTCCGGAAACGCGAGAATGTCATTCGATTGTCGTCTATTCTACGATGCGAATCTAGTAGGATTGTCGCGTTTTGTTATACGGAAATTCGACGTATAGAAAGTTCCTATATTACCCACTTACAATTTTGTAAAGGTTTATTTTTTATAGGGATATTCGACGTATTGGATATTACCACTTTACCACACACAAAATTTTTATATATTCATTATGGTTTTTTTATTTGTCGAAAAACTAAAAATTGTGGCGTTGAGTCGATTAAGAAAAAACCCTGGTAACGTTAAGTTCATCCGGAAGTTAGTATTACCTATCTATTCAGCCTCTTTCAATATTGATCATAGGCCTCCCCAAATAGTCTTCATTCTTCTCGATCCCTTGCTATGTTTATCCATCTCGGACCCGCAATTCCCTTAATGTCATTCCGGATCATTACATCCAATGTTGTGTCCCGCAAATTTCCATTTTTGCATAAATAAATCTCTTTCGACATCTATTGTTTTACTTTTCTCTCTAATCCGTCTCTTTGTGTTTTCTTTTGTTTTGTTTACATTATCTTTTGTAAATGACTATACTCGTGCCCCATATGTGGGTACTGGCAGTACACATTGGTAAAACTCTTGTCTTCAGGTGTTTCTTTAAGATAAAACCCTGCTTTCCAAATACTACCCAGGCAAGTCTGCATCTGCTTTTTATTTCTGCTGTTTGATTTTGATTTTCTTTATCCATTTAGATCTGTTGTCCCAGATATATATATATATATATATATATATATATATATATATATATATATATATATATATATATATATATATATATATATATATAAAATCTTCCACTTGTTCTATTGTATCTTGCCCTATGGTTTTGGTTTTATTATAATTCATTTCGAGTCCTATAGTTTGGGCGTGCATATCCAGTTATTCGATAATTTCCTATTATTAGTATTATTATTATTAGTATTAGTACTATGCCATCAATACATCTTAAGCGGCTTTTTTTGTCAGCCAATATTGATTGCTTTTCCGTCCCAATTTAGATTTTTGAATAAGTCTTCCAATGCAATATTGAAAAGTTTTGCCGATATTGCGCCTAACTCCTCCATTTACTTTAACGGTAGTCGTTGCACTGTTGTATGTGCTTCATATTAGCTCAGAATATCTGTAGTCCATGTTATAAAGGCGTTTTTAGCAGTCCAGTGTTCTATGGTGTGGAAAGCTTTCTCGAGGTCAACAAATGCTAGGAAGTGTGGACGATTATACGAAACCCTTTTCTTTAAATTTGTATCCATCAAATTTCATTGTTAATCTAATCGTTAATATTTTTGTTTGCTTATATTTTTTATAAGGGTGTGAAATTTTTGTGTCTGTTTTATATCCTGTTTTATATAGAAGTATTGTGATAGACTCATCCCCATCGAACTACCAGCCCTAAAATCTGCACTTTCTGATTGTTTTATTTATAAATGACATTTTTCTCGTATATAGGAAAAAAAAAACAGTCTACGTCATGGAAAAAAATCCTTGCTAAAATGCTAATTTTCTTTCCTTTAAAATAAAATATAATTCACAAAACAGGTTATTACACAACAAACTCTCAATAATATTAATATTAAAATATGAACAACTAATAACTATTTTTTAGAGTTTATCACAGTGAGTCTCATTTTTCACGCGGAAGTTAGCATTACCACCTTTAAAACGTACACTTACTCAATATTTTATTAATAGATGTCATACTAACTTTATGCGGAAGTTAGAACGCACCACTACTGGGAAAACTTACTAAATATGTCGTAAAAGAAAAAAAATTGTAATGCTGGCTCCATACGAAGTTAGCGGTGAGACCCCTAACACATACGCTTTCTGCTCTTAAGTTTAAATTCTAAACGACTCATCTTCTGCTGCTCTAATAAATGCAAAAACTCGTTTCTAATTCAACAGTAAGAGAAAATTCAATATTTATATAAACAGATTATTTTTTTGTATCTATAGCACTTACGGAATTGGAGGCTGGCTACCTCTGTTTCTTTGAAAGATTCAGTGGGTTTAATAAATTGCTTTGAGGTAGATTGCAAAAAAATTTCTGGTACTGTTGGGGCTGTGGCTATAAAAAAATGTAATTGAAAATACCACATGGCTTCAAAATCCTAAAAAAATTTCAGAAGTTCTTAGAGACATTTTACTAATTTCGAAATAGAACTGGATTTATAAAAGTTAGGATAAAATTATAAATAGATATGACTTCTGCAAAGTTTTTCCATTTTTAAACACATGTTTACACATAAAAGACAATTTTCTTTTGGAAAAATTTGAAAAACATTTAATTATCGGTCGTTTTTATAATGAATTTTGAAATCTTGAATTACTGATTGGATTCTATATTTTTTTATAATCGACAATAGTATTTTGCCACTGCAACACTTTCATGTTTTAAATTTTATATTTTGTAATTTGCTATGTGGGTATCAATGTGTGGTATCTATGAATAAAAAACTTCTATTACGATTTTTTTTGTTTAATTTGTATTAGAAATAGTTCTGGCTTTATTTAAAATAACATTAATGTGTTCACTTCGATGGATATATATACTATTTGTTTTCTAATTGGACTTCAATAATTCAATAATTAAGGGGGAAATTTTTGGGTTCATATTAAAAAGAAAACAATATGAACATATAACATAACTTATGAGATATAGGGTGATAAGGTTTTCAAGAATAAAATATATTTTTTTAATATCTGTAATACCACTTTAGATATTTTAATGTAATTATTTATTTATTATTTACAATTATTGTTTAGTGTACCATTATTTTGACAGTTTTGTTAGGCATTGATGGTACGCCACTGATTTCTCTTAAAAAAAAAAATCTCACAATCTCCAATTTTCTCTAAAGAAATTTAATTTCTTGATTTTTGTCGATCCGATGTAAAGTAAGTAAAGTCTATCTGCTTTATTAAAACCCTTCAAAAAATTTACCATATTTAGTTAGGAACAGAATCTGTGTTGCAGTAAGAGAATACTTAAATCGCACATTTAATAACCGATGGGTAGTCCAAGCGGACCTCAACCATGGCCCCTTAGGTCCCCAGATTTAAATAGCTCGGATTTTTTCTTATGGGAGCATCTTAAAAGTTTATCGCACCCCGGTTAACACTTTAGAAGAGTCGAAGGGACGTATAAGAGCTTCTTGCGATTTAATACATCTTTTAACTTACAAAAGTCGGGTTAGAGACCTTTTGGGATCGGTAATTTAAATTTGCGCGTTCACCCAGTCTCTCAATCCCGCGTAATCCATGTGACTGACGGCTTGTGCGCAACTGCACAGGAAAAAGAGGAAGTTTTTGACATTGAGATTCAAAAAGACACTTCCGCGTGGTCCGGTGCCAGAAACAGAGCCGACGACATGAGGGCCTGCGGCGTGTCTTGACAGTGGCTCGCTTGCCTTTCGCGTTCGCTTTTTTACTATTTCGCATTCCAAAAGGGTAAAGCCAACCGTGAACCGTTCGACCCTATTGGGACCCTTAACAGATAGATATTTTATTTTTCACAAAAAAAAAACTTCTCGATTTAACCAGAGCAGTGGCGATCTAATTAACCGAAATATTATTTGTTACATTTGCATTCATTTATCACGAAAAGAAAACCGTAAATCGCATTGAGAAAAAATCAATAAATAAAACTTCTTTCACATGATTGGAGAAAAATAATTTTTATTTTAAGAGAAATAGACAGGTGAAATTGCGTACGCCCGCCACTGGTGCATTTTAAAAAAATGTGGTACACTAAATAATACCTCTTGATACATAGTACATGTGTGTTAAATTTCATTAAAATATCTAAAACATTTGTTTATATAAAAATGGACCCAAAAATCGCACCCTTAATTTTTTAGATTCAATTAGAAAACACAAATTTTGAATAGTCATATATGTACCCACTGTTAGATATTTATTATTTTTTAAATTAACTGATTCTGTTGACTTCCTAGATTTGATGATTTAATGAATGCGACCGATGTGCACAAGCTCCCAAACCTAAAGATAAGGTGTGTTCATAGATATATATATATATATATATATATATATATATATATATATATATATATATATATATATATATATATATATATATATATATATATATATATATATATATATATATATATATATATATATATATATATATATATAAGAAAGTGACCAATTGCTTTTGAATGGGATTATCCAAGGGTGGTCATTATCATACAATGCAACAAGATTACTACCTAAAGTTTTAAATTCAGGTAAAATTGTGGTCCGTAATAGAAAATAATTTTATACCTACCTGTGTTTAATATTCTTTGGTTTGGTATACTACTTAGTTTAAGTTTAAGAATCGTGTGCGAATTATGCAAAATATGTGCGAGTCTAGTGTATCTCAGGAGATGCTCCCGCCCAAATATAGAAAACACTATTCTATTGAGACTAAAGAAGTTATAAACAATGTTTATTTGACTCTCATTGAACGTGGTGCCAGCAAGTAAGCAAGTGATAACTCCAATGTCCTCAAATTTATAGAAACCGAAGTTTTTAACATCCCTCCATAAAGTTGGGCAAATTCTGTTAAACATATAGAAAAAGCAAAACAATAATATAGAACAAATAATAATTAGAACAGGTGATGATAGCGATAGTGATACTGATATATTATGTGAATAATTTTAAGTAATTTAAGTAGGTAATAAAACTGATTTGTAACTTTATTCTAGATTTAAACATAAATACATACATAAATAAATAAATATTGTTTAGTATCTTTCCTAACAAACCCCCAAATAATTAAGTTCTAAGCAAAGTAAGGACCTGTTCCTTAATTCGTATCAGTTAATCACTTTCTTATATCTATGAACAGACTTTACCTCGACATAAGTTATGAGTAGCACGGAATGCGATGCTTTGTGAATTTTAACTAATTTCACGAAGAATGTTGGGCGTATATTTGTTGACCATCGCCATATATAAGTTATGTATCTATGGACGTATTTCCATCTCAGGCAATCGACGTTTGGTCGCGCCAATTTCCGAATTAAATTAACCGGCGTCGGCCGGATAGATTCGGAAACGCAAAATGGCGGCTGTCCGTCAAGCGCTGGACCGTAAATCCTACGGGCTGGGCCGCAGGTACTTTTTGATCTATTGTTGGACGATCTGAATTGCGCTTGCTGTTTTGCGTAACTTATTTTTTGTGTTCTTTTGATAGCCTTAGAGGGGCTTTGGTTCCAATTTGAAGTCCTACCGGGAGCCTCGTCCCGTCTCCAATTGCCAAAGGAACTTTCGACGCTTGACACCTCGTTAGCGTCACATCACATCAAAATCGGGTATAAGTAAATTGGAGACAAATTGGACCGTTATTTTGATGCCGCTGCGAAGGGCGTGAAAACAAAGTTATATAAACACATTTCGTATAGCACGAGGTCGCTCCGTATTTGCGGAAAATTGAATCAACAGCCTAGTCATTATCTGATAGAGCTTTTAAGAGTCTCTCGCTTGCTTCTGTGTAAGGCTAAAGTATGGATCAGTTTACTCTTTGTCAATTACATACTTACAATTTTCTTCATATCCAAAGTCTCTGTTTAGAATTATCCATATAGATATGCCCTACAGATAAATGCTGATAATACAGGAGCTTTTGAAGTCACCAAGGAAAAAAATGTTGAGAAGCGTCTCTCAAAATAGGACATACACGGTCGACTCTAATCCCCTTTTTAACCAATAAACAATGTCCACTGACCACTGACAAACCCGAGTTTGCTGAAATCGGTTTAGTTTTTTAGAAAATACTCTCTTACCAATGTTGGTACGCCAATGAGCCTCCATCAAAACTTCTACGGTGCAATACAGAGTATAAAAATCTTATCTTTCCTGAATCTTCCGCTTCAGGCACGCAAACGATTTTTTTTTATAGATATTCGGATTTTAGGTCGGCACGATGATAAATGCGAATTATTATCCCACTAAAAAACCACTCAAAGCAGAATGAAAATTAAAGATTGCAAGTTTTAAGGCTTTGTGAAAATTCGTATCCACACAACATAATGATCTAATTTTTTTAAGACAAAAAAGTCACAGCTAATCCGTAAATAAAACGAGACGACAGTTTCCAGTTTGGATGTGGTTTATTTTAGGCAGCATTTTCTTAAAATATTCTCGAGTTAAGTGTATGGAGATCTCTGTTTTAAAATAATGTTGAGCAACGTCAATAACTGGTTTACCACTAATAGTGTGTTTGTAAATCCCAATAAGACAACGTTTTTAAACCTCAGAAAATATGTTCTAGTCTCATTTTGAAGATAGATAAATTTTTAGGTATTCCGATCGATGAGAATCTTAAATATAAAAATCACAGCGAGTTCTTCATTTCTAAGTTGAACTCGAATATTTACAAGTTGAGGGATTTGCGCACTGAACAGACGGAGTCACAATTATTACAAACATATTATTCTCACATTGAATCTCGTCTACGATACGGAATTGGGGTTGGTCTACATAATCGACAGAAGTGTTTTTGCTGGGGTACCGAGTTCCCATTCTTAGAGAAATTTACTTAATAAACACGCTATTCTGACTTTATCAAGTTTGTTTACAATTGAGCTCGGTATATATGTATTCAAAAATAAAAACACCTTTACTCAAAATAATGATATTCATTCCTTTAACACCAGACAGTAAAACAAAATTCATATACCTGTTGCCAAATTTAAAATTTCGTCTAGATCACCTTGTATACTGGGGTTGCAAGCCTTTAATCGCTTTCCTGATAAAATAAAAAAAAATTGGTATGTACTTGTCATTTTTTTTATTTGACAATTCCTATAAAAATTGTTAATACATTTGCCTATATGAAAAATACAAGTATTATTGTTATTATTATTACATTTAGGAAAATCGTTTCCTTCTAAGTTGCTCGTTACCACTTATTTTTAAACAAAAAGTAAACTTCTGCACCGTTATGAACGAAGCAGAGGCCGTTCCAAAATTTCTGTCTAAAATAATGTTTTTCGATGAAGCTACTTTTCGCAGTAATGGTGCGGTTAATCGTCATAACATGCATTACTATTCAACAGTTAATCAATTCTGGGTACGGGAAGTGCAAAACCAAAACCATTGGTCACTTAATGTTTGGTGTGGAATAAAACATTTTAAAGTTATCGGAGTATTTTTTTTTCGCGAACCACTTAACGGCCCTAGATATTTAAACTTCTAGCAGAATGATTTAATGCAACTTCTTCAACATTGAGATCCAACAAGTGTGGTTTCAGCAAGATAGAGCTCCTCCGCATTGCCATCGAAAAGTTATAGAATTTTTAAATAATCATTACCCACAGAAATGCATCGGTAAAGGTGGATTCATCGGATAGCCCACTCGATCATGTGACTTAACACTATTAGGTTTCTTTCTGTGGGGATATGTCAAAGATCGTGTATATGCGCATCCTCCTACAACACCAGGAATATATGGAAAACAAGATTTGGGACGCGTGCGGGAGAATAACACAGTTTATCCTAAGAAACTTCCAAGAACATTTACGAAAAAGATATTCATTGGGCCATAATAACAATTAAAAATGAGATAAGTTAATCTGTAGTAATAAGAATTTCATATTACTTAAGTTTTACTAATAACTGTCTATTGCTTTATACGGCTTCAACAAAGTTCTGTAGGTAGGGTAAATAATGGAAAAGTTAAAATTAATCGCAAAGAATTAAAAATACTTAATAAAAGTTCTAAGTTTTTGTAAAATCTTTCATAGAAAATAATAATATATATATATTGTGCCATTTAAGAAAATCGAGATTTTCCAATTTAAACCTTGTAGTATCGAATGCAAATTCCGTTGCATATATCTTGGAAAAACAATTAGGTTTAGGTAGGTAGAATTATTATGAAAAAAGTTAAAGAATTTAAAAAAAAAATTCAAAACAGAATTTAAAAATAACGGTGTTCCATTAAAAAAAATGTATGTTTTATTCGGCACGCTTTTTTGATCCACCCTGTCTACTTTAAAATAATTATAAATTGTGTATCCTAACAATATTTACAACGTTTTTATCTGCCATTTTCTCATAACTTTTGGCACCAATAAAACAATGTTCTTTATTCTATCGTTGACTCATCCTGTACAAGGGTATTCCCATATTTTCAATTATTTAGTTTTTCAATTCATCCTGGCGGCTAGCATCTACAATTTTTATTATCTATAATTATTAAATTTAACTTTCTGATTTACTTGTCAAAATAAAATTTCTTGAACGATCTCTTTCGTTTTGAAATATTTATTGCTTTTTTATGTCAAATTAATATTTTTTGTGCAAATAAAGTATTCTGTTCTATTCTATTAATACATGCGTGGTACCCGCGGCGGTGCAATGGTCCGCGACGACTTCAGAGCTACCGTAAACGGGATGCCCGGCGGCGAGCTAGAACTTTTCCGTATTTGAACCGCGGTCGGCCATTTTCCTGTATCGATAAGTATCGAACGGTGCTCCGTCGAACACGCGGAAATTCCGATTTTTCTCCTAAACCGAATGTACCGTAACACCGACCACATAATTATTAAACGCGGAGGAACACGGGAAGAGAGTCGGCAGGTCGCCGTTATAATAGAAACGCCCATTAGGGATGAGAATTTTACGTAAATTCTTGCAAAAAACCAATTAATTTTGTCACATTACCATAAAATGATCAAAGTCAGAAGTGGGATATCAACAGAGAACACCAAATTAGTATATTATTCAACAAGTGTGGTAGGTAAACGGCATTCTAGAATTTACACACTACACTTGCAGGAAATACACAATGGCTTTAACCCATATAGGAAGATAAAGGAGGCGGCTGCAGCATATAATATTAATAAAGAACTTTATTGATAATTTATGTGAAATTTATGTATTTATATAAAATAAACATCGCTTATAAAGGCGCTATGATTGACATTGAAAAGGAACAAATAAAGAATAAGAATGTTAGAAATATAACGGCGATTTATGATATGATATGACAGGGTACGATAATTATTTTATTAAATGGAATTTTGTCTTTGACGCATAGAAGATATTGAGAGAGTTTCGGATAAGGGGTAAATCTGGTTTTGATGTTATATATCTTGCGAACTACTACTACAGAATACACTTCACCACAACCTTCCAAAGACAATGAGTGCGAAAGCAACCCCACACGTGGGGTCTTGCTGTCCTTCCTTACATTCAAAGCATCTTTGATCACATATCAAAAATTCTTAAAAAATATATCGCCACAACCAGATGTACCACAGATTCTATGAGACAGGAATTTTGCATTTTTTGTATGCGTTCACTATCAGCGACAATTTTCAAAGATTTTGTAAGAAAATAATATTTTGAAATATAATTTTTAGTTGATGTAACTAATAAACAGCTCAATATACAATAACGAACAATAGTGATCTTTAAAGCGAATGTAATGTTTTACGAAAACGGTTTTTTGACATTTCTTTAAAAGCCATCCACGATTGAACTTAAAGAAAAAATTAAATCTTTGTTGTTTTGTTTTTCATTCAATTAATTAAATTCGTATTCTAAATTATCGAAAATTATTATATAATCAATTCAATCGCTTAAAATAATTTTAAAAATAAAAGCTATTCACGACTGAACTTTAGGAAAAATGAAATTTTTGTTTTTTCGTTTTTCACTCAAATTTTGCCACTCAATTAATTAAATTCGTATTCTACATTATGGAAAATTATTATACATATAATCAGTACAATCAATGAAACTAATTAAAAAAATAACATTTACAACATTTTACATATTTTTATAACTCTATACTACTTTGTTATAATTAAAATATTAAAATTAACTTAAAATTACATTAAAAAAGAATAAGTTTTAAAGTTGCTCTCCGTTTTCCGTATTATATTTTTCAATGAACGCTACACTACGGTCAGCTACGCCATTTACGGCGGCTAACTGATCGACAACTGGCTTGCATTCCCGAAAACTTTCAACACTGGTTCACTTAATCACAAAATTATATGGTAAATTTAAAAAAGTACAAGGATATCATTTTTATTCGTGAGCAACTTTAAAAAAATAAATTTATAAAAAATCGGCTATTTTGAGGAGCATTAAATTAATATTGTTCGTTTTTATACATCGAGTTGTGCGTTAGTAAAAAAAAACTTATTAATGTTCAAGGTTTCATTTCTTGGAAACCGCTGGTCTGATGAAAATGTTCAAATTAAACCTTTTTTTATAGAGAATTCAATTTCCTTCAAAAACATATTCAGACAAATATTTTTACTTCAATTTTTTGGCTGTTTTGAAGGAATATTATGATGAGGACTAATACAGATTATAAATATTAAGGGTTAAAACTTTTTTTCGTCATTCTGAATGATTTTATCGATATATTCTTCATAAAACAAAATAGTCGATTGTTTTAGCCCAGCCTAGTGTCGCATCTATTTTTTTCATAATCTATGGCCGCAACTTCGGCTGACCACCTCGGATTCGCTGCGTAATCGCGATGAGCCCGTCAAACAGAGTGGTTAACGGGTTAGAAAATGACTGCGTAACCCGATTCCGTATGGTTGAATGTCGCATCCGACCCAGGGTACGCTAACGTTTCGTCGAAATAAAAAAAAAACTGTAGACCGCCGGCTGGTGATTAACAGCAGTCGAGTTAGTTCCGAATGGCAAGTCGCGCTCTCTCTATGTACGCTAGGATAGAGCTTCCGCGAGCCGTTGTCAGCTATTTTATGCGAATGCGTAACGTTTTACCAAGTAAGCAGCAAGCCCTTTGACCCGGAAATCGTCATCAAATTCGAGCGACTGAAATGAAGCATTCAGAATTCATTTTAACACCTAATAATAATCGGGTCTGAATATATTATGAAAAACTTGACAAGGAATCTGTCGTACGAGGTAATTTTTTGCTATTGGCGATTCAAGGTATATGGCAGGTTAGTCTATGGTTGAACCATTCTGAAAAATTGGTCACAAGTTCCCTTTCTAATACACATGAAAATTTAATTTTTTCGAATGGAAATCCTATGAACTATTCTGGAAGCCAATTAAAACCCCTTCAACTGCTATATCGCGTTCATAGAATATAATTCATATCTCATATCATACAGTTTCCGTAAAAATTGGCGAATTTACTTGAAGTAGTCATAAAATTGCCAATCAATTAGATTGAAAATTAAGAAAAAAGCGCGCTCTATCAGTATTACTCGAAGGTGATTTTAATGGAAAAACGAGATCAAGTTTGTTCACATCGGGTGAATCATTTAAGAGTTAAAGCTGTTAATTAAGAAAAATCGCCTCCTGTGACTTAATTTTAATAGATAACTAAAAAAGTGTTAAACAAGAATTATTCGACTACATTTAGTAGGTGTATTTCAGAAAAACACCACCGTCATGCGCATTTGGTGATAACATTTTTTACATCACTTTGCGTTTTTATCTAGTCTGATCTTTAATTTTTATTAGTGTTTTAGTATGATTTACTTTTTAAACGTGACATAACATCTAAGTAATTTGCTTTACAATTTAAGATGCCCTTGGTTAGATATGACCTCTTTTAATATTGTGTAAATCTTGGTTTCAGTTTTGATTTCGCGTGTGAAGTTTTGAATTAAAAATCGGGCATTCCTGCGAGTGGTCGAAGATGCCTCTGGGTATTTTTTCGCAAACATCTGCCGCGACAGGTATGGACAGATTGCGGCAGCTGCAGGTTTCGGACGAGCTGGCGACGCAGCTGCGTCTCAAACATCGCGACCGACCGTTCACTCATTCGAGATTGTCAGGTCAAAAAATTGAAAATTATCAGACACTTACTTTGAAAGTTGCCAGATTCTCCAAAAAATTTACAGAAATACTGTCTTTTTTCATCCTCATCTTGATGATGATGCAATGTTAGGTTAAGTGGTTGGTGAAATAGCTCTTGCAGTTCCTTTTTTTTCCCATCTATCACCGACTTTCTTTCCTTTCAAGATTTTGCGCAAACACTTTCTTTCCCAAGCTTTTAGCACCTTTTGCTCGCTTTTGTCCATTGTCCATGTTTCGTTTCCAAATAATACTATAGATCCCAGGACTGACTTGTAAATTCTTTGTTTTGCACTTTTAGGCATCAATTTGCTTAATACCAAATTCCTAAATTTATATATACATTTGTTTCCTTTCAATAATTGCCTTTGAATTTCTTACTCTAGGTTTAGGTACATTTTACTACATCTTTACAATAATTTTAAGTCACATTTTAGCTGAAGTATGTTAGAGGCGTAGAAGTACTCTTCTTAATTCTTGTTTGCACTAATGCAATATCGTCTGTATATGTCAGACATTAATATCTTTTATCATATGTTAGCCATGTTCTCTTTTCGTTGAATTTCTGTACTACATATTGCAGAACGTAATTAAACAATGCCGAAGAAAATGGATCTCGTTGTTTCAGACTCTCTTACCTCAAAATTCTCAGTTATGTTCGATTATTTACACAACATTTCGCTTCATCGAGTGTTAGTTTGGTAATTCTGACGAGCTTGCTATCTACTCTTATTTCTTTTTTATTCCTAATCTATCCTTTCTAAATCTGCACTTTTTATAACTGTTCTAAAAAAAGAAGAACTGGTAATACTAAAGAAAACAAATTGAACAGGTATTTTATTATGTGCAATTTTCAAATAAATATATAAAAAGTGAAATTTTCTTATAAAATCATTAATAAAGCCCCAACAGATCTAAAATTCTTAAATTTGTATACATACTATCAACACTCATCAATCTTTGTCTATGCGTGCATGTAAGTATCAATATTTAATTTTTAATGTACGTTTGTGATTTATTTATTTTTAAAATATCAACACAGACCACTAAAGTGTGCCCTTCTGAAAGGAATCAACTGGGACACATGATTGATATATTATTATTCAGACTTGCAAACTTCACTTTTGAAATAAAATTCAAGATATAATTAACCAGAACAGTAAGATTTGGATATAGGATAATATACTTCAAAAATGTCTAGCATTAGGATTTTAAAAAAGGCTTAATAAAAATCCAAAAACAAACATTCGGCACAGATAAAATATATATTAATGATAGATATACAGTACAGTTTGATATTTTTTTAAAATGCTAAGATAAGGTGTCGTAATATAAAAAACGCATCACCCTGTACCTAGGTTAGGTACCGAGAAACAATAAAAAACATAATTGAATTGTGAATATTAAATATATATATATATTTTAATATCGGTCAATTTTATGTCAAGTCAATCGTAGTGTCAGAAAAGTGATAGAAACCGGGCTTTTTGAAAAAGTACCATTTCACCAAATGAGGAGAGTCCGACGGTGAATTGTTCCGAACTAGCATCGGCGTGCGCGCAATTTTCCGCGGACAAAGAAAAAACGAACAAACCTTCAAGGTTAATGATGAGCGCGCGACTTAATTAGGGCCGCAAATGACCGTGGCCGATTCACGTTACACCGTGACACGATCACCGTCAGGTTTGTTTTCACATTACTTTGAAGCGTTTCTGGGATGTTTGGAGTGTGCGCATTGGTCTGCATTCAAACCACTACTTTGTTGTTCCCTTATCATTTCCTAATCGTTCACCAACTGTGAATGCGAGGATAATCTTCGATTAATTTCTTGGCACATGCGCGTACTACAACTTCTCTGCGTTTTCAATATATTATTATAAATATTTTCTTTGCGAAGATAAAAAATTAAAGCACAGCTTTGAAGAATATCAAAAATTCCTCAGATACATATCAATATTCAATTTCATAAGAAACTGTCTACGCCGATTTGAAAATTCTTTTACAGGTGGAAATAAAGGATTTTGAATAAGGGATTGTCAATATATCAGTAAACGTAATATACACACAGAGTTAAATACATAGTTATGAACGTGATAGGATTCGTAGTCATACTTTTATTATAGTTTAGCATAATAAATAATGATTCCAGAACCCCACAAGTAACAACTATAGAATACGCCTTCCTGTTTGATTCAATAAACACACAATTCTCAATTTACAAGAGATCTGCGTACCTTTATTTGTTATAAATACATTGCATCTCTTCCTTTCCGTTAAAAACTAAGTCTAACACAATATTTAGGTGTACGTCACACGTTACACTTAGGCAATGTATACGATTCCTTGTTAATTTAAGAAAATAATTTGAACTGTTTCCCTTATAATATTATCGCTAATATGTGTCGTTTGCAGTCTAAAGAGTATTGGTTAGTTGCTATAAAGGAAATAATACTCTGACTATTCTCCGGGTACGCATAACAGACGTTCATAAATATTTGGAGAACCTTCTAAGACTTATAAGAATAATTGAAACCAGCAGCTATTCAATTATTCAATTAATACACCAAGTGTAGATGAACATATGACTTAGACATAATAAAATAAATTGCTATTATAAATCATGATGAACAAAGGGCCCCGATATGGATCCCTAAGGAACTTCGTAATTTATATGTTATTTCTGTTTTTATGTCAATTTTGGCTTAATTATTAACTAAGGTCATAATGCATTCAAATTCGTCTTACGGGCTCTAGACAAAGTAATTACTATTTTGAGTTAGAAAAACACTCCCCCGATTTTCGTAATTTACTTCTAACTATTCCAATTCGAAGGTCATTTAAAGTTTTATACACCCAAAAAATATTTAATCGCACAGATAATGTACCACTCAGACCTATCATCAGTTCGCGATATTCCGCAACCAGCAGCTTAAATAGATTTCTCTTTCAAATCATCCAGCCACATTTTATGATTATGTCGTTGAGACAAGTTCGCTAGTGAAAAGTGCCAACGTGCACTTGACGGAATCGTTACATCGCTACTGCTGGGGGAAGTACAACTTTCACGTCAAAAATGAGTTTTAGAATAAATAGCAAAACAATACAAAGTTAAGAAAGTATTCAGGTTCAAGACGACATTAAGGAGCATAGTTACAACAACAAAGCCAGAGATACTTTTTACAAAACTTCTGGATTGCTCCTGAATCAGCTTTTGCTGAGTCAAAACTAACCAAAAATCTTCGGTCCGTCAAAGACAAAATTCAATTTGAGATGCCAGGAGTTTACACCACTCCATGCATATCCGACAAAGAATACATTGGAGAAACCGGACGAAAAATATCAACTAGGCTCAAAGAACTCGAAAGAGCCTCACGACTAAGACAAATAAACTCATCAGCTGTTGCCGAACACAATCACGAAACCGGACATAACATTTTATTAGATAAAACTAAAATTCTTGCATGTAATCAATACGTCTTAATCTATAAACAATTCAACAATCTTAACCGCGACTCAGGTCTTTATCTGTCACCAATATGGGAATCAGTCACCCGAGACGTGTTTATACCCCACATTTAGCTCCGCCCCCTTCAAACCATATATAAGCAGGTACAGAGTAAAATACGAGCCGTCAAGCTCCGAAGAAGCCAATGGGATGATTGGCGAAACGCCAGCAAGTTCGACTCAGCAAAAACCGACGTAGGAGGAATCCAGAAGTTCTGTAAAAAGTATTACAGTAGCCTGTGGAAGTTTCTTTGAAAAGCCAGAAAGATCGATTCAAGAGAGTGTCTATCAGTATCTACCAAATACGCTGCGAATGTGGAGAGTCATATATTAGAAAAACAGAAAGACCTTTAAACATTGAGTTGAAGCACATAGGAAACCCACAATGAGGTCAGGAATCGCGGAACATTTATGGAACCAACAACACCACATCAAATGGTCCGAAGTTATGGTTGTCCCCAGGAAACAGCATTGGTATAACCGCAAGTCTAAGGGAACTACTGTATTCATTAAAAACCCCTAATAGCTGACGCACTGCACATGCAGACAATGGAAGTTTGACAATATCTTAATGTTTCTACTCAATAATTGTCTACCACTTTCAAGCAAACGTGCATATTAATATTACGTAATTGATAATTAAAATCATGGTCTAAGACTTTTCACTTGAAAGTTGCCACATTTGCACAAGAGCTGCCTCCGCGGCTACGTGCGATATTTGCGCACAAGAAAGGTTTGTCTGTTTGACAATTGTAAGAAACAAGTTCAACACCCATTAAACCGAAGAAAAGGCTATTCCGACAGTTTTATATACACCTATTACAGCGGACAAAAGCGAATTAGTTTCAATTAAATTCCATTGCGATCCTTTTAACTCACATGCACGATCAAACAAATGAGTTGCTCGACTGGTGTGGAATGAGGAAGCAGAACGTCCGCGATTGAATACCGACGATTGGCGACGATTTCAAAGGCGCCGTCGCCGCCGCCGCCGCCCGCATAATGCGTTGTTTTCCATCAAACCCACAATCGCACTTTCGCGCAATTCGACGGCGACCATCGACTATAGACAGGGAACATCGAGACAAGGAAAATGAAACCGTATCGTTATCGAGACAAATTACTCGATTTTATAGGTTTGTTCCAAGAGCCAGAAGAAGAAACAGTGTATGAAGAATGCTTCATACACTGTTTCCGAATCGTAATTAGGTTTGTTCTCACAACTGTCAGAAACAAGTTCGTAAAGAAATTTTTGATTGATTTTAAAGAAATTTTCGCTATTTGTACGGCGTGATCCACCTAAGACGACCCAGAATCGGACCTGAGAAACGATTAACCAAAAAAGTTTAAAAGTTTCTTGTATTGATTTTCAAGTATATGGTTTTCATGTGCACAGGATAAACAGCGGGCGAGAGCGCGTTTTAAGGCGAGTTCAACGATATATGTGCATGTAGGTTGGCGATCCAAATAACTGACGTAATCTTGGATGCTGCGGCTCTGAAAATGTTCGCAGATGTACAACCAAACCATCTGCGAAGTTCTTTCAGTCATGAATTTTGGCGTCTTCCGCCCGATCTCTTGCCTTGCCTTCGATAATCAATTCTAATACCTTAAATACTAATACCTTATACCTCTCTTATTTACCCCGTTGAGAAGTTCGATATTTCATACTTTTTGGGTCCAAGATATTTTTAATATGCGGCGGTAAAGACTTCTAATCGCTTTTCTAGTTATATGTTTAAGGCCCAACTCTCGCAACCATATGGTAAAACAAAAATTATGTAACAAAGCACCATTCGTATCTTAAGTTGTACGTTAAGATTAGATATGATCGAGAGTATTGAAAGTTTTAGGACAAGAGCTTCCTGGTCATTTAGAAGTTGATTTAGAAAGCAGCTCCGCTCCACCACACATTAATCTGGTTACATGTCCATTTTTGAACGAAAATCATACTAACCGCTGGATAGGAAGAGCAGGACCACAATACTAGCCTCCCAGAACACCAGACTTGAATCATTTGCATTATTTTCTGTGGGGTCACTTCAAGTCGCTGATTTACAAAACCCCAGCCCAAAATGAATAAAACCTAAGAAATGGGACATAAGAATCGTGTCCCATTATTGATCAGACGCCAAATATGTTCGGAAGATGTTTTCAATAAATGTTAGATGAATTAATGCAT
Source organism: Cylas formicarius (assembly GCF_029955315.1). NCBI lineage: Eukaryota > Metazoa > Arthropoda > Insecta > Coleoptera > Brentidae > Cylas > Cylas formicarius. The sequence continues at coordinate 13,035,040 of NW_026844319.1, read as the reverse complement.
GCGTTGAAGTAGGAGGTGGTAATTTATAGCAATTACTGTAAATGTTATTAACCACTTTAGTCTTAATTTTGTAAAGGATGTAAATGATAGCTGGAAATAATCCAAGTTAAAAAATTCCGACACAGGACACTTCAAACTCCGTTTTTATAAAAAAAAAACGGCTGCTTTTAGCGACAAATACTAAGAACACAATTTATATGTAAAATTGGCTAGTTTTTTTAGATGCCCTGTATCTCAAAAACTACGCCGTTGCGGACCTATGTTCATATGAATTTTTTATCCTCAGATTAGTCAAATAGTCACCGTTTAAAGTTTGTTCAAGCACTTAATCAACACCCTGTATGTACCAAATAAAAGACTGAAGTTTAGGTTGCCTTATCCTAGTAAATAAATTTTTCAAGTGATAACTACAGGGTTGCCACGTTCTCAGTTTTTGTAAATTTAATTAAACTTACTATATATTACCTTATAGTTAAATTAAACCATTAAAGACAATTTCAACGCTATGTAATAATAATAGGTGATTTAAAATAAGCATTTCGGAATCGTTGAATCCTAAATTACTTTTTCTACAGCTGTCACAAAATGGTGATAGTTTTTAATAGTAATCATAACGACAAATACGTCATTTTTACATGCAATGAGCACCTCGCGAGAAATATTTCTCGCCTTGTTTATGATTTAAATGAAGGTAATACACACTTTGATCTTTATTTGGTATATATAAAAACATTGAAAGTTCTTAAACATATTCACGCTATGTTTGTGCCTAAAAGAATAGAAAAACGTCTTGGAACGCTCTCTCTGACTGTGTGTAACATACGAAGTCTTGCATTTAAAATAAGACCTGAAAAGACTAAATACCCTGTGAACATTAAAACAATACACTTAAAACGTTTAAGTTTCATTCAGATCGGATAGTCACGGGTTGCAGAATTTCTGAGTTATCATCTGGTAGTTAGGCCCGTTCTCGGATCGTTTTTAAGTAAAATGTCCAGAGCATGCGCATTGTTAACATTCAGTAGTTTTCTTGCTGTTTTTTTTTAATCTTTTTTATGAAAATAATAAGATACTGAGTGATTTATCAGTCGCCGGGCCAGCATATTAGAATTTTCTGACAAGGATACGTAACAAAATGAAAACTACTTAGACACTGTGCTGCAGTTTAATAAAATTTTTGGCCCAGTCTATGGTCGTGTAGTAGACAATGAACGTCTCAGTAGGGTTATTAGTTATTGAATGCTACAAACGTCAAGCAGGACCTTATGAAAAATTAACATCGTACGATAATCTCGGAAAAAATTACATTATTAATTTGGGAACAGTCATAAACTAAACGTATGAGATAAGCGTAACACGAGGAATATGATGTAGAATGTCGGTTCTATGGATTAGGGTTTTTTAGATTTTTTTGTCGTTCCTTCCATGCAGTTATTCTTAATAGTATCAGAATAAAGCAAAGTAAAGGGAAATTTATTTAAAAATATTTCGCAGCAAAAAAAGTCTTTTGCTGCTTGCTTCAACACTCTGTAGCTCGGAAAGGAAATGTTTCCGGAAACTAGGACATATTTTTGATTAATTTGGGAACACCCTCTATATGAAGTGGATCGACGTTTGACGTTTAATTTGCGTCAAATTTCTCCACGCATGCTAGACAGACGCGTCAGATTATCGGCCGATACGATCAGTGGGCCATTTTGCATATTGTGCGAACGCGAACAGTTTCGCGATGTTCGCATCGGACTTCTCCGAAGACGCAGATTAATGACTTTTCGAAAATACCGCGTCGCTGTAAAGTGCTCTACGATGAAAAAGCACTCTATGTTGCGGACGGGACGGAACATAAAAGTTTTATGTTTCACGCTGACGATGGAGATAAAACGCAACGTATCAGTTACAGAATGGCGCTGATTGCACGTAACTCGATACTTGGGACTGACTTGTCTACCCAATAAAATCGAAAAATGTGGGCGCTCTATCGAAGACTTTTAGCGCGAAGTAGAAAAATTTTAAAGCGTAACCCGACATCGTCGGGATTTCAGTACTACGCTGCCATTAACTATCGAGCAGCAGTTAGCGCTGTTACAAAATGGAGGTACAAAAATTATAAACGAGTGGGCAGAATGTAAACACATATTAATTTTCCGCCTTTGAATTCAGAAACTAAACTGCCGCTGATAAATAAATGGATTAGACTTTGGGAAAGAAGTGCTTATTTTAAATAGTGGGGCGATATGCAGTACAAAATTTAGCGCAAATCGTACAAACATTGACATTGACATGTGTGGAATATTTTCCTGGGACATTCCTGAGAGCGATAAAGTGAATATTATCTATCATCGCTGGTCTTTGTGACCGGGACGACCAGCTTTCGCGAATAATTACACAACTGTCGATGAGTTAATTTCCTCAACGTCCACAAGAAATTTATTAAAACAGGATAAAGTCCAAAGGTTAAAACTGACCCTGTCATCGGAGATAAAGTGGAATTATAAAAAATCATTTCGTAATATTCAGGAATAGTCAAAAAAACGGCTACATGTAAATTAAAGGTTAACTCGGTGTGAGATTCGAAACTGGTTTTAGTTGTTCCAGATTCCATGAGTTCAGGCTCTTCTTTGAAGTGATTTATTGTAAATATTCTAGACAAAACAACCTGGGACAGTTATATAAAAGATATACAATTTTCTTTAAACATTATGGTGAATACAAGAACAAACTCCGTACAAGGTGGTGATGGATATCAATTGCAGTCATTGGGCTGCTGGTCATATTACGAATATAGTCGCACGCAATGACAGTCGGGACAATTTAACTGAACTGCGTTTAAGTGCAACCACCAAAACGCAGTTCGCACAAGAATAGCAAATTTGGCAAAAAGAGGCGGATTCCGAATAAGTACACGGTAGGTCAGTTGCTTATGTATAAACACGGATTATTCAGAGATGGGAATGAGCAGCAAGCTAGATCTAGTGTACAAGAGCCCTTTCAGGCTTAAGACCGCTCTAATGAATGATCGCTACGTAACATAAGATTAAAGAAATCAACGCAACCGCAGTAGATAGTTTGGAATCCTAGGTGCTATTGACTTATTGAATCAATGATGAATGACCGAATGCTTAGATGAACCATTTGAGTAAGCAGTATTAAAATCCTGATAAAATAAAGCTTACAAAATGTAATCCGGATATTTTGATACCTGCATAAAATAAAATATGGTGGATATTCCGATATCTGCCAAAATAAAATCTGGAAGGTATTTTGAAATCTGCATAAAATAAAATAAGGCGGATATTCTGATGTCTACATAAAATAAAAATGTGGTGGGTATTCTGATATCTGCATAAAATAAAATGGGGGGATATTTTGATATCTGCATAAAATGAAATGGGATATTTGGCATCTGCATAAAATAAAGTGTGGTAGATGTCCACATAAAATAAAATAATTATCATTAAAATAGCCATTTACGGTAATCTAACAAGTACGAATTCAACTTTGATAATGACATCTGTCAGTTCTGATGATTCCGTCACAAGTCACTCAGTCAATGTAATAGGGATGTTTTGCAAAAATGTACCAAAAAAAAACTAATAGTTGTAGAAATATTTTAGTAAGTAACAGGTTGGTAAACGTCTTTGGTCAATCCTTTATTGAATACTCGCTCCGCTCGTGTCATATCAAACTAATCTTAATATTAATCTAATATTAATAATTTTCGCCTGAGGAACGACTAACACATATTAATCTGAGTCAATTCTCACCAAGTTCGCGAATTTCGCAATGGCCGAGTACCATCTCGTTAACCACTATCCTTATACAATGATGATCATTTTTTCCACTTTACAGAACCATGATATCAGTTATGTTCTGGTTCTTTTAATTATTCCTGCTTTACGGGTTATGAACCGGCAAAGTATTTAAGGATGGTTAAGACCCTCTCTAACTTGGAGGTGAGTGTCACCAGATTGGTTCTCAGGGACTTTGAGATTTGCCCAGTTGCACCGCTCACTATAGAGATAATATTTACCTTTTCGATACGCGCTTATCTACTAATTAATATAACGCAAAAAAGAAACCGTCGATTTCTGCGCCTGCCTGAAATTTACCCGTGGTTCCCCAAGTCCCGGCTAATTTGACTTATGCTGTTTATTATTATACTCTCGCTGACGAAGGACGCGTATACGCTGCCAAAAGACTGTTAATTTAATGTGCGCATTACGGCTTGTTTTTTTTTTATCACGAGACGGATAAAAGTCAAAATTAAGACGTTTCTGAGCGCTCAACTCGAACAGCGAAGATTCGTTCGTCAGCATATTTACGACATTTTGCATATTCGGGCAATTCAGACTCGCGATTAAGGCACGTTTAGCCCAAAAAGTACACAATATGGCCGGTTCAACGACCGGCTTAAAAGCATCCACGAGGACCGACCGATTCTGCGCGCACCCGGTTGGAATAAAATTTGCATTAATTACCTGCCACTGCACTGTCGGATTCTGCAGCGCTTTGGCCCGGTTTTATCGGAGATATTAAAAACGTTTCTTCTGTTCGCAGTGAGAAACAGTTTCCTAAGGATCATCCAATCCGATTCGCTAACATAGATAGTTTGTTTTCTGTCCAATTCAATTTGAAACGCGTTTGTGAACTGTCACATTTGTTGACAAATATTTTGTTTACCGATAGTTTGAAGCATGTGCACTAGAATTAATACGATGGGAAAAAGACGAATATCACAACAATGAACTCCTGAGAAAAACTAGTTCTACAATTTGAAGACTAATAATAGTGAACTAGTCAAATTCAATCAAAATGTTTTAAACAACAGTTTTAGAGGATTATCTATCATTATTTAATAATAATATGTATTTTATAATAAATTATTATGCGTTTGTGATGTCCAATTTACTTATAACCGTCTCCAAGGAATACCCGAATACGATACTTAGTAATTCGGGGAATCCCAAAATAAATATCGACTCCATTTAGTTCTGATAAAATTGCGTTACAATTTAGAATCGTTCTGACTTGAGACTGTTATTTATTTTGCTTGGTTTCAGTATTTTATCAGCTTATTCGAGTATATTTTCCTGACACTATTAAAATTTAACTTTTTAAACGCATATTTTTTCCCCCGCACCCTGCATTTGTTGTTCGTCTTTTCGCGTTTCATTGCATTTAAGATTTGCTTTCATTTTGTTCATATGTGAATGGGAAATATCGTGTACGAAAAAAGTTACTCTGGAATCGAGTACTGTATTGAATACCAAGTACCTACCAATTTGTTCACAAAAATATCATGTTTGATAAAGATTTTTATTATATAAATACGTAAAGATGTTTTGTTTTACTCGAGGAACAGAAAAACAAGTTAATATTCTTCAAAATTTGGATTAGTTGGACATTATGTTTAACATAGATTAAAAAAACTCCTGGATTATTTTTTAAATTGAAGAAACAATTTATTTCTGTTCAATGCTACCTACAGAACATAATTTCAAATTATACAACAATAACTAAAGGAGACACGGCAATTGATTCATACGATGAGTATAAACCAGCATCCATCATAAAGAAAGAAGCGACAGAGCGGACTTTCCATGAATTGATTCTATGCTTGGATATGTACGATGTCACTATTGGTGTAGCTTACCTATGAAAACTGAAGTAATTGGTTATTCCACAGATTAAACAGCCAGAAACCATTTTAAATAACTGTTAAACCATTATTTAGAAATAAAGTACTTCTCAAATCGTAACAATCGCAAAATCACCAACAGAAGACAGCCAAATTTGAAATCCAAAGTTGAAATGTGAAAAATTCCTGTGCTCTTGAAGAAAAACCACGAAGGGAGCTCCTGGTACACTTAATCGTCTCGGTCTAATTGCGCATCTACTTAGGCAATGAATTTAAGTTTCTTCCTCTTTTAAACAGCCTAACTGTGCTGTCGCAGAATTCTGACTAATACTAAGAGCTCAATTTTGTTCTTGCGACATTTTAATTACGACTGTAGATTGCCTCAGCCATGTCTGACTCTTCTATTACGAAGAAACAGCCTTTTACTCAGCTCGTTCTTCAGTACACTAGCATTCCAGCAAACTGACCAGTACTATAATGACGATAACTAATCTGTGTCCAATGTCTTCATTGGAAAGTTCCGATAAAGCTGATTTAGAATTTCAATTAGATGGAATTGATTTATTCAATCAAGTTATACGCTTCCACTTTTGGACCTACGACATTACAAAGAGAAGAACCATTAACTCAGGTCTCTCTTCAGCACATTGGGTCGCACACAGCAAACGTTAAATCGTCAATTGTTTTTCTAGTATCAATGTTAGCTGGGGTGTGCGCATTTTGATGTTATGGTTAATTAATTTATAGCACATCTTCTATCGCTGACTTAATTCTAAATCTAAGTAAAAAACGTTACGCATCGTGGTAAAATACGCAACTGGTAACCATGTGAGTTTAGTATTTGATGGCTGTTTTTGCCCGAAAATATTAAAGGCTTGTCAGCTCTCTTCGATATGTCATTTATAAAAGTTTTGAACAGCTATTCATAAACGAGCCCCCCAAATATCAGTTGTTCCAACCAATTAGCATACATCGATCGGCAACAAACAAAACAAAATGCTTCAAACCGGTCCGCGGAAGTTGGAACGAACTTTAAATGTCGACGCGTTTCGGATCGTCCAATTATTACATCGTTCCAAGCGAAAAGTTCGTTCGCGTCCGCGTCAAAATCGATCTTTTAGACAGACCCCTTTTATTTGCCGAGAAATGCAGCCACCCTCCTTCCACCCCGCCGCGAAGCGCATTTCTTCGACCCCATCAGTCTCAATCAAACTGCGCCCTCCGTTTCGCGTCCCTTTCCCGGGATGTCGTAAATGGGGGGGATGAGTCACTGAGTGTTACACTTGGGGGACCGCTCCCATGAATTTGGACACAACCGCACGATGATGCTTTTTTTCTAGTAATATAAGACGCAACTCGGTTAAACAGGAACAAAAGATTGGAAACTCGTTTTAATTGGCTTCTTTATTTGGGTGGATCTGTGGGTCTTGGGTTTGAGCTCTCGTTAGGGAGTATAAAACAAAGAGAAATCGTTATATCACGTCATAAATACACGTAGACAACCAACAAATATTAATATAAGACTGAGTATAAATAACAATCACATTCATTTAGTTTTATATATATGTTTATATATTTATATTGGGGATACCATAGATACAACTACTAAAACAGGTACCCAAAAATTCATTAACAGAATAATAAGCCTTGCTTATAAGTAGTTTTTTGACTAGAGCTATGAACTGCTTTCGTGACAAAGATTTCAATTGTGGAGGTATGTGGTTTAAAAATTTAATGCAGTAGTAATTGAAACTTACTCAATTTGATTCGAATTTATTTTGTTGCCTAGAATTTTAGTTGCTTAAAATTATGATAAAATTTAAAAGTTATCACAAGCATACAGTAAGTAGGTTTATATATAGATGCAAGGAAAATTTAAAATATTCAAATCAACAAACTTAGTCGTGACATCATCTCGATAGTACATTTTACACATCATTTATAGCACTATCCGCTGTACTGAAAAAACATCAGAGCTTGAAGGTGCATGACCCCATGCCAGCACACCATAAGACCGGCTTCGGGTCCATCATTAAACCAAGAAATTTTGTTTTGTTACAATTTGTAGCGTCATCGACACGTCTATGAGAGAAAATCATATTAATAGTTTTTGTTTTATTCATTATTGGTCGTGCCCTGTTTTTTCTGTTTAGATTTTGCTTGTGTGGGTTGTAAGGGTTTCTGGTTAAAAATTTACTATTTTGAAGTAAGGGCGCATTATATGATCATGAATTCGCACTTGTTACATTAAAACTTATTGCTGAGTTGCTTGCATAATTTTATTTTTTGAAATATGGATTTCAACGATGCTTTCGTCTACTATTGACATAGTGTTGTTCTAGCCTTCTCAGAGTTTTTGGTGTTTATTGAAAGGATATGATGATAAATGTCATTAATGTACATGAAAAATAATATTGGACGCAGAGCAGAACCTTGTTGGACGCCGTTGACCAGCCTTAAAATGCTCAAGCGTGACCATAAAAACTTTGCTATTTACATCAAAATTAAATTTTTGCAACTTACTGACCAATAACGAATGAGAAACACAATCGCAACCCTTTTTTATATCACAGAAGGTTGAATAAAGCCAGAGTTTTAGATTTATTACTGCGAAAACCTAATTATTTTTCTTAAAGTGGTTCATTCCCGTTTCAACAATCTTCGAAAAAATAGGTACTAAAGAGAGGTCGGAAATTGTTGGGTGTTAATTTTCCGCATTGGATCAGGAAATATTGTAATGATCAAAGCTAGATTTATTTTTTTTAAGGTCTCAACAATGTCCATCAACTGATTTAAAGTGATCTTATCAAATTTACAAGGAGGGCAGTTTTGACTGCATTTATACTCATTTCTTTAGTTACTACTGGGTAAGTTATCAATTATTTTATTAAATATATTTAGAAAGTAGTTTTTAAGAATATTAACGTCAGTACGCACGGAAAACTTACTTGTCTTTAACCCCTTGGTGACTCTATTTTCATTACTGATATTCCAGTAGGTTCGAGGATTGCTGTCTTCATTTGTTAAGTTATTTAGTATTTTTGCATTTTTTTAATTTATTTTTATAAAACGTTTTCTAATCATTTTCATTCAAAAAAGCTTCCTCATAATTTTCATTCATCTAGCGCAGGACCTTTAGATTAAGTTCGGCATTTGCAAATTTTTCAAAGAAACTTCCATTTGTATTGCAATGAAGGAAAATATAAAATTCAATAACTTAACTATCTACTCTGCTTTAATATTGAAATCTGATTTTAATTTAATAGCTCTTTTTTTTAAGGCAGTTTCTCATAATATCAATAGTCATCAGGCGTATAAAAAAGTTGGAATGATTTTAATTTGCATTCGATATCGCTGAAATCCGAGTCGTTGGGTAAGAAGCTGTGTCCCGGGATTAGGAAATTTACGAGAATTGTTTCGAGATTTGTAGAATAAAGAGGTATTAATTTAATTAATTAATTTATCTAATTTTTCCATATAATATAGGTTGGTAGCTTTTTGCATAACAGGGCCCAATTACGAGATGTCGCTTCTCTGCGAGAATTTCGAAGCAAATGCAGAGGGGAATTACCGTCCCTTTTTTTAAAGCAATAAACGAGTCGCCCGTGGCCGGTTCTCTCGCCCACGACTCTGTTAATCCTGAACTTGAAACGCAATCTAAAACGCGACGCGTTTATCGCGGACCAATTTAATTTACGATTCATTTTATTTGAATTGTTAACGAGTTTAATGGGGGGGCCGTCGAAGGTTACGTCCTCGGATGATGGCGCGTTTCATCTCGTTCGCAGCTTCGACGCCTTCGACAGGGATGTTCGTCTATTACTTTACTTTTTTACAAATTCGATGAAAGCTCAAAAGACGGAAATCAGCGTCAGAAAATATTTTTCGTCGCGGTCCGACCTATCTATCCTTTTTTTCGATTTTCGGCTGTTTTTCGACTTCGCAATGAAGCAAAGCGAGCGTGCTAGATTTGACGCTTTCGATTTGGAATTTGACAAATTTTTAGCCGGCAACTGAGTAAATAAATCCATTGTGGTGTCAGCAAATTAAAAAAAAAAACTAAATATGGATTTTCCTAAAGCTGAATTATTTGATATGATTTATATGTTGGGTGAGGCGGAAAAAATACTGGTAGACAGTAAGACTTTAGAAGGACGAAGTATCCTAATCGATAAATATCAGCTAGACAATATTTTCTTGATTAATTGATCGGTTTGTTGCTAGTGATAGTATTCAATATGAAAAACGGAAAGTGCCAAACCGGAATGCTATCAATAAGTAAAAAGAATTGGAAATTTTACTTCAACATCAAGATTATCCCCAGGTCAGTAGCAGTCAAGTAGCTAGCTTATATGATACATCCCAATCCACCGTTAATTGCTCACTAGAAAACACAAATACCACACCTTCCACATGGAACTTCATCAAAAGCAATAGAGGCAGATCCAAAATGTTTGTCTAAAATAATGGCCTTCGATAAAGCTACTTTTCGCAGTAATGGTATAATTAATCTTCATAACATGCATTATTATTTAACAGTTAATCCATTCTGGGTACTGGGCATGCAAAACTAAAACTATTGACCAATTAATGTGTGGTGGAATAAAACACTTTAAAGTAATTGGACCGTATTCATTTTTCGCGAACCAGTCAACAGACCTTTTTCAACTTTTTTCAGAATGATTTACCTCAACTTCTTCAAGAAGTTGACAACATTGAATCCAACAAATGTGGTTTAAGCGGTCTTCCGTATTACCATCGAGAAGTTTGCGAATTTTTAAATAATCATTACCCACAGAAATGGATCGGTAGACGTGGATTTATTGAACGGCCCCCTCGATCATGTGACTTAACACCACTAGACTTCTTTTTGTAGGGATATGTTAAACATAGTGTTTATGCGAATTTACCAATATGGAAAATGATTCGGGACACCAAGAAAATATACGAAAAAGACCAGAACATGTACATCTAAGAAGGGCGTATTTTTGGACATTTATTGCGCCATAATAATATCAAGTTAATTTGTAGTAATAATCTTCACAGAGCCCTGTTGGCTGATATTTTTGTCATAGTCAACTAATTAATATTACATATAGCAATAATCTTAGTAGCGTTGTGGAATTGATCGGTCATTTTTTTTATGTCAATTGACCAAAGAATTGACCGAAATAATTTTTAAAATACGATGAAATTTACATTTATTTATATTCCTTGAAGAGGGTTATAGGTAAATTGGACATGACAAAAGCATAATTATTGATTATAAAATACATATTATTATTAAATAATGGTAGATAACACTCTACAATTGCAAGATATCACTAGTCAATTAAGAAGTGGATTGATCACTTACGGGAATAGCATACGGAGAGAGCCAAACATTATATAAAAATTAACATTCACCACAAATTAAAAAAATAACATTAAGTTATTTGTTATTATATTGGTTTTTGTTATGTTGTGTTAATCGAAGTAATTAAATACAAGTTTATTTTTATCAAAAGTAACTAATACAAATTAATTTTATTTAACTTTTAGTAAATTCACCTAAAATGTAAACATGAATATCGGAAGAACAGCTAAAGATAATATAATATGGCAAGAAAAATTATTTCCAAATAAATTAAAATATGCCACAACAAGCCTGGAACTCTTTCCTTAAATAGACTTTAGCTACATCGTATTCCACAGGAGCGACGCCATTTACGAAAGCAGTCTAGTTCCTCCTCGCGTTTATACATTTCGATGGTCGATAACCGGGGACCAAATTGCAGTCGTAAACATTTACGTTGTTCGCCGAAATTGGCATAGCCGAAAACGCGCTTCGTCGGGCCTTGAGACCGACCGTCTGCCTGTGAACCTCCCGTGAACCGAAATGACGCCACGGTTTCCGCAGTTGTCACAATCGCCGCACCTATCCGCCACTCGTCCGATTTTCGCAAGCGGAAAAAATCGGCACATAAGGCCACACTTTCGAAACGTTCCGAAGAAATAGCGACAGTAATTTTATTTTGAAAGCAATAAAACTGCAATTTCCATTTTGTTCTGAGGTTTTGAAATTATGAGGTTTTTCCGCACGGGAGAATGTTTAGAGGGCAATAATTCAAAAACTATAATTCGGGGATTTACAGATGTTTTGGCGAGGTTTAGCTGTCGGTTTAGCTACAGGACATGAAATACATCTCCAATTTTCCGAGGAATTGAGAAATGCAATAACATATACTATGTTCCATTTAAAATAATCGACTGTTGTACAATCCCAAACTTTCATATTTATAATTTTCGATTACATTTTAAATAATTATTTAATTAACTTCTCCATAATAGATACAAGGTACAGCAATTTTGTTTTCAAATCACAGTGCCAAAAAGTATTCTTCTAGCTCTGACTAAGAAATGGAATGGTGTCTCTTTGCAATTTCTAATTACGATTATTGTTTCGATGGCGTTTTCTTAAGGAGAACTATAATTGGACGTAATCCACAATTTAAAAAAAAAATTATAACTAACGTTCGGTGCGTGTCCTTCTAGTTTGAAACCTCCCTTAAAAAATCCAGCAGGAAACTCATGCGTCCGATTAGTGGGCCACAACCAAACTTAAAGCTGTAATACAGAAAAAAAAACATGGCAGATCCAAATATTCCTTTACGCTATACAGGAAGGAACTGTCAAAGATGCTTTTTAAAGTTTGTCACGCTTTGGGAAATCTAATTTTGACAGAAATTAATTAAATACTGCTAAATCAAGATGGTCTGTACTATTTTTCACGAAATTGTAAGATTACTGTTGACGGGAGTAACACAACCAAGGCACATTTCGATTTAGTTGACGTAACTACAGGGTTCAAAAATATAAAGGAAGATAGGAACATAACGACAGTGAATATTATCTATGGTACCGATGAGATCGTCCTTATTACAAATTCAGCATTTTTTTTGTCTGTCTTTTTCTCTGTATTGACTAAACTCGGCAACCGTTTGAGCCTCGGTTTCCCATAGACATAGTTTCGTTTTTTTTTATCCCTAATTCAAATCTTGATGTTGAATATATTCGATTCATTCATTTTTAAATAGCGAGCGGTTGGAGTTGGTTTTCCAGATATCGTAGCTTCTGGCGGCAAGTAATTTTTAAGTACATATACAAAAAATAACTTAACGCTAATAATAGTTACAATCATAGCTTCGCTATGACATTATTAGTCTCCATTTGAAATGAATTAATTAAATATATTCAAAATCGATGTTTGAACTAGGGATAAAAAGACCTTCAAAAAAAGTGTCACATGGCCCATATGACCTATAAAAAAATTAACTGAAACTATTCCAAGCCGTTGTTTTTACTTAAGGAAATATCATTTTAATTATTAAAAAACTTTGTATCAAAAACCGTTCATCGAATTACTTTATCCGTAGATATGTGTGCCAGTTATAGAAAGAAAAACAGCCATAAGATAAATACTATCAAAAATTGCCAGGGGAGTAAAAGTCCACCCCTGGAAAGCATTTTTTTTTTCAAATAGTAAACAATTGTTTGGGTTCCAGAAAACATTCGAAAACCATTCATCCGATAGGTTAAAATTTTGAACCGACATGAAAAAAATTTCTTATTTTTCGTGTAAAAAACATCAATGATGTGGAAGAAATATCAAAGCGCATCACTAAGAGACTTCAAATCGTTTTGAATCCTGAGTATGGGAGAATTCTCTCCTACATTAGCAAATTCGCAAATTAAGAGGGACGGAGAGTCCACCAAAGAGTTGACTATTTTAAAAGGCATTAAAAGGTCTGGCATAGTTCTTTTGTTTCGGAGAGTTATAATTAAATTAAAATTTTGATCTTATTTGGCAATAGTTGTGATTTTCTACCCGAAGGAAGCTATTTCGGACGTCATTTAAGTTCAAAGAACGTAAAGCGTTAGAAAGCGTCAACGGATTCGTGACGTCATTGCCCGGATTGCGTTCGCGTTCGTTATATTCCGTAAACAGTGTGCTTTGTGTATTTGGTTTTTATAGTAATATTTATTTATTTATTATTCTTTTATTTGGATAATGTATTCGCTAAAATATAATTTAAAATAAACAAAAACAAAATGAAGGTACCCACTATAGGTATGTACATAATTTCACTTGATTATTAATAAAATTTGGTTTAAAAAAGGGCTTTTCTTTGAAGAAGCTCCAAACAATTATAGTTTAAGGCAATTAAAAAAAATGGAAGTCTTAACTTTACATTTCCTTTTTTCATTGTTGGTATGTGTATGTTGGTATTTTCTATGTCTCGTTTTACCTAAAGTTAAGTCAATAAATTAATTTATGAATTATAAAATGAAATATTCTCATGAAATTGGCAAATAAATCGGCTAATTGGTTGAAATTTATGAAGTCCATTGTTAATTTAATAATTTTTATTTTATGAATTTATAATATGTAGCAATTTAACAAGACCAAAACAGAAATAAATTTGCTGAGCAAAAAAGTACTTGGAAATCCTCGAAATAATATAAGTACATATTTAATAAGTACCTAGGTAGTTGAAATTATGATTAGTAAAGTACCGGGACCAGCTTAAATTTAGAAAATTGATCAGTATTCGGTATGAAAGACTTAAGTCAAAATTTTCTTCACAACAGCGCGCACGGGTTTTGTCTGATCAAAAAACATCTCGATGCATCGCATGCTGCCAAACTTTTCTCACTTTCGGTTCGAAAGGTAAGCTTATAAAAACTTTTCCCTTACTATTTCTAGAAATATCGGGCAATTAGGAACCACCAATACCTTATTAGACACTTTGTTACCACTGATTTTCAAGCGGCACAATTTACTTAAGGGCTTTAAACGCTTCACACAAAAAATTGAAATTTTGTATATCGCTATAGAATGTGTTCCAGTTTCGATTTCAAACATTTTTTAAAAATGTGTAAGAATGAAATATTGCCGAACAGGTCCGTAATTTGCTTAGAATTTAATTATTTGGGGTTTTGTTAGAAAATATACTAAATAATATGTATGTATGTATGTATTTATGTTTAAATCTAAAATAAAATTACAAATTATTTTTATTACCTACTTAAATTACTTAAAATTATTCACATAATATATCAGTATCACTATCGCTATCATCGCCTGTTCTAACTATTATTTGTTCTATATTATTTACAATATGGATATACGAATGTTCTGCTTTTTCTATATGTTTAACAGAATTTGCCCAACTTTGTGGGGGGATGTTAAAAACTTCGGTTTCTATAAGTTTGAGGACATTGGAGTTAACACGGGGGAAAACATTGTTACGATGAATGGCAGATTTCAGTTCGTGCCAAACATGTTCAATGGGATTAAATATACAGCCTTAAGCTGTATGCCCTAGATTTTCAAGATTCAAGCGTTGTAGAACCTCAATTAATTGCTTTGTGGTATAATCTTCGTGAAAATAAATGTCGTTATTATACATGTAGTTTTGGATTGTTGCTTTTGTGTCACATGCGGAAGGGGTTTTAGTCAACTGTCTACTGTGACAACTTGCATTGTCCATTACAATTACGCTATTAGGAGGAATGTTTGGAACTAGTTTGTTTTTAAACCAACTTTCAAATAAATCAGCGGTGGTGTCTTCATGGTAATCCATAGAAGAATATTTTTCGCAGACAGAGAAAGTCCATTTGGAATCCAACCATCTTTAGAGCCAGCATGCAAAATAGTTATTCTGTTACCTCTCTTTGATGGCGCGTTTTTTTTTACACTTATCAGTTGAGTCAACCCAACCGTTTTCCGGGGTACCATAAGTGTCGAACCAGGTTTCATCCAAGTAAATAATTAGCCTTTGTTGTTCTCTGTAAATCCTAATTTTTTCTAGATATTCCAGTAGCCATTTCCGAATTCTAAAAGATTCCATTAAAACTTTCCTTTTGTCAATTTCTTTAAATCAAAACCCATGTGTTGAATACACTTCCATAAGGTAGTTCTGCCACATTTAACACCGGTTTCATCTTTTTCAAGTCTCCTAATTAAGACAGCTAATGTAGGCACGCTTCGTTCCTCGTATAACTGATAAATTTTACGCCGTATTATATCTTGATCACTTTTATCTACACTCGAGAAAATGTCAGCATCGCTTCTTTTTTTCCTCGCTGAAATGGGATTATTCACAATTTTCCATACAGTTGATGTTGGAATTTTCGTCAATGTGGCCGTTTCTTCTAAAGATGCTTGCTTGCTGGCACCACGTCCAATGAGAGTCAAATAAACATTGTTTATAACTTCCTTAGTCCCATTGAAAAGCAATTGGTCACTTACTTATATCTATGAACAGATCTTATCATTTATTATTATTTTTATAATTTCTAATTGTTTGCAACAAATCGCCCAATCCGGCAACCCCGTTCGTAAATACCCTACGCTACGATTGTTGAATTGGTTAACCAAATTTGACCGAAATAAGTTTAAAAATACAACGAAATTTAAATTTATTTATTTATACTGTACGTTACGTCGCTATCGCGTCGTTCTGAGAACTAAATGTAGTGGACATTTTTTTGGGATTCCCCGCATCGCTAAGTGTCCTATTTGGGTATTCCTTGAAGAAGGTTATAGGTAAATTGCACATCACGCATAATAATTTATTATAAAATACATATTATTATTATTAAATAATGATAGACAACACTCTACAATTGTTATTTAAAACAATTTGATCGAATTGGTTTAGTCAATTAATTGTCGGTCAATTGCCCAGTCCAAATACTAGTGACGCAAAACGTTCGTACGGATTCAAATAAGGATCGCCCAGGTGAAAAGAAAGAAATGCAATAACTCTGTAACGCACGGAATAGAAAGTCGACCGCATTGTTTGCCCGTAAATCGTCCGGCGTGGCGCTAAATATTTGTTGACGTCCGGCACGACAGATGTCGCGCACCGACGAAGCAATAGGCGTGGGAGTCGATTTAGTCTGGGATAATATTTATACGAATCTCGCTTCCCGGACTCGCTATTTTCGTCCAGCGAATTTTATCGTAAAAACGCGCGCAGCACATCACAACTCCTTTTATATATTCCTCTGGTAAATCAGTTTGGAATTCTGGCACATGTTCGCAGTCACAATCCAGCAGGCAGCTAGATAACAGTTTAATAAGAAAAAGGAATAACACTCAAAATATACTTCTACTGTTAGGGCATCATCAGCCCTATAAATCCGAGAAATACTCAATGAACTAAATAAAAAAATATGTAAGATATAGAAAGTACGTATCAATAATCCTTAGTAACAGAGTCCCACATTCTAACTTAATTGACCTACCTCTCTTTAAGCGAAAGGGCCTATTGGAATTAAATAACTACCATAAAAACAAAAAGATAGATGACAAAAGGTTACATTCTGTCCCCTTTTTTCAATATATATTCTGAAAAGATCTGCTCACAAGCTTTAAGTGACTGCGAGCAAGGTATTAAAATAAATTAGATCTTAAACACTGTAAGGTACGCCGACGATGCGGTTCTATTAGCTGATAGTGAAACCACACCTCAAGAATTACTGAACCGACTGAACATCAATATTCATAAGACCAAACTTATAATTATTTCCAAGAAGAAACATTGACCAACGAATATAAGAGTAAATAACGAAGTGATACAAAAAGTAACGAAATTCAAGTATCTTAGGTGTTGGATTGCTGAATATTTGAATCAGGATGAAGAGATTACAAGTCAGAAGCGATTTAAAGTACCCCATATCGTATCGTTAAGTACAACATTTTTTCTGTATCCTACATGGAATTGAATCACAGAACCTGAAATTAACTACCATGAGAACAATTTAAGCCTTTGAAATGATGTGAATATTTAGTCATATGCTGAGAATATCCTAGACACTGACACTACAAAGTGAAATTAAATTTAAGCGAAGTCCACGCAGATGTCTTGGATGAAAAATATCTGAGAATAGACTGGAATGAATGTTCAAGCGCTCGCCAGGACAGCAGAATGCGGTACATGAAGAAGAAGAATCCTCAGCAAAATGTATACTTAAACTAATCATCCTAGTTACCGTATACAGTTTTCCCACCGTTTGATTTTTCTTCTTCTTTTTTGTTTGTATGTAAGTTTTTAATTTATGCTATTTTAACCTTCTATTGGTTGAGACCTAAACGTATCTTGCATCTTATATTTAAGGAAAACCCGGCCTAATTATTTAAATCAACGAGAATTTGCGCTGTACTCATGTGCACTGTATATTAATAAGAGCTACATTTTTTATTCGTCTGTTCACATTTTCTGTCATCTGCTATTCGCGTTCGTTTTGTGCATATGTGCATATGTGTATTGATTATTTTAAAGAGTCGAATATTCTATCGAACACCTATTAGAAGTGAGTTTGTTTCCACTATTTGAAAAGAATAACAAATATGATATTAGATAAATATTTTTATTGCATTAAAACGTTGGGATATCGTATCTTACTTTGACAATTGACATCTAATCTTGTATCTTTAAATATTCGTTTGCTTTGTTTTTACTTGAAGTCTGGAAAGTTCTGAGGATGAATTCTATTAACCAAGATGAAAATAACACAGCAATAACATAAGATCTGTTTATTTCTTGATAGCAATTCCGGTACCTAGGATGTAATTTTTTTAAAGTTTGTATAGAGTACAGTAAGTATTTTGAGTATTATTTGATCAGCTTGATCAATAAATTATTAAAAAATCACAGTTATCCTTCACGTTACTTCACCACCAACGTGTTTTAAACACCAAACTGAAAATAAACACACAGAAACCATAAAACAGAAGAAACGGCAAAAGGACAAGTGTGAAAACACCATCCGAAATTGGTACACCAGATTTCTCACATTTCACGGATTTTCCCAAAGATTTAATGGATTTAAGATTTCACGGAGTTCGCAGTCATTTTATGGATTTTCAAATAATTTTTTGAAATTTTACTTATTTTGAAAAATAAATTAAAAATACATAAAACATATGATACTTTAAAACCTCTTTTTAAAAACACCACGAGTTGGTTCAGTGTATTAAAATCAAAATAATTAAGTTAACTATTAAATAGATAAATAAACTAATAAATAAATACATTTTTAAAATGGATATAAATTTTTTATTTTATATTTAATATTTTTTCTTTATTCCTGATTACACAAAAATTATCGCGTCACATATAGGGTGTCTTAATGGGAACGTCGAACAATTATAACATCAATATGAAATTTTGAGGTGATACTTTAATCAGTGGGTCCATCGACGTGATATTTTTAGGATATGAGCGCTTGCAGTTATTTTAAATAGAACTATTTTTACTACCATAAATTATTTATCTTTATAACTTTAATGACGTAATTTTATTTATAGAAAAGGGCTCGTTGAAGACACTTAGGAAACAATTTTCATAATTATTAGATACATTATTGGAAAAAGTACAATGAAAGCCAAAATAATTTTGAATGATTAGGTTCAGTGATTCCACCAAAAATTCTAAATTAGAGAACCAACCAGTAAAGTTCGTTTAATTTAACCATAGCATTTGTCAAAAGTGGTCACGATTTAACCAAATGTTACCGCTTTAGATGCAATCTACAAACAACATAAAAACATTTATTTAATAATTAAAAATTGTAATTTGTATGTTATTTAAATTTACTTAAATATCTCAAGGATTTCACAGATTACAAAGGTTTCACAGATTTCACGCGTGATTTACCCCTCATGTGAAAACAACACACCACGTTCTGCCCCGTTACTCCCAAATATGCTAATTCATTGCTCAGACTTCGTAACAAACCTATTTGTGATCTAAGGCTGGAACGAACCTAACCGAACATATCTGACTGGAGCTCAAACTGAGCGACGGCCACACGGTTTCGCACGAGTTTAAGAAGACTATTTTTCCGAATCTTCGCGAAGCCAGACGTCTGGATGGAAAACCGGCAGATTATTATGTTTGCTCTAGTTCATTCGCTTTCAGGTTTGACTGAGATTAAACCGGATTTGAAGAACTCCGTTTGAGCAGGTGGGGTTTCGCGCTTACCTTAAAATCGCCATGTATTTGGGCTATGAATAGAAGATTTGACGTTTAGAACGTGCTTTGTTTGTTGGACGCACAAACGAAACGCATAGAACTAAGAACCAAGGTTGTCGACCCGCGTCAAATCTCGTAAAGTAAGTCTTCGGTTTACCTGTATGTAAACTAAGCCGGCTTCCATAACCCGTTTCTTCCCCGACGCGGAGATCGTAAAACTTTAAGCGGCAAACAGGGGCGTCCAACGAGTGAACGTGTGTTTACATTGTCTAATCTCCCATTCGATGTACCGTTCGAGTATATCAACTTAAAAAATACCTTACTACTGCCGAATTGATTCGTTTTTGACATTCGGACTGTGGTTGTGATTCCGAGATGATGCCACGTATTATTTACTTAGTTGCTATTGCTTTATATGAAGCTAGAAAAGAGGCCGAGGGGCAGTAAATGACTCCTGAGACATAATCATGAGGAACATAGCAATTGTTGGCATATTTGGGTTCTTTGTTATAAATCTCTGCCGGCTACGTATGTTTATGTTTATATGAAAATGCCGAAGGAACTAGAATGAAATTACTATTAAAGACTGTGCGTCCTGTGTGTTCCAAATTTTTGCTTTCTGAAATTAAAATTAAATATTTCTATAATATCAAAATCCGTTCAGTCTTATTTTACCATATACTCCTCAGTAAACTAGTATTAGATGAACTCAAAATAGAGGATCCGTGTAGTTTTGAAAACTTTACCGGAATGAGCACCGCAATGCACGTAATTATTAATACCAAAGCTATTAAAATAATCTCTTTGGCAACAATTTAACAACTTTATTATTATTTTGAGTTTGCTTTTCGCAAAAGCACAAAACAAATATAACCTTAGATATAACATTGAATTTCATCGCATGCGTCTCATAAAAAACCGACCAGAAATGGTAATAAACCGTGTGCTAGTTCGTAGCATTAAAAAAATAACAAATTCAAAATAAAAAAGGACGCGCCAAATTTAAAATCTAATGCATAGAGTTCCCCAAATCAATTAATTATAGGGAAATTCCCTGTTAATTACGGCCACCTTTATAAAAGGGCCAAGGCCTGAGAAACACAAATTTTTATGATGCGGATACAGACTAGGAAAAGGTCACCGAGTTCGAGAAAGTTAGCCGAAAAATATAGTGTTGGGAAAACACAAATTAACGAAATTTTGAAAAATAAAGATGAATTGAAAAAGATGGTTGAGGAGCATTGGATCAAGTCGTTTAAAATGTAAAATTTCACAGCATCAAATGCATGGTTGGAAAGTTTCTACCCGCGACGCAATATAACTTTTAAAACGGTTTGTGGTGAGTCCACAGAGGTTAATTTGGACGATGTAGAAAACTGGAGAACCAAATCTTTATTATCGTTCCAGGCCAAATAGAACTTTTGCAATAAAAAGAAGACAGCAAAACAACGATTGACCATTGTACTGTGTACTAATATGGAAGGTCAGAAAGAAGATCCATTAATAATAGGAAAAGTAAAAATCTTCAATGTGCATGACAACAGAAATTATGGCAAAAGAAATTTGACAATAAAATGAAAAAACAGAAGAGAAAAGTTGTTCTTTTCTTGGATAATGCCACTTCACATTCTAAAGTTCCATTAGAAAATGGTAAAACTAACCGTTCTGCCGCTAAACAATACTACTTTTTTTTTATCGAAAGACTTTTAACATTTATAGACGCCATATAGTGCTCGTAAATACGTTAAATAACATCTTGCAATTGTAGAGTGTTATCTATAATTATTCTATAATAACATGTATTTTATAATAAATTATTATGCGTTTGTGATGTCCAATAACCCTCTTCAAGGAATACTTAAAAACGATAGTTAGCGATTCGGGGAATCCCAATAAAAACATCGCACATTATAAATAAATATAAATTTTATTGTATTTTTAAAATTATTTCTGTCAATTGACACAAAAAAAAATGGTACTGGTCAATTTCACAACGCTAACAGTGAGTGATTTTGAAATTTCTGAAAATAAAACATAAATTTAACCAATGCGTAGGGATTACGACTGCTTGGGAAAAGGTGCTACAATCAAAAGATGTTTTCCAAAGACCGGATTCTCCGATGTTATCCGAGAAGTGATTTGCCGACAGAGTCCTAAAAAAAATCTACAAAAAAATAACGATTTTATTTGTGAGGTGCAAAACCTTAAAAGAAAGGCCACCTTTATATAATGACTTTATATAATGCTTCATTTTTTTGAGGCCTTTATTAACAGGTTTCACTGTAATTTGTTAATTGTTAACAGTGAATTATTGAATAAAAGAAAAAAAACGTATTGATATTCGATCTCTCAGCAGTAAACCAGATATAACAAGGAATATATATTCTCTTTATCAAAATCAGATAGAAGAAGATGAAACCAGCACAATTATTACCCGTGCCACCATCCATAGAGTTATTTGAAAAATGGGATTTAAGTACCGAAAAATAAACAAAAAACAGGTGGTAATGGAATCGCTTAGATTGAGCACATGGATATTTAATTACCTTCAGGAAATTGAAAGGTATAGGTCTGACAACAGATGAAACTTCGACGCACACGATACAGTATCCAAAGGATGGGTTGATTCCACTAGAAACTGTTGGACAAAAGCACCTTGAAATAATAATAACCATAATTTACGCAGGATCAGAAGTGGGATTTATTCCAAATTGCTGAAGTATTAACGCAAGCGATCACAACCGCCTGTTGCAAAAAGCACCAAATTTTTAGTACAAAAACTGAAATTCAAAAATTACATATTACATATTTTGAATTCAGTTACAAGAAACTTTTGTTAAATTCATATGGTCATAAGAAATTTAATTGTAACATTTGTAGCACAAGAACATAAATTCTGTATACAGCGTATTTCAAAACAAACGCGATAATAAAAAAATAAAAAATAACGAGACAACGAGAGTAATAATAATGGTGAAACCTTTACGGATGTTTCCCAAATTTCACTTACATGTAAATTAATAATAATAATTAATAATTAAAGCAAACAATCTATTTTGTTCGAATATCTTGCAATATTTATGTGACATGTATAAAAAATAAACGTATGTATATCAAGTAGTATTGTACTATCTCCTACCTATTCCTATGTTTATTTATAAGAGATAGAGGGTAACTTAAATTAGTGCTAAGTTGAGCATCGGTGAGTTCAGTAATGTTCCGTTTTAAAATTCAGTTATTTTTGTTACTACAGGAAATATGGTGGAAACCCTGTATTTTTTACCTTTACCAAGATCCTAATGGTAAGAGTCGATTTTGAAACAGCCGGTAAATTGATTGTTGAAATAAAGAAAAAATGTTTAAACAATAATTTTATTTGTGAGACGCAAAATCTGAAAATAACGGTCAGTATCGCTTCATTTTTTGTAGGCCGTTATTGTATGTATATATTATAAATCAAATCGAACAGAAAATCAAATAAAAAAGCAGACAGTGTAAACAGACTTCAAGTAACCGGCGTTCACACAAAAAACCCCTCTCCCCACTTATTTGCGTTCAACAAAAGCACCCGATTTAAATCCTTCAAGAGTGTATGTTTGGGACGTGACATGTGGCTGCGCTTTTTTCGATTCGGAGCGTTACAAATTATTAACGTATTCCTAAAGAGTGTCACGGTCAAATTATACGTTCGCACTCGGCTAGCGCGTTGCCGTTATTTCGGCAATTTGTTATTAAACATTACAACATTAAACAGATAAATTTGTTTATGCTTTCGCGGGCATCCCGAAAATGGTAGAAACGATCAGCCGTCGTCGCCTCTTCCTATCGGCGACAAAATACCTCCAAATCAATTTTTCCTCCCACGACGAGCACTTCCAAAAAGAAACCCGGAACGCACGGAACGAAAACAAAAATCAAACTAAACCACACACAGACAATCCGTCCCGGTGCGAATCATCGTCGAAACGTAACGCGGCGCCGAGTTTCCCGTCGAGAAAAACGAGTTTCCTTCGGGCATATGTTGTAAAAGCTCGCGAATTGCCGCGCGAACGCATTCCTCTCACATCCAGCGAAACAAAACAACTGATCAAGCTTTCGTTTGGCTCGTTCGCCTGCCCGATCCGTTCCGATGAGTCATTTTTGTTGTGAGCGTGACGGTCGGTAGTGGTGGTGGTGGTGGTGGTGGAGCTTTCGCGAGGTTGCCGACGCTTGCAGTTTTTACCCGCATTCGGTTTCGAAAGTATTAACGAATTTATCCTTTCATGGTGGCAGCGTTTAGTCCAGCACCCAATGGTTATGACTTGCCTGACCTATCATAAACCCCGCACTACACCAATGAAAAACCGATTTACAAGAGGTTATCAGTTAATTTTAGTAGCCATTAGTTACAGAAAGTTTCGACGACCAAACGCAGGAGAATCAGAAAGCAAAAAAAAAAGTGTCATTTGAATATGTGTTGCAAGAGAATCAATACATTTTACCGTGCGTTCAATTTATCTTGAAAACATTTTAATTGGCTGTAACTTTTTTGTTTTTAGAGATGTCAAGGTAAACAAAGAAAACAAAATGTAGGGTTAGTAGCCAAGTTTTTTCTAAAAAACAAACCACTATCAATTTTCTGACATATAAGCCTACATCATATTATTTAAATGCAACACCCTGTATATTGTATAATTGTTTAATAGAATATCTTATTCCGATTACGATGATGTAATACACTTTATATTTTAGTCCACTCGTTTTTGACTAATTGACAAAAATACGAAATTTTTAAATAATTTCAAAGGGCTGACAAATAAAAATATGTTTAATTTTTGTTCAAGTCATTAATGTTAAAAAAAATTAATGTTAAAATGAATTTTGCATCAGTGAAAGGAGCTTCAAGTATACTTTCTGAATAATAAAAGTGCAATCGCAGCTTGTGGTCAGTCAGTCAGTCAGATATTTCGGAGGTTGGCAAAGAAATTTGCAGAAAACGGTAACGCATTAAATGCTAAAATGGTATGCCGAAATCATAATGTTTTAAATGATAAACTAGAGTATATGAAGAGACAAATATTTCACGGGGATCAATCCACTGAGTTTTGAAAGAATATAAATAAAATGCCTATAAATTTCGTAAAACTCAAAAACTAAGTGCAGAACAATGTCAAAGGAGGATGCAGTTTTGCTTGGATTTTTTAAATAGACATAATGAGAATAGTATTTTTTTGAAAAACGTTTCATGGATTGATGAAAGTTTGTTCACTACAAGAAGGGGTTGTCAAAGACAAAATACGAGATATTGGTCTTTAAATAATCGTAGACAAATACACCAAACACGGATAACATCCAATTGATCAAAAGTTAACTGGAAATCATTATTTGCAATCCTTAGAACACCAAATAGAACAATATATAGAAGATTTACTCCTAAATATATCAGCTCTGATTATATGGCAGCAAGGCGGTGTCCCACCTTACAATGTTCTGCAAGTTAAACATTTTCTTAACATGAAATATTCCAGCGGTTGGATATTGAAAGGCGGAACTATGGATTGGCCAGCCAACAGAGCCGACTTAACTTTAATGGATTTTTTCTTTTGGAGACAAAATATAGAAAATCAGATGCACAGAACTCCTTGTAATAATGTGTGTTTTGTGTTTACATTGATATCTCTAAAAACAAAAAAGTTGCAGTCAATTAAAATGTTATCAAGATATAATTATATATATTAATAAATAATATATTAGTTACTGGACAATTTCCAGAGAAACTAAAAATTGTTAAAGTATGCCCAAAATATAAATAATAAATAATAAATATAAATATAAATACATAAATAGAGTGACGTGTTTTTTAGAAAGGCACGTACTTTTGATTAACTAAAACTAAACTAAATATCAAATAGTCTTGATCAGGGAAGGGTGGTTTGGCTGTATTCGTGGACTTGAGAAAAGCCTTCGATGATGTCGATCACGGTTTGCTTAACGATAGGATTGAACAAATGAGACTTAGAAGGATTATGTCAAACCTAATTAGAACATACTTAACCATCCGCAGACAATTCGTATGGTTAATAATTGTGGGGTCCCTCAGGATTTTATCCTTGGGTCCCTCTTGCATAAGTTTGAGTCCACGCTTGGTTGGATTGGAAGCACAATATTATACATTTGCAGATGATACGGTCTTAATTTATACATCAAAAAATTCAGAAGTATTGGCAAATATGGCAAACAATAACTTAAAAGGGATATTACAACTGGTTATTAAATAACAAATTAAAAATAAACATTGAAAAACTAAATACATTTAATTTAAACAAAAAAATATAAAAAGTAATAACTTTAACATTAAGATAAATAGTATAATTTTACTTTGGAAAGAATTGATAAAATAAAATATATAACACATTGACGTACAGTTACGGAATGCAAAAACAAATAAGGAATTGCAAAATTCAATAAGTGCGGCCTCAAAGACATACAACCTATGGCCTAGCATTGTGAAAAATCAGACTTATTATAATATTTGTGTTAAAAAGTCAAAAATATTTATGCAATAGAAAAATATATTTAATTAAATTCTTGAACTCGAACCTATGATATTAGATTATTATTACATAATTCAGTTAAAATGCTTTGGGTACCAATGCTAAAGGATTATTTTTAAAGAAAATGAAGGTAAAATTTATATAATACTATATTTAAATTCTTAAAAGTCGTTTGAAAAGACATCAGTCAACGTTCACGATATCATTCCTGAAACTTTATTATATCGAATAAAGAAATCCACTAAAAATTTTTATCTCTTAATAGAAAATTTATTTGCAGGTCTTCTAAAAACATTAAAGAGCATGGAAATTGCCATTACCATTACCTTGTACCGATTCCTTGATAATGATTCAGTGGAAAGGAAGGAACGATGTGACAAAAGTATGATGAAAGTGTTTAGGAATGGTGATGCAGATTGGATTCGCAGGGAAGGGCATGCGGTGTATGAGAGTAATTAAATTCCGTGACTTGAATCATTGCAACAGAAATTAAAAGAAAATTAAAAGAAAAAGGTAGTGAAAGTAACAACGATTAGCACCATGACCTTTATTTTGAAGATACTTAAAAACCTTGAGGTTTTAAGAACTAAATCATAAGATGAAACTTATTTTGTTGTCCGTTATCCGTTATTTAGATTACCACCTTATCACTGCAGTTTGAATCTTACAGAAATGATATGGAATGTGTAATTATAAAAAAACTTGGGACAGCGTATTATTAATTATTATATTAGTATATTAATTTTTATTATTATTTTAATACCCTTCAATGACAGTGGTAGCACGAATTCAAACTATTCCGATGACCTTTTTTGTTCAATATGTATTGTGTTTTATTTTCCTTACTACTAGCCTGGACCAGTTTGATTTATTGGCCCAAAAATGCCTACGAACAGATAAAAACGTTAATATCATTATTACAGTAATGACCATTTACCGTATGTCGGACTATAACATTGAACCTCGGCCTTTTGGAAGTACAGTCAAAACTCTATATCGCGAAATTGAAGGGACTGCTTTTTTTTTCGTAATGAAGAGTTTTCATTATAAAGAGTTATAGGCTCTTGAAAAATAACAAAACGCATATGTGTTCTGTAATATTTAATTGTTTTATATACATATTTTTACATCTACTTAGGAACATTTTATATAAATATTTAAGAACTACATTTAATGTTTCAAATAACCATTTTCTTTTGAATTTTTTTAGTATGCCAATACGCATCTCGTACTTTGGCGTGTACTTTCACCATTTCTTCGAGAGGGGCATCTTCCCCATGATACATAAAAAATTTCTCTAAGAAGCTTAACTGAATATAGGGCTTGTTGGATGGTTGGTGGTGGTCCCAGATCAACTTCTTAATCTTCTTCTTACTCTTGGTGCTCTTCCTCACCCTTTCTTGCTTGTTGCAATATGGTTTCCTCTGTCAAGTCTGCTGTTGTAAGCAAATCCTGATCTTTCACCATAAAATCTTGCAACTCCTCACTTGTAACCGTAATTGTTGTTTAAATTGCTTTATCCACTCGCTTAGTGGCTGATCATTTTCCAAGTCCTGTTCGCATTCTGTTTTGGGGATAAGTTCTGCATAGCGATAGGAGTGTTGAATTGTTTCTGCTGTCACCTCTTTCTTCTTCTTCTTCATGTACCGTCTCCACTTCGGAGGTTGGCTATCATCATTGCTATTTTGATTTTGGAAGCTCCGGCTTTAAATAGGTCAGATGATGTAACATGAAACCATTTTCGTAGGTTTCTAAGCCAGAATATTCTTCTTCTTCCAACAGATCTTCTTCCCACAATTTTTCCCTGGATTATGAGTTGTAAAATTTCAT
This sequence comes from Cylas formicarius, assembly GCF_029955315.1. Lineage (NCBI taxonomy): Eukaryota > Metazoa > Arthropoda > Insecta > Coleoptera > Brentidae > Cylas > Cylas formicarius. The sequence continues at coordinate 13,007,012 of NW_026844319.1, read as the reverse complement.
ACTTTGGTCCTCTCATGATGTGGCCGAGATATTGCAATTTCCTTTCTTTCACTTCCTGTAGGATCTCTACACCTTTCTTCATTCTTCTCAGAACCTCCACGTTGGTCACATGTTCCGTCCATAGTATTTTCAGCATCCTACGGTATGCCCACATCTCGAAGGCTTCCAGTTTCCGCTCACAAAACAAGTTGAGGGTCCAAGCTTCCACACCATACAAAAGGACCGGGAATACATAACACTTGAACATTCGAGTTCTCAGATCTAGGCTCAAATCGCGACTACAGAGCAGCTTCTTTATCTTCACAAAGGCTGCACGGGCTTTCTCAATGCGGATCTTTATTTCCGAAAAATAATCCACATTGCAGTCGACACTCGTACCCAGGTAATCATATCTCTCGACTCTGTCCAGCTCTTGGTTTTCAACATACAGATGTTCATGGAGCACTTTGGTTTTGGTGACAATCATGTACTTGGTCTTCTTAACATTGAGTGTCAGACCATATTCTCGACTAGTCTTGACGACATTATATATTCTGCAGGTCTTGCATGTTTTCGGCGAAAAGTACTGTATCATCCGCGTAACGCAGATTGTTCAGTGGAATGCCGTTAATTCTTATCCCAGCGGTATCATTTTCGAGGGCTTTGGTGAAGATTTCCTCTGAGTAGACGTTGAAGAGGAGTGGTGAAAGAACACACCCTTGTCTAACTCCTCGCTTGATTTCCACTGCTTTCGTCATTTCAGATTGGACGCGAATCGACGCACTGTGGTTTAAATATAGTTTTACTATTATTTGTATATCTCTTGTATCGAGGTTTTTTCGTTCTAGTGCTTCTATTAGCTGCTTGTGTCTCACCCTATCAAATGCTTTCTCTCTTTCCAAGCTTTACTAATAAAGTTGACTGCATCTAGAATATTAATGGAAAATTTGTCTTCGGGCTCGATCATTTAAGACTCTTAAGGCTTTTTATTACACTCCGGTTCATCGGCTGTAATACACTTGTTGTTTTGGGTGGAAAAAATGCCAATTTAATCTTCCGTAGATTTGGAAAATGGGGATATGCAGGGAAGTAATATTTTCCTCCCTTTTAATTTTGCATCCCATTTCCGTATCTCCTCTTCAAAAATTTACGATGCCATCCATGCAGACTTGTTTGCCTTGTAAGGGACCGGCAAATGCTAGATGTTCTTAAAACATCGTGGGTTAGTTAATTTGGCAGCTACAGGCAGTTTTCCACCCACACGCTTTTCGCTTCGAAATTTAAGAATTTTATCTGGCGTCAGCAGGGTACTTGTGTTTGTGCTAGTTTTGGTCACGTCTTCTACAGCCAATCGTTAGTGTCGTTTGTGTCGACATTACGGGCTTCGTCACTTATCTGTCGATTATTTATACCATGTCTCTGTTTGAACTTCCCCAACCATCCTTGCGAAGCCTTGAAATCGATGATGCCAAGCTGTTCAGCAAACTTTTCTGCTTTTAGTTTTACGATAGGTTCAGATAGTGGCACATTTTTAAGACGTTGCTGGAACCACTGCAACATTGCCCGATCCAAATTTTCAAATTTTGGCTTTCTTAGTTTTTTTACTAGAACTGCCTGCCGCTTCAGCCTGATACAGTCGACGGTGTAAGTGTAAGTGTAAAGAGGATGCAAAAAACCGTTTATACAAGTATGAGTTTTTCTCTATTATCTTCAGAACGTATAAAAAGATTTTGCCTATCCCTTGTAATACACTTTGTAGATGGGTATAAAAATATAAATGAAAACCTTGTACCTGCATAAGCGACAATAAAGCATTATTAGTGACTCTATTATTAGTTGTTGTGGTGTGTGGTTTGTGGACAATGACTCGAGAACAACATCTTACGATAAAATCCATTTTTATCGTATTTAAATTGTAATTTGAAACCCGGAGTTTTGTTGAAGGCGAGGCAAAACATGTAATTTTACTTCTCTCTACTGCAGGAAACGATAACGAAGGACATTTTTACGGTGTACCTTAAAACTAGAAAAATTAAAAGCACTCCTTATGAAATTAATGGTGAATTAAATATTGTGAAAAGCCGCGAGGTGGTTTGTCGGTAAGCTGCAAACGTATTGCTAAAGTGAGCGACATCCATTAACAGACGATTGAATTTAAAACTGTTGCTTGTCCTTTAATATTGAACATTGGATAAATCCATAAAGGCACTACATCACAAATACTAAATGAGTTGTTTATTTAAGCAATATCCAAACCTAAACCATACAACGGACATAAAACTCATATGAAAACTTTTGCGCCCGAAGTGACATAATATTTTTTTCTACTCCCGTCTGTAGAATACCTAATTACACACCGATCTAGCGTGCGGGAAACGTCACTTTACCACGTCATTTTCGTTTTCCAAGGATCCGAGCCACTTCGGACATTTTCGGGTCAATTCTGACGGTTATTTGTTGTTTTGCGAAAATGTACCCAAAAACTAACGGTCATAGAAAAAGTATAGTATGCAACATGTTCGGTAAACTTTTTAAGTCACTCGTTTATTTGACACGAGCAAAGCGCAGCGTGAGTCAAATGCCGTTTACCCCACTTTGACGGTTCTATTTCAGTTTTACACATAGACAAAAGTATTAAAAGGGAGTTTCCAAGCTCTATTTGCTATTTGGCATATAATTTGAGTCTCCCTACGCTAGAATCCGCAGGATTAAATGATTGTTAACCGTACCTAATTAATCAACGTTCTTTATCTATGAATGAACCGACCCAAGCGTCATATTTGTAAAACTATTTTACTTTTGCGTAGGTAGATTTATTATTTATTTGTTTCGTGCAAGGCGTGATATGGTTTACGATATTATAACATTAAATATAATATTAATGATAGCAATAAATTATGTAAAAATGCCATCTCAATTATTCAAAAAAGGACGTTAAATTTTAAAAGCGTGAAACTATGGACAATAATACTGTTTTTTTTTCAAGGTGTATAGATAATTTTTGTTTGAACAAAAAAGGTTACGGTTTTTTCCAATTCATACCTATAAAATTCAAATTTCAAAAATTCGGGATTTTTAAAGGTACGATTTATTTTAAATGAGGGATTGATTTAAGATTAAGCAATCATCATTTTTGGGTTTATTTTCAAAATGAAATTAAGCCCAGAAAGGTATTTCCGATGTTATTTTTTTATTTCGTAGACATTTGTAATGAAGTAATGAACCATTTTATTTTTGTTACTAAGCAAAACTAACCAAAAGTATTTTATTTTTGTTATGTTTCGTTTTGCATTTGTTTCAGCATGTTTGATAATAAATTTATTTTTTCGTAATTTTCTTTTTGCTGCTGAACACATTACAGGGCACTGCATCGCTCCGATCAAATGCCAAATGCTCTTTTGATTTTTAGTGCAGAATCGAGAACTTACTTTAATTTCTCAATTTTTTCATTTTTTTAATCCAAATTTTGTTTGTGATATTCGTTTCCTTTTTAGTTTAGACACAGGTCTAGCTTCTCTTTGAATATTATTTCTTTTGATTTGACATCTCATTCGCAGTACCCATAATTTTGGCGAATAGAAAAATTGCAACTGACTCAATGCGTACTTAACGTTCCTTCATTCCGACGATAAAATACGGTCTGACAACGTTGCGGACATTCAGATACACGAGATGCCCATTGCTGTGTTCGCGAATCAAATCTATCTTAAAAAATATTTTGATTAATTATTGATTAATTCATTCCGGTAAATTCGGGTATTGTTATGACTGATTATTATTAGAAGGAATATTTTTTACATAATTTTTAACGGTCTAAATCAAAGAAATTTGGTTCGAATAATGACATTATATCCAAAGCAGGCCCGACAATTCGTAGATAAAATGAGTAGAAAGCGGCACCCAAAGAATATAAACCAACATTTATGAATGGTTTGGTTCCTATGTTTGCGGCGATAGAACGGGTTTCGATTATTTGGTTCAACCAATCACTTTCTAAGCTTAGAAATATCAAAGCTGTGTCACCATAGTTATAGATATAGGTTATAGGTTACCTATATAAACAACGCAAAACTATTTTTGTTTGAATAATTGCTTATAACTACTTATCAAAAACTGCAAAATCAACATTATTCGGCGCACCATCCATATTCGAAATATCAAAAATACGAAAGCATATGTTGTCAGTTTAAAATTTTATCATTATGTTGCAGAGCTGTTAAATTTAATTTGATCATGGAAACAATTGCATTTTAGTCTTAGTAATAGTGGCGGAAAAAGCATAGTAAGCTCCGATTTATTAGAAAAGAGTGCGGTGACGTCATGTGTTCCTTTTTAGATCCTGTCCTGTTCTAGGTTCACGCAGATAAACTATGCACGGTAAGCGATGACAACACTGCACTTTTTCTAATGCTTCTTCTTGCCTTGATGCAACCAGCTCTAGATTTTAAACACACGCTACGTTGCACTATCCATTCGTGCTTTAAAAACTTCATGATCAGTATCGTAAAACTATACTATTGTTATGCAGCCCACATAAAAAAAAGTAAACAAAAGGTCAGCTCAGTTCACTCAAGCAATAATAACAATAGCGCGGCTTTTCAATGGGTCGTCCGTCATCAAGGGGCATGTCCATTTCGCGTCGGTGCATCGCAATGGTCTACATGTGGCAACGCCGACAGAACGACTGCACAGGTAGTTCCAAACAGGAATTATTGGGCATCGAGATGAATACTGCATTAACGTATTTACGCGTACTTGACCAGTACCCACCCGTTCGGCAACAGATAATTAACGTGTGTACCACATAGCTGTTAGATGTATAGATGCCTTTCCCAACACTGTCAATGTAAAAAAAACACTCCAGGCATTAAATATACATTCGATTCGTCAATTGTCAGCGTGGGTGTGGTACTTTTTGGGCATTTTGCCAAAATATAACCAAAGTGCAGGTTTGTGTTCCAAATTTAGACGCATGCGCGAAAGATTCCCTTCTGAGTCATTAATCTTAAATTTTAGGGAACAGAAATGTTGCAGACAAACAGCCAAAGTTTCCCTAAAATTTTTACTCCCGAGGGACCATTCGTGAGAGAAATCGGGAAAAAGCGCAAAATTAACACCTACAAATTTGTCTTTTTTAGATGCTAAATTAATGTCTAAAACTAGCAATCGTAATGGAGGACCTTAACCAACTTGCCTACTGGCTCGACATTGTCAATGCCGATTTTAAAGAGGCTCTAGAGGAGATTGAGAATGGGTGAGATGTACTCTCGGTTTTAAGAAACAAAGTTATAAAGTTTTCCATAGTGCCTGTGCTTTGAGATTTATTTATTTACCGTCCTAGTGACCTTACTTTTGCTGCAATGCATTAGGTTGCTTGAAACATCCAAATATAAAAATGTCTTATGAAAAGTGGCTAAGAAAGTTAACATATCGCTAGCGGCTTATAATGAGAACTTTGTACCAATTGGCCAAAAAAAAGAATAGCACAACAATTACCGCTGTTTGGCATGCGCATCATTTGAAAGTAGTAAAGATGAATTGACAAACATATTTTACCTATTTTTCCTTATCAAAGCAGACTCTGTCAAAATAAAATTGTGGTTTCATAATTATTCCGCACAAAATAAGATCTGGTCGTTGTTAATTCTGATGAAATTAATGCTAATAAAATTGTTATAAAATATTACGCCATACCGAAATGACTTTGATGGTCCCACAGTTGAACTTAATTTACTAAATGCCAAATTTACGAAAACTAAAAAGCTGCCCCCGCCAAAAAAGCAAACAAAGATTCTTGGCATTCCATTCAAAAAGAAAGAACATGTTTCAGTTTTGCACTTTGCCAACACGATGGATGGCTCCAACTGACATTTTTGTATTTTTTTTTGTAAGCTTATGTTAAATTCAATAAATATTTGTTAAAAAATATAATAAACCTGCGTATATTCTATAATAGCAAGTATTTATTATATAATTCATACAACATACAATAACCACTCTAGACGTATCTTATATTGGTACTAAAATACTAAGCCTAATAAGCGTATCTCATTTTTAATTAAAATATCACTGTCTAAAAAATTAAAATTTCAAAGTCGTTCATTACTCATACACATATCACTACAAATAACTGTAAAAAAAACAAAATGAGAGTGCTGTAATGCTGTAATTCCAAAAATTGAACTATTTTTTGACATAGGACTGCAAAACAGGTAATTTCTAACCGATGCGAACACGAAATGTGGCGGTGCTACTACTTATTGGACCACTCCTTATAGTTATATAAAAATATACTATGGGAGGTAGTTAGTTGGTTGGAAATACTGTTAAGAAATTTGGCAACACAAAATCCTGTCTTTCTGTTTCATTTCTATTGTTCGAAATTTTACTGGGGAGTCAAATTTTTCCTTTTTTTCGAGAACAGCCACGCCGCGCGAAAATGTTGTGGCTGCTGGAGTTGTATTAGTTTTACAAAATTTAAGACCCCCACACTATCTAATAGCTATGTGGTATGGTGTATCGTATATACTAAGGACGGCGAAAAGACTCACCCTCGATTTCGGTGTGTGCTTCAAACCGATCGCCGGTTGACTCCTGTTGCTCTACAAAACATTAACCGTAACGTTAGTTTCCGAAGCGGAAAGCGCAAATACGGACCTCTCAACTAAACCGACTAACCTCGATCCAGCTGTTATTTTGCGGCAGTCTGAGCTCCGTGCTCTGCAACTCCCGAATGTGCTTCACCGTCTGTTGCAGGTCAGCGTGCAGCTTCTGGTGCAGCTGCCGCTGAATCAGCAACTTCTGGTCGGCACCGTCGGGCACGCCCGCCGCCGCCGACCTGTCGTCGCCTTTTTTGAAAGCCTTCTCCTTCTCCAAGCGCTGGGCGAGCAGTTCCTCAAGTTTCTTGGTCGACTGCTGGAACTGGCCGTGCGCCATCAATGGTTTCGGCTGTCTCTGTCTGTTCTCCGCGGCGCCATGCTGCTTATTGTTGCTGTGCAACAAAATATTCTGCTCGGTCTGGGGCAGGAACTGCGCGAGGGCCTGCGCGTTGGGCGTCTTGGTCGCGAAATCCGGCTGCGACGCCTTCCGCTGGTGCGACTGCGGCCTGCACTCCGACAACCTCCTCTCGGTGAGAAACTCGGGCTGGGAGACGTTTCTCTGGTGGTGCGGCGGCATTTGGCCGTTCTCCTCCGGTGACAACTGCAGGAAGTCCTTGAAGCCGCCCGAATCCGACGAGTTCGAGTCTAGGGAGTCGAGTTTCGTGATCTTTCCGTTATTCAGCTCTTTTTTGGCCGCGTTGACGATCCCGCAGCAGTCCGCGGTCGCGTTCGACAAGATACTGCAGCACACGGTGCTGGGCGAATTGGGCGTCTTCTGTGTTACCTCTAGCGTTTTGCGATAAATCTTGTCGCATTTCTCGGTAAAGCACGCCGTCGACTGTCCCGGCTTCGTCTCTCGCCCCTTTCCGACCGTCTCTGACTTAACCTCATTTTTAAGGATGGAAGCGCCTCCGCCAACGCGCCCCCTGCCCCCCTGCTGCACTCTTACGGGCGGCACGCACTTGGGCTTCGACGCGATCGCCGGTTTCGGGGCTATCCGAGGCCTGTCCCGTTCTTGCATTTCATCCGTGTCTCATAATGACCACCTCAACGAACGCGTCAGGGTCTTAACACCATCGGCGAATAATCGCGGTCTCTTACAATCCGCGAAAATCGAAATGTAGTGCGTCGCGACGACACCGCCACGTTGCTATGTTGTTCGGGGTTGACTCCCAGCGTCGGGGGTTCGATAGAGGGTCGCGTGGCGGCGCGGACAGCGCGTCGCGGCGGCACTTCAGCGTCGCATCTCGGCGGCGGCCGCATTCGGGCCCGATTTTGTAGACATATTACTTCATATAGTCTGTAAGATTTGTGATGGCATAGTCGTCAATAAATTACCAGACAGAATAAAACGGATTGTTCACTGATACTTCAATAGATGTTGATCAGCCCTAAATTTATATCTGATCATTGCAAGACAGCCCTCACTAACAATCACGATTATATTACTTTATCAATTTAACTAGTACACACATACTCAGTATTCAGCAACTGTCTGGAGAGCCGCATTCCAAACAGATACTGCTGCAGTATCATTTTGCTTGCCTCAAAAATTTGCACTGAGCCCACACCAATTCTATGGCATTAAATGTAAGATGACCCATGTCAAGATTATTATTTCGTCTGTGGTATATGGCAAGTTTGCTTTGTAATTTTTGACAATTTTTAACAAGTCACATTTTAGAACATTTTCTGGATAATTAATGCGCTCACAGCGCAGCCAATTGATAATTTTTTTCTTTTTTTGTCTTTGCATTTGGTACACTTTCACTAATTCTAGAATGATATCGTGCACTATCCATAATGCTTAAAGACGGCCTTTCGAGTATCGGCAGTAGTTTGTGTAGTTCGTGACAGTCATAATTCTTGTCTTTTGTGGAAAAGACTACCTCACTTCCATCTATAAATCCAACATAAGCGATGATATACCTTTTTAGAGCGGCTGTTTTTTTTTGTTCCATATAGATCGGGGATTTTCATCGTGCCAAGTCAATATGCTGCTTCCATAGTGGCAAATCCACGTTTCGTCCAAGAACACAGGAGTATCGGAAATCATATTGGCGACATACCCTCTCCAAAACGCGTTTTGATGATATATCTGTTTACTCCATGATGTATCTTCTCCTATTGTTAATTTTGTATCTGAATCCTAATTCTTTCATAATCAGAACCACTGTCGCTGCAGCTCAAAATTTGTTCTTATCCTCGCTCTTTACGTATCATTACCAAAGGAACATATTTTCCTTTCATAACTAGGTCATGAATAACATTTCAAATCTCAATTTCTCGGACACTCTCAAGTCTCTGGTCTTTAAAGCTTTTCTGTAGGACGTAAAAGTAAAAAACAGGTACCGAGAACTATGGAGAGATGCGTCGAGTACATACAATAAGCAAAAGAGAGAAAAAAAAATAAGTGCGGCAATTACCGAGTGCGAAAAGAGAAACGAAAAGCTGTACTGATTGTAATTTAAAAAAACTAATTAGTTACATACCAGTTAACAAAAAAATTATCTAATGAAGACAAAATAAAAGAAAACGGAGATGGAGATAGAAGATAGTTAAATAAGAATAAGGTTTCAACAACATTTCAAGGTTAATAATTTCCTGTTGAGAAAATTTTAGTTTTTTCCTGGTGTTATTTAAAAAGATATACAAAATAAAGGTCACTTTCTCGTTGACACTTTTTGAGGTCTACAAGTACGACGATTCGTTTCAACTTTATTTTTTCATATGTATTCGATACAAAACCTTTCAACTGATATGTTAAGTTATGTTTTAAATTCGACAATTACAAGGTGTTATCTGTGTTTGGAAGATAATTGTCACTTGTCTGAACATTGTTTACAATATAATTTTTTTTAGTAAATTGTTTTTTAGTAATTTGTTTGATGAATTAACATGTGACGTGATTTAGCTACTTAGCTATCATTTCATCTATTTTTTGTTTATTTATCATGTCGCCTACTACACAAAACATTGAAAAATTAATAAAACCCCAGGATCATATTATGTCGTACAAAGGCGTTACATTCGTAATACGTTTCACGGTCCATTTGAAAAAATAAAGGTCACAATGATACCTTTTAGATTTCAAAAAGTGGCAACGAGAAAGTGACTTCTCTTTAAATAACACCAGAAAAAAATAAAAATAAAACCAAATTTCTGTTTATTGGTATATTTTCGGTAGCGATGGGAATTTTTTCTCAACCTTTAAATTTTGCAACTTTTTTATAATTTAACCATGTTCCTATCGCTTATAGTTTCCAATATCCGCATGATAGACATCCTTATCTTACAGTATGTAAAACTAAATTCTAATTATGCTACACACTTAAACACAGAGAAACACATTTTTGACGACAATTTTGATATATTACACACAGCCACAAAAAGTAGAAAATTAAATTTATTGGAAGCCTTAACAAAATGAGACATTCAAATGTATTGCTTAACGATCAATTAGATTTAAATACCTCTCCTTTATTGAACTTAAATTCTCCCAACAACATTAATTAAGGTTTTATGGTCATTTTTCGGTATATATAGTAACAGGTAGTTTGTAAATATTACATTTGATAAAGACAAGGTGTTGTCGAAACAATTGTCATGTCATAATATATAATTTCGTGAAAATCTGAACTTTTAGTTCTTATTAATTTCGTTGTAAAACAATTTATGGAATAACATTTTTCTTTATGACAAACAAAACAGAAGAATGACATAAATGACAAACAATGTTAAAAATGGTCAGCAATGCTGCAGTTACAGAAATTAAAATTAAAATGCGAGAAGTGTAAATATATAATATATCCAAGCGCTTAGTTCAAAAGATGTCGAATAACAAATGCACGAATGCACAAGAGATATTCTTTAAACCGAATTTCACTTTGAAGCACCGCCACTTCGAACCCTGTCAGCAATTGTACGACCAAAAATATAGTACATTTATTACTTTGACGTTTTCGGTATTTTACGGTACCTTAACCGCAGACCTTCGCGGGACCGTGGTTAAACCCATCCAAAAGATATTTATTCTGCAGTAAATAGGTTTTGCCTGCGATTGGCAGACTTGACATTTTTATTTGAAATGTAAGTGAACCATTTTAAATTTGATTAAATTTGATTGGGTGTTTTCGAATAAGTAAAAGCGTCTATTTTAGCTTCAGGTGATATGTATCGTTCTTAACAGTTTAATCTAAATTGCAATATGTTCGTATATATGTATTACGTATTTGACTGTGGTCCTTGAAATAAGAACGTATTAATGTACCTGTTTCTTGAGCTTTGATCTTGAGAGGTGTTTTGTTTGCCGCATACAAAAATTACAAATTATTGTAGAAGCTGAAAATGGCTGCTTTTAACTGAAGCACGCGTTGTTTTAAAATAAAACATACGCATACGAATGATATATTTGGTTTGAAAGCAATCCTCTACGGTTACAATTTTGTAGTTATTTCTTTACGATTTGCCTTCGCTGCTCACGAACACAGCTTCTAAATAACGCGGGTGGGCAAAAAAATCAACAAGTATTGTAAATAAAATATAATTGCGTTCAGTGGTTTAAAAGTTAAAATAATCCCGTTAAGGTTAAGAGGTCCATACGCTGCGCCGTCAGTAATTACTAGGAATCGGGTATGTAAAATTGGTATCTCACCTTGCCGGAACCTCTGGAATTGGCGGAGATCAGAGCGCCCAGCGCCCTCTCTCGGTATTCTTTCTCCAAGTGATCGTGTTGCGCCTGAATCCGCCTGCAAATTGAAAAAACGCATGGGTTGAGTCGCGCGTCGACAGATGGCGCCAGGCGGACCGGCCGGATTTCGGAAGTGAAAATGGAGCTATTATTATTGATCGATTTTGCACATTGTTCAAATCTTGGAATGTTAAAAAGAGATCGTTAGTTTGGAAGAAAATGTACAGCAAGGCATTAGTCGGTAACGCTGGCGCCTCGCGCAACTTCCCCATTTAAGTCTAGGTGGCACCAGTGCCCGTCGCGCAGTAGAAGGAATAAATGATCCAGGAAGACAAAGATCTGGTTCATAAGTTTTTGAATAGAATTACCTTGACCAAAAAATCATGGTGTTTTAAAAAATCGACTAATTTTAACATACTTTTTTAATAGAATAGTATGTATTCAGCCCTCTTATGTACTCAATTATTTATTGCTAAGTTAGCATGACTCAGTAAGTCATTTGTACTCCAGACAAATATAAATTAATAACAAAAATGTATATGATAGTTCAGTCAGTGATATGTATAAAAGAAAAAGTAAAAATTCCATTTTGAGAACTGCTTTGTTAAAGCACTTGCTCCGCTGCGCTCTGCTTGCGCCAAATAAACTCGTGACTTAAGTGCCGTTTACCACACTTGCTGCATGATATAATGATTAAAGATGAACTAAAAATTATGAATCCTCTGGACATCTAAATAATACTTTGGCACTAAAAGGACACCCCTATAAAGATTTATATGATCTCCATTACGAACATTGGTCAAAAGGGACCACGTTATGAGCATTAATTTTATTTAATCCACATTTGCTTTCCGCAAGCATGACTCACGCCTCGAGAATGATAGATGAGTTTGGTAAATTTCGGTTGCTACTATGGTAATTTGACCATAGTAGTTCTAGAGCATAAAAAGTGAATCATATGGAATTTGGAGTTTGGGGTATTGTCTTACTGGAGTTTAATTTATCCGCGTTATAGTTTATTCGAAGAGTAAACCGCCAGGGCCAATACCACCCAGACCAATACGTGGATAATAGTGATAATAAAAGGCAAACCGTGAGGAAATTAAACGAATTTCAGAACAATTAGGGAAATTATTGAATTTTTCACTACCACTGGTGAGAAAAAGGGACTACTTATGAGCCAATTAAGGGCTAATGAGTAATTATATAAATACAAATTACATGCAATGCACACCTTGGGACCTAGCCAAGTCGACGTCAAACATAACAATTTATTGAAATTGACAACATTAAAACCATAAAAGACGAGTTGAATTTCTAAGTAAATAAAATAAAAAAAGTAAAATAAAATATTGAAATTTCGTTGACTTATTTTTTTGTGGTTTTAATATACGCACAAAAAATTAACTTCCCAATCAGAAGATATAATGCCTGGACAGAAAAAATCTTAGCTTCGTACATTCGCAATATATCCTTAAAAAAATATTTTTTATTCTTACTTTACACACACATTAGGCATATTGTGTATATCGAGATTGAGAAACTTACGCTATAGCTGCGAGTAGTTCCTGCTTTTGATGCTCTTTGGCCTTGATCGAACCGCCCTCTTCTAAAGCGATCTGCAGCTCCCTTTGAAGCACCGACAGTTTTCGTCTTTCCGCTTCCAGCAGCAAACTAGTTACCTGTAAAAAAAAGTGGGCTCCAGTAAATTTCCGATTTGTTACCTGAAAACTTAAACTTAACTTTGTCTTATTATCATAATATGATAATATGCGATGAAGTGAAATTATGAAAATACCGAACGATTAGAAATACACATTTATTTAGGGAAGACCTTCTACTGTTAAGCTGAAACACTGTTCAGTTCCAGATTAACTTTAAACTAAACTTAATTTTGACTAGCTATTATTTCGAAATTTTTTGCAGATCTTGGATTTTCAGCAAAAGGTGCAAAATATGATCCTGGGGATAGAGATGGGAAGTTCTGTAAAGTTCTTTATGATTTTATCACTGGGTCAACACCTCGGGACGTCTGTTTTGAAATAATTGAGTGGCTATTGTAATGCAGTGAATTCATGAAATTCCGTTTTCACTTTAAAATTAGAACTAACCAATAACACAGATGCCGCTTAAACTGCAACAAGGAATAACTTTAAAAAATGCTCAAAACTAGCGGCCTGCAAAGAACTAACAAACCAACACTGTTTTTTGTTTCATTTTTAACAGTCTTTAAAATTCGAAATAAAGTGTTTTATTACTTCTTACATTTACATTTTTGCGTACGTTCAAACCAACATTTTTTCACACGAGCGGAGCGAGTGTTTAATAAAAGAGTGACTCAAAAAGTTTACCACGCGTGTTGCATACTATTCCTTTTCGACGACCATTAGTTAGAATACATTCCCTGACATGCCGTCAGAATTGGCAAACTTAAGGCGTGGGAAATATCTTCGAAAACATCGGATTGCTCCCAAACCCGTGCGGTAAAATCCCGGAAATGTCCGAAGTGACTCGGGTCCGTGGGAAATGAAACTGACGTAGTAAAGTGACTCTTCCCGCACGCTAGATCGGTGTGTAATTAGATATTTTACAGACGGGAGTAGAAAGATAATATTACAGTGGGCAGTGGAAGTTTTTTGAAAACAAAAAGAGGTTTATATAGTGACATTTTTTTGATAGACTTACCTACTTAAATCTACGATAACATTTTGTCCTACATTTCAAAAAACTCATCTTTACTAAAAAATATTGGTGTAAGAAAAGAAAAATGAGAAAAATACTTAAAGTCTACATATCTGCGAAACGAAACTGACGTGGTTAAGTGACGCTTTCGGCATCGGTGTGTAATTAGGAATTTTACAGACAGGAGTAGAAAAAGAATTTTAAATCCAACGCATAGACGCATAGGTAACTGCTGCCACCACTGGTATGAAACTCCCACATCGGCAGAGAAATGACGAAGTTATAACTAGTCACAATTAGGCAACTTCTTTGGTGTCCTACTTCATCTGCCATTCAGTTTAGTTGGCAATCCGCTCATGTTCAATTCCATATCTTAAATTATTTTAAAAACTGTTAAGGCTCGTGTCTATACCGGCAAGAAAATTGCGATTGTTTTTCCACCTAGTACTTGTCGGCGTGTCTACACTGTATTGTAAATTGTTTTAAGTCTTTTCTTTCTGTATTTTTCTCCATTACTGATTTACTTTACAAATGACTTGTGAGAGTGGTCTAGGCAAATTTTCTTGCAAGTAGACACGAGGCTTTAGGGATTGCGTGTTGGAACAAACCTCTTCCCAGCGGGTGATGAGCTTCGCAAATCATGACGTTTCGTGCGACTAGGATTTTCTCCGTCGAGTCGCGACTTTTGGCCGATCAGGAACAAATGGTGACTGCGAGTGTTATATAGGTACCTAAATCGATTTCTTCACGTGCGATCGTAAAAAGAGAAAAAACAACGAGTTTCGTTTCACATCAAGCGTTCAACATTGTTCGTGAAAGCTCCACGAGGCCGTAAACTTTGATATAAAACTTTTTACGGCGTGGCGTGCGAGGTTTTTAACGACCCTCTGTCGGGCTTATTAATACGCCGCAGTGAGTAATTAGTTTTTTTACGGTAAAAATTGTAGAGAGTATGAGGTACAGCGTCGCACTGGCAACATCTGCTCCGCTTGGTAGTGCGAGCTTTTTTGCCTAACTGATAATAGTTAACGTTTATTATAGTTTTGAATGTAATACTTTACGGCATATAATTTAGAGGTTATGCGCGTATATACAGGGTGATTAGTTAACGATAGGGACGGCCATATCTCAAAAGATATTTTTCATACAGAGTTGGTAAAAAAACATCATAGTAAAAGTAAACAAGACAAATCATTGAAAAAAACTTTCAAGGTCCTTTCGAATTTGCTAAAGTAAGCAAATTATTTTTAAATAAATAGTGTTTTGCTCAATGAAATGTAACTACGGCGCATTTAAAAGGTCGATTTATGCTCTGTAAAATGCTTAATAAAGTATGTCTTTCAGATTTTTCCGGTCTTGCTACCGGAAGTTTTCGGACAAAGCCACAGTTTACGTTTTTTTTCTCGAAAACGTCAACGAAAATCATTTGAAATTATGACTTTCTGAATAACCTCGACCTAAACTATGGAAATGGGAAGCAAAACAGTATTCGTTAGTTTAATCAACCTGTGTGTTTTTGATATTTTTGTTACCTTCGCCAATATTCATTATTATTAATAAATTTATAACCATAATAGCCAGAATCGAAGCGTTCTGAAACTGTTATAAGGACGACTCCAAAATTGGTAGGAACGTAAATAGAATCGTTTAGGAATGGTAACGATATATCAATATCAACCATCACATTAATTATGATCTGGTATGTGAGTCTTTTATGATAGATGGTTTCGAAATTAAAAGAACCTACTCCGATATGGACTGCGCCCAACCCTTGCCCGGCCGTGCCCCCGTCTCTGTTCCAAGGACTCGGGCGTACGGATGCAAAGGAGCAAGACCAAAGACTGGAACGCTAAGCGCGCAAAAAATTAAAATATAATAAATAAATAATAAAGTTAATAATAATTTTTGTCGATTTACGAACGGCTAAAAAATGGAACAAATTTGGAAATTTGGAATTTGTTTCATATTTTAGCCGGTTTCTGTATAAAAAAAATCCTGAAAACTTTACAACCATTCTTCTCAAAAGTTTAAACGTTTATACAAATTTTTCTTTTTAAAATGAACTCAAGCTTCTGCATTGATACGACACTAAGGAACAACCTACATATGATACTTATTTCATTTTTCCTGTGTCATTAATTCTCTCCTTTAAACGGACACTTTCCATAAGATGACAACTTTGTCATTAATTCTCTCCTTTAAACGGACACTTTCCATAAGATGACAACTTTGGCAGTAAAGTGAGTGTCCGCTTATGAGAGCTTTCACTCGATTTAAATTTACGAGTATCACCTTACAAACCCTTATAGAAAAAAAGCTACTACAGATTAAATGCAGATTAAAAGGTAGATAGCTAGTCAAACAATATTCAAATGCACTCTTAAAGACAAATTGCTACGCCTCGCCTATTACAATATTAAGGATTTTCTTTCTTGCGATACCTTTTAATACGTGCTTGTTGTTTGTTATTGTTTATATATTTGTTATTTATCTAACATTTATCTAACATTATTATTATTATTAATTAATTATACTAAGATAATATTATATTTTTACATTCGTATTATACTGACAATATCGAACAATTGTAACTCAAGTCTTTGGTCCAGACTATTTAAGTTTTGCCGTATTTACGGTCCCTATATTATCTAATAGCCGGGTTTCGCGGAGTCACAACTGCGGATTGGTACGGACGTCACTTTAATATCTTTGAGCGATACAACTCCCTTCCCCCACCCCCAATCCTTTGTACGGCACGAAACGTCTTGCCTATTTAATTTTTCGCCACGTCACGTGCCGATCATCAAACGCGTACGACGAAAGCCCTTTTGTACGTTTATTTTGCGAATGCCTGTTCGACGGGGGTGAGATGGTGGCGCTAGGTTGCGGTGGTGGTGGTGGTGGAGCGATCCCCGATCCGGGATCCATTCGTTACGGGCGGCGTAATAATATGTCGGTCAAGTAACGAACCCCGTGCATATATTACGAGCGGCCAGCTTCTTATCTCGCCGCACGAAACGGGCATTATAATGTTATAGTTTCGTGACTGCCTTATCGATTTTTTTCCGTGTAGGTGGCAGTTTCCGAATAGTGGAGATCGGAGTTCCTCGGCGAAGCGATCAACATATTTTTTTGGACGTCACGCTGCAGCCGATCAGAATCGCCACAAAATATTGAACAAATTCAAATTAGTTATTTGGGAGCAAAAGGATAATATGGTGTTTATTGAGGACAAAATACGAACAAAATTTGTTTTTCATATCATCACGTTTGCACAGAACGGCACAATATTGTAAAATAGCGACATTCGCTTAACATTTCAAAATTGCAGCGAATTTCGGTTTAACCTTTTCCAGATGAAAGACATGAAGAAAAAAAAGCTCTATCCCACTTCTGACTTGTAAGATAATAAAAATAATAACACGGAAGATGCGTATATATTTGATATAACAACTGCTTGTTTTAAAACTATAAGTTTGTCTCTGCTATAGTCACATTCCTATGCCACACCCCCGAAACTGGATATTATAACGTAAATATACAATACAGCACGCAGAGTCAAATATTCTACACATTGCAGATAATCATAATTACCATGTCTACAGCTTTTATAATAAAGTTCCAAGTAGCTTACAAGATCTCAGTAACTTTAAATTTTATAAGGTTATTTGTAAGATCGTCTCATCACTTTCATAGAATACGTTCTTACCTTTTATCTTCAAATAACTGTTTTTTTATAAGCCTATTTGCTTATCTACCTTATAAGGTTGCCTTTTGTAGTTTTACATTGCAATAGTCCTTCCTTACATTCAAAACATTACTGACAACATTTCAAAATTTCTTAAGAAATATAATGTATAATAATAATATGCGGCAAATAATACTTTGGAGAAACAGAACGAAAAATATCAACTAGGCTAAGAGCCTTACGACTACCACAATTAAACTCATCAGCAGTTGCCGACCACAATCATGACATTACACAACTAAAATTCTTGCATATAATCAATACTTCTACCATAGAATAGATAGAATTCTCTAAACAGCTAACCAACCGTAACAGCGACTCACCTTTGAGTATATAAGCAGATACAGAATAGAATACAAACCAGTTTGAGTTAAGCTCTGAAGAGGCTAACAGGTTTGATCCTACTAACGCCGTTAATGTGTTGAAAACTGGAGAAAACAGACAATTGGAGTATATCCGTATTGGAAATGTGCGATCAATGGTAGGAAGTGATTCTTTCAGCGTAGCGGATTACTGATTTTAAAGATTTATTTAGAATTATCAAAGACATCATACATTATTTCGTAACAAGCCACATCTAAAGCAATTCTGTAAGTAGCTATTCTCGTTATCAGGCCTCTTTCTGAAAAACCCGCCTAGTGGGAGTTTGTGGATTGTACCCGTACGGAAATATTAAGATCTGGAGAATAGGAACACAACTACCTCAATAATTGTAAAAATATAAATGTTTTATGTAAAATATACCTGTATTTCTAAAGTAGGAAGTATATAAAAATATGAAGTTCATTTATTCTTTTTATTTTTGATTTACTACCACTTATCATTGGCAATAAAATGAATACCTGGTATTGGAAATGCGAATATGTTTATTTGAAAATGATTCAAAGTTACAACATAACATTTGTAAATTATCTGTTTTAATTTGTTGCACATCTTAAGTCACATCTTGTCAAGAAAGCTAATCTAATACGAAATTCTGATGCATCTTCCCTGAAAGTGAATCAGAATAAATTCCTCTTATTTCAGTACATGTCAATAACAAGACCCATACCAACATAAGAAAAAAACGCAAAACCAATTTATTCTGAATCAGTGTTTACTTGATTCCAATAAATTTAATGCTTCCAAACAAAATTGTTTATTTTTTAAAGCTGTTTCATTCACATTCGTAAGCTGCTTCTGGACTTCTACTTGTACTGGTGACCGATCACTCTGTACTTAAGGATACCTGAAGGAACCTTATACAAATTAGATAAAATTGTCAGAATTCAATAATGCCGTAATATATTCGGCATTTAATTATGAATAACGCATTGTCTAATTGTCAACTTCCGGAATGACCGCAAGCCCTACAATTTCTAAGGTATTTTGTTCGCATTTCTCGGTGAGATGCAAGGTATCATGGCCTACCAATGTGGAATAATTTTGTACATGCTTGTCGGTATGCTATACCAAGAATACAAAGACAAAGAAGTGGGCAGTTGGAAATGTTAAATTTATTTTAATTAATTAAAAATCCACCGGCAATTATTTGAAATTTCATATAAAATCAATATAATAATAATAATAATCTTTATTGTCTAACAAATTAACATCCATTTAGAAGACAATTTCATCTGAAGAACTATATCTTAAAATATAATAAGTAGTCAACTATAGTCACTATAGCAAAGTGATTCAATAATATCATCAACTGATGCAGATACCAAACTGCAAAACACTTCGACGCAGGATTCCAGTCGGAGTTCAACAAGCGAACGGATGATATCCCGGAATATAGTGTCATCATATATATATATATATATATATATATATATATATATATATATATATATATATATATATATGTATTGGTGGTGATCAGGGTGTTCATCCGTTCGTTGTTTGACCCTGGAGTAGGATCATTCGCCTGACGTTTCGCCAAAATATCACTTGGCATCTTCAGAGACCGCGCGTCCATGTCACTCGTACGTTTCCACACTTAAACTGAGTTTTCCATCGTACAAAGTATGGCTGCAATGTTCCTATGCTTTCTAGGGTCGTTAAGGACATCAGCTCGAAATATTTGGTCTTAGTGTAAGTCAATACGAAAGACAATTCAATAGATTACATTTTTAGTTCGCTTTCTTCCAGTTGACTCACTAATTTAAGTGTTGCTATGTATTACTTTATTTTAGTCTCTGTGTATTAGTTTATTTCAGTTTGCTTATTTTTCATAACTTTATATTTTACTCTTTGTAATTTTCAAACTTTTAATGTTGTTTTCCCGTGATTAAATAAATAAATCAATATTTTTGTTGATATATAATATCTTTATACCTTTTGTAGTTGCCATTTTCTCATCACTTCTGAAACGAATGAGATAATGAACTTTACTCTGTACATTTTAAGTTCTTTTTATTAATTGATGTATTTTATGTTATTGGTAATTTATTTAACATATCGGTTAGGTTTTTTTTTTAAATTATAATAATTTATTAAATTTCTCTCCAATTTAAAAAATCTTCATTCAAAATAAATTACGAGAGTGGAATTTCACAAAAGGCGCTAAAAGTAGTTACTATTAATGCGGTGCATTTCCACTGGTAAAAGAAACTCCAACCGAATGGCGTCAGTTTAGCGTTGGGTTAGGGCATCAATTTCAATGCCCCGGGCTAGTAGTTCGTACGAAATTCGGGCTTATGCCACGATGGTGCGCGTTCCGCAATAAAACGGTTTTTTTTTGCTAGCTAGTATAAGCAAATCTGCGGAAAAAAGGAGCACCAAAGAGTCCAAAACCGTCGCGGGGCAACGAAACTCCTGGGAAAATACAAACAGCGGCATTGATTCGCGGAAAAACCGGTGGAAACCGGAAAATAATCGATAGAGCAACGTCTGGGCCCCGTCGGTCGGCTGCATACAGTGTCGAGGGTCGATATTTTTACCAAGGAAATTGGGCAGTCAGGGGATGGGGAGGGGACTAACGCATTTCCCGACCGGATCAGATCGGACGCCCCAGCGGCGTGTGTTACTCACCTCCAACTGGACGCCGAACAAGTCCCTGGACCTTTCCTGCTTGCTTCTGAGCTTGACCTCCTGCTTTGCGGTATTCACGTCGACCAAGTTCGGTACCACGTTTTCGATCGGGCTCATCTGAAACAACGGAAAACGAAAACGTTGCAGTTTATTAAAGAAACGTTAAACTAGTAAGTGCCGCAACATAAGTGCACTTTGAATTACTAGAGAAGACTGCTGAATTTAAAATATTTTTGTAGTTGACACCAGTAGGACAATATTTTGGACGATCTCGGTAGTTTTCCTGTTCGTTACATTGCTTTAGACTTTATTTACAGGATATATTCGTTACTATTGATCCGACGAGTTATTAATTCTTACATTATTCCTGGACCTTACGATTCTGCAATCAAAAATATAAAAAGAATTTTTACAGATCAATGTTTTTTTGCAAGAACCATAATATTTGTTTGATTTTAATTGCGCGTTTTTTGAAATTATCCACATCGAAAATATTGAGTGCTAACAATTTTTACTCGTGTTTTCAATTAAAAAAAAAGCTAACAACAGCAATAAAAAACTCATGATAGGAGTTTTATGGAAGAATTGTTTAAAAAGCTTAAAACTGCTGTCCTGCAAAATTAGCAAATTTTGATCTATACAATAGCAACGCAAATAGCAAACTTAATGAAAACTTTTGTGTGACAGGAGTTCACAAAATAATTTGACCAGCAACCAAAAGATTAAGATAAATTACAGCCACACTGAAGCACCTTTTACGATGATGTAAAAACAGAGCATATGTAGATACTAGTATTACAACTCCAAAATTGCTACAAATAATATAGCCTACGTTACATACACTTTATCTTATTTCAAAATTGCCGTAATTTGATTTAGAACGTATATAGATATTTTATTGTCAAGACTGGGTTTCTGATGACATCGTAAAACGGTTCTAAGAAACTTAACCGCGACAGCTGCCGCGTTGCAGTTTCCTTAGTTTCCAAACACAGCGCCTCGATTGTTATCGTTCCTTTTTTGAATGTTTGTTATTAAACGCACATTGTCGACAAATGACGTGTCCGAAATGATATAAAGTCGTAAATTGTTGTTTTCGTGATATCATTTAGCGACGATAATAAATAGGAGTCACAATTCCTTTTTTTTCTGTTTATCGTTAAAATTTCAATCGTCAGAAATCGGCTATATTGATAATTAATTTTGCTCCGATCTTCGAAATAACCCCTAAAATGTAAATTTAGACTTCAGACAAACTAGTTTCCTATAAATCTGTAACGTAATGACATTACGAAAGCGGACATCTCATCAATTTTAAATTTAAAGCTTGGGGTCTATGTCAAGCGTTTTAAATCTCAATTTTGATCTAGAAGCCAGAGGGTTTATTTTAATGGCACCAACTCCTATTTATGCGGATTTTTTTATTATCCTCATTATTTTGCAGATGACTGATGCCTGCTTTTTTTACTTGAGAAATTTTGATTTGTTCTAAATTTAGCTTCATATTTGTAACTTTCAAAGACTCGTGACTTTTTGACCTACTATCACATTTTTGATAATAAATATATTCCTATTTGAAGAATTTAGTTCGGGTTCGAACGAAGAGTTAGAACTAACTTCTTATTTATTTATAAAAATAAAATATTAGAATCACGAAAATCACTAACGAATATCGATCTTCAAACTTTTTAATTACATATTACATTAAATAAGATATTTCGACCTATAAATATGTAAAGTTCTGTCAAATTCAGCGGAATGGTTTTTGTATGTATAACTTGGGAAAAAAGATTCTTTCTATAAACTTTGACATCCTCTATCTAGAAAAGGAAGCAAGTAAACAGAATACCCTTAAAATTTTTGCATTTTAAATGACTTATAAAACTTTTTTATTTAAATTTTAGGCATGTACAGAGCATTTAGAGAAAAACCAGTCAATGTTTGTCACATTCTAGGTATGTCAGGTCAATACATAGCCTTATCTTTTCTCATCATTTAGTTTCTTTGTGACTCACTTATAAAAAAAATGTAATAAAATTATAAACATTAAAAAAATAAAAAATCAAGCGTTTCCTCCCCTACTCCTTATATATTGACATCGAACCGAACGTTTAATTTGGGCTTAATCGATATTTCACTGATAATTTTTTCTAAATTACCCGAGGTTGCAGGCTGATGATATACCAATACCAATTTGATAATAATAATAAATGTTCTATTCAATTACGGTCCAAACTGCGTGGAGGCCAGTCCAAAGTCTCAACATTCACCTCAATTTGCAGTATGTGGTCTGGTATTATAAAGCTCATCTTGTAATAGCGCAAACGCATTCGTTTGACATTAAATATTGTATTCATTTGATAAAGAAGATGCTGAAAAAAGATGAGACTATTTATTGACTTAAACGGACACCTAGAATGTGATAAACCTTGACCATGCAATTGGTTTTTCTGAAAACACTCTGTACATACCTAAAAGCTAAATTTAAATAAAATTGTTTTTCACAACATCATTTCTGAAGATCTAAGCTACAATTAAAAACTATATATATATATATATATTCAAATCGAGTCGGCAGTTCGCGAGAAAATTAACTTTGAAGTTGACCCAAATTTTAGTAGTTAATTTTGATGCGAAGTTGATCTTGTCTATTTGTGGACCCACAAAGGCGTTTTCATTACGCCTTCCTCGATTACACGCCGCGCTCCATGCAACGCAAACCAGTAATTTATTTCGATCGAGGCGCAGTACTATTTAGGCGCGGCGCGCGGTGATAAGTAATAATTTCAATTGATAACTGGTGGCGGTTTGCTCGTTTTCCTTCCTTCCTTTTGTCACAAGTTCGATTCACACTTTCGGGAAGCGTTTATGCGATGATGACACTGCTGAGAGTAACAAACGTGGCAGTTTGGAAGTATTTAATAATGTTCGCCAGTTCCCTTTGAGCAGCTTATGCTACCTGCATAAGCGCCAATAAAACATGAATCTGTGGTGTGTGGTGTGGGTTGGTCTTCCTATAAAATCAATTTAATTGGAATGTGGAAGACGGAGCACTATTTTAACTGGATCTATTGCAGGGAGTCGATAACTTAAAGGACATTTAGACTAGCAAAATCTATGGCATCATTGTAGAAGCCCAAGTATTAATAAATCACATTGTTATTTAATGTTTTTTTGAGAAACATCCACAAGCAGAACAATTTGTTTTGTATTTGGATTTAGAATCGGTAAGCTCTTCCTTCCTTTTCCTTAATATAAACCATACAACGGAGACATGAAACTCTAATGAAAACATGCCGCCATTTCAAATTTTACTTCTGGATTCCCTCCTGCGTCGGTTTTTGCAGAGACGAACTTGCTAAGGTTTCACCAATCACCCTGTTAATTTCTTCAGAGCTTGACTGAAACTGGCTCGCATTTTACTCTGTACCTGCCTATATATTCTAAGCTAAATTGAGGGCATAAACACCGTCTCGGATGACTGATTCCCATATAGGTGACAGACAAAGACCTGAGTCGCGGTTAAGATTGTTGGAGTTGGAGATACCGGACGAAAAATATCAGCTAGGCTCAAAGAACAAGAAGGAGCCTTACGACAAATAAACTGATCAGCAGTTGCTGAACACAATCAAGAAACCGGACATAAAATTTTATTCGATAAAACTAAAATTCTTGCATGTAATCAATTCTTCTACCAACGAACAATCCGAGAGTCTATAGCAATCTATAAACAACTTAACAATCTTAACCGCGACTCAGGTCTTTACCTGTCACCATATGGGAATCCGAGCCGGTGTTTATGCCCCCCATTTAGCTCTGCCCCTCAAAGAATATATAAGCAGGTACAGAGTAAAATGCGATCCAGTTTCAGTCAAGCTCTGAAGAAGCCAACAGGATGATTGACGAAACGTTAGCAAGTTCAATCTTGTTAATTATATTTTTCTACTCCCGTCTGTAAATTGCCTAATTACACACCGATCTAGCGTGCGGCAAGTGTCACTTTACGTCAGTTTCGTTTCCCACGGATCCGAGCCTCTTCGGAAATTTCCGAGATTTTACCGCACTGGTTTGGGAGCAATCGGATGCTTTCGGAGATTTTACCACATGGCTTGAATTTTGACATTTGTCAATTCTGACGGTCATGTCACTGAATGCATTCGTGTTGTTTTGCAAAAATGTACCCAAAAATTAATACACCAAAAAATGTTATGCAATATATAAGACAATTGAAATGCTAAGTGCTATAAGCTACAATTAAAATATAGTGGAGTAGTCGGCAAGTAAAATGACATTTATAATTGAAGTTTCCCACAGAAATTTCACATACATTTTAAAATATTCTCTTTATCTCACTCGTGAGTCAAATGCCGTTTACCGCACTTGTTGCATAAGTAAAATCAGATAGTTTCAACGTCAAAATCGAATTCATTTGACAATTGTCAGATATGTTTTAAATTAGTACAATTGAAACAAGCAAAAAATATTCAGATTTTCAAAGTTGTTTATATACCTGTTTGATAAAGGCGCGGTTTTGCTGAACCAGCTGTCATAAACCAATAAATAGCTGTGAAAATCTGAACATTTTTACTTCTAATTTAATTGTATTAATAGTATAAACAATATACAATGTGGTAAACGCCATTTGAGTGATTTAAAACGTTTACCAAACGTGTTGCATGCTATACTTTTTCTACTGTAAAATGCACAATTCCACACCAATCTAGCGTGCGGGAAGCGACACTTTACCAAGTCATTTTCGTTTCCCACGGATCCGAGCCACTTTGGACATTTCCGGGATTTTATCGCGCGGGTTTGGGAGCAATCGTATGTTTTCGAAGATATTTCACACGCTTTGAATTTTGACGTTTATCAATTCTAACGGTCATGTCAGTAAATGAATTCGTGTTGTTTTGCGAAAATGATCCCAAAAATCAACGGTCATAGTTTATTAAACACTCGCTCCGCTCGTGTCAAATAAAGTCATAAGTGAAATACCGTTTACCGCACTTGTTGCATAATATACTATTTTCTAAGACCGTTAGTTCTTGGGTACATTTTGGCAGAACAATACGGATACATTCAATAACATAACTGTCAGAATTGACAAACGTCAAGGCTCGAGCCGTCGGTAATATTTCCGAAAACATCTGATTGCTTTCAAACCCGCGCGGTAATATCCCGCAAATGTCCGTAGTAGTTCGCAGCAGTAGGAAACGAAAGTGACGTGGTAAAATGACACTTTCCGGGCGCTGCATCGGTGTATAATTGGAGGAGGAGAAAACCGGATTTTCATCAGGTAAAAGCCATCTCAATTCAATTTTTAAATTAGAATTCTCCAATGTACAATGTAGACGCACTTTTAGATAGTATGACGAGGCCGGAACTTTTCTTGTGTGTAACTCTTAACCGGCGCAAACGCATTCAGCAATCACAAAAATTTCCGAGACCGTTCTCTTCGCTTTCCACAAGTGAGATTTGACCTTTGTAATTGTCTATGACCGTTGCGTCGTAATATTGAGTCTTCGGAGTACCTCTCTGCCTGACCACTCAATCTGTAAGTTTTAGTGTGTGCGGCGAGACCATTTCGAACTCAATTCAACTCGAATATTCGAATTCTCATAACGTTACGCGTGATTACCTCTTCTGAAGCGATTCGCCCTTCTCATCCGCCATTGAAATATCGATTTTTTACCAGTTTACGGCGTGTCGGGGTGTTTACGCCTGATTTTCGAACACGAAAGGCACGATTATAACGCGAAGGGGGCGGGCACGCATATGAATGGGGTCGAAGTTAATTGCTGTTTGATTTCAGGGAAGCAAGCAGATTAGGGAACCTTAAATACAGAGCCGCCAAATTACCGGAAGACTTTGTACATTGCGCTTCAATAAATCGATGGAAAATTTTCACTGGGATAATCAGCTATATGTTATTTTCTAAATAATATCTAGATAGATATTCAACTTTTTTGTCTCCTCCCTACTCAGAGCGTTTTCGATAGAATTTAGCCACTGATGATATTTTGAGGTTTGCAAGTTCTGATGGTCACTAAGAAATGCATTCGCGCTCTTTTGCAAAAATGTATGCAATGGCCGATAAACAACTATAATATGCTATAGTTCTTTTTGAAATATTACACCAAATGCTCAAAACTTTCAGAGGATTTGTTTTTAAGCTGAATGTTTCACAACATATCCAACTGCACAAATGGTTCTTCATAAAATATTTGACCAAGATACATGGTAATAAATGTTTTGTATGGACCGGTTATACAGGGTAAAGAAAAAGAATAAAAACTGTGATCAATTTTTTTATTCGAGTCTATTAAAAAAACATTCCATAGACTTAACTAAAAAAGAAAAAATATAACAAACATAAATTTGTATCATATTATGTTCTGTGATATTTAATTCTAAAAGTATATTGGTATCAAAGACCTGCATAAGGAATATGAAAACCCAACCTGCCCAACAGACAAGAACATTCAATCCTTCCATCCATCAGCCTGAAAACAAATCGTACCCCCAATTGAACTCTTAAATTTGCTGAGAGGTGGCAATGAAAGCACTTTCTCGGAAATACTGTAATCATGATCTGTAAGTGGACCAAACTACAGAACAATACTCCATTATTGACCTCACAAGTTTAGTAGAATAAATGAGAGTTTCTGATAATAAACACAAGTATTTTTGAACCTTTAAAAGATAAAGCATTAATACGATACACAAACGACCATCTTTCATCGACAACAACTCTCGGAAAATACCTAGTCTCATATTTACTTACTTTACGAAAAAATTTAATAATATTGATAGACTCATAAAATATGTTTGTGAAGAACATGTAGAAATACAAACATTTTTGCCATATGTACATTAATCTTAATTTAGAAGAAACCGTTCCTCGTTTTTAAGGATGGTTTAATTGTTTTTTTAATTTAATTTTTGATCTTCTAAATATTAAATTAAATAAAGTCTAGTCAAAATAAATCCTGATCATCACAACTCAACTACTGTATCGATGTATAATGAATGAGAACTACACATAAATATTTTTTACTAACGTCCTATTCAAGGTTGATTTAAACATCTGGTACATATTACGATCAAATGATTCACAGAGAATTCAGAAACAGAACTGTCTGGATTTTTTGTTTCTTGTCTATTCCCACACAAAAATCAAGAGGCGCCAAATCAGAGGGTTTCTCATAACAATGGGTCGTTCCCTTTCCAACTATTGGGAAGTGTCTAATTCTAATTTCGAAATTATGTTACAGTCACTCAAATATTGACAGGACACCAGTAGATACCAATAAGAGCCAGTAAATTATTTTGAAAAAAACGGACCCACAAAAGTTCAGTCAGTCGCATTGTGCGTAAACCCAAAATTTTCCCATATACTTAGGTAATACAGGCAACCAGAAGACTCAAAAACAATAACTCTTCAATAAGTGATGACATCCCTGTTCGAGCAAGGAAGAGGGAAAGAATATCAGTTGAATGGAAGGAAGGGGTTGTTGGACCAATCTACAAAAAAAGGAGACAAAAAGCACTGTACCAACTACATGGGAATCACGCTTCTCAACACAACTTATAAAGTTTTTTGGACTATCCTATTTTAAAGAACCAAACCATCTACTGAAGAAATACTTGAGGACTATCAATGTAGGTTCAGACTCGGACCTTCAGACTTCAGTATTACTTCGAGAAGGTCCCAATCTACTACTACTACTACCTTTGCAGACGATGTAGATCTGATAGGGATTGGCTGAATAAAGTTGAGGGAAACTTTCATTAGATTCGAAAAAGACGCACAGAAGATGGAGCTCTAAATCAAAGAAAACTACAGAGACTACAACTTTGAAAGAGTTAAAGAATTCAAATAACTCGGAATAAACATTATTGAAGACAGCTTCGCATTCCAGGAAATAAACAACAGAATACAATAACGAAACAGATGTATCTACGCCCTTCAAGAACTTATAAGATTGAAAGAAGTCATAAAGTGATAAAGCCAGTAGTACGGTTCTGAGACAAGGACGACAATTGTCGCTAACGAAGATCGACACGCAATGAGCCGACTGGAACATGGATGCTGAAAACCAACCAAGAACTAGAAGAGTCACTAATATAAACCGCTCCCCAGTCAGCTTGTTAATAAAGTGAAGCCGCACAGCGTGGAAATATCAATCATCTGTGCATAGTCAATAATAGTTAGTAGTTCAATAGTTCATAGTGACTTTAATTGTTTATTTCAGTGCTTTTCGTTGATTTCATGTATATTCTGATTACCTATATAAATATTTCGAAAAACCTTTGTAGCAACTAGTAATAAGTCCATTACTTTGTAAAAATATGTACCCTGTACATTTATAGATATGTGTGTCATTACGCCGGGGAGGCTTGTTTGCCCCGTTTGGGTTAAATTATTCATCAATCGCCCTTTCATTTGTCAATCTTCTTTGATAATGGCACCCGCGTGCGGGGGAAGTAGAAAAGTGGGCACTCTGGGTATTACGTCGTTCCCACGTAACTCCCACACGATTTAAAGCAAAAAGTCAAAATCCACTTTATGATATGATCACTACCGAAATATTGTGATCGTAAATCGAATCGAGCAAGGGGTTATTGATGCGGTTACCTAAAAGCGGAGCGCCGCCTCTCACTTCCTGGAACGTATTTCGCTATCTGTACGAAAGATCGCGGAAAATTGTTAAAACAATTATTTTATAATCGAACTCGGTCGGTGTATATGCGCGGGACACGAAATGGCCGCTTATATAATTTCGTTTTGCCCCGCGAAATTAACAATTGTGAGACCGTAACACATCCGATAATTTGTTGCTTTAATTGTAACACGAAACGTAGCTAGACAATTAATTGTCGGCGGATATTTATTGTCCAATTTGCTACCGCGGGCTCCGACAAGTGAAAAGTGCGACTTGACTCTACGTACACATTAGCGAATCGGATGCGAAGCTTCGAGCTTGGGTTTGATATCCCACGGACCGTCTGTCCTTTAAACATTAACCTTGCTTTTGTCACTAAGGAAAACGTGACATAATTTCTGAGAAACAAGTCTCTCGTATGAGACATTGCTAATCGAAACATCAGATATGTAGGGTTATGTCTAAACTGAAGGTACTAGACAACAAAATAATAAAGAAGCTTGATACAAATGTGGCTGGTTTTGGAAATTTAATGTTTTTTTATTTAGAATTTTTTTATACTGTAATAATGAAAATTGACAGTTTTAGATTTTTTGACATGACAATTACAAATTTGAAACTTATTTGGACGTTACACCTAAAATTCGCTAGTTTAAGCATATTAGAATAAATCAATTTTTTTTTCTGACTTATTTTTCAGAAGTCACAATATCTGACTTGCTTTTCAGAAATTCTGACCTGTTTCTCAGAGATTCTGACTTGTTACTCAGAAATTCTGACTTATTCCTCAAAAATATACCTAATTAAATTAAAACTTATATTTTATTCTCAGTGGCTTTTAATAACTTCAGATTAATAATTAATCACAATCACAGCTTACAAGAAAAAAACAGAGAGAACTTCAATTAAATAACTCATTCTAAGGCTAACTTTACGATTAAAGTATCAATGGTTCAAAGTTTTGGGAAAAAGCATTGTAGAATTTTTCAAAGAAACTTCCACAGGCTACTGTAACGCTTTTTAAAAAACTTCTGGATTCCTCCTGCGTCGGTTTTTGCTTAGTCGAAATGCTGATGTTTCGCCAATCATCCTGTTGGCTTCTTCAGAGCTTGACTGAAACTGGCTCACATTTTACTCTGTACCTGCTTATATATTGCTTGAGGGGGAGGGGAGGCGCTAATGAGGGGTGTCAATACCGTCTCGGATGACTGATTCCCAAATTGGTGACAGGTAGAGACCTGAGTCCTGAGTAACCTGCCATTCTTAGATATTCTTATCAATAGAAAATCAGACCTTACATTGGGTCATTGTGTTTACAGAAAACCTACGCACACCTTACCGATACCTTAATGCATGGTCGCATCACCATCCGGCCCAAAAATCATCGGTTATCAACTCTCTTATTTACAGAGCCGCAAAACTATCTCAGCCCGAGTCACTGAAAACAGAATCAAAACACCTTACCTCTGCTCTTCTCTCTAATAATTTCGACATTAAAGACATTAAACGTTCCATCAAAAAATACACCTCATCACAACCTTCCAATAGCAATGAGGCCGAAAGCAATCCTACACTTGCCACTGTGGTCCTTCCTTACATTCAAAACATCACTGATCACATATCAAAAGTTCTAAAGAAGTATAACGTCAAAACCAGATTTACCACTTGTCCAAAAATCTCTCAACATCTGCGGTCCGTCAAAGACAAAATTCCATTTGAGATGCCAGGAGTTTACAGCATTCCATGCATATGCAGCAAAGAATACATTGGAGAGACCGGACGAAAAATATCAACTAGGCTCAAAGAACACGAAAGAGCCTTACGACTACGACAAATAAACTCATCAGCTGTTGCCGAACACACTCATGAAAACGGGCATAAAATTTTATTGGATTAAACTAAAATTCTTGCATATGATCCGTTCTTCTACCAACGAAAAATCCGAGAGTCTATAGCAATGTATAAACAACCTAACAATCTTAATCGCGACTCAGGTCTCTACTTGTCACCAATTTGGGAATCAGTCATCCGAGACGGTGTTTATACCCCTCATTAGCCCCACCCCCCTCAAGCAATAAATAAGCAGGTACAGAGTAAAATACGAGCCAGTTTCAGTCAAGCTCTGAAGAAGCCAACAGGATGATTGGCGAAACGTCAGCAATTTCGACAAAGCAAAAACAGACGCAGGAGGAATCCAGAAGTTTTGTAAAAAGCAGCATTGTAGAACTTCGCACGGTGATAAGAAAATGACTAAAGAGGCAGAGTTATGTCTCATAATACTAGCATGTCCTTTATTGTACGATCATGCTATTGAGTAAAACTTATCATTAGGATAAGGAGGAGGTGACCCACCCATGGATGTAGCTGAAAAACTTTTCACGATTTTACGCCACTTTAGCTTTTGAATTTGGTGCGATTTTCTTTCATATGTATACATTAATCCGTAGTCTACGGTGCAAGCCCATAAACAAAGCTACAGTAATTCAGTTGTTACAGAACTAGGGATTTACATAAGTATTTTATGAGGTTAATACTAGCTTAAAGGACCTTCAAGGAACAACATTTTTTGTAAAACATGTTTGATGATGTCGGGCAAAGATAATTTCCTGACTCATTATACCTGAGACATTATCGACATTACTCTTTGCCGACGACCAAGACATAGACATAGCCTGTTATATGCTCCGAAAACTTCACGACGAATACGAAAAGTGAGGGATAGTTTTAAATATAACAAGTGCTTGGTAATAGGATAACATGACCAGTTGAACCCCAACTAGTGAAGGGGATTTTTTTCAAATATTTAGGCGTCTGATGGAAGGACAACAGAAAAAGTTAAAAACAAAGTGGGGCAAGGGAAACGGACTATTCGGTAGCTCACTGTTCTGTGGAATGACAAAATAACAAAGCAACGAAACCCATCAGTCGTAAAAAGTATTTCGATCCATGGATCAGAAATTTTGGTGTTGAATAAGAGAGATAAAGACAGGCTCCTTGTTCTAAAGATGGACTATTGGAGGAGAAGTAGAGGCACCTCACGACTTAAACACATAAGAAATGAGCGCATCCAACAAAACATGGCAGGAGAGGGAACGATAGTCGCATGTAGAAAGGATGGACAGCACGAGATGGCGTAGAGAAGTATTGAAATGGACTGCTCCAAATAGAAGAAAGAGAGGAAGGCCACCAAGAACTTGAATACAAGAGGAAGAGGAAGGAATGCCAATTAGAAATCATCGGCATGGAGATTGGAAAGACGGAAAACGGAGGAAATCGAGAAGCGAGATGCGGGGTCAGTTGACATCAAACTCGCGTATACCGTGTGTCACAAAAGTCTACATACACCCTTAAAATATTCATTATTTTAAAGACAATTTTCTTTTTGCATTTTTTTTTATTTAACACTATAAATATAATAAATACAATTTTTGAGAACTCAATCAAACATACAAAAAATTATTTAATACATAATAGCTCCGAAAAGTCAACATATAAAAAAAAAATTTTTAAATGCGAAATTTAATATTTAGTTCGGCCGCCTTCTAAATCTATAACCGTCTGGAATCTTCTCGGCAGAAACTAATTTTTCTACTCCCTTCTATAAAATATCTAATTATTCACAGATCATGCGTGCGGAAAGGGTTACTATACCACGTGAGTTTCTTGTCCCACGGATGTGAGCCCCTTGGGACATTTCCGGGAAATTACCGCACTGGTTTGGGAGCCATCGGATGCTTTCGGAGATTTTACCCCATGACTTGAATTTTGACATTTGTCAATTCTGACGGTGGCCACGTCAGTAAATGTATTCGTTTTTGTTTTGCACAAATGTACCCAAAATCTAACGGTCGTAGAAAAAGTTATAATATGCAATACGCTTGGTAAACTTTTTAAGTGGCTCAAATGCCGTTTACGGCACTTTTTGCATAATCTACTATTTCAGTTATATTTGGAGTAACTTCAGCCCAAGCCCCAAGCCCAATTGTAAAGCAGCCTTTAGTGAATCTTTATTAGTGATTTTCGTAACCTTTGTTCTAGCTCCTACCAAAGATGCTCAATGTGGTTAAGATCTGCGGACTAAGGAGGTGAATGCACACTTCTAGGAGAGGAAGTGAAAACGTGGGGGCATAATGGATCGAAAGACAGGACAGAGACAGAGAAATAGAATAGGTGAATGCAGTGGTTTTGGCACCTTGTACAAGATTCCCTGATAAGAGAAGCAATATGCTTTGGACCGTTGTCTTGTTGAAAAGTCCATAATAGACCTAACCCAATTGTCGAATTAAGGCTACTCTCGGTGATCCATTGTATTTTCAGTATTCATTTCTTTATTTACTTGAGTCGCAGGTTTGAGAGCACCAGTTTTCGGATTACACTGATTTTTTTTCAAAAACGTCTCTTTGATATAACGCTTTTAGTCGACCAGCCCGGGGCGTATTTAAGTTTTTCATAATTGTTTGTTGATAGTTATTTTCTAAGCGCCGGTTTAAAATCCTTTAAATAAGTGAAAATTAGTAAATAGTGGTACTTTTTCCCGTCTTCAATAAAACATTTGAAATCAAAGCACGCTTTGTATCTGCGAATTTAACGCTGCATTAATTTTTGCTTGGCGTATGTTTATTTTGTTTACCGATCGTTTTAAGAATTATTTCATTAAACATCTTTTTGTAAATTCGATAGCGTTTTTAAATATTTTAATTATTGTATTTATAATGTTTCATAAAACAAAATTTTTAATATTAAAAGTTTTAAGAATATATATAGACTGTAGTGACTCACTGTATATACCGAGTGACAACAAAACTACTGTCCACGTTGGCATTTCAAAATGACTTAAAATAAAAATATTCAATTTGGTATGTTGATATGGCTGAATATTGTGAACATTGGTAGAATAAAAACAATCGAATTGCTTTTCCGGTTTCTCCGGAAATAACCTATTGTTTGTTATTTTAAATAGAACACCCCGTATATTTTTAATTTTCTGGTAGACAACAATTAGAATTGTTTAAAAAATTAACAATATGCAGGATGTTCCATTTAAAAAAAAAACAAAGTTGAGATTATTTCCGGTAACGCCGGAAACGACATTCAGTTGTTTTATGCTTCAAATGTACACCCCTTCAACTTACCAAATTGCATATTTTTTTCACAAGCTATTTTAAACTGCCGGCGCGGACATTAGTTTTGTTGCCACCCGATATCTGAGGTTCTCTTTTGGACCCCGTAAACAAGTATCACCTTATTTTTAGAAATTAAAGTTAAATTGTGATGTTTTATCAATTTTGTTTGGGTTATTGCGCTTTTTTTTCTGTAGCCGAGGTGGATTAACTTTGTCCACCGTTCCGCAAGTCTATATGACGTCAAACTACGCTTGCGCGAAGCCATTCACTAGGGTGTGCGTAGACCTTCGCACTAAATTATTGATAGATATTGTTCTTGTGTCATTTTCCACAAATCCGACACCGCCCAAAAAAAAGGAGAGAGGTAACAGGTAAACGTTATGCAATACTTTCCTACGGGCACGTTTGTTTACTGTCAGCAGCGTCATCACCGAAAAAAAAATTCGCGTATAAATAAAATTATTCGTTCAAGATAGTTCGAGACCGCAAGTGGTTTCACGAAAGCTGCCGAATTAAAAGTGAAAGTCAACGCGACAAATTGGTTTTATTTTGTAACGATACCCAATCGAGCCGGTTGCCGCATTACTTATTGTTGTGCTTTCGATATCTGGCCGAGCCAGTCTTCGTCATTACAAAAACATTCCTGTTCGTTAACCCAAGAAGCTTATCGATTTTAAGTCCAAATTAGAACTTATAACAGCGGCTCTCGGAGCGGAACCAAAACTATTGGCCCACGTGGGATCTTAATTTCTTTTCATCGCTTCTAGAGGATTCCGTTACGGGTTTAATGAAACAATCAAGCAGAGGTGATAATATTTATTTTCTCGATAAGAGCAAACAATTTGCAAGAGGGGCCATTTTTCGCGACCACCAGCTTCATGTAACTTTCATCGAGGCCGAAAAATGTTTTAGTCATGGTGTAATATTTAAAGCGTCCATCTAGATTCTCGCTAAATATTTATGACCTGCCACTTTTCTATTACAATATTTTAACGGCGTTGTTGTATCGAGTGTCTTATAGCGCGGACAGGGGCCACGTTAGGGAAAACCATGTAGCTAGTAGATACAGCCAGATTACAGAGGAATCTATGAAGTAACTTTGAAAAAATTGTTGAGAAGGTCCGTTCAACATGTGCGAGATTTAAAATCTCTTTTCTAACCAATGCTCTTGCGACATTCAACAACCAACATGCCCGGTGACAGATCGTCAATAAGTTTGAATATGTCCAGATCCCGTTAAATCATCAATCATATATGAGTTAAGTGTGTGAATATCGCTGTTGGTTTCACCTATATTGCTCTTAGATATTACAATGGCCCTACTCAACAACGATTTCCACACACTCAACTCGTTTTGCCGTAAAAATGCCCCATTTAAAGTTATTGACGAGCTATCAATAAAAGGCCATGTTGATTATTTAATGCCTCAAGGTCATTGGTTAGAAACGATATTGTAAATCTCGCGCATGCGCATGTTGAATAGAATTATCGGCATAGGTATATATCTAGCAGCTATGTGGGTAAAACTCACTAAAATTTCTAAAAAAAATTTGGCTATAAATCCTTCCTTGTAAGTCACATTAGCCTTGGATTGTCACTGTGACAAAACGAATATTAACGCTTGTCCAAGTAGCGCCTACGTTGGTGCACTCTTTTAAGTATTTGTATTCGTTCTACTATTTGTGCCACAATAATCGAATATGCTTTGATAATTATCATCAATTATAAATTGATGAAATTGATGATTGAAGATTGATGAGTACAGGAAAATTTAGCATTTTTAATAAAAAAGGTACAAAATTCAGCCGTACTTAGTGCAAATTTTGGCATGGTTTCTTTTCGTGAACATCCCTACCTAAAGTGTGCTTAGCTGCTACATTTTGTTTATAATGTAATTTGGTCAGACACAAGTAATGCTGTTACTAGAACTGGAACTGGGACAACTTTTTCAATTGTTTTATTCTTATTTTCTTACCATCCGATGCGTAAAAAAAACCGTATATTTATTACAACATACATTACAATTACAATTTTTGTTTCTAATGTGAATAAATTTGCCACCAATGCCTGTATGGTTTTAAATTATTTGAACTTAGAAATCAATCGAAGAGATCTGTTTTAGTATTTTGATAATGTTTGAAGAGTGTCGTGTAACGGCTGTTTTTGTGTCGCCGCTGTTGTATTTTTATGTCTTCAATAAATGTTATTTCAAGGAGGGATCATTTTATTACTTTTGTTATCTATTTTGCGTGTTCATGCATATGATGTTTAGTTTTACGCTTTAAACATGTTCCATATTACAAAAATATAAGCTTTAATGCTTTCCAGAATCGTTGGTAAGTTTTGATACGTTTTAGTCCATTGCGCGCCGGATCTAATATAGAAACTAACCAAAACTAACCAAAAAGACAATGGACATATTCGAAGCGTTCATGAAATTCTTTATTTCGTTTTAAGTTTTATAATCACAGCTTACGAATGAAAACATTTTTTTACGCACGATAGTAGGGTAAGCGCTCCCACGAAATATGGCATTAAAAGAATCACGATTCCAACACCATCTGTGAATTCTTCCAGTGCCAAGTTCCGTAAGATTTTCGAAAACACAAGCATAAACGTACAAATTACAGTAATTAATCGATAATTTTATCAAATTCCCCTACCCCGCTGCGCGACAGCAGAATTGTCGGCAAAAACGCTCCCCAGGAATCAAATTTCCGGTGCCATATATTCGCATTTTATGAATGGATGGTTATTTTTGCGAGTTCGATAAACCTGGCGTCGGTAAAACGGCCAACTGCGATCACGATCGGCCGAGTCGTGCACGTGGAAAAGCAGTCACGTGTGACCGCCTCTTCCTCTCCGAAGAAGTCTTCGTCTTGGCGCGCGTGTCATAACCACCGCTCTGACCGCTTTGCGTTGCGCAACACATTTCCCTAGCGGCCGCTCGGTCGACGACGTCGCAAACAATTCCACGGCTAATTTGACGGCGAAGAAAAATTATGACCAGCCACGCGCTCGATCGAGATGGCTGATACACTAGCGCGTTATACGAGCAACCATTATTACTTCGTCTTAATAACAACCGGTGACGTCGTTTTGCGACATTTCGAACCCTACGGGACGGCGATCGGGAAAAACGCGAAGAAATTTATTGACGCGGAAAGCTACGGCACGAATCAAACCGGGTTAAGCGGCGAACGCGCAGGTCAAAGTCCGCCCCCTTAATGCCGACGGCACGCACACCTCTCGACAACCCCCGTCGACGTCATCGCAACGATGCCGCGGGCTCAGCGGCGCACCGCGTCGCTTTTTCAGGGGGTCCCTTCGCATGGAAACCATGGACAGTTTGCAAAAAGAAAATTGACGAACGATTCCCTGCTTCGACAGATCTGCGGACAGATTGAACAATGAACTTAGTACCACACTTCGTTTTATATTGGGGTTTGAACAAATTTTATTAATTTACAAAATATTAATTCTAAAACCAGAAGCTAATTAACTACAGTTTGAACTAATTAAACCTTTAATGCATCAACGTGTCTTTGAGATTTCAACAAATTTGATTAATTAAATACCAAAATCTATGGTACAGTACGTTAATGCATTAACGTCTCTTAAGTTAAATTTTGCAGGTTTTCACTTGCCGCATCACACTACGACCAGAACTATATTTGCCATTTTTACACTTTCGTGTGTGCGACGACAAGATGTTGCGATAATGTGAAAACATTAAGGTATTGCAAAATTTTAAGGATAACCTTTGTAGAAAGAAAATCCCCAGAAAAGGACAGCTTTGCTGGTCATGATTCAAAGCTCCGGACTACAGATGTCTGGAATACTAGATCTCTATGGGGCACGTTAGCACTAATAGATTAAAATTATTAAGCCCAGTGGTGTAGACCTCGAATTTTAACTGGAGGTCGTCGTTCAATGATTCGTCGAGAGAAAAGGTGATTGCGGTGTACGTTATTTTATGGACAATTAAACACCCTGTATCTTAAAAATTCTGCATTTCGGGACCTGTGTGTATAAATACTTTTTTTTCTAAATACAATATATTCGTTTAGTTTTCGTACAATTTTATCAAATGTATACAAGAACAAATATTCAAGTAAATAACCCCTTTCTGCTAGTCATGAAGTGTCCGGAAACTTAAAAAATAATAAAAAAACTTATGGTGTTTGTAAAGCAGATTAAAATATATTTAGGCTTCGTTATAAATAATCGAATCTCACCGACACTATGATAAATAATTGTAAGTATTCCCAAGGTCAGAGTTATTAAGCAATGTTTAGAAAATTTGTTGTCGTGCATTACTGTATTGATTTATAAAAATAAGAAAATGTTTAAAAAATATATGCAGTGAACGACTAAAATATTAGACAACTTCATTTAAAAATTCAGGTATTAGATTTCAAGAAAAATGCTGGCACATGTCCACCAGGGTTGGTCAAAAAGTAGTGGTCAATACCAAATTCCACTTTTTTATTTTTACTCAAATTTTTTATGAACAAAAGAATTGCGCATTTTTTGCAGCAAACAGGAAATATACAGGGTGGTTTAAAAAGTATGTCTATGCCAAGTTCCTTTTTTTCAATTGTAACACTTATTTTTTAATGCATATTCGAAATCTGACTCGAATTTTATGCATAATTCATGTAGCATACCCTTTTACTTGTTATGAGCAAAAGTAGTACCAGTAAAAGTCATAAAATGTTATCATTACATTTTTGCCAATAAAGAAACTGAATATAACCTATCTAAATAAAACCCAGAGAAATGAAATCTTATTTTTTATTAAGACAAAACGAGACCTCAAGAACGAGTTTGGAATTTGTTTAATTCAAAATATCTTGAAATCCCCCATTACAAGATACACAGTGAGTAAAATTGGGATAACCCCCATAGTGACCCATCCCGACTGCAGTTTTGGTTAGCTTCATGGTCAGATAGGTGGATACTGTTTAGTGATGAAGGTCATGTTTTGCTTAATTGCTACGGTAAATAAATAAAATTGTAGGTATTGGAGTACAAATAACTCCGGATGTATCCACAAAATCCACAAAAAATAAATGTTTCAATAATAAAATTATTGGAGAATATTTGTTCGATAAATATATTAATGGTACCCGATAGTTACAATTACTAATATGCCAGATAGACAGACTGGTTTCAACAGGATTGTGCTCCACCCCATTTTGTTCGACAAGGTCGTGAATATTTAAAAACTGTATATCCCGGCCAGTAGAATTGGTAGAAAGGGATTCATAGAATTTCCTGCAAGATTTTTTCCTATCACAAGAGCAAAAGGAAAAAACACAAAATTTAGATATAAAATATTTATAAAATAATTTATAATATAATATTATTGTTAAATTATAAAATTTATTCGACATGCTCTATTTTAATAAATTTTCTCTCAATTTTACTCACTGTGGATCTTGAAATGTACTTTTCTCTATATTTCGCGTTAAACAATTTACAAACTTCTTTTTGAGTTCTTGTTTTGTCTCCAATAAAAAATTAAATTTAAATTCCCTGAGTTTCACTTAGATGCGACATATTCACTTTCTTTACTTACATAGCAATTAAAGAACTTTGAATTATGCAAAAAATTTGACGCAAAATTCGAAAATAGATTCAAAAAATGGGCTTGTGCGAGCTTTTTGCTTGAAATCCAACAACACGACAACAAATTTCTTAAATAGTGCTTAATAACTCGGACCTCGGGAATACTTACAATTATTTATCACAGTGTTGGTGAGATTCGATTTTTATAAAATTTGATAAAATTGATAAAATTATACGAAACATAAAAGGAGATAAATGAAGAAATACAAGATACATGGTGTTGAATGGTCCATAACATAAAGTACACTACAAACCACTTCTCGAATCATTGAACAACGATGTTTAAATGAATTTTTTAGCCATTTACTGTATATCAGCGTAACTGAAACTTGGAATTATCTTAAGTGATGGATTAGTATGCGATTACGATAATTTGGCTTAGTATGCGGTCTACCCAAACTTATTTGGTTAGTTTTGGGTGGACCGCATACTAAACCGGCCCCCGGGGGGGCTAAATCACTGCGCGGCACGCGATCCGGTCCTTAACGGCCGCGGGAGGGGACGAAAGAAAAATTCGAAGGTGATGGCGTGCGAATGATTAATGCGTAATAAGCGAATATTGTGCGGCATGAGAAGTAAACGCGACAAATTCGCTGTGTGGAAAAGTGCAACTACGAAGGCATTTTCTTGGTAAATCATCTTCCAATTAAAGTGGGACCGCCCTTTGCGCGGGGGGAAAAGTTCACGGACGGCCCACATAATGATCAGGTTGACGCGGTTGAACGCTCTCGCCCCGTCACGTAAAAATCGATACTGCTATATCGATTCCTGTCAAACGGGGTGATATTGTGGATTGAAACGGCACTGTGCTTCTATTCTACGTGCGGGTACGCAAAGCAATGGCAACACAACCGCGGAGATCGGGTCGACCCGTCCCGCTCACCCGTAATGCCCCAAACTTACGCGCAATTCGGACACCCGAATTGAGATTCGGTGGTCCGTGCTTATACGAATACTGCGTGGCGAGCGTTCCGACCGGCGGCGGCACCGACGACGAGGAAAGAAAAAAAAACACAGCAATTAACGTGCAGTCTATCGTGACGTGCGTTACCTTCACAAGCGGCGACGATAAAATGGTTCGGGAAAAAATAAAGCCAATTAAGTTTGGAACGACATGCACCGCGATCGTCGGCGCCGCACAAACCAGCGAAGGAGCTTTCGCACGTCGTCCGATCGACCAAAAGCGCACACCTGAAACAGTCGAAATTCACGGAAAAACTGTAACGACGACCGCTATCCGCCGCCCTGACGTAATTATTCAAATGTTTCTACGGTGCGGCGCGCATCGCTTGGCAACGCGTCGCGCGCGCGCACTGCGCCGGCCGGAAACCGTCGTCACGCAACGTTGCAATTTTGCGCTCCGGCCTGTGACGTGCCATGCTGTGCCCGCGGAAATTGTGACGTTTTCGACCGAAATCGAGGGCGGACGATCGACAGAAGGTAGCGACGGGTCCGGCGTCGGTATTCCGCGGGGTTGGGCGTATATCCGAAAAGAACCGGCGTTTTTGGCAATCGAAATAAGTATAGTCAAAAGGAAGTTCCCATAAAAATAAAAATTCCAACCACAATTAAATCACCTGAAAAATAAAGACTTAAAATTTGAATAATTTTACCTGCCCTTGGTTGTGACGTCATTAAAGACTGCAAATGGTTGATGTGAGTTTTATAAGGGAAAATCAAACAATATGCGATAATTAATCCGCTTACTGCCCAGGCAATTTATAATTTCTTTTTTTCTTGTCGATTCATTTCATACCATTTTCCAAGTAGCATATTTTCGTGTTATAATAAGGTTATAAATAACATTTCGAATATCACTCAGACTGACTCTCTCAAGCCTCTGGTCTTTGGAGCTCTTCTTACTCTGGTAAGTTCCTTTTTAGCAACCTCAATGCAGTGGAGATTACAGGAATTATCCAGTAATTGGAGCTATCTAGAACACTGGCAAGTAGGTTTGCCATCCATAGTATATGAGTGGAAGCAGGTAAATCAACTTCTCTTGGTTTTATGATCGACTATGCCATCGCAAATTCAAAAGAAATATCTTTCTTTCCCAACTATATTTTAAAGAGATACTTACGTCAACTACTTAGAATGTTATAAAATCTTAACACTGCAGAACAGAAGGGTTACAACTCAGTTACATCCTTTCAACATCATTAATAACCTTACCTTTGAGAATGCAATATTGACTTCGGTATATTTAAGTGTCCCAAATAAAACACATTTAAAAAGCTACGGGACCTTTACCATCAAAAATACACTTAGAACGAATTATTAAAAAAATTATTTCAGAATGTTGCCAATGTTATTTATAGAATTATTTTAACTAACTTTTCTGGCGCACTGTAAGTAGTGGTCCTTAGTTTTTTTAAGCTTGTCTTTCAGTTAGTTTTTTAAGTTAATTGCAACTTATTATTGAGTGATCAGCATGTTGAACTAATAAACAAATATATATGACTGAGACTGAGACTAACAATGCAAATTTGGTAAAAAATCAGTGAGAAATGCTTGAACTGCTACAGCGCATTTTACTGTGTTTGAATATGTGCGGCTGCGATTCCAACTTTATTTATTTATTGTAAAATAAGTATTGCGAAGTAAAGGTTCATATTTGGTATAATGTGTTTTCATATATAAACATGCATTTGAGTAAAATAAAAAAAAGAGCAAGTTCCTTAGTGCATTTACTGTTTCTACGTAATTAAATTTAAAAAAAACTATTTGAAAAGATATCAGTCAACTTTTATTATAACATTTCTAAAATTTTAACATAACAACTAAAAAATCCGCTAATAATTTCTATTTGTTAATGCGCAAATGATGCAGAGTGGATTCGCAGGGAAGCGCACGCGATATATGAGAGTCAGATTCCGTCACTTGAATCGTTACAACAGAAATTAAACGAAAATGGTCCACCATATACTGGTAGTCGCGAAGCATTGCACCGCCTTTTGCACAAAATCTGATTTAGATTTTAAAATATTGGAACGCGTAGTTGCATTAAAGAGACCCAACGATTTATGGAATGGAGACATAAATATTTCACTCAAGTTCACCTGGAAAAATGAAAGATAAATTATTTAGACGAGACTTGGGTTTTGAATGTTCCTGCATTTAGAGGAAAAATAATTTTCACTTTACACTGTGGCTTCAGAGGGTTGGGTACCGAACGCGATACTTTCAGCAAAAAGTATCCTCAGACCACCACCATGACAAGTGAACTTTTTGAAAATTGGGTAAAAAAATATCTTCTTACAAATATCCCAGTAATAATTTATGATCATGCTAGCTATCACAGCAATTTAGCTAAAAAAATGCCAACAATCGGCAGCAAAAAAGAGGTATTGCAAGAGTGCCTTAACCAGTATAACCTATATTTGGAAGATACTTACACAAAAGACAACT
This sequence comes from Cylas formicarius, assembly GCF_029955315.1. Classification (NCBI taxonomy): domain Eukaryota; kingdom Metazoa; phylum Arthropoda; class Insecta; order Coleoptera; family Brentidae; genus Cylas; species Cylas formicarius. The sequence goes on along the minus strand of NW_026844319.1, from coordinate 12,963,468 downwards.
AGTTGAACTTTTAAAAACCAAATCGTATGTATCCAGTAACCACCTTATCACCGCGAAGAAATGATATAGGCCGAATTAAAAAACAAAGTTAGACGCAATAAAATAAACCCAAAAATGCCGGACCATGTAACTGACGGAGTAATTGGAGAGAATATATTAATCATGTACTTGAATTGGAAAAAAAATCTTGGAATAACCTACAACCTTTAATTATATCTCTGGACGATAGTGATAGCACAGATTGACACTATTCTGACGACCAATTTTATTTAATATGTATTTATCATTTACGTAATTACAATTAAACAGTACGCAATGCAAAAGAATGCATTCATATATTGTGATCGGTTTGATATATTTCCCCAACATTTATCGTGTGTTGGGACTATACCTACAGTAACGTGAAGGCTAAAAACGCTTATCGCTAGCGTCGCAATAAATGACAGTTAAAACTGCCATGAATCACCATCGCGAAATTTCGTTTTGAATGTTACCCGTTTATTAACTATATTTGATAAAACATGTTTTGGTGCTGTGTTCCTGGTTATAAAAATGACAATAAGCTGGATGAGGTGGTAATTTTATTCTACTCTAAACAATGTAATTAATGTATTTGTGGCAAATTTGTTTGGCCTTTTTAAGGGTGATTTGCTTCCGTCTAAACTTTATTAACTATAGTTGATGAAACATGTTTTGGTGTTGTGTTAGGTAGCTATGCGAATTTCATAGGGGGAATGAACTGCCACGCATGTTTTTACATTTCTTTCACTTTGCGTCATTTTCTTTCTAAACAAGGATACCCACACATATAACATTTATACCTGAAGATGTAATGGCATCTGGACTTATTTGGAGAAAATTCTGGCGTAAAAATGCCGCATATCCAAACTTACTGACGATCTGTCAGCGGCCATGTCGAATGCCTCAACGTCACTTATTAAAAACGGAAAAAAAAATCATAATTGCTTTATAAGTTCCTATATTATTAGCATTATTCAGAGCTTCTCTATCTCTAGTAGTAATGTGGTATCCTACTATCTACGGCTATCTGTCCCTATGTTGCAAATTATCAATAAAACAAATTTAATATTATTTATTTCAGAAATTACGAAAAATTCATGTGTTTGCAAAAGTTGCTGACAATACAAAAAGTCCGAAATACTCGTTGATTTAAATTGTACATATTCTCATTTGTACAGCCATTTCTTTATGAATATCTTGGTACACGTACGTAAATTGTTTATTGTTTATTTTTCTTATCTCTATCTTATCAATTCGAACGCTGTTCTAGTGCTGAGGATGTTTCAATGTTCGGTAAGGCTTTTGCAAGTTTCACGTTACGCTTGAGGATGAGTAATAAAGAATGTACCTTCGGTTTCATCGTTTTGTCTTCATCGCTAACCTAAAACAGATGTAACGTCAAATTCCCGAGATTTTCAAAGAATATTGTGAAGATATTTTCAGGAGAAAAGTTTCCCAAGATACCTCTGGTCTATTTTCCGTGGCCCTCCCGTTCATGTCGAGGGTTGCTACCTGATGTTGAAAGTGTAACTATAATAATAATAAGCTACTTCGCGTAGTTTTCGATGCATCTCCAACGAACTCAAAAGGCTTGTCTCTAAATGAAATTTTGTTACTTGGCCCAAAGTTTCAAAACGATATCCGTACGATACTCCCACATTTTCGGTACCGATTCTCTCGAAGCAAGTGTTTTTTTTCGGGTGCAAGAGTGAGTTCCAAGTGGTGTAATTCCTCTCGCCAATATTAAAGTCCACTTAAAACTCTAAAGTTGCATTAACATTTTTGGTTAGGCCCTTTTGTACTCAGTTTTAGATGAAATTCGAAAAATATCTCATTACTGGTTATAAATTATTACTTAATATCAAAACAACGATTATGGTCCAATACTCATAGGCATTTTACTAAAGAGAACAGCGTTTCACGTAGACACTCCGCTTTCTCTGCGATTTGTTTTCTTCGCTTGAGACGGTTCTGTCCGATCGACGTGATTTTTGTGAACCGGCAACATTTGCAAATGTTAAATTTTAACATAACTCTACGCACTTTCTAAGTTTAATTGCTTATACGTGTTTTCTTATTAAGCACTTTGCTTTACCTAAGAGAATAATGATTATTCTGAAGATATATATGTTTGCGACAACGAAAAATACATAAAATTGTCCGGAACATTGGCAAGAAGATACCGGTCCACGAAAACTCCCTATTAATCCTAGGTTAAGATATCCAGATCAAAAATTAAACTCAAGAATAGCGTACAAGGACTAAAATAATTTAAAATAATCTGTTATGCAACGATGACGTGACAAAATTCGGTGCTGAAACAAGTCCACGTATTTTTAATTGGACTTAAATAACACTGGTCGATTTTCATACAAATATGGCATCCAATTTCGTTTCTATATTAGCGTTTCGAATCGGGCACGTATTTACGATTCATTAATCAGCGACACGTTGGAATGGAAATCTTTTATCAATATTAGGCAATAGTGGCAATTGGAACAACATTCATAGAATAATATAGAATTAGTGGTAGATGGAACAACTAGAACTTGTGAAAAATTTGTCACTTTTTATTAAAGGCGTTGTTTGCTTTCAAAATAAGATTCGCAATGCCAAGAATTGATTTATTGTGTGGGTGGCAAAAAATCTCATTCGCACCCAAATTAGTAAAGAGCCTTCTAAAAAAGTGTGAATTACTTCTTGTCTTAAATATGCCTTACTAAGTTAACAATAAAGAATTAATTAAATTATATACAATATTAACGTCTCAGCTCAAATGATGCAAATCAAAATATAACCAAATCAATAGAGAAAAAGAACTGCATAATTTGAAATACTCCTGCTAATATTTAGTCGGGCCTCCCTCATTATCGAGAACGGCTTGTAGTCTTCTGGGTATTTATTCAACTAATTTTCTAGTATACTCCGGGGAAAGGTTAAAGGTTAATTCATTCTTGTTAGATATTGGGGCACTATTTACTTTGTTTTTCAATGTCAAACACAAATTTTCAATTACATTTAACTCTGGTGACTGGACTGGTGCCTTAATAACATATGGGCAGTTATAAAACAACCAACTGAGGACCAGAAATGACGTGTGCTTTGGATCATTGTCATGATAGAACCGATAATTGTTACCCATATTTCATTTTTGGGCACTAGCAACCAGATGCTGTCTTAATATATTCAAATATTCTTTCATATTTTCTTCAATGAAATGCATGTTATCTACTCCTGCAGACTACATACAGCCCCATAACATCACTCCACCTCCACCGTGCTTTACCGTAGCTTTTAAATTTTTTAATTTTAATTCTTCCTTAGGCTTTCTCCATACTGATATTTTACCATCGGAACCAAAAAAGTTTATTTTGGTCTCATCGGCAAATATTACTGAATTCCAGAAGTTTCTTTATCAATATGCTCTCTAGCGAATGCCAATCTCGCATGTCTATTTCTTCGGCTAACGAAAGGCTTATTTCTGGCAGACCATGTAAATTATTTTTTCGCAGGATTCGTCGAATTGTTTCGGGGTTAAACACTTTTCCAAACTGACTTTTCACTTCGACACACATCTTTGGAGCACTTTTTTTGGATAATTCGATACCTCTCTTACAATCCACCTTTCCTCACGATTATTGAAGATCTTATTTGGAGCTAACCTTGACTTATTCTCGACCCTATTTTCGTTAGAATAACGCTTAATGATATGCTGAACAGTTGACGGATATTTATTTACCATTTTGGCTATGTTATGTTGCTATAATTTAATTTCTCTAAGAAATTGTAGTCCGACGACCCATTTAAAAAAAAATCGTTTTACCGAACGAAAACGTGTTTTAAAATGTCAAACTAAACAAAAAACAATTGCAGTAATAAATAAAAGCCACGTCGCCTTGGTAAAGTTCAAACTGATAAGTTTTGACCCCACTTATTATTTTTTCATCATTTAAGCGGTGACGTTAATATTGCATATAATTTATTCTTTATTGTTAACTAAGTAAGGCATATTTAAGACAAAAAGTAAGTCACACTTTTTTAGAAGACTCTTTACTAACTTCATTTCAATGAGTTGTTTTTTGCTAAATAAATAAAAAGACAGCTTTTGTTATATCGATTGAATCATTTAAGCTGTTAGTCACTGTATTTCAGGTTGCTGACTTTTCCAATGTATCGTTCCCTTTTATATTACAGCATATTTTTTAGTTTTTCAGTATTTAGTATATTTCTGGACGTATGTTTGTATGTTTGAACGACTTATTGTAGTCTTATTTCTTAAATTACTAAATATTACCACTTTACCTCCACTAATAAGTAACTCATTTTCCCTAAAATATAAATCTAGACGAAATCACGACAAAATCTCTCTCGGTTTCAATGCAATAAATGTCCTTAATTGAAGATAATCAACAATCAAGATAATACACTATCTTATAATAGAAGTCATTTTTATCTGTGCGATTGCATTGACAGTTATAGCGTAAGAAATATCCAAAAAGGGAGCAAATAATATATATTTCTTGAAATCCTTTTGTTTGAGTGTCGCTTACTCATAAGTATTCGCTCATATATCGTATTCAAGGTTGCAATTGTTAGTATAGGTATCATAAAAAAATATCTCTGAATTGTTCGAATTCGCGTTCGCTTCGATTAGGTTGAAATGCCTCCAACTTACGCGGATATTATATACCCGCATTTTACATAATCATTATTCAATTGTACCGTTCGCAAATAACGCGATAGTAGACCAGAGAATTAAATGGAGAAATAACGTTTCAAACAATTTGACGGTTATATTAGGGATTTTTTGCATCTGTTTTGAAATTTCACCCTTACGACACTTTACCGGTTATTAACGGGTTATGACGTAATTTTCGTGACGTTATTTAGAACATTTTTTGTTCTACTTTATGTTATTGAAATAGACACAGAAGGGCACTTGGCACACCGTTACAATAAAATATTATGCAACAAATTTGATACACATTTGGACACTAGTGATTTGGACAGTGTTGTAACCTGCTTATCCGCAGTTTGGTTGTATTGGTCGTCGTGGTACTGTGTTTGCGGCTGTTGTGTCCGTTGTTGGGTATTTCTAGTGTTCTAGAACGTATAAATATGTAATATGGGTAAGCAATCCAAATAACTTCTGTTATATCTGTGGTAGTTATGTCGTAGTAAAACAAAGGTAAACTATAACTTCTTTTGTGAAAAATATATACCACGCTTATTTTGGTGTAAAAACGGGCGACCAAGGCAAGTCCTGGACTGTTCATACTATTTGTTCCGTTTGCGTTGAAGCATTAAGAAATTGGCAACGAGGTAGGAAGAAATGTTTAAGCATTGGTATTCTTACGTTATGGCAACAGCCTAGGAATCACAGTGATGATTGTTATTTTTGTTCGCGTAATGTTCAAGGATTGAACAGAAAAAATAAGAAACCAATTGTGTATCCCGATCTTCACTCTGTTATTCGACCAGTTCCTCATGGACCAAAAGAACTAGAAAACGTCATATCGTCAGAATTAGAGAAATCCAATTCCGACCCAGATGACTCAGATTTCACATCAGATTTCAGAGAGCCCGAATTATGTAACCAGAGCGGATTATATGATTTAATTAGAGATTTACACCTTCCAAAGGATGCATCCGAATTGTTAGCGTCCAGATGTCGTGACAAGTATTTACTGGCACCTGGCGCCGCATCAAGCTTTTACCGGCATCGCGGAAAACAGTTATGTCAATATTTTACTCAGCGTAGTTTAAAAGTCCTTTTATTGCACAATGGCCACAAACTAACCTCGGTTTCCGTTTCACATTCGGTACAATTAAAAGAACGTGTGAAAATTTAGGACTTCTTTTGAAGAAAATAAACTACCAAGACATCAGTCGAGACCTTAAAGTGCTGTGCCTGCTTCTAGGGCAGGGGGTAATACAACATTTCCATGCTTTATTTGTGAGTGGGATAGACGGGCAAGAGATAGACATTGGACTCAAATAGAATAGCCCTCTAGAACAAGCTGGTTGCAAAAATATATTAAGAGAAAACTTAGTTGACCCCAAAAAAGTTTTACTGCCTCCTCTTCATATCAGACTTGGCTTGATGAAGCAGTTTGTTAAAGCCTAGACAAAAATGGACAGTGTTTGAAAGAAGATATTTTTGTTGGACAGCAGATAAGAACATTATGGAAAGACAAGGATTTTGAAAACACAATAACCAATGTCGAGAAATCCTCATCGGTGTCATTTAAAGAAGTTTCTTGGGAACTCTAAGGACGAAACTTACGAAAGTATTGTTCAAAATATGTTTCAATACTTTCATCGTCTAGGTTGTAATATCAGTTTGAAAGTGCATTTCCTGTTTTCATACTTTAACTATTTTCCTTAAAGCATGGATCAGTTAGCGAAGAACAGGGAGAGACGTTTCATCAGAACATTAAGGAAATGGAACGGCGATACCAAAACAGATGGAGCAAAACGATGATGGCGGACTACTGCTGGATGTTAAAACGGGATATGCCCATAAAAACACACAACCGAATGCCCCGAAAATGCAGCTTTCTGGCAAAAAGACCAAGATTCCACTCAAAAAAGTCTGCGAAAAATTTTTTTTCACTTATTTTTGTCCAGTATTCTACTTTTTTACTGAAAAAAGAATAAATTATTTTGGAAATATCGTTTTTTTTTCCTTTAATATTTGCAAAAAAAACCTTTCGTGATACAAATAAATGCATATAATTATTGAAATCAGCCTACCAAAATTATATAAAATCAGTTTTCAAAAAAATATATATATCTGTCAAAAAGTTTAATTTCATGTAGGATAAACTTATTTTGACTGTAAACAAATTAACCGAAAACTTGACAACCAACAAATACCAAATTCATTTTTTTGTGAAAACGTTATTTGCTATCATATTCAAGTTTTAAATATGGACACGCAAAAATTCCTTAAATCAAATAAGGTATAAAAAAGTCTTTATTATTTTAAAAACATCACTACCTACAAATGTATTTAGATGTATTATATCAGAGGCATTGTCGCATTTTTTTATATAATTATGGCAACGCCGTTTTAGCGTAGCACGGATTTAATCGAAAAGTCGTCTTCGGAGATGTCGACATTAGGTCACGCGAGCAGCCTCTAGTCTCTGGTTTGCAACTATTTAGAGTGTTGTAAACACAGAGAAAAATTCGAAAAAATTAAAGGGCTGCCCCATAAGTTACTAATTGCACTTTTATTTAAAAACAGACATATATTGGAATCTATAAAGATTATCCAATAATGAAATCAAAAATATATAATTAGATGCAATATGTGGGTCAAAAAAATATTGTTACATAATATACTATTACATGCCATTTCAAATCAAGCTGTTTAGAGACCAGGAATATCTAGAATTCATTTATTATATCATATGTTATCAGATTTACTGTATATTTTGATTGTAATTTATTTTTTGAGAAATTGTTAATAGCTTTGTAGTGTTCTTTATCTTTAGCACATTTGTGTCTTTGTCATTTTGGACTAGATTAAATGATAAATTTGCAGAAATATTGAAAAGTGTAAATAAATGTAAAACTTACATACATAAAATGTAAGTGACCACTAAATTCTCCCTCCCAGAAACTAGACATTCGAAAACCTTACATTTATTGTAATGTGAACTTAATTCTTTAAGAATTGTGCAAAATGGTAACCACATTGATAATAATTTTAAATTCTTTAAATTAAATATTAAGATTTTTTTGCGATATAATATCATTAATAAAGTGCCGAACTAGTTTTACGAGCTTAGAAATGAGATTTTTTGCAAATAATCCGAATTGAGTGACCCAAAATAGATATGTAACTTGAAAGCATTTCAGAACAAAATCCGCTTGTGGGAGGCGCAGATGCTATCTAGTTAACGTTACCATTTCACCACGCCCTCAACGTATGAAAATATTGCTTATGCCGAATATGCTAAAGACCTCAAGTTACTGTCGGAACAATTTTCCGAGAGATTTACCGATTTCAAAAATATGAAAAACTCACTCCTAAAATCTAAATTTAAAGACGATTTCTACAAAAAATTTCCGCAGCTTAGAAAATTCGGAAGAAGATTGATTTGTGCGTTTAACAGTAATGCGTTTAACAGTTCTTCTCCGAGGTTTATTGACGATAATTTGAAAAATTCTTTACGTCTTTGTATCAGTGGAATGAATGCAAACAACGTTTGGATTAATTTCACAACACACAAGTTTCCCCAATTCAAGTTCAACTGTCTCATTGCTTTTTGGTGTCGCTAACTTTCGTAGTTTGTAATGATTCCAAGTTCCATGATTTAATTATGAGCCCTAACAACTAATTGTTTGGACGATGTACGAAATAATAAGAAAACATCATCAAACATCACGCACTTATTTTTATACCAAAAAGTGCTGTCGTAATGAATTATTTTTTTATTTCACATAAATTACATAACAAAATATCAAAAAGATACCGAATTTGCTGACAAATAAATATTCGGACGCATTTAAATCTTTTATTTTAAATCGCACATTAATAAGAAGTAACATCACCTCTCGCGGCAATAATAGCTTTTATGCGTTTTGGCATGAAATCTACCAAAGTCTTGCAATATTCGGGGGTGAAAGTGTTCCAAATTTCGGTGATTTTTGCCTTTAATGCTGGAACTGTACGCTGACGATTGTTACGCAAAGTCTTTTTCATCCGATGCCATAAAGTTTCAATAATATTGAAGTCGAGGCTACTTGATGGCCACGATAAAACTTTCATATTAGGGTCCCCAAACCACTTTTTTGTTGTTTTCGCAGTATGGCAGGACGCACCGTCTTGTTGAAATATAAAAGTTCGTTCTATTCAAACTTCTTAAGTTTGCCTCGTGATTCCATTGGGCTTGAATTTGTCGTAAGACCCTTCGTCTGCTAGTTTTACAAATCTTGACCAGAATACGACGATCTCTTTCAGTGATTTTACGGGATCGGCCTGAACGTTTACCACGAACGTTAACACTAGCTGTCTCTCCATACTTTTTTAAAATATCCCCGACTGTTGATTTTGCAATACTCAAGTCATTTGAAATTTTTTGGATTGATTTACCTCTGCAGTACTGAGAGATGATAATTTCTCGCACTTTTTTGTTTGTTGCAACACCACGCGTCATTTTCTTATCGACTATTATACAAACTTGAAAGATACAATCCGAACTGACATCTCATTTATCTAAGCACCCTACATTTTACCATCAATGCATGAGTGGCATTGATTTCTTGGTCAATAAACATTCGCGTAAGAATATTTTGTCAGCAAATTTGGTATGTTTCCATTGTTTTGCTATGTAATTCATGCGAAATAAAAAATAATTCATTACGATAGCACTTTCTGTATTATCGTAATGTGCGTAAATTGATTATGCAATCGACAAAGCAAAAGAATTTTGTAAATATATATAAAAATGTCTTTTTTATCATTTTTTACATCGTTCAAACATTTAGTTGTTAGGGCTCGTATAATGTTATACCAATTTTTTCATTTCGTTTTGTTATTTTAATAAATTGTATTATTTCATATCTGATATGGTTAAGAATTATGAACACTATTTGTACATTAAAGTTTGGCCCACAGTATGTCAATGGTTGCCCATACCGTATGAACATTATTAAAAGTTTCCATACTTTTTTCCACCACTGCAAATAGCGTAGACGTGAAGCGAGCCCAATAGGGAACTTAATTCCGGCTATTCCTTTTAAACGACATTAAACACGCGGGAATGATCGTGACGTCATACCGCTGCTTTGCGATCGATACGGAGATATGTTGTAGTGTTATTCTTAGGTAATAGGTCGAGAATTATATTATTTACGTTTATTTTGGGCTCGTGTAAAGTGTTAGTTTTAATATACGCGAATTTGTATTTGTGATTAGTATACTTTACGTGATAATAATGGAAGCAACACGAAAACAATATTAAAAATCGTACCATCCTGTTTGAGTACATCCCGTAACGCGTCAGATAAACTTATTATTCGTCCAAAAAATAAAAGCTATCGTTTTTTGTTAACATTACGTTCATCCTTAACCCTGCAAACATTTTTAACTCTTCGAACTTGCACGCATCCTGTTGCAGTCTCCATAGGAATGGCTTCCTGAACTATATAAAATAAAGAACACTTCAAGTTATCAATGCCAATATACTTTAATATCAGTATCTAGGTTTCCACTAGTTTAAAAAAAGATATTTTTTTGTTTTTTGTTAAATAATTTACATTTTATTTGATATACCATATGGATTTTAAAAACTAGAGAATTTTAAGCTGATTACAATATTATATTGCTTTAAAATTAGTGGATAAATTTTCTATGAACTTACCTTTTTGCGTTGTTTTGTAAGTAAGATGTCACCATAAACATATCCTCCAAAGGTAAATTATCAGATTGACCTTTTAAAAAATCGGCTTCGATCATTTTCAAAACTTTCTGTTTGATACTAAACACAAGACAACAAAAGCAAGCAACAGGGTCAAGACTAAAATTAAATATAAAATCAGCAAGACGAACGCGTTGTCGTTCTCTAATGGCTTTATGCTACCGTCCGGCTCGCGGGTACTCTAACGAGCGCATTGACGTCACAACTGGTCACAACCACTGACAGGGTGTTTCAAAAAGGATTTAAATTTTACAATTTTTAATTGCTTATATTTTTCAAATTAAAATGTTGTTCAAGTTCCCTATTGATCGAACTGTATGCTCGCCTACACGTGCAACCAAAAGAATTTTGACAAAGTATGTACCGGGTAGGTACATAATTCGAAAATGAAAACAATCGATCGATAGTTTTATGGTAACAGCAGCGTGGTTTACGCACTCGGACAATGAGAGGAAACAATCCACCAGCGCCGACCGCCATTGTTAAGAATTTTTATTTAATTTGTTTAGACGGACCGCGGGTATACATTTAATTCCCTTGTTAAGAGCTAGAAGCGATGATAACGCCGATAATAAATAAAAGAAAGCCCGCGCGTAGCGTTTTTAAAGAATACGAATAGGTTATTGCGGCACCTGCGGATTTATAACGATGTCACCGCATTTGCCCGAGAAAGAAGCTTTCTATACGTCTACACGTAGCGTCCGAGTAAACGTATACGGGGACAGTACGCGACCGTTTTCGACAATTTTCGTAGCGTTACCGCATTTCCTAATTCAAATTCAATTCGAAACTATAAAAAATACGACAACGGTGAACTCGATGTGAACTGGAATCGCACCGAAATGATAGAAGGGTGAGGCTAATTTTACAATGGAAAAAAAAAGACAGCTAAGTAATGGCGTTCTTGTCTCTTCTTCTCGTTGTTTAATTACTTTATTAACCTTTATAATTCTTACTACTTTTAATTTTCATTCGATTTTCAGAATTATTGTTACCAGTTAGTAAATCCACTTATTAACAAATATTAAAGAATCCCTAGAATAGAAACAAGGAAATTCAGGATATTCGAAGTAAAACAAATCCACCAACAAAAAATACTGAAAAGCCTTGCGAAACTGAACAAAACAACGAAGAAGAGAAATGTATGAATGACGAAATATTAAGTATGCAAAAAAATGCAAAGGGATCGGAAGACCTTCAAGGCAGATGCTACTTGTTCAAGCTGCACAAAAAGGTCACACAAATGGCAGAACCAAAACATTAAAGAAAGAGAAGAGTTACAGTATGCAGATGTCGTCCCAGATGAAACTGGCCCGGATATTACAAATGAAGAATTACTGTATGCGTTAAGGACAACAAAGAATAGAAAGCCCTTAAAGATATTGGTGAAACTCTATAATCAAATTTACAAGTGAAGTATTACACCTGCCTGGCCAAAATGGTGAACGCCAAAGAATGCAGCAAAAACTTGAAACTTTTTGCACTTAATAAAGAGATACCTTCGATAGAGCCCACCATAAACAACTAATGGAAATCATCAAAGCAAAACAAGTAGACTATATAATGTTCTAGTTCATTACTGCATGTAGTAAAGTGATAGGAATCTTGTTTGTCAGTTTTGAAATCCGTATCAAAAGTTAAGTCAAGTCAAAAGTAATCTTATTTTAATTTTGCGGAAAATTAAATCATTTCAAAATGAGCATAATAGCAAGCAATTATTTTAAAACGCGTCGAATATTTCAGTCGAGAAAAAAATGCGTGGAAACCGCTTTTTCCCCTTAGAAACTGTACACAATGTAAGTAAAGTAAGTAAATAACTGACATTTGTTACTTTAAAAATGGCTTTGTGGAGTATGCCAGTCTTATTTTTAAATCGGGCTGCAAATCGGGGGACGACCATGATTCAATGAATACTGAAAATTTTGAAATGGAATGAACTTTTTCGAATCTATGAATTAATACTAACACGCCTTGAGAAAAAACCTTAAACTTATATATATTTTTTTATTTTAAAAAGTAGTTCAGTCAACAGCTGTTGCCAAATCTTAATGAACCTTATCTTAGTGAACCTTCATTAATAATAACGGACCATGCATCGTATCACTGTGAACTTGCTGAGCCAATACCTAATCAAAGTTGGATCAGCAATCTCTTGTCGAGTGGCCAAGTTTAATGAAAGACCAGCTATGGATGTAAGTGAAACAACACTCACTATTTTTGTTTCAATAAGAATCTTTTTAAGAATGCACAAGTTAGCATTGGAAAATGGCCATCGCGCTTTCTGGCTTCCGCCTTATCATTGCCAATTTAATGCGATAGAAATCCTTTGGGCGATGATCTTCAAACGCTAATGAAGAGAATGGTAGATGAGAATATCAAAAACCCAGAGAAACAATGAGAATATCTCAATTAATGGCAGTAAGATCGAATAGAAGTATATAACATATAATAACACGCTGATTAACTCTACAAACGACTATTCTAAAGAGATTCGAAGAGAAGAAAAACAGCACGAGCACATTTCAACAGATTAAGAAAGGTACCTAATCTGTACGAGCGATCTAAAATTAAACATAAGAATAAAACTGGCGAACTGCTACGTCTTCCGAACCTTGCTTTACGGAATGAAGGCTAAATGAAGAAACTAGATTCATTCGAACTATGGATGTATTGAAAAAAATCTGAAGATATCCTGCCCAGAACATATTACACATTATGACAAATATAAACAAAGAAATGATGATCGTAGAAATAATTGAGACCAGAAAACTACAATACCTTGGATATATAACACGAGGGACAAAATACTCCAGGCTTGAACTTATCATGCAGGCAAAATCGGGGGAAAGAGAAGTGTATGAAGAAGGAGAATATCATGGTTTCGTAATCTAAGAGAGTGGTACAAATGTATATCGATAGAACTTTTTCGAGCAACCGCTTCCAAAGTCCGAATGATTGTCGGCCTCCGCAGTATAGATGGCATTTGAGGAAGAAGAAAAAAATCCATTTATTTTAATTGTTTTTTGTTATTTTAGTAAGTAATGAAAGGCGTAAATCTAACGACATCTTTCTTCGCTAGAAATACCCGCCCAGATCATGACTGATTATATGATATGAAATTCGCTCTAAAGTGTCACAAACACTCCAAGTGGATCTGGACAGCGTTTAACGCATCTGATGTTTTAAAGTGACACTTTCTACATGCGTAATTGGATGTTTTAGAGTCTAGAAAGTAGAAAACATCATTTTCCGTTAATCGGAGCAAATAATAAAATTTGGGATCAGCATATTAGCGGTGCGAGGCCGCGAAAAAATTGAAACGGCTACCAACCAAACCATATCGAATGCGTAATAGATACACAAAGTGTATAATACATATAAATATCCCGTCGCAATGTGGGTCACCGCGGCCGCGAAAATTTGCAGACTGAAACCCCGTTGACCTTTCGTGATTTTAGAGTATCCTTATAGGTATAATCGGTCGTTTTTTTGAAAGAACCGAACCGACAAAAATAACCTCAACGCATTTTGTAGGATTAAATTTTGAAAGAACTAAAGAGTAGGCCGCATAAAGTGGTCAGAAATATAGGTTATAGGTAAATAAAGCGTAAAGATGGAAAGGGCTCTCTGTCGGAGCACGAAGGTTCCGCACTCTTCAAGAACGTTTATGAGCAGTTGGCGTGCCCAAGCTGCACTGAATATCGCGTCCCTGCCAACCAATACCGGGCGATCTACTATAAATGTCTACCCTACCTACATTTTTCCTTCCGATTTTAGAAAAAAAAAGTACAATATAAAATTTGTAGGACACTAAGTAGCCGATAAAAATATATTTTCTCTCGCACATTTCAAACATATATAACACATTATGATTATTTTTAACATTTAAGACAGAAAATGCTAAAAACTAAAATTTCACTTATTAGAATATGGGTCGTCAATTTTTCAATAGTCGTTTCATGGTTCATTTTGATAGAAAAAAAGTGTTTAATTACGATGTCTTCCGAAAATGAAAAATTTTAAATTCACAGAGTGTATATTAAAAATAACAAAAATGCAGTTGCAGACGCGAATGTATGGTAATCCACGGTGATGGAGGCAGTAATAGGCCTATACCATCTAGAAATGCATCTAAACATTTTTATTTATCACTTCATGGGAATAAAAATACTTAAAGAGGAGAAAAAGGCAAACCATTTCAAACCCGGAAGAAGAATAAGACGTCAGCCTCTATTACATTGGTAAGATACATTTTTAATTCTTTAACTTTGCCCGTGCGTCATAATACGACCACCAGTAAAATGCAGAATAATCATATTTATTACGTTATAAATACTATATTTCAAAAATCGCTGCTCGTTGAGACAGGCATTTTTTTGTTGTTTTCTGATACCGACAACGAATAAGGGTGTCTCCAAAAAAGTGTATTGAGGACCAAGATTGACTTTTTAAAATACTGAATAAGATTTTTACAGATTTTAAGCCCTTGCGGTTTTTTTCATTAAGTAATAATTATAGTAAATTTTCCAGAGAAGCCTTTAAATACTATACTTGATGGAGTTCGTGACTAAAATTTTGGAAAAATCTGTTAATGCTTGGTTTGGAATTAAAAAGAACAAAATTCTAGGCCCTATATTTTATGAAGGTGCACTATGAGGTGATAGATAATAAAAGATAGAACTAGGACTGAAATAAAGAATATAAATACCAATCATTCTAAATGGATAGAAAAACTTAAAAAAAAAATATTACTATGTGTAGAAATGAATAGTGGTTCAACATTTGGTCAAATACAATAATTAAATAAATAAATAAATAAATAATGTAGTTAACCACGCCTAAGTAAGTTTTATAATAATAAATAAAAAATATATGGAAACAATGGATGAAAAAAAATGAAATTTTAGTTTTAAAAATAAACATAAATTTGTTATATACTGAATCAGCTTTTAAGAACTCTCATATAAGGGTATAATATACAGGGCATTCCATAAGAAAAAAAAATGTTTTAATTTGAATAACACGAAAGCAAATTTTCATTTTTGCACTACAACTTTTATATTAAACTATTTTTCTAAAATCTGAAGGACATTTACAATAGATTACCTTGTACACGGAAAGAACATCAATCTGGTTTATTATTTTAAATAATCGAATATTATAAATCATCAATTTTTAAAAAAAATATTAATTTGCCGATATAAATATGCTAGAAATCGAATATTTACTTAACGATACAACTTCTACATATTCTTCTCAAAATTATCCCTAAAATATTGTATGTAAATTATAGAAAATTAATGTTGTTGTAATGTTTTTCATATTCAAGACTTTGTTTATTATTAATAATATTTATGTATTTTTATTATTGACCTTATAAAAACTTAATAACCTAAACCCTATATTCTATAGTATCTGCTTTGCATTCTCAATGTCGGTAACATGTCCAATACCAGTACGTCTGGGTGTTGATTGTATTGTCTTATAATTAAGATCTGATGATAGATTAATACTGACACATATTATGTAAGTATATTATATAAGTAGCAAATATACATAGCAGATAGTGTAGACTTTGAGTATTTTTCTCATTTTTCTTATTTACCAGTATTTTTGAGTAAGGATGGGCTTTTTGAAATGTAGGACAAAATGTCATCGTAGTTAAATAGCTAAGTCCATGAAAAAAGTCTCACTATATAAACCTTCTTTTTTTGTTCAAAAAACTTCCACCGGCCACTGTAATACTATTTACAAATCTTCTGTCATCTGTATATCCTATTGGAACATGTAACGGCCCTATAGTATCAATTTTTGATAATGCCCACTATAAAAATGTTTCGTTTGTTTGTTTTCGTTTATTCCACACTCTTGTTCGCCCATCGTATCCAACAATAATTTTTAACTTCATCATTGAGTATCACATTTTTAAACTTTGTTTCTAAATTAAAGGTTTTCTTTTCGCTATTCGATGAACCCAAGTCTATGTAAACAGTTCCTCACAGTTACTAGCACCACCTGTAAGAAGTGATCCCGTTAGTGCAACAGGGGCACTTAATTTGAATTTGAGGACCCTTCCTCATGTCCAGTTAACTTTTTTAAACAGATAGTTGTTGCTGTAAAATTGTCTATTTGTCCATAAGACTACAAAAACTGTTGACACAGAATTTGGAATTTTATGGTCTTTCACTTACTTGAAATAAAACTCATTTCGTTATTAATAACCAGATTCGAATGACCTGTAACAAACGGAAAACTTTCATTTGTTCTATAAAAATAGTTGACAGCCAAAATAGGCCTACTTGATAAATGGCTAGATGCAGAACTATTAAAATAATGATGTATGTATGAAGCTTTTTTTTATATAATTTCCCTCAATAATAAACTAATGATATATAGGTTCATTAATATATCGTCAGTTTATTTAATATAGAAGAAGTTGTCCCAGGTAAATAAAATAAAATAAATTTCTAATTAATATTAATTTCTAATCAATAATTAAAATTAAAAGTATCCATATATTAATTATAGTAATTATTATTAAATTATTCATAATATTTGAAAAGTGACTCTATAAGCATCTCTTTAATTTTCTTAGTTGTAATGATCTATTGTACAGGGTACTCAGGGCATAAGTACGGGCGGACTTCTCGACGTACAAATTATTAAAAATTAGCTGATACAGTTGTGAAATATGGAATCCGCAGTCATTGTTGACAAAATTTTTAATTGACGGGCCTCATTTTACAAAATGAGAGACCAAGATTATTTAATTTTTCTATAAATGAATTAGGCGTCAGTAGTTGTTTTAGATGATTCTTCTTGCAAAGGCGTGGAAATGAAAATTAAAAATGGTTTAAAAATATTAAAAACGAATATATATCGATACTCCAGTATTGCCATATTTGGCAAAAAAAAAATCAAATCTTTATTGCATAAATTTCACGTTATGTCATTTTTCCAAAAAAAAATATTACAGATATTGTTAAAGCATTAATTGAACCGCGTTAGCAGATTTTTTATCTTGAGTACATGTATATAAGTTCATAAACATTTTTTCCGACAACTAGAGCTAATGTTCATAGAAACATTATCGACCGTAAAGAGAATCAGCAGACAATCATTTATTTGGGACAAAAATTTTACAACCTGCTTCGTTTTCAATCAACCAGTTTAGAATTTAGAAACGGCTTTCAATTTTTGGGGTTAAGGTAAGTGCTAAATATTTTCAACGTCCTGTCGCTTCCAGTTCAACCGGAAGATGCTGTTAACTTGCTTCTTTCAAATTTAATATGACCAAAAACTTTGAAAATGCATATTTTTGTAGTTTTTGAAAATTTGATCCTTATATTTGGCAAAATGTTCAAAAAAAGTGTCGTAAGTTGACATTTTTGTCATTTTTGTACTTTAATACACATTTCAAAGTGGCTAAATTCGTTTTATTTCGAATGTAACTTAAAGCGTAATCATTTCCAGGACTTATTTCTCAATCAAACTGCATTAGGGTTACCTATACCTATTCCGAACCATATTCGAAATAATTAAGTTTTTTGGGAGTCTCGTATTTGTTCTGAACATTTTTTCTACACATACTTGTTTATGGAAAAATAATAATAATAATAATTGTTATTCCATAGCCAAGTACGAGAAAATGTTCAAAACCAAATAGACGACTATCAAAAAACCAAATTATTTCGGATATGGTTCTGAATAGTTATAGGTTCGATACAGAAATAAGTCCTGGATTTGATAATACTTAAAGTTCCAAGGTGTCTCATTTCCGAGTTTAGCGAATTTAAAAATGTGAATGTTTACCGCCTAATTTTGGGCACTCTGTATAAACGCAGACAAGAACAATAACAAAAACGTGAACTTTTTTATCATTTTGCCAAATATGAGGAACAAATTTTCAAAAACCACAGAAATATGCATTTTCAAACTGATTAAGCTGGAGTGACAATTTTTTTCATCGTCAAATATTGATGATTCGTAGGTATTGCACAAAAAATGTGTTGAACTTGATGAAAATCCATTTATCAAAATAAATAAGAACTAAAAGTTCAGATTTTCACGAAATTATATATTTTGACATGACAATTGTTTCGACAACACCGTGTCTTTATCAAAAGTGTTTCAAATTTCACACAAAATCTCAAAATGTAATAATATACGCAAGTTGGCAGCAACTTTTGGTTGAACCGGAAGTGACAAGACGTTGAAAATACTTTTAAAAAGCACTTGTTTGACACTTACCCTAACCCCAAAAGTTGAAAGGCGTTTCTAAGTTGCATCTCAATAAACTTTTAATGAACAGGTTGTGTAAAAAAACCTGTAAAAGAAAAACTAAAGTGGTATTTTGGAAAACTCTTGCATGTTTGCCTGGTATGATTAGCTTTTTCAGTTCAATTTGATTTTTTAATTTTCTAATTTTTTCTACATATTAAGATAAAATTGTTTCAAATTTGATCATTTGATAAATTAATTAATTAAACACATACAGATTTGTTACACCTAGGTGTCAAGTTAATAGCTAATATTGTAACTTATGCTTGTGCTTTGAAATTGAAATACTGTAATTGTAATATATGTAGTATGGGGACTTTTTTGACTAAACTAATTAAATACGTTTCGTGCTTCATTCTGCTCTTTAGTTAAAGTCTATTCATAGATATAAGAAAGTGACTAACTGATGCGAATTAAGGAAAGATCCGGGCAAGCTGTAAGAATGAAATGTGGCCGAACAGGTCCGTACTTTGCTTAGAATTTAATTATTTGGGGTTTTGTTAGGAAAGATACTAAACAATATTTATTCATTTATGTATGTATTTATGTTTAAATCTAAAATAAAATTACAAATTATTTTTATTACCTACTTAAATTACTTAAAATTATTCACATAATATATCAGTATCACTATCGCGATCATCGCCTGTTCTAATTATTATTTGTTAATATTATTTGCAATATGCATATACGATTGTTCTGCTTTTTCTATATGTTTAACAGAATATGCCCAACTTTGTGGAGGGATGTTAAAAACTTCGGTTTCTATAAGTTTGAGGACATTGGAGTTAACACGGGGAAAAACAATGTTACGAGGACTGGCAGATTTCAGTTGGTGCCAAGCATGTTCAATGGGATTAAATATACAATGGTAAGGTGGTAAGGCCTTAAAACTGTATGCCCTAGATTTTTTGCATAATTATCACAGACGTATTCCTTTTGTAGGTTCAAGCTTTGCAGAACGTCAATTAATTGCTTCTTGGTATAATCTTCGTGAAAATAAATGTCGTTATTATACATGTAGTTTTTGATTGTTGCTTTTGTGTCACATGAGGAAGGGGTTTTAGTCAACTGTCTACTGTGACTGTCTACAATGACGCTATTAGGAGGAATGTTTGGAACTAGTTTGTTTTTAAACCAACTTTCAAATAAATCAGCGGCGGTGTCTTCATGGTAATCCAGGGAAGAATCTTTAATATTTTTCGCAGACAGAAAAAGTCCATTTGGAATCCAACCATCTTTAGAGTCAGCATGGTATCATAAGTGTCGAACCAGATTTCATCCAAGAAAATAATTGGCCTTTGTTGTTCTCTGTAAATCCTAATTTTTTCTAGTTATTCCAGTCGCCATTTCCGAATTCTATAAGATTCCATTAAAGCTTGCCTTTTGTCATTTTTTTTTTATCTAAAACCCATGTGTTGAATACACTTCCATAAGGTAGTTCTGCCACATTTAACACCGGTTTCATCTTTTTCAAGCCTTTATTATTATGTCTTGGTCACTTTCATCTACACTTGAGAAAATGTCAGCATCGCTTCTTTTTTTCCTCGCTGAAATTGGATTATTCACAATTATCCATACAGTTGATGTTGAAATTTTCGTCAATGTGGTCGTTTCTTCTAAAGATGCTGGCTTGCTGGCACCACGTTCAATGAGGGTCAAATAAACATTGTTTATAACTTCCTTAGTCTCAATAGAATATTTTCTACATTTGGGCGGGAGCATCTCCTGAGATACACTAGACTCGCACATATTTTGCATAATTCGCACACGATTCAACACACGCAATAAGAATGATTACTAATAAACTTAAACTAAGTAGTATACCAAACCAAAGAATATTAAACACAGGTAGATATAAAATAATTTTCTATTACGGACCACAATTTTACCTGAATTTAAATTCCGAAACTTTAGGTAATAATCTTGTTGCATTGTATGTTAATGACCACCCTTGGACAATCCCATTCAAAAGCAATTGGTCACTTTCTTATATCTATGAACAGACCATACTGTTCGTTGGTACTACCGTCAGGATAAGATGACTACCTGACTGAATATAAGTTTGAACAAGTCCAAAACGATTGTGATCCTTCGAAACGTTCAAGATTGGAGTGTCAACGACACTGAATAAACCTAAAGGAAAAAAGCGAATAGCCGACGGGGACATGAAATTAGTCAAACGAAAGTAAACGTCTCCGCCACACTTTCACGATCGCGGTAGGCCCTGCCTCGATCCGTGAGTCGCGGCTGGCTTCGGCCAAAAACAATCAACGATCGCAACGTTTCCGTATCGGGTATTTTGCAAGCGCCGGTTGTCGAATGGCAGCGGATCCGTTTCGTTGTCCGATCCGTTAGGTCCGAAAGATATTGTGCTTTCTTCTGCGAGGAGAAATACCGCCTAGCAAACCGCAAGCGCGTATAGCAAATAATTAGAGGAACTATTAAGGCGTAAACCGCGAGTACCGTAGAAGCGAAATGTTCCGTTTTACGGCCAACTTCGTGGGAGTCGGCCAACGATGGGATATTTTTTCATGAGATAACGAACGCCGAAGAAACGGTGGTAGAATATTTATTTACTCTCCTTCAATAGTAAATCAGTATACCAGTAAAAGGTAAAAAAGCGGTAATTAGTCAACAAGTATTATAAACGACACTTTGGTTTGAAGTTTTTTATGCAAAGCGGAGCTAGTGCATAATAAACGAGTAACTGAAGAAGTTTATCAACGTGTTGCATTTTTTCTTGGTATCTGTATAATTTCATCTTTTATTATATTAATGTTTTAAATGACCGTGTCTAGATCTGTAAGATCGGACAGATGTGGCTTTTACTTGATGAAAATCCATTTAGCACAATTAAATTAGAACCAAAAATGTTCAGATTTTCACTGCTGTTTATTACTTTATCACAGCTGTTTCGACAACACCGTGCCCTTACCAAATGTATTAGCTATTAGCTGGCGATATCATTGTTCCGGGTCTTCCAATTCATTCGCTATATTTATTGTTGAGAGTCCGTTATTCGAGCAATATTACGTGGCGGTGCTTCATTTGGTTGGCACATAATCTCGACAGCTTCATTCACTGGCATATTATCTATAAACTCTTCTACATCTTCTAATATAATCCTTTGCACCTTCAAAAAATATGTGGAATGCAAATTCGTTCTTTTTATTTCCGCACCAAGCACTAACAGAACGATACCCAGAACATTTGACCTCAAAATATTTGTCTGGATTTTCTGTATATTCTATTGGACATCTTGCTGTTGTAAAAGAAAAATAAAATAGAGGGTCGATTTCTAGTCTTTTTCCTTCTTGCCATCCATAATCAGCTTCAGTAATTGATACTTAGTGTTTCTGAACTCTCTTTTTCTTCCCATTTCCCATTATTCCCGCATTTATTACATGAAACTTCAAGCATTCTTCTGAAGACTTATTGTCCACGTCTGCACTTCAGATACCAGCACCGCCTATGCGTACAATGTGACCAAACGGTACCGTAGGGTTTAAGACTCTTGTTGCTGGGGAGGGTTCTGTGTCTAGGTCTAAATCTTCCTGGTAACCGTCATTTTCAGATTAAAAAGGAGTGGGGGCAAAGTACAACCTTGCCTTACACCTCTCTCTATCGGAAATCGTTGTTGATGTTGTTTGATTCACGTAGAGATTCTGTATAAATTTGAAGTCGTCTTATTTATCATTCTTGTCTTGAAGTAGGTTTGTTAGCTCTGTACGTTTAACACAGTCCAATACGTTTTAATAATCATTTTTGCAATAATACATTCAAGCTAAAAAGTGCTTCAAGTGTGTATCTTTCACGTCTATTGTAAATTCTAGTCTCAATTATGTTTACGAAAAATTTTAGAACATGACTTAATAATATATTTAACTAGTCACAACGGTTTGCGTTTGGCTTTTTCGATATCACTACAAAGATTGAAGCCTCTGTTTCATATGTGATGTTAAACAGTTTTACAAGGGTATCTACATTTTTATTATGGAGCAGTTGAATTACTTACATATACACTTCATCTGGTCCTGCTACTTTCCATTGTTTATTTGGTTTAATACCTTTAGGTTTCAGTATTTTTAGCTTTCGTATTTATCTGCAACATTTTTCGGGAGCAGCTTCTTAAGGTCAGAGGTGATAGTATTGTTTCTTACAATATTGTTTAGCTTATTAGTCTGTTACTTCTTTCACTAATTTGTGAGTCTTGAAGTGGTCGGACTTTTCTTCCAATTCAGTGCAAGCATCCTACTACCTATAACCACTGTTCTTTAGCTTTACAAATCTTGATCCTTTGATACACTGTAGCGAAATATGATTTCCGTATAAAATAGAAAAAATCTGAGTACGCCACTGAATCGGACTAATAATAATAGTGTTTTTACCCTAATCTGAAATTATCAGAAAAATTATCGAGAATTTTCTAAATGGCCGAAAAAAAAATATTTGCGAAGACTGTTGCTCAACATTTGGGGAGTAAGTATAAATAAATCAAGTAAATACAAAAATTACATATCTACCCAATCATTTAAACGAGATAGGCAATGGTATTTATAATATACATTGTGTTTCCATTTAAATCAGGACCGTATGGAAAGCTCCTTTATTATTACTTTTGTAAAATATGAATTTTAGGCAAGAGTAAAGCGCGTTTATTTTTGAAAATCATCAATTGCTATGAAAAAAATCTCATCATAATTAATAATTATTGTCAAATATCTAAAATTATCAATCCCCAATGAAAATATAATGTTCTGCATGAATGAATTATGCAAATTAACGTCAATTATTTTATTGAAAAACCATCATTACTTTCCGGCACATTATTAATAAATTCTGTAACAATATTTCATTGTATTTGATATTTTATTTTATTTTGCCAATGAAAAGATAAACAAATTAACTAATACCTACGTAATGAGCGAGGTAATAAGATATTATTCAATAGTAAGTAAATTAAAAGTAATAAATACAAATCAAACCTATTTCAATTTTCTCCTAGCAAGTTCATAGAGCTGCCATTACCAGTATTTTAATAAAATTTTTAACAAGCGATATGACGTTTGCCGTCATTGCATTCTAGATTAAATGTCGTCCTATTCACAAAATGCTACTACGCGGAATTTGTCAGGTTATCGAAGATTAAATATGTATCGCTAGACGTACATGCTAATGCAAAGATGCAGAGAAATGTAATAAAAATGTCGGATGGATAATATTTGTATATCTGACAATATGTTTCGATTACTACGACCATTTTTCATTAACAATTAAAATAACGGTTCCCGTATGGCCACACTGTAAAATAAAACCGGCATTAGAAATAAAGAACTATGTATAACTAATTTAACTTCAAAAACTAACCGAACTAATGTTTATTTGATCCATGCGTTCGCGCAACGCATAGGATCGGATTGTTCCGGGGGCAAAAAAATAAACGCCAAGAATCTGCGTGCCTTGTAATTGCGTGCGTATTTTCAATAATGACAGCTAATGATATCACAATTTCAAGTCATTAATGGCATCCAGCAGAATCGGTGTGATTGCCCTTAAATTACGAATCGTATATCGTTTTCTTCATTTTCTCGGTATACCTAGATATAGATATTTACCCTGAACGACTTGCGTTGGCAATCGTTAAACACTTACCTTTCTAAAATAAAAATAATCCGCTATGGTTCATTCTATTATGTCGCAATAAAATCGCCGATTTTACACTTTGCTGCCGACACACACTCGCGATTCACCCGGACATAATGCCGAATTGCACCAAAGGAAAAGGAAAATCCTCAAAGTCCTCGGTGAAACAACGCGAGACGGTCGCAAATTGCGCGCGTGTTTTTTGAAAAAGCGCCGTTGTCTACGATCCTACGCTCCACAGTTGTTTACCGACAACTGACAATCACCTGTTGAGCGGCGGCCAACTTGTTCTGCGCGGAACCCCACTTAACGCAGGTGAACCTTTTGTTTTTCCGGTGCATATAGCGTTAAAAAATCGACCGTAGTGATGCAGAGCGAATCAACGGTGAGACGGATATTTATACGAATAGAATCGCTATTTATAACACGGGTTAAACAAAGAACATTTGTAGTTGCAAATAAGCTGTGAATGCATTTTGCAAAATCCTGGGGCCACTTTTAATTTCGTCGGTGGCGTAAATGGAAGATTATTGAATATTCCTGTTTCATAGTTTTATTCCTTACTTTTTATTTGTTCTAACCATATTAGTGGCCTAAGAAGGAAAAAATTGATGCGCGATTTTAGACACCAACCTACACTTTGCTTCATTTTCTTTCAAAACAGCGATTTCCACTCACTTAACCTATTTAGATCTGGGCATATTTTGAGAAGCGTACTATATCTACACTGAAACCTGCCAAATTGACGAACTGTCAGCGGCCATATTGGTTGTTGAACGCCGCTAGTTGGTTGGTTTAAAATTACACTTGTTATTAGTTGAAAATGCGATTTAAAATGACCCCGCATGCTCATAACGAATGGCGCTTCCAAAAATTTTTTTTCGTTCCTTCAAAACCGAAAATTTTATTTTGAGAACCTGCAAATAAAAACTGAAGCAGGTTTCTTTGGCGTTTTATATTATCTGATGTGGCAGAGACCATGAAAGTGCCAATACCAACAACACTAACCAAACTTGTTTCTTCGAGATGTAGTTGAATCCTAACCGTAGTATTCTGTGAGCTGAATCAGAGAAGGCCGAATGTTATTTACATTAAATAAGGTGTTATTGGAGAATTTTTAAAGTTAGTAAAAACCCGGTCCTAGTAATGGCGAGTTTCACCAACGAAGCTGAAATGCTGCAAAGCGGGCCGGATTATAATTTAGGCATTCAGATGTCTTTAAGTGAAAGTGCGGATGTTACCCGAAGACGAAGGTTCTCGACTTAGTCGTTTATTCGTTTGTTTTTGTTTATTGACATAATTAATTTTAGCTCAAACAGGTCCATCAAGCGAAAGAAATTTGACGACGAATTGGTGGAATATAGCTTGGGTATGCCTGGTGTCTCCACAATCAAGGTAAAACGGAACTGTTTCCATTTTTAAGGACCTCTGCCAATTATGTTTTATTCATAGAATAGTCGAGCAAGGTCTCAAACATACCAACAAGACTTTGTCCCAGTTGCTTCGCCATCAACCCCATCAGCGCCTCCCACAGTGATTCCAACCGCTCACCCTGTTGAACCAAAGCGCAAGACCATCACAAAACCAATACCCAGTAGTTCAAAAGGGAAAAAAAAGGGCCAGCCAAAAAATCAGTTGACTACCAAGGATTTAGGCCGGTGGAAGCCCATAGATGACCTAGCACTCATTATTGGAGTACAACAGACCAATGACTTAAAAATTGTTCATTTGGGAACAAAATTTTCTTGCAAATTTACACTACAAGAATTACAGACGCGCTGGTATGCTTTGTTATATGACCAGGCAGTCTCTCGGGTGGCAGTTTCAGCAATGAGAAACTTACATCCTGAAATGATCGCGACTGTGCAAGACAAGGCGTTGTGGAGTCAAGAAGAGGAACGGATTTTAAGCAGCATTAAATCCACCGCAAATCCTACTCTAGAAACATTCTCAGACCTTTTGATGAAACACGCAGATATTTTTTACACTGGGAGGACTGCCAGTTCCCTGTACAGACATTGGCAGTCTTTGAGAATGTATCACCTTTTGCCGGATCAAGCTGTTGGCCCAATTCCCACTTCAGGTAGGCCCATAATGACATTTAATGATGCAGAACAGCTCATTCAAGATTCCGAATTGACCGAACCTCCAGATGAAGCTCTAGATAGAGAACTTAAGCTTCAGCAGAGGCGAAATATAAAAGAAATACGACAATTGGAAAATGAAATTGGACGGTGGAATGTTTTAGTGGACAGTGTGACTGGTATGTGTCCGGGTGAACTTGATGGTCAAACTTTAGCAGTCTTGAGAGGCCGCATGGTTCGGTATTTGATGAGAAGTCGTGAAATTACGATCGGCCGTTCAGGAAAAGGCCACACTGTCGACATAGATTTGTCGCTTGAAGGCCCGTCTCACAAGATTTCACGCAGGCAGGCCACTCTAAGATTGCGTAATACCGGCGAGTTTTACGTATCTTCCGAAGGAAAGCGCCCAATATTCGTTGATGGAAAGCCAATATCCGTCGGAAACAAGGTACGGCTTTACGATAATGCCGTGGTGGAAATTGCTTGCCTGCGGTTCATTTTTTCTGTCAATCACGACCTTATCAGAGCCATCCACAACGAATCTGTTAGATACAATATACCTCCATAACATGTTTGTTCCATTTCTTTAAATATAACATAAATCATTTTCAAACTGTATTTTATTTAGATCATTCGACAGAGAACATTGAACTATAGAAAAATAGTTATCATTTATTAATTAGAACCTGTTCCTCCTCTATAGTGCTGCAGAGCAATTTACCAAAAAACTTTGCATGGTTCTAACTTGTAGCTGGTTAACCACAAAACACGGGATGCTCAATCGGTAACTGAAATTTAAACATGGGGACCGAGGATGGCTCGGTTGGTAAGGCATTGACCTGCCCACTCGAACTTGCCGGAGGTTGTGGGTTCGATTCCCATGGGAGCCTTGGGTGTTATTGTGTTTGGCAGACTTTAACAACTGGCAAAAATTGCCTAATTAACAGCTGTCTAGATAAAGACGCGAGCTCACCATATAATAGAAAAAAAAAATTAAACATATGAAAAGGTTTATTCTGTAGGTTCAGTTAAGGGTAATAAATCCATTGTGCCTTCGCATAAGGTTGGTAATCTGGGGACTTCGTTCTGGCGCCTTAAATTAAGTTCGGTGCTTTTAATTTTCCAAGTATTTTGAGAGAAGGGGTCCTTGGCCAAGGTAAACACTTGTTCAAAAACTCCTGCGCATATATTCGATACATGCAGAGTGCCACAAACCAGCACTACTACCAGGCCGTGAGGATCAGTTCGACCATGAACACCCTCATCAGATATATTAGGATTAAAGTGCAAGTTGTGCTTTAGCCGAGTTTGCAGCAACAGACTCGTTACTTCTTGAGGATTGTTTTCCAAAACAGTTGTGTCACATTCATTGTTTGCAAATATATTTACTTTGCATGTTGCATCTGCAAAACTGAAACGTACCAAAATACACATTTAAAGCACTCGTTTTTACCTTCAAACAAGTGCTCAGATCCTAAATCATTCTCGTTTAGCATTGAATAGAACCAATCCGCAAATTGTTGAGCCATTACATTAATATCACCAATACTGACTACCTCTCGCGACGCAACGTCACTGTTATTGTTTTCAGATGAATTCGAGGTGCGAGGAATGTTCCATAATTCCGCTATTCTGTCTATTAGGTCGTTTTTAGTTGTGGGTAGTCGAACTTTTATACCACACTCCTCCAGATAGGAAAATAATATATCGCGCGTCACCGTTCTCCTCCTTAAAATGCTAATTTCATCTGATGAGTATTTGATAATGCACTGAATGGCTTCTAAAACAGGACGGTTTGTTATTTTAAAGCGAAATGGAGGATCCAAACATACAAACCCTCCTTATTTCGACATTTTTTTAGTCCTTGGGTGATGGTTCGTGCCAGTGCGTGTACGTCGTGTGGACTCAGTTTAGATAAAACGGCCACAATTTGCTCTTTCGGATTCATAATTTTATATAAGCTTTCAAATTAAAACGAGGTTATAAATTAACCACAGAAAAAAAAACAGTGGGGCCAACTAAAATTTTATCTCGAAAATATGAAATATGAAGAGGCTAGTGCTCGATTTCCGCAACTGAGGAACTCGGTTTTTTGCATATAGCTATTATATAGTATAGTGGCTTTACTACAGTACAACTGGCACTAACATTTTCTTTCTAAACAGCAATAACTACACACTTAAATAGTTTTCCTAAAACATTTAACTAAATCTAGGCCTATTTTAAGGAAATATGCTGCATCAATATTTATTAACGATATGCCAGCGGCCATGTTGGGCATTGAATCCCGCTAGGCTATTGCTTATAAGCGAGACGTTGCATACGCAAATGGAATGGAATGGCCATTCTCAAAAATTTTTGTCACAGTTCCTTTATAAGTTCCTGCATTATCAGCATAGGCAGGAGTTCTATATTTCTAGTATCAATATGACATTTTATGTTGTGACGTCACAAAAAAGTGCACATTAAATATCGGTAGACACAATTGCAATTTCGACACGTATTTCTGCATATATATAAATATATATATATATATATATATATATATATATATATATATATATATATATATATATATATTGTAGACGCGATTCAAAATATGCTTAATTATTTCTATTTAATTTTATTTTTAAAGGATACCTTTTAAGTTTTAACATTTAAAAAATAAATTTTTGTTTAATGTTAAGTCATTTAGAATTTAACTTCGTTAGCCAGTCGCTTCGGCCGTTTACCATAATTTACTCACAGATTTGGGAGCCATTGCGTGATCTAGGTTAGCTATGGTATTTTGACGCTTGTCAATTCTGACGGCAAGTCACACTCCACATGGTGAATATATTCGTGCTGTTTTGGAAAAATGTATCCAAAAACTAATGGTCATAGAAAAAGTATGACATGAAACACATTGATAAAATTCTTCCATTAATTAAACACTCGCCCCAAATGCAATTGGTTCCTAAAATGAGGTTTATCAAACTTGTTGCTTAATATACTATAAATCTTCCTGGTTAAATTGCAAGGCCTATGGTCCTCTGAAAAGAATTGTAGATTGGTTAGTTGTAATATTCTGTCTAGAAGGCACAACAGGCTTGAATATTATTACAACAATTTTTTCTGTCCAATATTTAATACCCCATAGTTTTGAAAAAGTTTAACTGGTTTTAAGTAGTTATATTACATATATATATATATATATATATATATATATATATATATATATATATACAGGGTTTTTCACTTAAAACTCCGCACGCCAATAAGTCCAAAACGAAAAGAAATATTTAATTTATGTAAAAAGTAGTCAAAGTGTTTGGTCAAGTAGATATTTCCTAAAGTTTAAAAAATTCGACGCCTGCAAAGAGCTGCGCGTGGCGACGCGTCGAAAAATTATTCGATTGCAGAGACTTTGGAAATACGCGCATACAAAAGTACATATTATTTAAAAACTTTTTTGTTATTTACTCAAACTTATTTACTTTACCCGTTTCTAAGATTAACGCTTATTTTTACAAGTATGCCATGAATGTTAGTTACTATGGCAACCATTGTTATTAATGGACCGGTAAGGTGGCCGGCGAGGTCCCCGGACATTACACCACCAGAGTATTTTCTTTGGGGATAAGTAAAAAACGTTATCTATGAAGAACCTATCGAAGATATGGCTGATCTCATTAACAAAATTAGTGCAGCGTGTGCCGCTATCACAAGAAGGGCTCTCCTACAAGTGACCCAAGCTCATCTGTTAAAAGTTTTTGATAGTTGTGTTGGAGCAGATGGACATAATTTTGAACAAAATTTTTGAAATGTCTTATTATGTAGTTAATTGCAATAACAATTTTGGTTATTAACTTGTAGGTATTTTACTGTTTTTTCATTTATCTATCATGTTATCAGAACTAAATCGATAAAAAATAATAAATAAAATCATACTAAAATAGTTGAAATCTATTGTTTGTAATTGCACTTAAAACAACTGCGATAACAATGGTTGCCATAGTAACTAACATTCATGGCATACTTGTAAAAATAAGCATTCATCATATTTTTTATTAATCAAAAAAATGTTTACTTTAAATCGGTATAACTTAGAAACGGGTAAAGTAAATAAGTTTGAGTAAATAACAAAAAAGTTTTTAAATAATATGTGCTTTTGTATGCGTGTATTTCCAAAGTCTCTGCAATCGAATAATTTTTCGACGCGTCGCGACGCCCAGCTCTTTGCAGGCGTCGAATTTTTTAAACTTTAGGAAATATCTACTTGACCCCACACTTTGACTACTTTTTACATAAATTAAATATTTCTTTTCGTTTTGGACTTATTGGCGTGCGGAGTTTTAAGTGAAAAACCCTATATGTATATATGTATATATATATATATATATATATATATATATATATATATATATATATATATATATATATATATATATATATATATATATATATATATATATATATATATATATATTTATTTATTTATTTATACTTTTAATTGATATCTTTGATAATATGTACTATACTTAAATTTTTTAGTAAGGTTAAACCTGTAAGTTTCCACCAATTTTCACGCACAAATTCCGAATTAGTTTCTACGTAAAAATAAATAGTTGCTAATTTTATCTGTTACTGTTATTTGATATAGTCAGTTCCAACATTTTTATGAAAAAATACATGTAGATAATAATAGTAAACTTAGGAAGGTTTATTTAAAATGCCCCAGGGTTGTTATGTTGGTAACAAGAAGGGACAGGACAGAATCTGGGTACCTTTGTAAAAAAAGTGATTTGGTTAGTAAACTTTTATTCCGTTAAAAAAATCACTTATTCGATATAAACTGTATCTTTCTACTCAGTCTATTTGTTATATAAGCGGGATAATACAAATTCAGAACCACCTTGGCTTCTCGTATCATATGCTCGACGTTTTGCAAAAACGCCCTGAAAAATTGAAATATCAGGTATGAAGAAAGTGCCGGATACCAACTCACTTCAAATTAGTGCAGTTCTTGGGGTGTCCGCTCTGCAGACAATGCAATATGGCCAACGCGGCTTCGTAAAGTTTCGTCCCGATGCCTCGAGAATTCGCGCCTCTCCTCGCCTTTTCATTCTCCAACCACGCGTGAAAATACTTGAACATATTCTCCGCGTCGCCTATCTCCACATAATAACTGTACAACCGGTAATAGACTTCCTCAAAGTCTTTGTGATGCTTGTAAAGAATTTTCTCCCTGATTTTAAGACTTTTTATCAACAATTCGAGCTGATTTGTATCGCTGCTCTCCAGGTACTTTCTGGCCTCTTCATTGATTTTCCTGAAGGGCCTCAGCGAGTACTCGTCGCCGCAATTAACACAAAAACTAAAGAACGTGTTTGGTATCTCGGGCACGAGACCTTTGCATTTGGGACACAGGTAGCTGTCCAACATGTCCTGGAATTGAACAAAGTGAAATGCCGACAGTCAACCTTAAAATTTCTTACCACTTCCTTGGACTGGTCACTGCAAATCACACATTTACACTCGAAATGATACAAACTGCGGCAAGCGATTTGTCGCTGCTCCCGATTCATCCCCCTGTAGTCGATCCCATAACAATTGAAAACTTCATCGTTTTCTCTGATATCTTCTAACGCTTTTACCACCATCGTATCACAGATGAAACTAAAAATGGAAGTTAATTTCGTAGCAAAGAACACAAAATCCTTTCCCTATATTATGCAAACGGTACTTACATCTCACTACTAGATATATAGAGACTCTGTCTATAATGATAATACAGGAACTTTTGAGCGACAATAAAAAAATATATACTGAGAAGGACCATTTAATATGAGCATCCACGGTCACTTTAAATCTCGCTTTCAACTAACAAGTAACGAGACCTAGCGGCGTTCCACAGCTAACATGGCCGCTGACAGTTTGTCAATACGCACCATATTTCGAGGTTAGGTTAATCGATGTAATTAAACAAACAAAATATTTCATTTAGTTACAATTGGTGTTTTTGCCTTATATTTTAAAAACAGGCCCTTGATCAGGCAGTTATCTAACATAACCCGATTGTATAACGTTATATAGTAATATTTTTTCTACTCCTTTCTGTAAAATACCTAATTTTACACGGATCTAGGGTGCGAGAAACGGAGATTTTGCCATACGCCTTGTGTATGTATGTGTGTTGTTTTGCGAGAATGTACCCACAAACCAGCGGTCGTAGAAAATAATATATTATACAAGTATTACAAAGTGTACCGAACGTGTTGCATACTATACTTTTTCTGCAACTTATACGCCGATCTAGAGTGCGGAAAGCGTCATTTTACCACTTCACTTTCGTTTCCCATGGGTCCGAGCCACTTCTGCATTTTACCACGTGAGTTTCTTGCCCCAGGGATCCGAGCCACTTCGAAAATTATATTTCCGGGATATTATCCCTTGATGTTTTCGGAGATATTACCACATTGCGTAGTATAGTACGCAACACGTTTTTAAGTCCCTTGTTTATTCAGCACTCTCTCCGCTCATACCCAATAAACTCGTGACTCAAATTCCGTTTACCAAAGTTCTTCCCACTTAAACGATAATGCTACAGTGTTGAGCACCAGACTGTAAGCATTGTGGTGTCAGGAAAAAATGCACATCGATTTCCAAACAAGGAAATTGTATATAAAAATTTATTTGGTATTTTTAAATTGTTTTTTTTTTTCATTTCATCGCAGAAGGGTAGAATCGGGACCTGGAGCTTTTTTTTTGTAACTTTCATTTTGTAGATAAAAAAAAGAAAATATACCAACTACTTTCGAACACAATGAAGGAAAAAAGTTTTCGTTGGAATATCCTGAAAAGGGGAGACCACCTTGAGAAAAACAAGGTCCTGTTCATGATACAGGCGATCCAGGTTCAGAATCGAGTTAAAAGCACATAATGTAGACTTGGAAACTGAACCACGGCCATCTACATCTAAAAAAACACGCTTTGATGACACTGAAATAATATTTAGCGTTAATTAACTTTTATATCTTTTATATTGTTATACATAATAAATTATTAAACAAATGTAGCGTGAACTATTATTTTCACATAAAATTGGCTTTGATTGCTTTTTACTTCACTTTGTAACACTTTTATCATTTTAAAAACACTTCTAAAATGTTTACGTAGACACGAATCCAAAACACAACGCAAAATGGCAGAGAAGCGGGGTTTGTCATACAATCAAATTATGACGTCACACTAAGGAAGTGTGGAAGCTGAAATGAAGCATTTTTAGGGCTCTATTTTCTCAAAATATGCCCAGATCTCGTTAAATGTTCTGGGAAAAAGTATGGTATTTAGAATGAAAATGGCACAAAGTGCAGTGTGGTGGGTGGAATTTCTAGGAAAATCTTTACCACACTAGGGCCACTATATTATCTAATAGTCATATGGGTATTTTACATAAGGTTTCCCATGACACAGAATGTAAAATTTTAACTTACAAGTTTGTAACGTTGGGCCGGCACGAGTGATTCATTATACTAACGGAGGGGAATATTCCACATGCCGTGGTTATCAATATGTCGGGAAACAGCACATCGGTGGAAGAGTATGTCCAGTGTTCAATGATGCTCGAATTGCAAGACAACTGGGCTATGTGTTTAGTAATAAGTCCGCCCACATATTTGATGAGGTTGTTAAAGTCATCCTTGGGACAATTTTGCTGCTTGAGGAACCAAGTGAAAAAGTCTGTGTACTTTTTTAAATAGGTGACCACAATGGCTGCCATCTGGAAAAGACCAAAAGGTTCTCCTCTCAACTGCCGAAAATGGTTGGGTTGCGGTAAATAAGTTAAAAAAAAAACTTACCACTATGTAAGGAGCAGCGTTCTTGCTCTTATAAATATTGGAAACTAGGCGATTAAAATAAGGGTAATTGTCAATTTTATCTCCAAAATGCTTCAGGTCTTCTTCATATCCTCCCTTGACGTTTTTAAACCCAGATTTGACCCCTTTGAGGACAGCTTTGAAAGCGGGAAAGCCGATTCCCAAATCGTACCATATATTGGCCCGCATGCCTTCGCATTCCCATTTATGACCATCGTTCCAAGATGACAACCGACATTTTTCATTGCAATAAACACACAACGTACATTGTCGACATCTACACATTGACATCATCCATGGAAAGCAAAACAAGAGGAATAGTTTACTTACGGTATGCTGCTGATTATATCTTTCAAGCAATTGTAACATTTAAAGGAATAAAACTGTTTGTTGTTTTCCTTAAACACTGGCGCGAAAATGAAGGCTTTTTCTATAAATAAGACATCACCTTTCCGTATATTTTTTTTCGCGATTACATGTCGCCCTCTAGCTTTATCATAACTGGAAGGAGAAATTCAACAATACCTATTTGCCACAAAATAGAGAAATTTTCCTGAAAGTTACAAAAAATTCACACAAACCTCATCTTAAGCTTACTAGATGCAGAAGAGAAGTGTTCATTTTCCCCTTCATCAAATTCTGGCAAATCATTTGAGCATTCCCTGTAACTTTCTATGAGTTTCATTTTAATTTTGGCTTTTCCGATCTGTTCTAATTTTGAACGGTGCTTATCTGCAATACACTGTTGCTATTTGAAAAGTTAATTTTATTGTCTATGGTACCTGACCTCTATCTGGAACATTTTCTGCAGACAGAAATTTTAACGCTTCCATTATGCACTTGTCCAAATTTTCTTTCTGACCAATTTCAAAATAGCAATCTGCCTTTCTCAGAAATATTTTTGGTTTAAGATCTCTCGGGTAATTGGTATTGAAGCACAAGTCGATGTCTCTCAAACAGTTCTGTAAATGACAAAATAAAAGATTATAAACTGAGGGATTGAATAGCTTTGAAGATTGATGATCCACAGGATTCTATCCTTGGGTCACCTCCTTTTATGGTTTTTACATATAATTTCTTTCATCACAAAGCTATCATATGTAAGCAGATGACCATCAAATTTCTCCCACATTTTTAATTGTATAGGTAAATGTAGACTTGCAAAATATATCAGCCAAGCTATTTTATTTTCACATTACATTCACATGTGAATAG
Organism: Cylas formicarius; assembly: GCF_029955315.1. NCBI lineage: Eukaryota > Metazoa > Arthropoda > Insecta > Coleoptera > Brentidae > Cylas > Cylas formicarius. The sequence goes on along the minus strand of NW_026844319.1, from coordinate 12,927,930 downwards.
AATATGTCAAAAACCATATTACAAATTAAAAATAATTTATGAATTTGAAAATCATCATCCAGATTGTATGTATCCAATATGTTGTGTCTCTCTATCCCTTTAGGTGATGTTATTTTGTGTTTGGGATTGTAAATTTTGTTAAACCAGTAGTTATTAAAATACTCTTAGGGTTACTCTCCACATTTTCATGTAATACTTTGTTCTATTTTTCATGACAAAATCACCCTACCTCATATTCCTTCATTTCAAAGGAAACAGCAGATCTATTTGCCAATGCTAGCCCATACTCCCGACCATTAGGAGTGGCACAACATAAACTTTTGGTGTAAAACTCTAGACTTTTCACCAGATCTTTACGGGCATAATGTTTGTTACCCTCTTGCCTGTAAAAAGTTGATAACTGGTCATCTTTCTCGACTTTGTTTTTAAATTGGCTTTCCAGCCAGGAATCTACAGGGGATCTAAAAATAACATCTTAATTGGACTGTCTTAGGAACAGGTCTACCCCTTACAAATCAAGGTTGTAAAACTTTGTAAATACTTCGAATATATTCCCGTCGATTTTCGTAAATTTCTCAGTGTAATACGCTAACAAGCAATCCATTTCTTTTGTATCAATGCTACAAATTTCAAGGATGTTATTTCAATTGCTGTGAGAATAAAAATTATGAAATGTCGAATAACCTATGTGCAACTGAAACATGTTTTCTTTTATTTGGTACTCAAACAATTTTCAAAACGTTTAGAACCCTACCAAATAATTATTCCGAAATAGGTTAGACGAACGATGGACGTAACCAAATGACAATCAGGTCGAATGACAGATGTTTATTTGAACTACAATTCTAAAAAAATATACACTGCTGTGCTGTGTAACAGGCTCGAATTCAAATTTCCTGCCTTTAACTTTATCTTAAATCCCAATCAAGATATCTATCAACCACAATTACAATCTTAATCCTTCTAATCTGAAATAGTGGTAAGAGCGCCAAACAATTACCGGTGTGAATAGCAAATAGCTAACTACAAAAACTGCCAACACGTTTTGACGCTTTGAAACTGATATGAGTACCAATAATACCTTCTTATTATTTTGGAAAGTCAGAAACGGTAGACGTTTATATGAAGGTTTCGGTTTGGTGTTAGAGTCTTGAGCTAGATTTTGAACCGCTTGAGAAAGCCGTGTACCTTTTACTGTCTAGTCGGATATTAGTTACGCCCACATATGGAAACATGCGAATGTAGCATAACGCCGAATAATTACGTAATCGTGACTGGGTATGTATTGGAGAATTTATTGAATAACATTTTAAAATATCTAACTTTTCAACAAAAACAAGAAATGCAGCTAGCACCATCTATCGGTCAATCCCGTAAGAAAAAATGATATTCAGTATGCTACGATAGTCTGTGCTTCTCACCAACTTGACGGGCTATGATTTAAATCAATGTCGCTTGCTTGAATGTAACCAATCAGCTTTTTTTTTACGAAACCAACTTCTTTGTTTATCCTAGCGATTACAGAATCAGTTTCGTCCAATGGATCATTCTCACGATTGTTTAACGCTTAATAAAATATTATATTAATAAAAAAGAATCTCGAAAAATATTTTGAAGGGAAAAATTGATGAAGGGAGTGACTTTCCGTGCAGGCTTTTAAATTTCTGTCGTAAAAGTGCTGCGTCCAAACTTATTGATGTTTGTTGAATACAGAAAGGCCATTGGTAAAAAACGAGATTCGAAATATCGCTCATGCGCATGTTGAATGGACTTCCTCATTTTTTTTTATAGTTGCTTCATAACTTCTTGTGTTATCAGTATAAGGGCCTCTCTATCTCTGGTAGCTATATGATGTATGTGAAACTTTTTATTCGTTTTCCAAATCAAAAAATCTGACACTAACTCTCGCACGGTGCGATTGCACTGCGATTTACAGTTTGCGGAATGCCTAATCGCAGAAAGCATTAATTTATTTTCCTAAACTAAAAATAAAAACAGCGTTGCCAGTGCTCACTGGCGTCAATCCGATCATATAGTTATCAGTATATTCGACCTAAAAATACTGATTGTTCGGTACTGTCCTTGGTCAGTTGTAGAGTATAGTTGCATTATGGATAATAGATTTCCAATTATTCCAAATCTGAATTTTAATTTGAAAGCTATTTTCAATGCACACGCATTGCAATATTGCAACGCTGAGATTTGGTTCACGGATCAATCTCGTGACAAGCAGGGAAACCAAGTTCTAAAAATGTACATGTATTTTTTAGTGGTTAGACCAAACGGAAACAAATTGGGCCGTAGCTCATAGTATTTCATATTTTTTTATAACTTTCACGATATCGTTGCGATATGAACGGAAAATCGCATTGCAATCGCGCCGCCTGAAAAAGCCCCAGTCAGAAATTAACGGTTGTCCTTCAGCTGACCTCAAACTCGACCGTTCGACACAATCCGCACGTATACCCACAATATATTAAGGGTTTATATAGTAGCCTGATCCACTTCGACACAATATTCTCCACCGGTCCCAAGATTTGTTACAAAAAAGCTGCGTCCTGGTTAGAAAATATACCTACCTAGAAAACATATTGTGTTTCATTTGTTGAGAATAGTTTACAAAATTCAGGTAAATTTGTAAGGAATAAACAGGAGTCACCCCAATGTCCTCAGCTGTGGAAATATATATTTTTTTAAATACTGGTGTTACGATATGTGCATTTAAAAGCAACCCCCCCTTTCTAAACTCACCAAAACTAATGTCGGTGTCTGGAGTTCGATTTTCATAAAAAAAACAAAGATTAAAAGGGTGTTTTTTGAAAATGTGCATTTTCAAAAAAACGCTTTAACGTTTTTGTTATGGGAAATTTTTACACAGAATTTAATGGCTACAATATAATTCTTTTAAAACTAATATTCTGTTAAAGGCCACTTTGTTTGGAGTAATAAAAATTTTGTATTTAGAGATGCAAGAGTGCAAGTTAATTTCAATTTGTTTTAAGTTATTCAAGTTATTCAAAAGTATACAAGGGATAAACAGAAGCCTCCCAAACGTCCTCGGCTGTAGAAATAATTTAATAATTAATTAAGTTAATTTAATTTAATCATCAGAAAAGCGCCAAGTAACTATAACAGGGAATCCCAGTTCCGACACAATATGTTTACCTCACTTATCTCTATAAAGATAAAAACAAATAGCTATTTTTGTAAAATTAGACCTTGTGCGGTCTTTCGTTTGTACTCCTAAAAAAATGTTTGTACTCCTTCCTACCTAGATATGTAGGCAGCTTTTTGTTCTTTCTGTTAATAATTGAATGAATAAACAAAATCAGAATATGCATTAAAATGCTTACGTTGCGCTTTCATAATTAAATCATGTGTTTCAAAAGCTACTTCCTTCTATCTCAGACTATAAACGTTAAAATTAATAAACGATAATTAAATTTTATATTTCTGCAGTCAATGGCCCCCAGACGCATATAATACATCGGGAACCCACATCCCATGAACGGGTAACAAGTCGATTCCAGCGCCGACTAGAGCGTTCGTCGAGACGTCCTTGAATCTTCGCGAAAGTTCGGAGACAGTATAAATAGTGAGCCTGCCGGCGCCCTCGGCAATAACGCGACATAACAGCAACGAGTGAAAGTAATTAACCGAGCGAAAAGAAAATGTCTCTATTACCGTTGTTGTTCGACGAACCTCCATATTCCTCGTACTGGTTACGCCCATCGAGGATTCTGGACCAACATTTCGGACTCGGGCTGGACTCTGACGATCTCTTGCAGCCTCTTAACTTGAACAACAGGATCCTCAGTCGGACACCGGCCGGCTACTTGAGAAACTGGCGTCCTAACGCGTCAGAGAAGGACTCTGGTTCTTTAGTCAGCTTCGATAAGGATAAGTTCCAGGCAAATCTCGACGTTTCGCAGTTTAAACCGGAAGAAATTTCCGTGAAAGTCGCAGACAACGTGCTGACCATCGAAGGGAAACACGAAGAAAAACAGGATGAGCATGGATACATTTCCAGGCATTTTGTAAGGAGGTATGTCTTGCCGAAGAATTACGACGTCGAGAAGATTCAATCGAAGCTGTCTTCTGATGGGGTGTTGTCCATCACGGCCCCACCGGTTCAAAGCAGCGAAGTCGAACACAAGAATATTCCCATCACCCAAACCGGCGAGCCCGCAAAGCAGATCGAACAGAAGAAACAGTAAATTTTCTGCGTTTTTTTTTTCATTTCAATTTTCGTTTTGGTAATGTGAGCCAGTAACTGCATTTTTTTGTAATTAGGTCTTCCCAGTATGTTGGGAAGTTTTGTGTTAATGTAATAAAATAAAAATAAAAAGGAAACCGAATTTTACTTTTTTTCCGTTGACCCATAAATGGTTTTTCAATGTCTCGTGCAGCTTGAAAAAAAAACGTTATAGGAGATATTTGGAAAAGGAACTGAAAAAATCTAGTTAAATTAAAATAATCCCATTTTGCATGGGCAAGTAAAAAATGTCTATAAAAACTAGTAGCTGCTCAAGTGTTTTTTAGTACATTATTATTTGTTGGCAAGTCAAGTCAAAATCAACTCTTAAAATATTCACCAGAGGGTAAGGAAAAGGAAGTATTTTTCTTATTATGATACTTAAAATGCATATTTTGTATGCTGTTAATTAATGTTGCAGTTGGGAGATGAGGCAATTGATCAGTTGTTTTCGTAGAGTTTAACTTTTGGTCGAAATCTACAATGACATGAAGTGAAAGTGAGGGTTGCTTTTTTATTCCATTAAATTAAATCAGGTTAGGATACCCAAAAATGTTTTCACAATATCCATTTTTTTTAATATAGCCCACATTGACAATTTAAATTATATAGGTTATTCGAAAATTTTCTGAATAATTATTAACAGTTAAGCCCGTATAATTTCTGCATGTATTTTTAACTGGCAATTTTTTGATAAACAGGATGCCATTTTTTTCGTGGAAAATGGACTTGATTATTTTGGTAGAATTTTGTTTTTAAAGGTTCTTGTTTAAATTTGTATAATTATAAACGATACTTTTTAGCATTTGTGGGTATTAAATGGCCCAACAATGCAAAAATGTTTTTACCACGTATAGAATAAATTATGGGCGTATATGGCAAATCCATCATTCCAATACTAGAAACGAGAGAAATGAGGATATATGTTTGAAATGTTAAATAAAACCCAATTATACTAATTATATTAATTTATGCAATCTTTAAAACTAATTTCTGTGCAATTGTATTACATTTAGGGCTAATTTAGGTTACATATTTTTACAGTTACTGTTCTTTAAAACAAATTGTTTATTGACTTGTTTTATAATAGGTTTTAATTTTCTTCGTTATATTTTGCAAAACCTACAGTTACTAAACAAATTGTACATTGGCATTTTTTATAATCATGTTTGGAAGCAAAACGTTCATCAATAATTACTTGTGATGAAGCAATAAGCTGAGGAGGATTCTACAGTTGCTTCTGAACATTTTTTTTACTTCGATTTTTCGCGTGGGATATTTAATTTTCCATATAGTGTTATTTGCACTTTTAAGAGTCATCATCGTTGGTGATTTTACGTTGATTTACATTTTTCATAGAGGTTAGTTAAAGTTATGTTGCACAAATTTGATTAAAAATGCCTGGTATTTATATCTGCTACATTTCTTGCAATTTGGTAGTAAACATGTTGCAATATTTAAACGAAAAAATACTTATAGAAATTACAGAAACTTCAACTAAGGTTCACTAAAAAAATAAAAGTTTTGTCCCCACTTCGTCTCTTTTATATCTTACACTTTTTATTATTTCAAAATCCTTACGTGATTTAAATTTTTTTAAGGAATCTCAAATAGTTTCTAAGGGCGAAAAAGAAAATGAAAATCTCATAAAATTGGCAGCACTATACGTTAATTGTTTATTCGAATAAAAAAAGTCCTTTTAGTTTAAGAAGATTTATTCAAAATTTAAAGGAAAATCTACAATTCAAAACAATCTAGCGGTAACTTACAAACAAAACAGTCTTACAAAAATACATTAAGTAAATAAATACTGAAAAACAACAGATTTACTTCTTTTGCTCAATCTGTTTAGCGGGTTCCCCTGTTTGTGTAATCGGAATGCTCTTGTGCTCAACATCTGTACTTTCAACATTCGGAGCCGTAATGGTTAATATTCCATCAGATGACAGCTTGGACTCAATCTTCTCCATATTGCAATTCTTAGGCAACACATACCTCCTCACAAAATGTCTCGATATGTATCCATGCTCGTCTTTCTGCTCTTCGTGTTTGCCTTCAATTGTTAGCACATTGTCTCCAGTGACTTTCACGGAAATCTCCTCTGGCTTAAATTGCTGCACATCCAAATTAGCTTGAAATTTGTCCTTGTCAAAGCTCACAGTTGAACCGGAGTCTTTACCGGAAGATGCTGTGCGCCAGCTTCTCAAGTAGCCCGCTGGAGTCCTTGTTAGTTGTTTATTGTTGAGATTCAATGGCTGGAATAAATCTTCCGGATCCAAACCAAGCCCAAAGTGCTGATCCAAAATTCTGGAAGGCCGAGCAGAAACCAGTACGGTATCAAATGGATCGGCGAGCAACCACGGTAAAAGAGCCATGTTGAACTTTGAAAATACTCTCACGTTTACCACTAAATGCACACTTTGCTGTCTAATTCTTTTGTTGTTGATTCCTGGGGTTGCTCGGCATTTTATACAGACATAGAACAGTATGGAGTGTTCTAGACGGTTTTGAATACTGTTCGTTGAATGTTGGCCTGGTTAAGCAGTTTGTATCAACTAGTTTCCCACTTACTCTCGCCTTAAATATGCATTTTTACACAAGAAAATCAGCGATTAGGTACAGTTATGAAATTTAGCACGATAATTCGGCTGTAATCCGAGAAAGTGGGAAAAAATTACGGGGTGGAACAAATAAGAACCGCCAAAAGACGCGATAATGTCAAATATTTTGTAATAATTGTGTGACTCGGTGCAGTTCGACAATTTTTATTCGCTTAATACAAACTAGATTACTTGCAAAATGTTAGGAGGATAATTGGAAGTAGGGTAGGAGGGAGATTACTATTAAGATCTTCCTTCCACTCGATGAGAATAACGTGCGCGTTTTGCCATTGTATATTTTATTTGATCGAGTATAGTTTTAGTGATTTAACAACAAAGTTGCAATCTTTCCGGAGTCTGTGCATGAATACCTTTCTTTCCCGTAAAGTATTGGAAATTAGCAGAGCATTGCTAATAACAATGTTTATCAAACAGTTGTTTCAGCCCCATGAAACTCTAAAATAATTTTCATCAAATACAACAAAAACTTCACAAAAGTGATTGTCCTTTATGTACACAAATGGAAACATTTCTTTATGCTTTTATTATTATTTTGAAATAAATGACTTTTAAATACACCAAAAAAAAATTAACTCATGGGGCAACATTCTTGGAACGGGCAACCAATCTCGAATATGAGCGAACTTTCAGGATTTGACAGAACAATTCTCGATAATTCCATTGGTTTATAAAAGCGACATCGGTGAGCCGGCCGGCAGTTTGAATTTTGGAAGCGCGAGAAGCATAGATTAAGCGAATTTGCGAATTAGAAAGGAAGGAATTGGAAAATGGCTTTGTTACCGTTGTTATTTGATCACGATCCCTTTTGTCGCAAAATATCCAGATTGTCGAGTTTTATTGAACCAGAGGATATATATCAGTTAGTGGTCCCAACTTCGCTTTCAACAAATTTGAAGGAAGTTCAAGAACATCTTTCCCAGTTACAGAAAGACACTTCGATAACTGTCGACAAAGACACTTTTTCGGTCAGCGTGGATGTGCAACAATTTAAACCAGAGGAATTGTCTGTTAAAGTAACAGATGATAATTCTATTACTGTGGAAGGAAAACATGAAGAAAGACAGGATGAACATGGATATATTTCCAGGCATTTTGTTAGAAAGTATAAATTGCCCGAAGACTGCGACATAAAACAGCTACGGTCTAGATTGTCCTCTGATGGAGTTCTCAGCATAACTGCCCCGAAGAAAGAAGGAAAACGCCTGGAGTACAAAGAAATCCCCATCATCAAGACGGGTAAACCTGCGGCTAGCGTTAAAAGGTTGCAGAATGTTAGTCCTGGCGATAGAAAAAATAAGAAACCTCGCAAAGATAGAAATAAAATTTAATATGAACTGATTGAAGTATCTTAGGTTATGTCCATTATTATTTTGTATTATTTTTGTAATACCAACATTTTGTCAATAAATAGTTTAAAAAATATATATTGTTTTTTTATGTAAACAAATATAATGGAAGTGAAATTAAAGAACTTTTCCTCAGCGTTGTTTAATTTAGGTTATATGAAAATAATGACAATAAGTATTACATTTGGCACAAAAAACAATCATCAAGTTAAAGTGAGTTTATTGATTAGATGGTTACAATACACATGAAAACATTTATTTTAAGCATTGAATACAAAAAGAAAGCAGTTTCTACAGATTAACACATTAAGTAAAAAAATGTTGGAATGTAAGAGGTTTTACAGCTTAGCTTTCTTGGCATCATTTTCTACTGGAGTCTGTTCAATCCTTTTAGCTGGTTCCCCAGTCCTAATGATGGGAATTTCCTTGTATTCAACCTGCTTTGCTTCTTGCTTTTTCGGCGCTGTGATACTTAGAACTCCATCGGAGGACAGTTTTGACTTGAGCTTTTTCAAATCTGTTCCCTCTGGCAAGACATACTTCCTTACAAAATGTCTAGATATAAAACCATGATCATCTTGTCTCTCCTCGTGTTTGCCTTCTACGGTCACAGTATTGTCGTCTGACAGCTTCACCGAGACTTCTTCAGGTTTGAACTGTTGAATGTCAACGCGAGCTTGAAAATGATCCTTTTCGTGGGAAATTGTGGTATTTTTGTCGCCATGGCTTTTAAGGTGCCCGTGGATGCCATGATGCGGCCGCCTGTGTTGCAAAAGGGCGGCGAGTGGCAGCAAATCCTCTAAGTCAGGATCAGAGAAAGTAGCCCATTTTGCGGAACGCCGGTAAGGGCACTCGTCGACCAAAAACGGGAGCAGAGACATTTTCCTTTCTTCGTGAATCTAATTTTACACTTAATTCTTCGTAGTGACTATAGCCACAGAAAACTACAAACACGTACGCAATCTAAACCACTTCTGCAGCGGCTACCACCCAGAAAACCCTTTTATGCAGTTATGCACAGATCGAAATTAACGACGACAGGTGGCGCCGTAATTCCAGAGCGTTCCAGAAATTTCCGTTGTCCGTTGAGTGTTGACCCTTGGGTTTCACAATTTTTTGATTGGGAATAGTTTTTTAAAAATGCATTATTCAAATTTATTTTAGGAAGCAAGTAACAACATTTGACATAATGGTATGGAGATATTAAGATATTCTAAAATTAAAATTTATTTTGGCTATGCCACAGACCAATAAACATTCTATGCTAAAATTATTCGCCGTGGTGAACTACTCTGTTGTTAATGCAATAGCTGATCGCAAATTTATTTGGGGAATAAGTAGCAAAACACCAAGTATAAACAACTCGAAAAAATATTGTGACAAAGGCCTCATTAAGCATGATTATGGAATTTTGCTGGGATTTTGAATTCTATATTATACATACCTTATTTCTTTTGGAAATGTACCAAAGCACTAATTACATAAATTGGCAATAAACCGGAATCAAAGGTTTTTTCTTTTTTTATGTACAAACATATCTTCTGTTTAAAAGGAAAAGCTTTTCTTTAGATAAATACTTTACCTCCAATTAAATAAAAGTCTGGTTATACTCCAAGCATCAACCTTAACTACAAAGGATAATGAGTACAAAATAAATAGCACCCTTAAGTATCTTTTATTGGGAAATCAAACAATAACTTATAGCTAAATTATATTATAATAACTTTATTTCTTCTTGGACTTGTTCTTCATTCGTTTACTTTTGCCTGGTCTGTTTTTCATAACTTTGTTTTTAGGTTTTCCTTTATTTGCTGGCTTTTGTCTTTTGTATTCACTGATATCACCGGCACTCTCCTTGGTGTTTATTTTTAATCCCCTCTTTTTACCGCCAAATCCAAATTTTTGGTCTTTAAATTTGCGTTTTTCTAGTGCTTTCCTGGATATAGAGTTGCCTTTCTTACTCTCCAAGAAATCCAGACCCTTTGACACACCTTTTCGGTACTTTTTAACTTGATCCATCATCTCCTTTTTTTCTTGTTGCCTTTGCAACTTGGTTTGTATCTGCAGCATTTTTCCTTCTTTCCTTTGTTGACGCAGGTGCTTAACCCTCTCACTCCTTTGCTGCTGTTGTTGTTTCTGCATAAGATGTTCCCTTATTTTTTGCATATGAATGTCAGTTTTCGCCATCTCCACAAAATAATCATCAGGTCTCTTCGTTGGTATTCCCAGAGCGTTCAACTTCGGAATCGCCTCACACACAGCAGCTTGAGCTTGACGATAAAACATGGTCTCCCTTTTAAAATCATTGAGAACTGGATCTTCACTTGGACTATATTGCTTCAGTTTTTTGTTGTTTTTAAGTTGATTTTGTCTTTTGTTTTCTTGGTCAAAAATTTTAACTGCAAGTTCGGGGGCTAACGGTGCCTGAGAATTAACGCAATCTAATCTTTCTAGCCAGGGTAACTTTAACTTGATTTCTTTAAGTTTTTGTTTCAGTCCTTTCACGTCATTTACAAAGGTTTTCGGAGCTTTTTCAATTTTGTTTAGACCCGGCTTTAAAATGCCTCGTGCAAAGCTCTCCTGTAATTCCAAGTCACTAATACTAAGTTCTGAATCACTCATATTTACTGATCCCAAATGGTGTTTAAATTTAAAAACATATTACACACGTTGTTTTGAGGTTACGTTCATTTTTCTTGTTTGTTAATTTCCTTGCCAGTTGCCATATGTGGCAATCACTCCAGTAGCACAGAATAGAGAGAGAGAAAGTGCTATTCGTTCTCGGCTCGGTACAACTGATTTGGTCATTCGCCCATTTCTCGGCGCGTTATGTTAACGAAATAAAAAACAGTCAATTAAAGCTATCATATTCAGAAGAATCAAGTAGTTCCACTCAGAAGCTAAGTACTGAAAACCGCCCACAAGGTTAGCCTATAAGCGAATGCCACAAGCGTGCAACAATTTTCCTATAAGGCGTGCAATAGATTCTAGGTTAGCTGGATGAAACAAAAGAGAATGTATATGGACAGGGATTCCGACTCTCAGTAAGCTCTCATAAAAATATTCACTCAAGTTCATATGGAGGGTGCAATCAAATAAAATGTGCTGTAACTCTCCTACCTCTCCACACTGGCACAAATTGTTAGGTCTCACTGTTATTCGATGTAAATGGACCGGGCTGCAACAATGTTTGCTTCTCAAACTACTCAAACTAGATATGATTTCTTTCCATTTCGATATCCAAGATTTCCAAATAGTATGCTTAACATACGGATAAAATTCTTTATAACATAACTTGATGTTCTGGAGTGGTAAATTCACCGCGTCTTTGGCTATTGCACGCGTTGCCTCGTTTCAGATAATGACTAGGAACCCAACCAAAGTTGACTTGATGTCCCCGAATATCTCTAAGAAGAAATTTTACTCTAGTATCCAGAGCTAAACGATTTGATCATGCAGAAATTGAGTGCTCGAAATGCACCGTAGGGCGCTCTTAGAAATGAAATGGTTTATTATCATTAGCATATATGCTATTACGCACAACCATTACTAAAACTACGCTTCGTAGTAATGATAGTAAATTACATTTATATAAAAGCAAAAGCTAATTCGCACTAATATTAATATTAATATAAGAATCTTTTTTCTACTCCCGTCTGTAAAATACCTAATTACACACCGATCTAGCGTGTGGGAAGCGTCACTTTACCACCTCAGTTTTGTTTCCCACGGTTCGGAGCCAGTTCGGACATTTCCGGGATTTTACCGCACGGGTTTGGGAGCAATCGGATGTGTTCGGAGATATTTCCCACGGCTTTAATTGTGACGTTTGTCAGTTCTGACGGTCATGCGTGTTGTTTTGCGAAAATGTACCTAAAAACTAACGGTCGTAGAAAAAGTATAGTATGCAACATGTTCGGTAAACTTTTTAAATCGCTCGTTTATTAAACACTCGCTCCGCTCGTGTCAAATAAACTCGTGAGTCAAATGCCGTTTACCGCACTTGTTACATAATATACTATTACCATTTTTATGTCGACAGAGCATTGAACAATCGAAGCCCATCACTAAAGAGGTTTTTTTGCATTTGTAGAGTTTTAACAAACTAAATATCAAAATCATTTTTACACCCAACAGTACAAGAATGTTTGTAAGACCTAGCAATTAAATTTTCTTGTAAGTAGGAACTCAATACTCTGAGACACCGACAACCACCCTAAAGACCCAAGCATTACACGAATAGGAGTGTAAAATATACAACCCAGAATAGCCCGCATGGCTTTATTTTGTAGCACTTGTATTCTATGAACATCACTGTTTCTACAAGAAATCAGAAGCAAATGACAATACCAAAAATAATAAAAAAAAAACCTATCTTTTTTCCATTTTTTTTACAAATATAATCTATATGTTGTGAGAAATTTAATTGAGAATCTAAAACTACTCCCAGATACTTCAATTGTGAAACATTTCCTATTAATCTACTATTTGGTCTACTACCAAATAATATATGCTGTTTTATTTAAATTTGACTTTTTATTTATGCACAACCAGTCACTAAGTAACCTTAATTCCTAGTTCATATTGTCTACCACTTTAAAGTAATTTTTCACAGAAATTGATAGCAAAGTATCATCCGCGAAAAGGTTGACAAAACAATTTTTCAAAATTTTGTCTATATCGTTCACATATAGAATAAAAAGCAAAGGTCCTAACACTGCCCTGGGCACAGCTATATTGTTTTCTAACTTATTAGATACCACGTTATTAATCCTTGTTACTTGGAATCTGTCACATAGATAATTAACTGTCCACACAAGCACATTCCGTTTGATTCCATATACAAACAGTTTTTCCACCAGACGTCCTCAACTAATGGTTTCAAAAGCTCTTTGAAGATCAACGAACACAGTTAAAACTATATTACCGTCATGAATGTCAGACCTCAATTTCGAGCACACTTATTGTAAAGACAATTTAGACGAGTGTTTCTCCAGAAACCCAGGCTGCCCTTTAAAAATTAGATTATTTTTTTCTAGGAAGCTACGCAACTGCAGGTTCACTCGGAACTGGTACTTTGGGTATAGGTATAATAACGCTTGTCTTGATCTCTTCGGGAATTTTTCCTGTCTTAAGTGAAGTATTTATTAAATATAAAAATGGATATCCGATATGACAAAAAGTATTTTTCAAAAAGTTTACATAGCATATGTTATCAGTTTTCAGTTTCATTACAATACTACTAAGTTCATTTATATTCAGCGTTTGAAAGCGTGTGAAATCCTTAAGATTTTCGGTACTAATTTCCTCAAGATTGTTTTGTATATTTTTTGTATATATATATATATATATATATATATATATATATATATATATATATATATATATATATATATATATATATATATATAGAAGTTATTAAAATTTTGTTCTATATTATCCAAATCATCTTCAAATTATTAATCCCTTTAACGTTCGCCACATTTTCTTGCTGTTTCGCTTACACCGATCAATGCATCTTTCATAATAATTCTTTATGAGCGATATCTCGTGCCATTTGTGTCTGAAGTATTATAGGACTCATCCAAGGTACTCTGTCATTAATATTTTTTTTTCATTGGTATCATCTTATCTACAACCTGGGGGACACGGAAAGAGCCTCCCCGAAGAATGCACAATTAGTTCATTCGGGCGTCCCCTGGGCAACGGTGCATTAGAACCGGCTAATCTTTCCACAAACTGAGCTACACTGATTGCGATCTGATCGAAACCATGAAAAAAGGACCCTTTTCAGAGCCAAATCTGACAATCGTATCACTCAATGTTGAAGGCATCTCAAATACTAAGCAAGACTTAATCTCCAACCTATGTAAAGAGAACTCATGTGACATCCTATGCCTCCAGGAGACACACAGAGGTCCAACACAACGCCGTCCAAACATACCAGGAATGACGCTAGTGAAAGAATGTCCCCATGACCAATATGGCAGCGTAATATTTGTAAAACCAATAACCAAAGTAACTAATGTACTTGCCACCACACTCAACAACATAGAGCTGATCACGATTATCCTCTGAAACATAACGGTATCCTCAATATACAAACCACCGAACGAGAGATTTTTATTCCCCCAACATCTTAACCAACCACTAGTCACAGCAATAGTCACAGTACAACTTGGGGATATCTTGACACAATCGAGGATGGAGAACTCCTGGAGAGGTCGGCCGAAGACAATGGCATGACCCTCATCCATGACCAGAAACATCCCGCTTCCTTTAATAGTGGTAGATGGATGAGAGGCTACAACCCGGACCTGATTTTCACCGGCAACTCTCTTGCTGGAACTAGCAATAAAACACTCATGGACCCTCTTCCACACTCCCAACATCGACCAATTATGCTAAAATTCAGACTAGTAATAATGCCGCAGAAGGTCCCATTTAAAAGGAGGTTTAACCTAAGTAAGGCTGACTGGAACAAATTTACAAAAGAGATCGATGAAGAAATTAGAAATCTTCTACCGACTCCAGCATTTTAAGATGAGTTCATCTCTATAATCAAGAAGACAGTATATGTATATACTCGGCCTCTCCAACGAAAGTAAAGGCACATACTAGGAATATTTAGAACACTAAAGAAAATACAGAATCCCTTCTCGTCAGAAACCATACAGTTAGGTAACCAGCTGATTGACTCCATAAGCAGGAAAAGACAGGGAGCATGGAAAGACACGATCGAGGGCCTGGATATGAGACACAGTAGCAGAAAAGCCTAGAGCCTCATAAAAAAGCTATCAGGAGACCCAACATGCTCCAAAGACCAAGTAAATGTCACCGCCAACGAAATCGCACATCAACTACTCTTAAACGGTAAGCCTGATCAAACTGTAAAAGTGACCCCCACCTTCAGGATGGCACAACAGCCTAGACAATCTAATGAGGCTTACTTTACCATTGCAGAACTGAAAACTGCAATCAAGTCTCTGAAGGCCAGGAAGGCCCCAGGCCCAGACCAAATCCTGAATGAGTTCCTGATGAACCTAGGCCCATCAGCCCAGAACTGGATTCTTCAAATGTATAACTCCTGCTGGACCAACAATACAATCCCAAAATTGTGACTAAAAGCTAAAATCGTAGCCGTCTTTAAACCGGGGAAACCAAGGGAAGATGCTAAAAGCTGCCGTACGGTGTCACTGTTGTGCTCTCCTTTCAAACTCTACGAACGCCTTATACTTAACAAGTATGGGCCCCAAATCGAAAACCATCTAATTGCCCAGCAAACAGGATTCAGACCTGGGAAATCCTGTACTGCTCAGGTACTAAGCCTCACCCAACACATTGAGGACGGCCTTGAGAGAAAGGAAACAACGGGGGCCATCTTTATAGATCTAAAGGCGGTATATGACACCATAAACCATAAAATATTACTGAAAAAAATTTTCAGAATGACAGGAGACTACCAGTGATAAAAACAATGCTATCTAACAGAAGATATTGTGTAGAGTTCCAAGGAACGAGAAGCCGTTGGAGGAACCAGAAGAATGGCCTTCATCAACAAGAAGCTTTATATACGCTGACGACGTAGCTATCACCTGCCAGTCAAAAAACATCGCAGAGAAAGAGGAGCAGATAACAGAATCCCTATCAAGACTGAATGATTATTACAGATCAAATCAGCTCCGCCCAAATACAGCGAAAACGCAGACATGCCTATTCCACCTCAATAACCGACAGGCGAGAAGGGAATTACAAATAGAATGGAACTCAGACTGTAACACTGCCCAAACCCAGTCTATCTAGGTGTTACATTAGACCGCTCCCTAACGTTCAGAAAGCATATCGATAAAACCAAGGCCAAAGTCAACACCAGAAACGGTATTATCCGGAAACTGACTAATGCTCGATGGGGGGCAGACCCTAACGTTCTGCGCTCCTGGGCCCTCGCACTGTGCTACTCCGCAGCCGAGTATGCATCCCCCGTATGGGAGAGATCATCACATGCCCATTGACTGGACCCTGTCCTGCAGGACACGTGTAGATTAATAACCGGATGTCTAAAACCCACTAACCGTGATCAGCTTTACATGCTAGCCGGAATTGCACCACCGCAAATACGTAGGGAAACCCTAGCCATGGCCGAACGAAGCAGACAATGTGAAGACACCAGACATCATATGTACCAATATATTCCGGCAGCGGCCAGACTGAAATCAAGGCGAGGCTTTATGTAATCTACACAGCCCCCCACAGCCTCTAAAACTGCTACCAAGGAGACAAAATGGGAACAGCGCCTAGCAATCAACGACATCCCAACCTGGAATATAAAAGAAAAACTTCCTGCAGGCTCTGACTTAGACCGGGGTACCTGGAAAACCCTCAACCGACTCCGGTGCCAAATGAGGAGATCCAAGAACAACCTCCTGAATTGGGGATACGTGGAAGAGAAAACGTGTGAATGTGGAGAATCCCAGACAATGGAGCACCTTCTAGCGTGTCAATCGCTACAAACCCCATGTACCATCCGGGACCTTTGGACGTGCAATGAAAATGCTGTGAAATGCGCCAGACATTGGAGTGATATATGAACAATATCTAATAATTTCTAGTCACAAGTTGTAGTCAGACACGATTAAATAAATAAATCTACAACCTGTTTTATGTTAGTTATAAAAGCCGCGTATATCACATTAACATCGGTAGAATTATAATTCCACTGCATACCATACAATTCTGAAAATTTTATTCATGTTTTCTTGATTAATCTGGCGTCTGAAATTTACTTGATTTTTTTCTTCTAGTAGCTTGGTTTCTAGATAACATCCAATGATCATGTGGTCAGAAATCTGTGGGAAATCGCGTAATGATTCAACTAAATCGTAGTTTGACAATATGAGATCAATCAGGGAAGCCGACGTACTGACGTATGATCCCGAATAATTTGAATAAAACGAGCATCCTTTGTAATATTTATTAATTTATTTTTATTTGGATTATTATAATCTAACCTGGTATTAAAATCCCCAACTATTATCGTATTATTAGTAACGATAGAGTCCTCCTCCAGAATCTCCTCAAAGAAAGTAAAAGGTCAATATTGTCATTAGGCGATCTGTAAACTGAATCTACAACATTTTCACTTCCTATTCTAATTTTCACAAAAAGAGCCCAATAGTTACCGGAAGAAGCAATATTTTTAGTACTGTAGGTGAGACGCTATTTGTTACATGAGAAATGTCTGTAGATTAATTGACAAAGACAGCTCTCGTGTTCTTGTTAACTGCTATTCGTACTTAATTCTTGACCTCATCTTCTCAACTTCTTTTTTGTATACTGTGCAATTGCGATCGAAAACTACGTGATCATACGCAATATTTGGGATATTCACAATAGTATTCATATACTTACAATTAAGACAACATTTTAAACATTTTATTTGTAATGTACAGTGCTCATTCTTGTGGTTTCGCTGCATTTAGAGCATGTTGGCTCTTCTTCAAAACATATTCTCTTTTGGTTAATTAAGTAATTAAATGCATCAGCTGATGTTTCCACAATAAGATTAATACGTTTCTTTTTTGATGGTTTCAATTTTTTTACAAATGAAATATCATAAGTGGCCATATAACTCCTCCCTCCTCAAGTTTGAGAAAATCGGGGTTGATTTTCGAGAGTTTTCAGTTCTATGTCCACCTTTATATTTTGTTTTCTTTTTAGATAATAATAGAATACAATGATTAATATTAGTATTATTATAATAATAGTTATTACAATAATCGGAACACTAGAGCTTACCAAAGTTAAGGGTGTCTTCTTTTATATTTTCAACATTAATTTCTCTCAACTGTAGTGGTCCGATATTTTGAACCAATTCTTGATTAATAACTATTGACGGAAGATTTAGTCTTATATTAATTACGTCTCCTTTTTGAGAGTCATAGCTATTATTTTTCATTTTAACATTACACTCTGCGTTCAGAATTAAAGATGGTTTATTTATTATTTCAACAATTTGTTGATTGGGGCAACAAAAATATATATTTTCTTGGGAATTCGGAATAACTACAATAGAGTTATCATTTAATTAGGTAGCTGAGGTTTCTTTATATTCGACTGGAATCATTGGACAATGACTAGATAAATTAATTGTTTGCGGAATACAGAGTTGTTTATAACGGAGATTTTATTACTAATTGGGGTATATACGGTACAGATCATAAGGCTTGTTAAAAATAAGAGGTATAGCTACGTAAAATATTATAAGGTCATTTTTGATCAGCGCGCGCCACCTCGTAGTATTTAATTATATTATCAAAAGGAATTCGTGTTTTCCGGTCAAGTTTAGAGATAATATCCTTAAGTTCTTTGTATTTAAAAATGCTGTGGTGCATTACGTTTATTTCAGCGGAGTTGATAGCGGTCTGCAGATTCATTCGTATTTCATTAATAACGCGAAGATTATTTTCCAGGTTGTTGAGTAAGACAATGAAATAAGAAGTTATTGTTATAGCTTGCGTCATTTTTGCTAGGTAGTTAATTTGGGTCAGTATATTTTGCTGATTATTTTTTATATTATTCAACTGAGCGTCTATGTCCTTTGTTAGCCGTTTAACGATCGTCTGGGTTCAGGATACGTCTTGGTATAGGGTTTAATATATTGGTTGTATCTTCGACCATCTGAGTCTATAGTTCCAAATAAATATTTTTGTACTTTTCCAACGAAATCCTCTTTTAATTCTTTTTACTGGAGTGGTATAATGATTAATAAAGGCTTAAATAGATTCCGCTTGGTCAATAAGATCTAGGGTCTAAGTTACTAATAAGTGACCTAAGGGCGTATTTAAATTACTTAGGGTAGCATTAATTCGTAAAAGCGTTGATTTCGTTAATTTTAAACAATCCTGTAAGTTACTCAAATTAACATGATAGTAGACATGATGAAAGTTTGTTACAACATAACTATTCCCTTGATGTACTGGTAACTGGGGATTTGTTATATCTTCGATTTTATATTGGGCACTTATGATTAGCGGCAGCAAGAGAATGGCAATCTTCATTCTTACCTAAAAATTATAAATGTCTTTTAACATCCTTAGGGTGTCTTTCATTGTAATTTTTGTGTCAACTTCCGAAATTCGCGTTTTTCATTTAGTTTTGCTAAAACATTTGCCTTTATTGCATTAGGTTTTAAATTTATTTTTTTATTAAGTTCCTTAAAGATTTCCGCAAGTTCGTACACATAATCTGTTTGCAATTGATTTAGGTTTTTCTCGAAATTTAATTGATAGTTTAGATTTCCTTTTACAATTTGGAAAGGATTATACTCATGGGAAGAATGTATACTATTATTATAATTTAATATTGCGATATCCATTAGCTCTTGGATCGTTTTAGTACGATGTTCATTTTTTAGAGCGACTAGACTTTCCTTAAGGGTAGAATAGAATGTTTCGACTGGTGAGTTTGAATTTGGATTATACGGGGTAGTGAAATGTAACTCGATTCGATATGTGTTACACAAGTATTGTACTAGGTTACTTTTAAAGCTTTGTGCATTATCCGTAGTAATTTTACTTGGTGTTCCATGATCTGAATTGAATTTAGTCAAGCTTTGACATATTTCGAGGGAAATTTCATTAAGCTGCTGCAAATTTAGAAAAGTTATTTATTATTGTAAGATATCTTTGTCCTGACATCGAGTATATTTCCATATAAATATGTTCTAAGGGTTTAATTCCGATTGGTGTAGGCTTGAAAACGATTTTATAAGGATGTCTATCATATTTCGTTTTCTGGCATATTTCGCATGTATTAACGAAATTTATTACGTCTTTTTCCAGGCTTGGCCAATAATATTTTTGCTTAATATTTTTTATATTTTCTGTCATTCCTCGATGTGATGTCTTTGTAGTGTGATTATTTCTTTCTGTTCGTTTTGATTTTTAACATCTTCGGGTAGTGTTAGAAATGACGAGTTTAAATACATTATTTTTAAACGTTTCCTGGAACGTCATTATAATTACTGGTTCTAGTTAATTTTTCAAAGAAACTTCAACAGGCTACTGTAATGCTTTTTATAAAACTTCTGGATTCCTCCTGTGTCGATTTTTGCTTAGTCGAAATTACTGACGTTTCGCCAGTCATCCTGTTGGCTTCTTCAGAGCTTGACTGAAAGCGGCTCGTATTTTACTCTGTACCTGCTTATATATTGCTTGAGGGGGGGGGGGACTCTAATGGTGGGTATAAACACCGTCTCGGAGGACTAATTCCCAAATTGGTTACAGGTAGAGACCTCGGATTTTTCGTTGGTAGAAGAACTGATTACATGCAAGAATTTTAGTTTTATCAAATAAAATTTTATGCCCGGTTTCATGAGTGTGTTCGGCAACAGCTGATGAGTTTATTTGTCTTAGCCGTAAGGCTCTTTCGTGTTCTTTGAGTCTAGTTGATATTTTTCGTTCGGTCTCTCCAATGTATTCCTTTATTCCTTGCCGCATATGCATGGAATGCTGTAAACTCCTGGCGTCTCAAATGGAATTTTGTCTTCGACCGCAGATGTTCAGAGATTTTTGGACAAGTGGTAAATATAGTTTTGACGTTATACTTCTTTAGAACTTTTGATATGTGGTCAGTGATGTTTTGAATGTAAGGAAAGACCACAGTGGGAAGTGTAAGATTGCTTTCGGCCTCATTGCTATTGGAAGGTTGTTGTGAAGTGTATTTTTTGATGGAACGTTTAATATCTTCAATCGGTTTGTGTGCGTAGGTTTTCTGTAAACACAATGACCCAATGTTAGGTCTGATTTTCTATTGATAAGAATATCTAAGAATGGCAGGTTATTATTAGCTTCCAACTCAATGGTAAAACGTATGTTAGGGTATATCGAGTTTAAATGTCTAAGAAAATCAACTAAGATTTCTTAACCATGAGGCCAAATAACAAAAGTATCATCGCCGTAGCGTTTCCATAATTTTGGTTTTAGATGAAAGGTGTCGAGAGAATTCTTCTCAAAGGCTTTCATATATATATTCGCGATGACTGGTGATAGTGGAGAACCCATAGCTGTTCCCGACGTTTGTTCAAAAATTTGACCGTTATAAGAAAAATATGTTCCCGATAAGCATTTTTCAATTAAGGCGAGAAGGTTTGGTTCCAGATTCTCGGATTTTAATATATCTGAAACGATGTCGAGAGTTTCAGGAATAGGAACTTTGGTCAAGAGGGATTCTACGTCGAAACTAACTAGAATATATTGTTTATCTAATGTAATGCTTTTAATTGTTCAATGAAGTGAAAGGAATTAAGTACGAAACTGTCAGTTTTCCCTGTAAGGGGTTTTAATAAGGAAGCTAGATATTTTGCTAGAGAATATGTTGGAGAACCAATGGTGCTGACAATAGGTCGAAGAGGTAATCCTGGTTTGTGAATCTTTGGAAGTCCGTAGAGACGAGGAATTTTAGAGTCGTGAGGGGTGACAGATTTTTTTACGGAGTCTGATAGAGAACAAGCCTTAATAACAGATTTAAGGTTGTGATCCATAGATGGCGTAGCATCTTTGTTAAGTTGACGATATGATCCGTCTGTACGAATATCTTGAACCTTTTCCTGATATTCATTTGTGTCCATGACCACCGTAGCATTCCCTTTAACTGCTTTTAGGATCACGATGCCTGGATTGGATTTTAGAGATTTTAGGGCGATGCGTTCAGACATCGGTTATCAACTCTCTTGTTTACAGAGCCGTAAAACTATCTCAGCCCGAGTCACTGAAAACAGAATTAAAACACCTTACTCTTCTGCTCTTCTTTCTAATAATGTCCACATTAAAGATATTAAACGTTCCATCAAAAAATACACTTCACCACAACCTTCCAATAGCAATGAGGTCGAAAGCAATCCTACACTTGCCACTGTGGTCCTTTCTTACATTAAAAACTTCATTGACCATATATCAAAAGTTCTAAATAAGTATAACATCAAAACCAGATTTACCACTTGTCCAAAAATCTCTCAACATCTGCGGTCCGTCAAAGATAAAATTCCATTTGAGACGCCAGGAGTTTACAGCATTTCATGCATATGCGGCAAATAATACATTGGAGAGACCGGACGAAAAATACCAACTAGGCTCAAAGAACACGAAAGAGCCTTACGACTAAGACAAATAAACTCATCAGCTGTTGCCGAACACACTCATAAAACCGAATATAAAATTTTATTTGATAAAACTAAAATTCTTGCATGTAATCAGTTCTTCTACCAACGAAAGATCCGAGAGTGTATAGAAATCTATAAACAACCTAAGAATCTTAATCGCGAGTCAAGTCTCTACCTGTCACCAATTTGGGAATCAGTCCCCCTTAAGCAATATATAAGCAGCTACAGAGTAAAATAGGAGCCAGTTTCAGTCAAGCTCTGAAGAAGCTAACATGATTGGCGAAACTTCAGCAATTTCAGAAGTTTTGTAAAAAGCACTGGTTCTAGTTCTTTATTAGGGAAATGTAGACAGTAGTGTCTGGGAGTAAATTGTCTTGTAAAAGCTTTTGGATTTCTTCCATTGGTGGGTTTTTGTTAATGTACATCATCAGTCTTTTCTTAGTGTCAAATAATCTTTCTGTTCTTGGATGAGGTTGTGTTAAATCAGTCCATTTAAATATAATTTGATTTTTAAAGTTTCCTTTTTTTGTTCAAATTTTTCAAATTTATTCATGGCTTTTTGCAGTTTTTCAAACAGGCGTTCCTGTGATTCGAAGAAGTGTTTAATTTTTTCGTGCCATAAATATAATAATACAATGCATAATATATAGTGGGGGATTTACTAGGTCTATGGGGTGTATTTCTTTTGGTGGTCGTGAGAAGGCGTCAGCGTTGACATTCTGTTTGCCTTTTTTATATTGAATAGTGTATTCATATTCCTGAAGTTTTAGTATCCACCTGACTAATTTTGAATTAGGTTCTTTAATGGAGAAGAGCCATTGCAAAGGTTTATGATCTGTTACTATAGTGAATTTTCTACCAAATAAATAAGGTCGAAAGTACTTTGTAGCCCACACGATGGCAAGTTCTTTTTCTATTGTAGAGTAGTTAAGCTCTGCAGAATTAAGTGTTCGGCTAGCGTATGCTATCGGTAGAGCAGTTCCAATGGTTCCTTGTGAAAGAATTGCTCTGATTGCATAATCTGAAGAGTATGTTGTTAAGATGAAGGGTTTATTGAAATCCGGGTATTGGAGTATAGGATCATTAGTTAAGATATTTTTACAAAGTTGAAATGCCGTAATAAACGCTTTATCGAGAGTTATTTCAACGCTTTTCTTTAAGCAATGCGTCAGTGGTTTAGGAATTTTAGCAAATTTTTTTATGAATTTCCTGTAATATTCGACAAGACCAAGGAAGGATTTAATTTCTTTAGGAGCGTTGGAAATTTTAAAATTTTTAATGGCTTCAATTTTTCTGGAGTTTGGTTTAACTCCGTCTGGTGTTATCACGCGTCCCAAGAATTCCACTGTTTTCTTTAAGAATTCAGATTTATCCAATTGTATTTTCATATCGAAGAATGCAAGTCGTTCAAAGACTAATTTTAATGAGTCCATGTGTTCCTGAAGACTAGTCGAGTATATAATAATGTCATCCATATATGCATATATTTTTCCTTGTAATCCACGCAATACATTGTCCATTACGCGCTGAAATGTAGAGGGCGCGTTTTTAAAACCAAATGGCATACGTGTATATTCGTAATGTCCATGCTCTACTTTAAATGCTGTTTTCGGGATGCTTTCAGGATCCATTTCGATTTGGTGGAATCCACTGGCGAGGCCTAACGTTGTGACATATTGGCATCGTCCTAGTCTATAGTCTTTTCATTTAATTTTCTGTAGTATATGACGAGTCTCCATTTTCTACGTCCAGATGCATCTGCTTTCTTTGGTACAATCCACACTGGTGAACTCCAAGGGGAGCTTGAGGGTTGAATTATTCCTTCTTGTAACATTTCTTCTATTTGCCTATCGACTTCTTGTTTATGGACATACGGATACCTATATAATTTCGCATGTACGGGAATTTCGTCGCTAGTTTTAATTGCGTGTTTTACTTCATTTGCAAAAGTTAAAGTATCTCCGGGTTTATGTAAACATTTTCGAATTTTCTTATGAATTTAAAAAGCTGTTCCTTCTCTTCCGAATTTAGATGATCGTGTCGTATTAAATTTCCAATAACAGTTTTTCGAAATGTTCGGTTTCCTACCATTGGAATATTCAGAACTGGTGTTTTTAAATTAAATATTTCGAAGTTGTTAAGTTCGAATGGTTCTAAAGGTAAGTTGTTATTAAATTGATTTTTCTGAATGGTTAGATATATCGATAGTATAAGAATTATTTGTAATCGTAACAAGGGTTGGTTATCGTATTATTGGGAAGTGTTGCTTTTTGTATAGTTTTTGGGAGAATTTATACTACGTAATCGTCGAAATTTTGTCTATATTGAAAGGGAATTTCTATATATTGGTTTTTTAACTTCATATTCTTTAAATCCATATTTATACTTAGTTTACAAAGATCAATTCCTAAAATACCGTCAAAGTATTCGTGAAATGGGTATAGAATAAATTCAATTGGTTCGGTGATACCAAAGCATGTAAATAATGGGATAGTTGCTTTACGTGTGGCTTTCTTTGAATTTGCACATGTTTAATTAATTCGGGAAAATAAGTTTCTGCTAAAGAGGGTCTAAGAAGAGATGCATGAAACCCTGTATCTATAAGTAAACGAATTTGATAGGGATTTCGATGTAAGGTTACTGATTTATTTGAAAACTATTTAGGGTTAAACAGGTCTTGTTTCGTCGGAGGCTACTGACTGAAAATTTTTTAATTGATCAACGATGCTATTTCCCTCTTCGCAACATTTTCGTAGTTTGGGTCGTAATTACAGTAATAATCGTATTCGTTATGGTTAGTTAAGTCAATTTGGGGTTCGTTAGTTTCGGGGTTAATGTTGCTGTTTTCTAGGTGTGTTAGTTCTTGGAATGTAAAGTTTGGTTTACCTGTGGGTTGGAAATGATTATATTGTGGTCTTATTTGAGAAAATGGCTTTTTGGATTGTATACTTACACCTGACATTGGTTGAGGGTATTGATTTTTTTAGTTCTGGGGGTTGTTTTGATTAGAGGTGTGGGGTTGCTGAAAGGGTTGCCTGAAAAATTGGTTTTGTGGCCTAAAGAATTGATTCTGAGGTTTGAAAAATTGATTTTATAGTTTGAAGAATTGATTTTGATGTGACATTTGATGAGGGGATTTGAAAGGTAAATTCGATTGTCTATAGGGTTGAATTGGTGGGTTATTAAATATTCTTTGGGTGTTTGACAAAATATGATTGATTGGTTTCTGTATATTGTGGCGCATTAGGTTATTTTTTTGTAAATAATTATTTTTAAATTGACTTTGACTTGTAAGGATTTCGTAATTTGTAATAATGTCAATAGCATTATCTAGATTTTGAGGATTTTGAACTATAAATAACGTTCTCAATTCATTAGAAATATTTGCCAAAAGATTTTGTGTTGCTATTAATTCGTTTTGAGAAATTAATATTGCTCTGGCTTTGGCATTTTGAATTTCAGAACATATTTTTGTATTAATTTTGGTGACTAAGGCTTCGAGTTTTTGGATATAATCTTGAGTAGATTCATTTTTTCTAGATAAAAATATTAATTGTTGTTGAAGATTTGCACGAGTGATTGGATCACTGAGTTTTTGTGTTAAAGCCAATCTTATCTCGGCCTAAGTTGTAAGATATGGTCGAATTAATAAAAAATCTTCGGCTGTTCCTAGTATTTTTGATTTAATTGGCAAAATAACATATCCTTGTTGCGATACATCGTTGTTAAAATATCTTGCGTGAAAAGTGTCGATTTGTTTAATAAAAGAATCCAAACGAGAGGGGGTACCATCAAAGGTTTTCAGCAAACTAACGGTTGATCTCAAAGCGTCGGCCATTGCACTAATAGTTTCGGTTTCTAGACAAGTATTTACAAAAGTAGGATTATTTTCGTCTATACAATATAATAGAGAAATATTAGAGTAAAGTTCGTCTATATCTCGCGGTTGATTATTTGTAGAATTAGTTCTTCGAGGATAAGTAATATCCGATAACCTACTTCTAAATTTTTTCATGAAATTTTGACCAACAAATTTAAAATTTTCACTTCTTAACTAGCAGGAGTCACTACTATAAGAAACACAATTCAGTAAAAACTTACAATAGTTTCGTTCCTGTATCAACCAACACGTTCGTTGGAGAGATTGACTTTCCAAGTGAGGTACTGGTTGTAGTTGACGCTTGGTTACACCAATTCGTCCTGCAACAAAACAAAACAATACAAACAATAAAGGGTAATCCAGAGCACAAATGCACAAATCACGATCTGGTACACTACTTGTACCGCATTTACAAAAACACACTGAAAAGGACCCTAGTGACTTCGCCAATTTTATTTCAAAATGCGAAACTCGTATTTTTAAAGAAAGATTTTTTATTTAAAATACAAGTAACACAACAATTACTACTGCAAAGCGACTTTTAAGACTGTGGTCAATCTTCAAAACTGCCCAGCAACGGCAACATCGCGAGCACCGCAAAAAAAGGGTTGCCTGCAAAACAGGGATCGGCGCTGCCGACACTTAAGAGAGACCGCGGGACGCTGGGTCTCGATTATTACAACCCGTGCTAGCAAACGTTAAGCTTCGTTATTCATTTTCATATGTTTTTTCCTTTTTTTGTTAGTTGTAAAAGTTAAAAAATAAAGTTATCGAAAAATACAGTCCACTCAATCGAACAAGAATCAGCGCAGCAAATAACGTGGACCTACGTTAAAACCCACCATTTTGGTCCTACGAACCGGCAACCGACAACCATTAAACGTTCCTGCGAAATTACGTCGAATAGAATTGAAGCGAGTACAGCGGTTGGCAACCAGCAGACGGCAGGTGTCGACAAAGAGCAAGTAGGTCCATTCCATTTTCCAAAAATTCCATTTCACTCTCGAATATTTTCAATTTATTAGTTAGTTTTTTTCCTAGTTTGTCATTCGGATTTGTACGTGCGCAGTATTAAAGTTCGAGAAAAATGACGGAAGCTAACGAATCATTAAACGCGAAATCTCTCATAAATAAAAGGGGTATTCTCAAAGCTAGGCAAACAAAATTCGAGTCGCGAATTTCCCAATTTGAGCAACAAGAAACATCTTTGTCCGAATTAAAATTACGCCTAAAAAAGATAGAAGAAATATGGGAAGAGTTCGATAAAATTCAATCAGAATTAGAAATACTAGATGCTTCGCAAGTCAACGAACGCGATGTATTTGAAGAAAACTATTTCAGGGTAGTTTCTAAAGCTTCTACAATGACAGGGTCACTAGAAAAGCTTGCGATGGCAAGCAGACAAACCGAAAATCCAATTCAACAAGCAAGCAATTCTAATAATGTACTTCCAAATTGACCAACAATGAATGTTCCAGTTTTTTCGGGTTCTTACGAGGGTTGGATACCATTTTTCAAAATATATGAGTCAGTCATACATAACAGAATCGACCTGTCAAATGTTCAAAAATTTTACTATTTGCAGTCATATTTGAAAGGTGAGGCAGCGCAACTCTTACACTCATTAGAGCTAAGCGAAACTAATTATGATGTCGCGATTGAACTTTTAAAAGAGCGTTTTGAAAACAAAAAAATGTTAATTCACAATCATATGAAAAATCTTTTTGATTTAGCTCCGGTGCCTAGGGAGTCGCACGTAGCAACACGTAAGCTAATCGATACGATTCAGCGAAATACTCGCGCGCTACAAAATTTAAATGAACCGGTAAATCATTGGGGCACTCCAATAATATTCGTTACAATAAGCAAATTAGATAATCAAACTCGCAAAGAGTGGGAAGCTTCCACTACCAAGATAACAAGCCCGAAACTAGAAGATTTATTGAATTTTCTTAAAAATAAATGTCAATTATTAGAAACAATAGACAATAAATCTGTTAGCAAGGACAAAACGCATTCTCACGTTTTAACTAATAACTAAAATCATTCAAACCAATCCAAATTTAAATTCAGATGCTCTTTTTGTAAACAGGACACGCATGTCACATATAGGTGTCGCAAATTGCTTGCCATGTCAATTAAAAAGAGATTAAGCGAATTAAAAAGGGCTCAAATATGCACAAACTGCTTGTAAATCGGCCACAAAGCGGATGATTGCAAGGGAAAAACATGTCAAATTTGCAATAAACGCCATAACACCATGTTGCATGATCCTGACTTTAAACTCGAAATCAAAATAAATGAAAATGTCAAAAACAACGAACCACAAATCGATAATATAAGCGAAGACAAAACGGTCGCCTTAACATCCAATTTTTATTTGCCAAATAAAAATCAGGTATTATTAGCCACCGCTGTTATTAAAGTTCTTGACAGCGACAATAAATTTATTTCCTGTCGGGCGCTATTAGATTCAGGGAGTCAATCTAACTCTTGTACTAAAGTTTTTTGAGCGACTTAAGTTACTAGGGAAACGTTTGGACTTGTCAATTTTAGGTATAACCGGATCACCCTCCAACATCTGTTTTCAAGTGGATACGCAGTTAATTTCTACTGACAATAAATACCAGGCATCGTTGCCACTTCTAGTTGTCGACCAGATAACATCTGAATTGCCACAATATTCTTTCGATGTTACTAGACTAAGTATTCCAAGCCATTTACATTTAGCTGATGATTGCTTTAACATTTCGCAAGGCATTGATGTTTTACTCGGCGCAACTATATTTTTTGACATTTTAAATTATGGTCAAATGAAACTGGGAAAGAAAAATCCCATATTGCAAAATACAAAACTTGGATGGGTGTTAGCTGGTCGGATAATAAATGTTTTTTTAATGTTGACAAGTTAAGTCAACAAATTGAGAAGTTTTGGCAACTCGAAAACGTCGATAATCCACATTCAAAATTGTCTAACGAGGAACTCGATTGTGAACTCCATTTCCGTTGAAAGATTCTTATGTCGAATTAGGTCAATCACTGCCGACTGCGATTAAACGTTTACATTTTCTTGAAAAGCGGCTAGCCAGGGCACCCGACACAAAGGCTCAGTATATTTCCTTTTTACAGGAGTATGAAAAAATGGGTCACATGACTCGCTTAAATGAAAGGGAAATAAATGAACCCGCCTTATCATATTATATTCCACATCATGTAGTTTTTAAGAATCAAAGTTGCACCACCCGCGCTCGCGTAGTTTTCGATGCCTCGTGCGTTACCTCAACAGGCTTAAGTTTAAACGAAGTAATGAAATTAGGTCCGAAGGTGCAGAGTGATTTATTTGATAGCTCTTACGGCGGACATCGAGAAAATGTATCGAATGGTTTTAGTAAACAAAATTCATAGACCTTTGCAAAGAATTATTTGGCGCGAGGATCCCTCGCACGAAATAGCTCATTTTAATTTAAATACGGTTACATATGGACTAAAAAGTTCAAGTTTTTTAGCAACGCGTACACTTAATGAAATCGGGTGAAATTCAACAGATCCAAAAATCCGAAAAATCATAATGGAAGATTAGTATATTGACGATCTTATTTCGGGCGCAGAAAATGTTTCTGACGCGATAATAAAATCAGGTTTTAATTTACGTAAGTGGAGATCGAATGATCTAAGTGTTCTAGAAAATCATAATTTTAACACAAATTCAGAATTTTGCATAAGGAGGCCAAAACTCTAGGGGTTATTTGGGATCCGGTTAGTGATACGCTTTGTTATGCTTTTAATTTATCTATTAAAGCCGATCTAATTACAAAGCGAAGTATACTTTCCGGTGTTGCACAATTATTCGATCCTTTAGGCCTCATTAACCCGTGTGTGGTGAAGGCAAAATTAATTCTACAACAACTTTGGCAAATCCAAGCAGATTGGGATTCCGAAGTACCTCGAGGCATAAAAGAAAATTTTTTGGAAAACTTGCACTCGTTGAATGACATAAAGATTGCTCGCAAAATTTTTAGCCCGGACTACACTAAAATTACTTGACACGGTTTCTGCGATTCATCCATGCACGCGTACGGCGCATGCATCTATGCATTGTCCGAAAATTCCTATGGGGAAAGAAAATCAAATTTAATTTGTACAAAATCGAAACTTGCACCTTTAAAAACACGAACACTACCTAGACTAGAATTATCAAGCGCATTACTTTTATCCCCGTTAATGTCGAAAGTAGTACGAATTTTACGAGTCCCAATTTCCTCAGTTACCTGTTGGACAGATTCTATGATAACACTTTCATGGATTAATTCGGAACCGAACAAGTGGAAAACATTTGTTTCGAATCGGGTTTCGGAAATACAAATATTAAGTGAAAATTCATCGTGGAAACACATTGAATCGGAAAATAACCCAGCTGATATTATTTCACGTGGTTTAAACCCATCGGAATTAAAGAATTGCCAAAAATGGTTTCAAGGTCCTACCTTTCTTATCGAGGAAGAAAGCTCCTGGCCTAAAACGCAAATTGTTAATATGTCCGACTTACCTGAGGCGCGAAAAGAAAACATCATTTTATCTTTTACTTTATTAAATAATCTTGGCTTAATAGAACGTTTTTCAACTTATCGAAAATTGATTCGTATCACCGCATATGTATTGCGATTTGGCTACAATTTAAGGCACAAAAATGCAAGGCGATTTAATACACTACTTCAATGTGAGCTTGGCAATGCAATTACCAAATTATATATCAATATTCAGCATCAAGTTTTTCAGACGGAAATTAAATGTTTAAATTCAAGTCAAAACATTCCAAAAGGCAGCAAGTTGCTTGCTTTAAGTCCATTTATCGACGAAATTGGTTTACTGCGCGTAGGAGGACGTTTAAAAAATTCTCATCTTGCTTTTAATCATAAGCATCCAATTGTTTTGCCCAGCAAACATCATTTCACTAGGCTTTTAATTGAACATTATCACAGAAAATATTTACACGTTGGTACCCAATTTATTCTCGCGCAAATAAGAGAGGATTTCTGGCCGCTGAACGCAAAAAACCAGATCCGCAGCGTTTTGAGAAAATGCATGGCATGCTATCGTGTAAAACCCTTTAATATAAGTCAACAAATGGGTTTATTGCCTCAACCTCGCGTTACTCTCTCTAGACCATTTACATTCACCGGACTTGATCTAGCTGGACCTTATTTTACTAAGGCATCCAAAACTCGAACAAAAATTTTGATCAAAACTTACTTGACGGTGTTTGTTTGTTTGTCATCAAAAGCGGTTCACATAGAGATAATTACAGATCTTACTTCTGAAGCCTTTATGGACGCGTTTAAGCGTTTCGTATCCCGTCGAGGACTTCCAAAGCATCTTTACAGCGATAACGCTAAAAACTTTGTGGGTACGAATAACATTTTTCACAAATTCTACGAAAGCGTTGCTCAAACTGCTAACAATAAAACTCAAAGTAATTATTTCTTGGAAAATCGCATTACTTGGCATTTTATACCCGCGAGATCTCCGCATCACGGTGGAATTTGGGAATCCGCTATAAAGTCATTTAAGAATCATTTACAAAAGGTAATTGGTGAAACAAAGTTAAATTACGAACAACTATATACAGTCGTTGTACAAATTGAAGCTATCTTAAATTCGAGACCTCTCCTTCCCTTATCAAGTGATCCCACGGACCTACAATCTCTGACGCCAGGACACCTATTAATAGGTGGAAATTTATTAGCCACACCTCAACATGACGTAACCGAAATTCCCAGCAATCGTTTGAAAAACTTCCATCAGTTGCAGCAATTGGTTCAAAATTTTTGGAAGCTTTGGAGTCATTCCTACCTCCAAACTTTGCAGCAGCGTGGAAAATGGCACGTAAAATGCGAAAATCAATCAAAGTGGATGCGTTAGTACTACTCAAGGACGAAAATTTGCCGCCGTTACAATGATCAATGGGTCTTGTTGTAGCAGTCCATCCTGGAACCGACAACTTGGTGCGAGTGGTCTCCATACGCACAAGGAATGGGATAGTCAAGCGGTCAATCAGCAAGATATGCCCGTTACCCGTAGACGAGATCAATACTTCTGTGCTTTGAAATCCGCTGGACATTTCAAGGCCGAAGGGATGGTCAATCTTCAAAACTGCCCAGCAACGGCAACATCGCGAGCACCGCAAAAAAAGGGTTGCCTGCAAAACAGGGATCGGCGCTGCCGACACTTAAGAGAGACCGCGGGACGCTGGGTCTCGATTATTACAACCCGTGCTAGCAAACGTTAAGCTTCGTTATTCATTTTCATATGTTTTTTCCTTTTTTTGTTAGTTGTAAAAGTTTGTTAAGTTGTAAAAGTTAAAAAATAAAGTTATCGAAAAATACAGTCCACTCAATCGAACAAGAATCAGCGCAGCAAATAACGTGGACCTACGTTAAAACCCACCAGACTGTCTTATCCTACGATTAGCGTGCGTATTTATATTATTAAAGCAGCTGAATAAGCATATGTGTCATATTACTATCTTCTTATTACATATTCATCACAAGTACCCATATAACTTCATTAAGTACTCGTCAGGTACACCAACAAAAATTGCTTTCATTTTTTTAGACTCGGAATTTTAATATCGAATTCACTCGACAGCACGTTTTTAGCTGCCTGTTCTAGACTTTGAATCGAATTTTCATTATCACACTCGATACGTACGCTGCCTCGCGCCGCAGATGCTAATTTATTTACTTATACATTAATTCGGGAAGGATCAATTTTCGCTACCACATCAGTTTTTGTTTTATTACTATTTTGAAAAACATTTCTAGGTGTTATAATTAAAGGTGGATGTTTCCTTATTGCCACTTCACTCCAAGATGGGCCGGTTAGAGGCTTCGTACTTATTTGTTGCATAATGGTTGCACAATCCTTGGTTTGTTTTAAAAAGTCATCGGTTTTTGCTTCGGTGGACTTTAACTTTACACACAACTTTAAATTTGATAGCACAGCATCGCAGCAATCATCACAAAACCGAAACAAGTTTTTGCATTCATTAACATATTTAACAATAATATCTTTTACTTTACCACAGACTGGCTCTGACCACCAACTCTTGGCAACTAAAATCAGAATGAAGTTCAAGAAAACAACAACTAACAATGTCCCTGGCAGACTTCAAATAGATAATATAATACAGTTCCAGAATAAATTAGAACAAGAACAACCAACAATAACTAAAACTGTGCCTCCGCAAACCGAATGCGAAACAATTAAAAACTGGATAGTCAATGCAGTGGGAAAACCGAAAAGAATAACAAAACGAAAACATTGGATTTCAGATGCAACACTGACCCTCGTAGAGAAGAGAAGATACATGTCAAATAAGGAATTACACAACACCATAGATAAACAAGAATATCGGAAAGTAAATCTCGATATTAAACGTGCATGTAAAGAAGATAAAAATAATTATTACGCCACCATATGCAGCGAAGTGGAATCTCACGCCAGATCAAACCAACCGAAAGATCTCTTCCGCAAAATAAAATATATAACCAGAGATTTCAAACCCAGAACCTGGTCATTAGACGACACAAACGGAAACCTTATAACCAACATCAAAGATATAACAGAGACATGGAGAACAATACGTCGAGGCTCAACAAATGGAAGGAGGGAAAAAGAACCGGATATTCTTAAATGTGAAGTAGAAGCAGCCATTCACAAATTAAAAAATAACAAAGCTCCAGGCCCCGACAGACTAACAGCAGAGATACTCAGAACAACGGGCGAAAAAAAATGCGAAAATTATAGAACAATTACCCTTATTTCACATGCTAGTAAAATCCTCCTACATGTAATCAACGATAGTCTTAAAAACTACTTACAACCCCAAATACCAGAGGAACAAGCGGGGTTTGTCAAAGGAAGAGGCACTAGAGAACATCTGCTCAACTTACGACAAATTATAGAAAAAGCTCGAGAATTCAACATCCCTATGTACATCTGTTTCATAGACTACAAAAAAGCCTTTTGATAGAGTCAAATGAAGCGAGCTATGGACTGTCCTCAATGAAATGGGAGAGCCACAATATCTTATCTTCCTAATAATTACATTATACCAAAATACAACTGGTAATGTCAAGATTAATAACAGATATTCTCGAGAATTTCAACCAAGATGTGGAGTGAGATAGGGATGTGTATTATCACCACAACTATTTAACATACACAGCGAATACATTATTAGGAAATCGCTTGATGGTTGGATAGGAGGAATCGCAATTAATGGCAGAAAAATTAACAATCTTCGATTTGCTGATGACACCGTCTTACTGGCGAACACTGCAGATGAATTGTTTTATCTCATTCATATGATTGAAAAAGACAGCGTGTATCTAGGTCTGGAACTCAACACTTCCAAGACAAAAATAATAATAATTGACCTAGCTAATAATAATAGATCGGATACGCAACAGATTGACAGGTTCGGGGTTGTTGATCAATACTGGTATTTGGGATCACTAATCACAAATACGGGTACATTAGGACAAGAGATCAAAAGAAGATGTGAAATGGTAAAAATAGCGACCAAAAAACTTGATAAAATCTGGAAAGACAGACAAATAACATCACAAACAAGAATCTAACACAACTAAAAGTCAAACAAAAATGGTCTAGCCTGATACGATTGCGTGCCCTAAAATATTTTGGACATGTAATGCGAAGAGGTCCAGAGTGCTTAGAGAAAATAGTCATTCAGGGAAAAGTCGAAGGAAAAAGAAACCTTGGCCGCTCACCGACAAGAAGGATCGACCAATTAAGAAAACCTACGAGGATGACCATGTATACTCTCATCACCGAAGCCCAGGACCGTGGGAGAAGGAAGACTCTAGTGAACGACATTAAGCCGCTACATCCTCACAAGAGGATACAGACTGAAGAGAGAAGAGTATGAAAATATTTTTCACAGTATTTACATACGATCACTTTACTGTCCACTATGAAATTATCAGCGCATACGGTACACGTTTGTACGCTCAACGTATTGACTACAATGAGTCCGATACTATAACTGTCCTCAATATTATGATCGTAAATCAAGTCAAGGGCATGACTAATAATTACAACTTCAGCTGTGCATATACCAGAAAGAATATTGAAACTATTTCAACTGCACCATTTGCTATTTTGGATGCGTCAATGTATGTGTGTATATATAAGAGTACAATCATGGGGCGATTCCCTTCGGTAAAAGTTCACAAAGAGTACCTCCTTGTTGTTTCCCTTCTTCAGTCCCGAATCGATAAAGTGCAAAGGCCTAATAAGCTTATGTAAATATAATTTTTAAAAACAGACATCTTGTAAAAGGCTTTCACCAGTTCTAGACCTAGTTAGGAATCTAGTTGCCAAATGAATTCATCTGGTTTCCCGGCTCCTGTAAGTATGACGTTTACAGGAGAGGATTTTATCATCACTCTAATAGCTTGAAATTGTACCCTGTCGAGCTTGCTGGCGTCTTTCTTATTACAATTACCTAAAACGATAGAACAATAATCTGATAATAACGATGAGATCTGATATATGCTTTATAGAATACTTAACTTTGGGGTGTCCGCCCCACCAAGTTCTAGTCAAAGCCTTCATCATATTAATACCTATTTCCACTCTTGCAGCCATTTTGCTAATGTGTGCTGACCAAGACGCTTTTGAGTCAAAGATGAATCCAAGATAAGTCAATTCCTTCTTTCAAGGAAGGTCAGTGAGCCACTGAGATATTCTACTCAAGAAGACGTTAAGCATATGAATCGTTTGAATGATGTTCGGTTAACTGTAAAGTACCATATGCGAATTGAAAAATATAAATCAACATAAATATTGAAGAGTAGGGGAGCTAAAGGAGATCCCTGTCGTACATCCTTCTTCAGAAACTGACGCCCTTTCTTGGTATGATTAAAGTCGTCTCGAAACCAAATGCAAAATAGGGTGAATAATGACAGCAAAAACCTTAAGAATGCTTTGCCCATTTTCTGCAACAGCTTTGTAATGTTGACCTCGTCAAAGGCTCCGACGACGTCGAGAATGACCAAATTTGAGAATCTACCAACGACAAAGCTTTGAAGAATCTCACTGCCAAGTAATGCTAAATTATCCTGCGTACCGTCTGAATCCAGCCTGTGAGGCAGCCATCTTCCTGTGGCGTTCCAGAATCCAAATGACGATTGACCCGATTGATAGCTCTAGAACATCTTCGCAAACATCCCAAACATCGCTAGGCGTGTTATGAGATATAGTTGTTTTCGGTGGGTTTTTCTTGTATTTGTTGTAAGCCCTCTTGCACTGTATCCTTAAGGAACATCCTGCATCTTACCAAGAAAGTTCAATTTTATGATGAACTCTTAAATAGAGGACCCAGCTGCCCTTGCCAACAAATGACAAAATTAGACAGCATATCCGATATTACAGAAGAAAATTTGCTCCAGACCGTTCTGGCATATGATAGCTTACCCCCGCCTAAAATATCTGGATCTCTTGCCTGGGTATTGCCTCCAAACTTTAACAGAATCGGAAAACGATCACTAAATCCCATAGTAGATGGCACTCTAAAGTCTGCATCAACGGCTATCATTGAGGAACAGAAAGCAACTTCCAGGGCAGAATCTATGTTACTATTAGTAAACCGGGTGGCAGACCCATCGTTCGCCATGAAATTCCACAAGACCCCACCGCTATTAATGCCGACTGGAATGACACTAGATCTCCAAGCAAGATTATGGGTGTTAACGTCCCCAATCTCAATCAAAGGTTTTTCTCCTGTCAATTGTAAAACCTCAGGGGGGTTTTATATGGCTACACTAGTATAATATACTAATATAATAATAATATATAATAATAATAATAATTATAATAATAATAATAATAATAATAATATAATAATTTAATACACTCGATGGCCAGGATTTCACATTTAGGCGATTCCGCCGTAACATTCCATTCGATCTTCAGGAATAAAGGAATATCCCGAGATGCTAAAATTAACATTAGGTAGCAAAAAGGTTTCATTTAAAGAAATCGCAATCTCTGATAAGTCGCATTAAGTTATCGTAATTCCGTCTTAGTCCACAGGAATGGCAATGTAGAATTTTGAATTCTCTAAGGTAAACTTTATATTCTCACTTAAAGAAAAATTGATAAATAAAAAGAATCGGCAGCTCCCGAGGGAGATTCGAGAATGTTTTGGAGCAAAGCTCGGTATTTAGTAGACATATTTGTAGCGTGCATAATTTTGAAATCTTCAAACTGATAATTACTATACTTCTTTAGGGAGGTAGCTGGAGTGACCGCTATCTCGCACTCTTAGGAAATTTCACTAGCGTGGGCTGTGAAGCCAGGGGTTTAAACTTTTGCCTATTCGCTGAAGGAAAGAGGGCTGCTCTGTGAGTGTGGGTTGCATTAGGTTTCCTTTATTTAGTTAGCTGAGATCCTTCCTTGGTTGTCTGGGGAACAGATTTTCAGCTTCGCAGAAGGGAAGGTTGTTAAAAGCCATAGCCTGGTTGATTTGTTGTTCAATTTCAGGACAAGATTTATCGGATGCCTGATGATACCCTTTACTGTTGCCGCACTGTTTGGGAGAAACTTCACAGGCAGATAATATGCACTTACGATAAATACATATACAGTGCCCAAATGAATACACATAATAACTGATGAACTGATAAACTAATATTTAATGATGTAATCGATAATTGAAAAAGTTTTATATTGAAAGGAGCCATCTATGGCTTGGACTCGAACTCTTCTGGTTGTCCTTCCGACATTCATTAATTTTTTTTTTTGGTAGTACCTCCTCGGATCACACAAGTCTCCGCTGCCTCATAGAAATCATCTTCGTCTGAACACTCTCACTAAGTCGCCCTGAATCTCTCGAAAAGGAAGCATTATGCATCTTCAGAAGTGTTAAACTCGATACCAATTTTGTTAGCCCCCTTTTTAGTTATTTTTAATATTCCCTGAATTCTATTAATACTGAACAATTTACCCATGTTCATAGCATGTATTGAACCAATTTTCTCCGCAATATCTTCCATCACAATCATAAAAGGGCCCTGATTCGGTTATCATATAAGATGTCTTCCTGTTAACTGTGCCTCTGACATTCTGAAATTCTGCGACAACCTTGGCCACTTCTTCCACCAGTTCCCGATCATCTTTAAAATTAATTTTACTAAAATTTATTAAAAATAAATTAATTCATTGGACAGAAGACTCAGATCATTGATAGAGGGAACTTCGAAATATTGAGGTCGTGAGATAACCTCCGCTGCCTTTTCGAACGAAGAAGATAATTTGGATAACAGAAGAACGCGAGAATCATTAGAACTGAAGAATTGAGGTTAAGGTTTATGAGTTTGTAAAAAAAAGAACTGATATAAGAGAAATAGCTTGAAAAAGAAGAAGTTAGAACTGCAAACTCCCTGAAAATCTTTCCGATATCGCTACAACACTCTCACACCGTCGTACCGAAAAAAAAACAGCACAGAATAGACTTTAATTTTTGTCAAAAATTCCCTGGTAATTCAATTATAAATTTTAAAAATTTATTATTTCACAGATAAAGAACGAAAAAAAGAAAGTATAACGGAACTAAATAATTGCAACAGAGCCTTATAGAAAAAAATAAATTCTTATTATAAATAGCTTTCAATATCATGGCCACCTGGACGTCACCAGTGAAAGTACAAAATTAATTTTTGTCATAAAAACAAATGTTTCCACTTATAGTATGTGCGTATCAAATTTCAACGAAATAACAAGCAGAGTGAATGGGTTTCAGATACATATTTTAAATGTTTATGTTTTAACGTTAAAAACGCGCATTGTAAAAAAATGCACCAAATTTGTTCCAAAAATAATTTTTGGTTTGTATAATAAGCAGTGCAGCGCCATTTTTTTCTTCAAAAATATTCACTTCTAATCTACGGCAGAGTCCACCGGAAAAAAAAAACAAAAAAATGTTTTACAGCTAAAGATGCAAAATGAATGTTTTGTAATTTTATAATTTAAAATAAGACCTTCGTCTTCGTATGTTGCGTCTCTATCAAAGAGTACGCAACATATGTCAAAAGACCTTTCATTTATTTTTGTAAAATGGCGCGTTCCAAATGAACAAAGAGGCAGAATTCAAATATAAAGGAGTATATAGCTGGGGTTCCGCAAAAAAAAACAAGGCAATCTTTTACTTATATATTTATTATTCCTAATTTAATCTAATTTAATTTTCGAAAAAAAAATCGATGTGTATTGCTTATGGTATATTCTGAATACCGGGAGAGGTACCGGGGAGAATTTTTATTTAAATACTTGACATATTAAAGTGCATATGTGTATCTAATTTATCTCTTATTTGGTTACAAACAATGAAAAAAACTTGATTATATTTTGTCTCAAAATATCGTCCTGGATTTTGAAAATTTTGGCAATTATCGAAGAAACCCGCTGATGACAATAACAAACCAGTCGAAATTGTAGGACAGGATGGTTTAAAAATATAAAGATTGATTGTATAATTTCTTATAAAATTTCTCCTTGAGTGAATCCTCTACTGGTTAAATATTAATACACATTTTCATAATTTGTTTTGTATCTGATGACCAGCGCACCGTAAAACTGCCACAACTTTACCTGTCTCGCCCGTTACTTATGAATTAATTTTCCCACTAACAATAAGTATGATGATTGTAATTACTTTTTGAGGGAGGGTCTATTAAAAGGAAAAACGAAACACTTTGAGACATACTGTACCTCTGACTATAATGTACTGTGTTTGTAATATCCGAGAACTTTGGACAGCAATATGCTTCATATTATCTAATCTCGGGTAAATATCTTTCCATAGAACTAATAAATCTGGAAAATATTGGGTTTATTGCGCGTCTTTTACCTGTACGATCGCATATAAATAAAATTCATGTCAATCGAATAATCCATCGTTGTTTTATTGCAACTTAAAGTTCTATACATCGAAAAAAAACACCCCTTACAATAACACGATTAATATTTTTGTAAGAAATTTCCTTAATATACAAAATTTATGCAATAGTGCTTTTATATTTTCCGTAAGTTTAAGTTTTTGTCTATTTGTACTTCGAGAAAATTAGTAAAACGAACTCCATAATAACAATAATGATAACAGTGAAAATTGTTTACCACTAATTAAAAGAAAATGAGGTTCTTTGCTGGCGCAGTCTAGCTTGCTCCGCTCTACGGATCCAGCACGTACAAAGTTTGTCGAATTTAAAATAAATATCTTTAAAATGTAGAATTAAAATTTTCAACGCTTAAGCTTAATAAATCAACTGGCAAAGCATTATAATAAAAAGCTGTACTATTTGAAAACGAACGCCGAAACATGGCCGCTGAATGGGGTGGAATCGAAAGTTAATTCCTTATTTGAACGTAATCAATTTTATGACTAAATGAAGTGAGTGAATTGACGAAACCTTTGTTTTTAATAATTTTTTATAAATAATTTTTTTACTCTTTGTATTCTATATTTGTGTAATGTTATAAAATGATACTAAGGTTTTACAGAATTTTTTTTTTAGTTTAAAATTTAAAATTTGTCGGTTGCTTTAAAGCATTTTTCTAGACGAAAATGTTTTTTGGTATATAATTTTTCGACGTTTAAACCTAACATTACTATTGATTACTATCCCCAAGTTTTTATGCTCATCAACAAAACTAATTTTAGGATCGCCTAAAATATGTTCTCTCAAGATTAAGTTTCAAGTTGGGTTTTTTTTTTGAAAGATCACTTCCTACTTGTAACTCTTCATCAATAAATGTAATAGCCTTCGAGAAATCTTCCGTATCACAAGAATAGTAAATTTGAGTATCATCAGCGAATGCATGCATATCCAGCGTATAAACCAGAAAGAGTAATCAAAACCATAATATTTTAATAAGTTAATCTAGATACCAGAAGTTAATTATTTATCGCGCTTGACTAACCTAACGGATTAAAGATAGTGTTCATCTTCTTAAAAAACACGCAAAATGTCGTCAGTCACATTCATAATGGCAACAGATGTCGGATATCTCCGTTTTGTATCTGTATTTCTAAGTGCAGGAAGGTAGCTTACACGACAGCACTTACTTCGTTCCCGTAGGGGATGCGGATTGGTATTTGTTAAGTAAGCAATCACCCGAAATAATAGCTGGCCAACAATTTTCTTTTTCATCCCATTGTTTTAGCAATTGTCTAATGACTGACGTCGGTAGACCGACAGAAGCTTTCTATAAAGTTTCGTCCGGCACCCGTATTGGCCAGGGAGACATGGACTTGGTTTTTGAAATATTGTTCGAGTGGAGATTTTATCTCTATAAATACAAATCCGTATATTATAAGGCCCATCGCTAATAAAGCGGCTCCATAGTATAACATAGTATAACTGGAACTAACCAAAATTTCTACTAAAATCTTAAGACACTAAACTCAGTACCTTGTTATTTGCGAGTCTGTCCCCTCAAAATCACAACCTTCCATTGAATCGAGTTTTGAGGAAGCTCTCCTAGAAGTGAAAGAACGAAAGTCTACTAAGACAATTTGACCTTCTCTAGAGTTGTCGAACCTCAGAATGCGAGAACTGCAGAGAAGAGGAACGCTTAGGATTTTGATATAGTGAAAAGATGCATGTTACCACTCATGTGCATGAGTTTACAAAAAGAACAGAAACCTTCCAAACTGCATGTTTAATGCTGCCAAGCAAGAATTGCACAGGAAAATGGAAAAATGGCGACGACAGAATGAAGGAGCTAAAGAGCCAAAGAGAAAGTGCCATATAAATATATGCTATGAGTATGCGAAGGTAAAATTTATATAATTCTTACATTTTATTTTTAGTACCTATTTTTTTAATATCAGGTCTTCTAAAAACGTCACAGGGCATGGAGCTGGCATTGGGAGGACAATGGAGTTATCTGGCATTCCAAGGTCAACCTTGCACTAAAAAGGAAGGAACGATGTGACAAATACATAATTTGAAGGGAAGTTTATGCGATGTATGAGTGTAATCAAATTCCATTACTTGAATCATTGCAAGAATAATTAAAAGAAATGGGCCGATTTACTGGCAGTCGTGAAGCATACGCAAAATCGGATTTGGATTTAAAAATGTTGACAAGCATAGTTGCATCAAAGAAACCCAAAAATATTTAGACTTGGTTTTTCTACACGCATGACACTATAAGCAAAGAGTGGCAAAATTCTTCATCGCACCTGCTTCTAGAGGAAAAAGAATATCCATTTTACACTGTAGCTTGAGGGTAGGTTCGGTGCCAAACGCTTTACTGCATTAAAGAGTGCTCATTAGACTCCCATCTGGAAGAAATGAACTTTTTGCAATTTGAAGAAAAAAATATCTTCCAAATATCCCTCCAGGCAGCAAAATTCATGATTATGCTAGTTATCACAACACTTTAGCTAAAAAAGTACTAACGATTAGCAGCATAAACGTTGAAGTTTTAAAAACCAAATTCTACGAGAAAATTTATTCCGCAGTCTAGGTTATATACCCCTGTTACCACCTTATCACTGTGATCTGAATATTTTAGAAATAACATGGGCTGAATTAAAAAACAAAGTTATATTAAACATTAGAATTCAAAAAATGTCAGCTCAAGTAGTTGATATAATTAAAACTCAGTTTGAATTATTACTAGAGAGCAGTTTGAGAGAATGTGTTAGAGTACTTGAAATGAAAAATAAAATATAAAAAAAATATAAAAAAACAAATTCATTCTATTCTGACGATCAATTTTATTTATTAATTATATAGTTACAATTATACAGTAAGCCCTACAGAATGTAAATAATGTATTTTATGTTTCCGTTTCCTTGCTGCTACCCTGGAACGGTTTGATTTGTTGGCCCAAACATGCCTACGGTCACATAAAAAACGTTAAGCTGTTGACATGGTGATTTTAATGTTCCAATCCACGAATGTTAGGAGATTTATTAACATTTTCTTAATGTCAATGTTACGTTTTATTGGTTACATTTGATCGGAACATAAGAACTTCAAAATTAATTTTAATTTTAAGGATAACCAGTGCAGCACAATTTTTTTTTAAATATATTTACTTTAAATCTACCATAGGCTACACCGGTAAAAATAAAAAAAAAGTTTTAAGGCTATAGATGCTTTTTAATGACTGGTGAGTAAAAATATCCCGAATAATTAGAAAAAAACATTACAAAGTTATTTTTTCCTAAAAATTGAACATTTTGTAGCTCAAAAGATAAGATTTTTACGAGATGTTCTGATATTAACTTTTCTTCGCCTAAAGTACTTAAGTAATGGGGGCCAATTAATAAACATACATGTATAATTTGAAAAAAATCAAATTCAACGACTTCAAAGGACACCATAACCAAAAACGAATTGATTTGGCTTTGTTTGCGGAATTTTATAAATTGAAAGAAGATCTTGGATCACAGGATGTTGACAGCAAAACACCAAACATGTGTCGCTGGGTTATCTCAGTTGATAATCTTTGTCGCAGTAGGTGGCAATATAAAAATTTATATTCGAAATCAATAGAAAGATTAAACTCAAGATAATGCTTAATTCGTGGAAAAGAAGTTGTCAAAAATCACGAGTCTCCATTAAGAAGTATACACCATATGTGAAAAAACCTTTTATTTATTTTTTGTAAAATAGCTCATATCAAATACACTAATAGGCAAAATTCAAAAGTGAAAGAGTATGTAGCGTGGGTTCCATGAGAAAAAAAATCTACGTTTTATTTAATTATTTATTATTTTTAATTTAATCTAATTAAATTTTTGAAAATAACGCTGCCAAAATTGTGTAGTATATTGTTTACGCTATGTGCCGGATACCGGGAGGTGATTTTTATTGAA
The DNA here is from genome assembly GCF_029955315.1 of Cylas formicarius. Taxonomy (NCBI): domain Eukaryota; kingdom Metazoa; phylum Arthropoda; class Insecta; order Coleoptera; family Brentidae; genus Cylas; species Cylas formicarius. Next base: position 12,883,753 of record NW_026844319.1, on the reverse strand, counting down.
AAACATGACTTATAAAGATAGCACATGTGGATCTAAATAAAAACTTGAGTATACCTTGTCTCGAAGTATATCGTTTTGCCTTTTGACTACAATTATCGAAATAACCGTCTGATGGCAAGTTGAACGTACGGTAAAACGGGTTAGTTATTAGTAGTTGGGTTTGCCCACTAACAATAGGGGTGTAAGTTCTAATTACTTTTGATACACACTGTACCTGTACCTGTACCTCTGAATATATCGTAGTTTGTTTGTAATGTTAGAGCATAATATGCGCCATATTATCTAATCTTGGGTAAGTGTCCTTAAATAGAATTCATAAATTTGGAAAGTATTGGATATACCGGTTTATTTCTCATCTTTTACCTTTTCGATTGCAATTGAAGTTGTAAACTTGTGACCATGTCGAAGTCGTTGAATGTCGCTTTGTGGTTTGTGTTTATTTGGCAAATCGCCACCAGCCGTAAGTACCTACGTAATATTACAATTTCACCTTTGTTGTCTTGAAATACGTTTCTAGAATTTTGTAATGAAAATGAAGTAAGGGACTTTTGCGGCACGGCCTGCGAGGAAACTTGCTGGTTTAGAGCTGAGAACTGTATAGCGGTTTGTGTCGACGGTTGTTTCTGCAAGGACGGCTACGTGAGACTCAGCTTCGACAATAACACGTGCGTGGCTCGATCAGATTGTCCGCCGAAACCACCGAGACGTAAGGAATGACCTTAAAATGATCTATATCCGATAAACAATTGCAACGAAAAATTATTAATAACAATAAGACGATTACTGTATCAAATGAACAGAAATTCAATTCAACATTTCAGACTTCTACATAAGCCCAACTGCAACAGATTCTGTTCTACCTGTGGCTTGTAAAACAATAAAATATATAAATACTAAAAAAATAACATTAATAATAATATAAACATCTAAACACATAAAATAACACTAATAATAAATTCTCCATTATATAATAAGCAGAGATTAGGGCTGAGAAATATATATCAATTAAATTGAATGTATTTGTATACATAAAATATCTAAAATAACTCAAAATGATTGATAAAACGAAGCAATATAGAAAAATAATAAAGAAAAACAAAAGAAGCACATATTGAGCTAGTGCTACTAATCGTAAATGTGATTCAAAATTTAATACAGAGTTTTGTAATTGTTTATTAGTGGCAAATTTATTTTGTTTTTCTATCTAGACTAATTTGGGAAAATCATCGCAGATAACTTTGATCGATTCACCACCTGCGTTAAATATCTGCTCAAAATTATGTTCAGCAAAGTAACAATCGAACGATAAATTCATTCAAATTCAATTAAATTATGGAATCATCAGTTAAGTGAAGCAAACACAATGTATAAATTTAGATCAATCCTTAGTACTAGGTACCTGATTGATAAATTGTAAAACATTGTAAATCTTCTAAATACTTTAGTCGAAAAAATCCTTATGAAGACTTGCACATTCAGTTAATCAATAATTCAACTTAAATCGGCATTGTCATTCAGCCGAAGCCGAAGATTAAACCAAAGCAGTCCAAAAGGAAAATAAACCAAGTGAGATTCATAGGTAACTCATTTGATCCATCCTATTTAAATGATTGATAAATTGACATAAACCACTATAAATCCTCTCAATACTTTCGTCGAATAAATATAAACATCAGTTTTAGTTTTAATTTTTTAGGGTTAAACAGAGGCAAATCGATACGCAAACAATCAATTTATTTTTTTTTCAATCTTAGGTAAATGCTGGATAAATTGACGTAAACCACTGATATATCACTTCAAATCCTTTGAAATCTATAATAAACCTGCAATACTTTGGAGTTGTGCTCCATTTGTTAGAGGATATTTATGACTCTGAAACAATTAAACCAAAGTTGTGTACGTTGTGGTGGTAGGGCTCTTTGTATTTTATTCCAATTGAAACTAGTTTAGAAACACCATAACACGAAAATTTTCTGGCACCTAAGGTAGTATTATTTCTAGAACAAAATTGAATTCAGTAGAATCCTCAATAAATAGTAGTAGATCATCTCGTCGTCGTCCTTCAGAAAATAAACTGAGCTAAAGTTGTGGACTTTTTGGCGGCAGCTCTTTTATAATTGAATTTGACCGGTTAGTCGCCTTGCTACAGTTTGGACAAGACTATGGCATGTACCGAGATGGAATTTGTTTTAGAATGCAACGAAAACCAGTCAGAACAGTGTCTGAACCCTTATTGTGTATATACCTGCGCAGGAAAGCCCGATGACTGCATCGAGATGCCTTCAACCATTTGTACGACTGGTTGTTATTGTAGCGAAGGGTTCGTTAGACATAACGCAACTGGACCCTGCGTCGCCATTTCCGAATGCGACAATTAAATTACAACGGGCATCGAGCTTGGCATTTCAATAAAGTCTAAACATGAATTTGTTTTCGTTTTTGTTCATTGGTGCTTTACCTTTTTTGGCCCTAAACTTGCAACATGTTAACTTTTTAAGTCAGCGAGTCAAATATTAAATAATAATAATAATAATAATCAAATCAAATTTATGAAATAATAAACACATCATAGACACCTATAAAGGAGGTAGATCTGTGTGTGTTAAAAAAAATAATAATACATTCTTTAATATCCTCGGTCAACGCTACACAAGGATTAGACAAAAATTGATATCCCCAGCGGGTGGGGATAAAGGGTATTATTTAATAAAAATAGAATCAGTTTTTGTAAGAATTTTTGATGTATTTGAATAAAATAGTAGACTATATAGGCAGATGAAATATTTTTCTAAAGACATGATAAAATCTTTTTTATTATTTGTTATATGTGTTTTGCATTATTTTAAGATTTTTAGGGTTGTTTTCGTATACCCCACCCTATAACAATATTTGGTATCTAAGCAGAGGTTCAATGAGGGCTTTATATACAATTAATATTTTTGTAAGAAATTTCCTTAATATAAAATGTATGCAATTGTGCTTTTATATTTTCCGTAAGTTTAAGTTTTTGTCTATTTGTACGTCGAGAAAATTAGTAAAACAAACTCGATAATAACAATAATGATAAATGTGAAACTAATTAAAAGAAAATTAGGTGTTCTTTGCTGGCGCAGTCTAGCTTACTCCACTCTACTGATCCAGCACGCCCACAGTTTGTCGAATATAAAATAAATATCTTTTAAATTTATAATTAAAATTTTCAACGCTTAAGTCTAATAAATCAACTGGCAAAGCATTATAATAAAAAGCTGTACTATTTGAAACATGGCGGCTTAATGGGGTGGAATCGAAAGTTTATTCCTTATTTGAACATAATGAACTTTATGACCAAATACCAATCTTTCTCTGAGTGAATTGACAAAGTCTTTTTTTTTTGAAAGTTTTCTTTAGTTTTGAAATTTAAAATGTGTCGGTTGCGTTAAAGCATTTTTCTAGACGAAAATGTTTTTTTGTATATAATTTTTAGATGTTTAAACCTAACATTACTATTGATTACTATTTCCAAGTTTTTTCTTATCAACTAAAAAAATTTTAATATGCCTAAAATGTGGCCTTTCAGTATTAAGTTTCAAGTTGTGTTTTTTTTTTGAAAGATCACTTACTACTTGTAACTCTTCATTAATAAATGTAATAGCCTTCGAGAAAAATCTTCCGTATCACAAGAATAGTAAATTTGAATACCGTCAGCGAATGATTGCATTTTAGATTATCGCAGTAAATTAAGTGTATCCAGCGTATAGAGTAATCAAAACCATGATATTTTAATAATTTAATCTAGATACCAGAAGTGAATTATTTATCGCATCAAATGCGCTTGACTAATCTAACAGATTAAAGATAGTGTTCATCTTCTTATAAAAATCACGCAAAATATCGTCAGTCACATTCATAATAGCAACAGGTGTCCCAAAATTCTTTCGAAAACGACATTAAGTTTATGGTATGGCTAAATTATATCTTTAAAATATTTTAGGTCAATCCGGTAATATACTGATAACCGAAGATTGTGGAACGATGAAGAATTTCATTTGTTCATTGATTCATTGATCGCTTAATGATATCTTGCCTTCGTTTTAATATTATTTAAAATGTGTACTTGAGACACTGTTGACAGATTAAATAAAAAAATCCTTCTTTCGCTGCAGTCCCTTAAAAATTAAGAAAAAAAAATTATTTAATTGGAGTAGGTTAAATAATTTTACTAGAGCAAATGTTGAGGCATTATTTGAAGAGTTATTATCTCAATAAATCATATTAATATAATTCTGTCTTCTTTCTGATTTCCGACAAAACAAAATTACTTAAGCTTCTATAATTGTTCCAATCATTTATGTTCTTTTAAACTTGTGCAACGCACTATCTCTAGATATGTAAAAAAGGTGCATGTCAACAATGTTAAAATGAAAGCATTAAATAATTTCCTTTACATTTCTGAATCGAATCATTACTGATGTGTTTACGGAAAGAATGCAACAGATAATATATTTACTTAGCCTTCTTTCATTAAGTCAAATTATCAAAAAAGATGAGTTTCACTTTTTTGAAAGTAATCGATGCTTGTTTCTTTCTAAATCATCTAATCATATCTAATTATCTAAATCTAACAGTCATTAGATGGTAAGTGTCAAACACCTTTTGGATAATACTAGTTTGCACCATTAAGCTTTAGATGTCTACGTGACTTTAAAAGTATGGAAATTTTATATACAAATCAATATACAATCAAATCAAGTTTAGAGAAAAACACAAATAAATCTATCGCAAATAAGGCTAACAGAAGGTGGAAAACATATCTCCGTTTTGTATCTGTATTTCTAAGTGCAGGAGGGTAGCTTACACGACAGCATTTAGTTCGTTTCTGTGATTACCGTAGGGGATGCGGATTGGTGTTTGTTAAGTAAGCAATTACCCGTAATAACAGCCCGTCAACAATTTTCTTTTTCATCCCATTGTTTTAGAAATTGTTTCCGGAAGTTTTCCTTTATCATCTCTCTAATCACTGACCTCGTTAGACCGACATATGTATTCTATAAAGTTTAGTCCGGCACCCCTATTGGCCAGGGAGGCATGGACTGCACAGGCAAATTAGGTATAAAAATATGGAGAAAACAGAAGAAAACTTTCAGAAGATCTCTCTGCTATTTTTTACGCTACTACTTTTTTGAAACATTATTCGAGTCGAGTTTTTTTCTCTATAAATACAAATCCGTATATTATAAGGCATTTGCCCATCGCCAATAAAGCGGCTCCATAGTATAACATAAAATAACTGCACTGGAAAATGAAGTTGACACGCTCAAAATTTCTCTTAAAATTTTAAGACACTAAACTCAGTACCTTGTTGTTTGCGAGTCTGTCCCCTCAAAATCGCAACCATCGATTGGATCGAGTTTTAAGGAAGTTCTACTAGAAGTGAAAGAAGACAAGACAAGACAATTTGACCTTCTCTAGAGTTGTCGAACATCAGAATGCGAGAACTGCAGAGAAGAGGAACGCTTAGGATTTTGGTATTGTGAAAAGAGGCATGTTTACCACTGTTTGACCAAAAGGTGGCAACTCATGTTCGATGATCCCAGACATGTGCATCAGTTTACAAAAAGAACAGAAAACTTCCACACTGCATGTTTAAGGCTGCCAAGTGAGAACTGCACAGGAAAATGGAAAAATCGCGACGACAGAATGAAGTAGAAAAAGAGGCAAATAGGAAGTGTCATTTAAATATGTGCTAAAAGGAAACTGTTTTACGAGTATGTGAAGCCAAAATTCATATAATTCTCACATTTTATCTTTAGTACCTATTTTTTTAATATCAGGTCTTCTAAAAACGTCAAAGGGAATGGACGCTGGCATTGGAAGGACAATGGAGTTAACTGGCATTCCAAGGTTAACCTTCCACTAGAAAGGAAGGAACGATGTGACAAGTACATAATGAAACTGTTTAGGAATGTTGATCCAGAGTGGATTTGAAGGGAAGTGTATGCGATATATGAGTGTAGTCAAATTCCATTACTTGAATCATTGAAAGAAAAATTAAAAGAAATGGCCCGATTTACTGGCAATCGTGAAGCATACGCAAAATCGGATTTGGATTTAAAAATATTGACAAGCATAGTTACATAAAAGAAATCCAAAAATATTTAGACTTAGTTCGACACGCATGACACTATAAGCAAAGGGTGGCAAAGAATATCCATTTTACACTGTAGCTCGATGGAAGGTTCGGTGATAAACGCTTTACTACATTAAAGAGTGCTCATTTCACTACCATCTGGAACAAGTGAACTTTTTGAACTTTTAAGAAAAAAAATCTATTCTTCCAAATATCCCTCCAGGCATCGAAATAGTTCATGGTTATGCTAGTTATCAGAACGAGAGAAACGAGTTTTTTAGTCAGTATGACCATTATTTTCAAGATGCTTATAAAAAAAAGTTTTAAAAACCAAATTCTACGAGAAAATTTATTCCCTAGGCTAGGTTATATACTCCTGTTACCACCTCATCACTGTGATCTGAATATTTTAGAAATAACATGGGCTGAATTAAAAAACAAAGTTAGATTACACAATAGAATTGAAAGAATGTCAGCTTATGTAGTTGATATAATTACAACTCATTTTGAATTATTAACGGAAAGCAGTTTGAAAGAATGTGTTAGTTGAGTACTTCAAATGAAATATAAGGAAAATAATGATAAAAAAACAGATTCATTCTATTTTGCCGATCAATTTTATTGATTAATCATATAATTACAATTATACAGTACACAATACAGAATGTAATTAATGCATTTTATGTTTCAGTTTCCTTGCTACTATCGTGGAACGGCTTGATTTGTTGGCCCAAACATGCCGGTCACATAAAAAACGTTGAGCTGTTGACTTGGTGATTTTAATGTTCCAATGCACGAATGTTAGGAGATTTTTTAACATTTTCTTAATGTCAATGTTACGGTTTTATTGGTAACATTGACCTGCATAGTACAAAATTGCATCAAATTTGATCGGAACATGAGAACTTCAAAATTAATTTTAATTTTTACAATAACCAGTGCAGCACAATTTTAGTTTTCAAAAATATTCACTTTAAATCTACGATATTAAGGAGTACACAATATATGTGAAAAAACCTTTTATTTATTTTTTGTAAAATAGCGCATATCAAATAAACTAATAGGCGGAATTCAAAAGTGAAAGAGTATGCAGCGGGGGTTCCATGAGTTCCAAGACTATGTTTTATGTAAATATATATTATTTTTAATTTAATCTAAATTAACTTATGAAAAAAATGTTGCCAAAATTGCGTAGTATATTGTTTATGCGATGTGCTGGATACAGGGAGGTGAAAGAAAAACTTGAGTATACCTTGTCTCGAAGTATGTCGTTTTGCCTTTTGACTACAATTATCGAAATAACCGTCTGATGGCAATAGACAACTGACCAGGTATTGTAGGACAGAGTGTTCCAAAAATATGAAGATAACATAATCTGCTTTGTATTTAATGGCAAGTTAAACGTACGGTAAAACGGGTTAGCTATTAGTAGTTGGGTTTACCCACTAACAATAGGGGTGTAGGTTCTAATTACTTTTTAGGGGAGGATTCGTTAAAAACCAAAACCATATTGGTACACACTGTAAAGACGGCTACGTGAGACTCAGTTTCGACAACAGAACGTGCGTGGCTAGATCGGATTATTCACCAAAACCACTTATGCTTAAGGGATGACCTTGAAACGATCCAAATCCGACAAACAATTGTGTACATTTTGGTGCGAAAGTTGGCAACGAAAAATTAATAATAATAATAAGACGATTACTGTACCACATGAAAGAAATTCAATTCAAAAATTCAATTGGCAAACAAAAGCACATAGTTTAGACTTCTGCATGAGCCCAACATGCAACAGATTCTGTTCGACCTTTGGGCTGTATAACAATAAAATATATAAAAACTAAAAAAATGACTATATAACAATAATAATAAATTCTCTATTATTTATTGAAATGTATAAGTAGACTAAACATAAGCAGATATTAAGGCTGAGAAATATATATTGTTGGAAATTCAGAAAGATTTTAGGCGTCGGAACAAACTGAGTCATATTTTGGCGGCAAAAATTACACAACATCCACGGCAACCTTCGGTCGGTGCGTCGAATTGGCATTCAACGTGTACCGCTCGAGTAAAGAAGTTCCTCTGTGGTTGTTGCAATTAATTATCGAAGTGTTGTATACGGCAACCTGTTATATTTGGACAAAAATGTCCAACAAAATCTATTAAATTAAATATATATTTATATATAAAATATCTAAAATATCGCAAAATGTTTGAGAAAACGAAGCTATATAGAAAAATAATAAAGAAAAACAAAAAAAAAATGCACATATTGAGCTACTGTTACTAAACGTAAATGTGCTTCAGAATTTACTCCAGAATGTGAAAAATCAAAGATTTCAAATTTAACAATTTGTAATTGTTTATTAGTGGCAAATTTATTTTGTTTTTCTATCTAAACTAATTTGGGTTAATCATTGCAGATAACTTTGATTGACCATCTGCGTTAAATATCTGCCCAAAATTGTGTTCAGCAAAATAACTCTCGAAAGCAAACACAAAGGTTAAATTTATATCAATCCTTAATACCAGGTACTTGATTGATAAATTGTAAAATATTGTACATTTTCTAAACACTTTAGTCGAATAAATTCTTGTAAAGACTTGCACATTCAGTTAAAACCTCAATAATTCAACGTAAATCCTAGGTAAATGATTGATAAATTGACATAAACCACTATAAATCCTCTAAATACTTTCGTCGAATAAATTCTTATAAATCAGTTCAAGCAAGTTCAGATAAGTTAGTTTTTTTTAGGGTTTGGGTTAGTTTTAGTGTTTTAGAGTTAAACAAAAGCAACTCGACACGCAAACAATGGATTTATCTTTTTTCTAAGCCGTAGGTAAATGTTCGATAAATTGACGTAAATCACTAATATATCACTACAAATCCTTTGAAATCTATAATAAACCTGCAATACTTTGGAGTTGTGCTCCATTTATTAGAGGACTCTGAAACAATCAAACCAAAGTTGTGTACATTGAGATGGGAGGGCTCTCTGTACCATTATTTTGTTCTAATTGAAACTAATTTAGAAAAACCATAACAGGAAAACACCTGAGGTATTATTTCTAGAACAAAAATAAATTCTGTAGCATCTTTATTAAATAGTAGTAGATCATCTCGTCGTCGTCCTTCAGGAAATAAACGGAATTATAGTTGTCAACTTTTTGGCGGCAGCTCTTTTATAATTGAAGTTGACCGGTTATTAATACACCCAGATATTTATAAAACAAACTCGATAATAATTATTATAATGATAATAATAATAAAATTGATAATAGTTTACAAATATTCAAAACAAAATTAAGTGTTCTCTACTGGCTGATATTTATAAAACAAATTCTATAATAATAATAATAATAATAATAATAATAATAATAATATTAATAAAAGTAAAACTAGGTTACAATTAACCAAAAGAAAATTAGGTGTTCTCTGCTGGCGCAGTCTAGCTTTCTTTACTGAACCGGCAATCACACCGCAGATATACTTTTAAAACATAATTTTAGGAAAAAATAACTCTGTTAACCAATAGTCATTAACTTGCACTAATAAGCTAACTCATAAAATTTAAATTACATACAATTATATAGTTTTCAAGTAAAGTGTTGTGTACTTTGTTACATATAAAGAAAATATTTTTTAAATTTAGATTTAAAATTTTCAATACTTAAGTTTAATAAATTAACTGGCAAAGCATTATAATAAAAAGCCGCATTAAAAGAAAACGAACGCTGAAACATGGCGTTCTGAGGAAGTGGAATCGTATACCTTATTTGAACATTATGAACATTATAATGAAGCACAGATCTTTCACTGAATAAATTGACGGAGTCTTTTTGCAAAAATGATGTACGCGTCTAAAATTTATGGCAAACGTTGGCAAGTCGTTGTATCATACTGCGTTGATCATTCTTTCTTAAGCCATATTAAATCGTGTACAGAAATTTTTTGTATTCTCTTTTCGGTGTCCAGATCGAGACAGAAACCGTAAACATAATCATAGTAATTAAAATATGGTAATACCAAGGTTTCACACAAAGTTTTCCTTAGCCTAAAGTTAGTTAAAGTATGTTTAGAGAGAAAAAAGTTTTATGAAATATAATTTTTAGGTGTTGCTTAAACCTAAGATTCCCGTCGATTACTATTCCCAAGTTTTTTCGGCTTATCAGCTAAACAAATTTTAGTTTTGCCCACAGAGATTTCAACATTGCTTTTAAGAAAATTCACTTTATTCTTGATCGCAAAAATTGTAAAATGTGTTTTCTCAGGAGTGAGTTTCAAGCTGTGTTTTTTGTAAGTCCTCATTAGTGCAAGTGCAATAGCCTCCAAGAAATCTTCCGTATTAAAAGAAAAATAAACTTGAGTAATATTTGCGAACGCCTGTATTTTACAGTATGGCAGTAACTTAAGAATATCCGTTGTATAAACGATAACGAGTAAGGGCCCTAAGATTGAACCTTGTGGAACCCCAGATGTAATATAAAAAACCCAGATAAAAAAAACCTATCGTCTAAATAGCAAGTTATAAGAAAAGAAGCTGTATTTTCAAAATTATAATTAAAATATTTTAATTTAGATACTAGAAGTGAGTGATTTATGGCATCAAACGCTTTTGAATAAGGATAGTGAAACGTAAAACCTCATTAATCACATTCATAAGGGCAACAAATTTCGCAAAATCCTTTCGAAAATCGCATGATTTTTTCTACGGATAAAAATTTAAAGATAATAATAAAAATATTTTAGATAAAGTCGGTAAACGAAAAATTCTCATAATTTGGCTGTAGTCTGTAACATCTTGTAAAAATAAAAAATATAATTTATTTGGTTGAAGTCGTATAAATAATTTGGAATAGATTTATTTTTACTTGAACAAATCTTGAAGAATTACTTTCTGAAGAAACTCTATTAATATAACACAGTTTTACGTCTTAATAACTTAAATGGAAATGGAAAACTACTAGGTTTAGTTTTGACTGATCCATTAGTTGTTAAGGTGTCGAAGTCCTTTGCTTTAAATGTCTACGTGACCTTGAAGGTTTAGAATTTTTATATACACATCAACCAGCTTTCATTTTCGTGACAAAAAGAAATCTAGGGTTTGCTTTATGATTTTCAGTCTCTAATTATGATTAAAACACATTTTTGTGATTACCGTAGGGTATATAATAATAGCTTTCTAGCTCGCCAACGCTTTCTTTATGGAGTGAACAGAATAAAACGCTACAGAAAATACCAGATCTCTTTGGTATTTTTATGCTATTTTATTTTTGGGACACTATTCGGGTGGATTAAAATTAATTAACATAACCATAATGGTTTCTTAAGGGACAGTCGGAACCGGTGAGGAGACATGTGCTGTCTGCACTGCTTTATGCAAGGTTTTTGATATAGGTACAACACTAGCTTTGATAATAGATAACTTTGGTTTATATCCTGGAACCTTTGGAATAGAATATAACAATTAAAAAAATAATAAGATTATCAAATCATTCTAGTGTCGTTTTACTATGTTAGTTTTGTTTCCCACGGAATCGAGACCCTTCAGACATTTCCGATAACGATCGTAGAAATAGTATGCAACATGTTTGGTAAATTTTTAAGTCATTCCCCGCTGAGCTTCTCTCGTACCAAATAAACTCGTGATTCATATGCCGTGTATCACACTTGTTGCGTAATACACTATTTAGTCACTAGAAAGCGGTAGCCAAAACAAGTGACCAGAGGAAAAGGTTTGGGCATTATCTTACATTCAAAATTCATTATTTTGCACTTCAAATTGTAACTCCTATCGAAGCACCAAAATTATTAATTATTTTATTTAATAGTATTATTAAAAATTATATTACAAAAAAAAGCTAGAGACTTTCTAAACTCGAAATTTGTTAATATTTCGGCATCTCTCTAGATCGTATTCAGAATCAAATATACATGTGTAAAGTCCTTCAAGCGAGAACTGTGTGAAAACAACGTAAAAATAGGATATGTCAAGGATGTTTCCGAGATTTTTTCAATCGTTTCTCGTGCTCGGGCGGTAAACTAAAACAGACGAACATTCAAAGTTTCAGTTCAAATATATTTTATAACCTTTTCTACGAAAATTATATGAACAATAGATAAAAATAAAAAAGTTTGTATTCTGTGACACTTTGGCTCGTTACTTGTTGGTATTTTTATGTAATATTTTTTTATTTGTTTGTTTTGTATAACATTTTTTTAAATAATTTTTAAATATAATTGATCATTATATTAAACGTTATAATAAACAAAAATTATTTATTTCCTAACTAAACTTTCCTTTGTTATATTGGTATTATTGACTAAATGTCTACTCTAATTTGCTCTATTCCATCAGCCTCCAAAGGCCACTTAATACCTACCAGAAATGGGGCACTGATAATAAACTAAGTTAAGCTTCTAAATGTAAACTTTTGGGCTTCATTCGTAAACTTCATATAAAATTGATGATAATGATGATCTCACGATTTTATTCAACTCAATGCGTCTATAATATGGTATGCAATTTATGAATGATGCGATAAACAACTACAGCCTCGGCTTTTGAAGTTTTTGCATCAGAAAGCAGGGTATTTATCTGGAACAAGGGCATGACAATGAACAATTGCTTAGTAAGTTCAATGTTCAGTCACCAGCCCTAATAGCAACTTTTCAAGTACAAATTACAATAACGTTAGTGAATAGTACAGCATGGATAAGTAAAGTTGTGATGTTTTTCCATACTGTTCTTAGTGCGTAGCGGATAATAAGAAAGACATGATTGTTCTATTGCTTCTTCTGAATAGTAATTAAATCTGTGTTATTACTTGTCCTTTATTGGTGTCAACATTGGACAATAACATTAATTAAATTTAATTTAATTTATAAGAAACAAGTGAATGAACAAGTTTATCAACCTGTTGCATACTATACTTGTTCTAAGATCAGCAGTTCTTGGGTACATTTTTGCAAAAGAGCACGACTCTATTTTCTGAATGACGTGTAAAGTGACCATGAAAACGTCAAAATACACAACATCCGATGACTCGCAAACCTGTGACTAAACTACCGGGAATGATAACGAACCTGACTTTTTAAAGGTACACTTTCCGTGCTACATTGAGTATTTTAGAGTAAGGAGCAGAAAAAGTACCTTTAAGTTATCTACATTTACATAAAAAATGTTTCTTGTATTGGCAAATCTTATCTTTTTACAATTCTGCACTTAACAAAGCTTATCATTGTACAAAAGCAAAAAAAAAACAAACACTTCTCTTTAATCTTCAATCATTGGCGTAACAAAATTTTATTTTAAAGATATTTATATAAAATTCAAAATCTTAACTTGTATGATCTGTATAGAACTTGAAAGTATTAAAGAATAATTGATTTTTACAAAGTATTTAGATTTACCGTACAATATTGACATGCTTCGAACAAATTCTGCATTACTACGGTGCTTATTAAGGCAAACTGATGATACCCTTCATATTTTTGACAATGCCAAACCGCCCGAAAAAAAAATATCTAGAAACAATTAAACTGCGCCAACGCATTCTGCTTGAAATGTAGAATTCGGTGTGAAATGCAGAATGTGAAGATACTTTTCGACTGACTCAACTCAACTACAAGGGATACCTGAAAGCGCAATTTTTTTAATATCGCCCTGTAGCTCAGAAATTCACGGTTTTCTTAAAAATTTTTGGAAAAATTGTTAATTTTTGGTCGAGTACCTTCTGAATTTACAAAACCCGGTTGCTAACTCTTATTGTATTTTGTACACTAAAAGCGAGCGTTTGTAGAAAATTTTCGGAAAAGTTAAAATAACCGACGTGGCAACATTGCGTTCCTCTTGAAACTGATACATAATAAACGTGGTTATTTCCACATCATAAGAGAATTATCTCAAGTGGTTAAACGTCCTATGCGAACAAAACGATTCAATCGAAACATTCCAAGTCGATCGCAATTTATCACCCTAATTTGTCCAACTTGTTCGCTTGAATATAAATAATAATGAGGAAAATCCGGAAGCAATATCTATTAAATTCAGGCCGCGGCATATAAAATGAGGTTAAAAATAGTGTAAACGAAAAACGTGCATTATTACCTAAGTTTCGATATCTCAAGGAATTCGCTGAAAAATATCAATTTAAATTAGTCCGTCTCTTCCTAGAACGATATATCTTATTTATATATCTATATTTCAGGTTGGGCTGGTTCTGAATAAACTCACAGATTTGTTTTTCAAATCAAAATTCTATATATCAACCAGTTTCATTTTTATTTTAAATCATAAAAAACAAAAGTAAGGGTAACAATATGCTAAATTGTGAGCATTCCACCAATTGTTCAAGTTGGAAACTCCTTTTATAAATTTAAGTGGCTATCTAAAACGTTCATTTAAGATGTAAGATAGTACATACATATGTAATTATGCCATTAATTATAATTATTTTAGATGAAAATGGGTCCCAAGTCAACAAGCACTATCATGCTTTGACCACATTCTTGCATATTGCGTATTTATGAAATAGTATAATATAAGTTGAATATATATACTGAATATAATTTAACTTTATTTGTGTTAGTGTGTTAGTGTTGTCAGCCCAGATTCCTGGTCACGCACACTCTATCTTTATTCAAACAGTACCCCCGGGGGCAGAAGCATCCCTCAACGGCATATTTGGGGCAACCTTGGCTGACGCAGCTGTCCACGCAATCGTTGCTATAGGTGCAAACTTTCGGAGGTTTGCACGGACACGGCTCCTCGCAACGTACTGCAACAACTTACACAATCAATTTCCCTTACAAAAGAACAATAAAATCGTCTATGACATATCGATGTCAAAATGCGCACTCTTAAAGAAAGCGTTAAATGTTTGACCGCAATCGCATGTTGCCGTTTCTGTTAGATATATACTGTATGAGTTCTCTCCTCTCAACTCAACAACAGATTACCAGAAACTAACCAAATACAAATGGGCAAATAGGGCAAATAGAGCAGGCAACATTGGATATAACGCTTTCTGGAAGAAAAGCAATGTCAGCACGTTCTATTGAGAACTGAATACACAAAATCTTTTTATAGAAGCAAATATCCTTAATTCATTTTTCAACACTTCGAAAATATTAAAACTTTCGGTTTGTTTAAAAATTTTGATGCGTTTTGTTTTTTTAAAATTGCATTAACAATGGGGATAGAAATACATTTATTAATTGTTTTAGTTAATTTAGAATATAAATATTAAACAAATATACAATAAATAAATTAAATCAGTTATAAATTACAATTAACGTATTCCTGAACTGAATAAAATAAATCAGCAAACAGATATTATTCTTTCATTGCTCTTGTAAAATTTTTTTAGTGCCTATTTTAAGAGGTGGGCACCCTATTTATACGGAATGTAAAATAAACAAAAATATAATACGTTTTTATGACGACGATAAAAAACCCATTTTACATTTCAATCCACTCGTTTGTAAAATACTAGCAAAAAGTTGATTTTGTGTCCTAAATATTATGCAAGGCAATATAGAAAGATTATATTAAGTATTGTTTTAATTCACACATACACACACATAGTAACGACACGCCGAAATAAGTGGAACTCGATAAAATGTTTGGATTAATCTGAGATATTAATATAATCATAATAACTAATTAAGCAGATCATATTAGTGCTTTGTTTTACATGTGTCCGTGTCACTGATAACTATGATAGTATATTATGAAACAAGTTTGATAAACACCACCTTAGTCTCGCATTTGATTTTGGCACGATCAGAGTGAGTCTTTAATAAACAAGTGAGAGAAGAAGTTTATAAACTTGTTCCAATCAGTCAGTGGCATATGACGGAAACCCATCAGAACTGATAAAGCCAAAATGCTACCAATGGCTAAAATTTACAGAAAATACCCGATCCCCCCTAAACCTATGCTAGAAGGACCGGAAACATCACCTCGTATCATCTCTGATCAACCCCTTTTTCCCTAATCTTTCAATAAATCAACGCTGTAAGGATCAACTGATAAATCTATTTATTATAATTTCATTATTCCTATTTCCCTTTTATTGAATTAGTTATTTTTTCTATCGTTCCAAAATTTCCATCAAAATTCAAGAAGCAGTGACATACTTCTGGGTCAGTTTGAATTAAAATTTTAGCCAATTTAAAAATAAATTGGGTAAGCATAGGGGTGGTCAATTTGATAGTCATTGTTGGACACTTGACAAAAGCTAAATAAACTTTCATTCATTAAATTACCCTACTTTCATAAATTAGCTGAAAGATACTTAATTCACTTTTATCCATTTGTGTTTTCAATTGCAGTAATTAGATAGGATTATATGATATGCTAAATAGCAAAATAACATTTATGCTTACCGACATTAAGGAAAACGGCCAGCACAGCCAAACTTGCAAACCGACTTAACATGTCGCTCACCTATAGAAACAACGCCGCGATATCGTAAAAAAACACATTATATATCTACATAAATAATGCAAATGCAATGCTGACGTTTCCTTTTCCAAGGCTAGTAAAACACAGGGGAAGTACAACGGCAATCGCGCTTTGTGCATTTCAATTTTGTTCAGTTTTTCCAACAGCTTTCCGATGAACCAACAGATATGGTACATTTAGTCATTGTTCCGATAAAAGTCTAGCGCAGAAAAAAACCACATGAAGAAAGCCGCTTTGAAGGGGCAATAAATTTTGCTGCGCGCTTATCGCCTTACCGTTCAGTGCTTCCGATAATCTTTCAGCATGACGGTTGCTTTTGCGTTGCTACTATGCGCCCGCGTAGGATTCGTAGTTTCAGGTCTCTTCGACCAATTCCAAGAAGTAATCAAAACATTCCAAGTCGATAGCAATTTATCACAATAATTTGTCCAACTTTGGTCGCTTGAATATAAATAATAATGAAAAAAATGCGGAAGCAATATTTATTAAATTCAGGCCGCGCCATATTAAATGAGCTTAAAAATAGTATAAACGAAAAACGTTCATTATTATCTAAGTTTCTATATCTCAAGGAATTCGCAGAAAAATATCAGTTTAGATTACTCCGTCTCTTATTTATATATCTATATTTCAGGTTGGGCTGGTTCTGAATAAACTCACAGATTTGTTTTTCAAATCAAAATTCTATATATCAACCAGTTTCATTTTTATTTTAAATCATAAAAAACAAAAGTAAAGGTAAAAATATTCTAAATTGTGAGCATTCCACCAATTGTTCAAATTGGAAACTCCTTTTATAAATTTAAGTGGCTGTCTAAAACCTTGATTTAAGATAGTACATACATAATAATAATCCAATTAATTGGAATTATTTTAGATAAAAATAGGTTATCAATTTTATGTTGTAAGTTTTCAGGGTTCTCGTTGGTCCCAAGTCAACAAGCGTTGACCACATTCTTGCGTATTTATGAAATAGTAGTATAATATAAGTCGAATATATATATATATATATATATATATATATATATATATATATATATATATATATATATATATATATATATATATATATATATATATATATATATATATATATATATATATATTCGACTTATATTATACTACTATTTCATAAATACGCAAGAATGTGGTCAACGCTTGTTGACTTGGGACCAACGAGAACCCTGAAAACTTACAACATAAAATTGATAACCTATTTTTATCTAAAATAATTCCAATTAATTGGATTATTATTATGTATGTACTATCTTAAATCAAGGTTTTAGACAGCCACTTAAATTTATAAAAGGAGTTTCCAATTTGAACAATTGGTGGAATGCTCACAATTTAGAATATTTTTACCTTTACTTTTGTTTTTTATGATTTAAAATAAAAATGAAACTGGTTGATATATATATATATATATATATATATATATATATATATATATATATATATATATATATATATATATATATATATATATATATATATATATATATGGAATATAATTTAACTTTATTTGGAGGTAAATCAAAGTGTTGTCAGCCCAGATTCCTGGTCACGCACACTCTATCTTTATTCAAACAGTACCCCCGGGGGCAGAAGCATCCCTCAACGGCATATTCGGGGCAACTTCGGCTGACGCAGCTGTCCACGCAATCGTTGCTATAGGTGCAAACTTTCGGAGGTTTGCACGGACACGGCTGCTCGCAACGTACTGCAACAACTTACACAATCAATTTCCCTTACAAAAGAACAATAAAATCGTCCATGACATATCGATGTCAAAATGCTCGTAAAGAAAGCGTTAAATGTTTGACCGCAATCGCATGTTGCCGTTTCTGTTAGATATATACTGTATGAGTTCTCTCCTCTCAACTCAACAACAGATTACCAGAAACTAACCAAAACTAACCAAATACAAATCGGCAAATAGAGCAAATAGAGCAGGCAACATTGGATATAACGCTTTCTGGAAGAAAAGCAATGTCAGCACTTTCTATTGACAACTGAATACACAAAATCTTTTTATAGAAGCAAATATTCTTAATTCATTTTTCAACGCTTCGAAAATACTAAAACTTTCGGTTTGTTTAAAAATTTTGATGCGTTTTGTTTTTTTTTAAATTGCATTAACAATGGTTATAGAAATACATTTATTAATTATTGTAGTATAAAGTACGTTATAGTAAGTCAAAAGAACATAAATATAAAACAAATAAACAATAAATAAATTAAATCAGTTATAAATTACAATTAACGTATTCCTCAACCGAATAAAATAAATCAGCAAACAAATATTCCTTCATTGCTCTTCTAAAAATTTTATTAGTGCGTATTTTAAGAGGTGGGCAGCCTATTTATGCAGAATGTAATTCAGAAAATTAGAAACAGACTTCGACATTGTGTGCAACGAGATAGTGTTTAAATCATTCCTAAAATGATAAGAGTAATTGTTACTTGAAATTGGTGTGCCTTTTTACAATGAATTTCAATTAATGTAAAATACACAAAAATATAATACGTTTTTATGACGACGATAAAAAACACATTTTACATTTCAATCCATTTGTTTTTAAAATATTAGCAAAAAGTTGATTTTGTGTCCTAAATATTATGCAAGGCAATATAGAAAGATTATGTTAAGTGTTGTTTTAATTCACACATACACACACATAGTAACGACACGCTGTAATAAGTGGAACTCGATAAAACGTTTGGATTAATCTGAGATATTAATATAATAGTAATAACTTATTAAGCAAATAATATTAATGCTTTGTTTTACATGTGTCCGTGTCACTGACTATGATAGTATATTAGGAAACAAGTATGATTAACACCACTTTAGTCTCGCATTTGATTTCGGCACGATCAGAGTGAGGCTTTAATAAACAAGTGAGGGAAGAAGTTCATAAACTTATTCTATATTGTCCATTGTTCCAATCAGTCAGTGGCATATGACGGAAACCCATCAGAACTGACAAAGCCAAAATGCCACCAATGGTTAAAATCTACAGAAAATACCCGATCCCTCCTAAACCTATGCCAGAAGGACCGAAAACATCACATCGTATCATCTCTGATCAATATCAGTTTTAAAACCCCTTTTTCCCTAATCTTTCAATAAATCAACGCTGTAAGGATCAACTGATAAATCTATTTATTATAATTTCATTATTCCTATTTCCCTTCTATTGAATTAGTTAGATATTTTTTCTATCGTTCCAAAATTTCCATCAAAATTCAAGAAGCAGTGGGTCAATTTAAATTAAAATTTTAGCCAATTTAAAAATAAATTGGGTAAGCATAGGGATGGTCAATTTGATAGTCATTGTTGGACACTTGACAAAAGCTAAATAAACTTTCATTCATTAAATTACCCTACTTTCATAAATTAGCTGAAAGATACTTAATTCACAATGAAAAAATATCTTTTAGTGCAGTGAAAATAATAGGTGGCTTTTATCCATTTGTGTTTTCAGTTGCAGTAATTAGATACGATTATATGATATGCTAAATAGCAAATTAACATTTATGCTTACCGACATTAAGGAAAACGGCCAGCACAGCCAAACTTGCAAACTGACTTAACATGTCGCTCACCTATAGAAACAACGCCGCGATATCGTAAAAAAACACATTATGTATCTACATAAATAATGCAAATGCAATGCTGACGTTTCTTTTTTCAAGGCTAGTAAAGGACAGGGGAAGTAAAACGGCAATTGCGCTTTGTGCTTTTCAATTTTGTTCAGTTTTTCCACCAGCTTTCCGATAAACCAACAAATATGGTACGTTTAGTCATCGTTCCGATAAAAGTCCAGCGCGCAAAAAAACCACATGAAGAAAGCCGCTTTGAAGGGGCAATAAATTTTGCTGCGCGCCTATCGCCTTACCGTTCAGTACTTCCGATAATCTTTCAGCATGACGGTTGCTTTTGCGTTGGTACTATGTGCCTGCGCAAGATTCGTAGTTTCAGGTCCTTTCGACCAATTCGCTGCTTCCATCAGTTCATGTAAGCCACACACTATGACATCATTACTTATTACGTTTTAGTAAGAAGTAAATTTATCTAAAATAAAAATTTCAATCGTAGTTTTTTCGTTTAAACTTAGAATGGGTTATCGTCATTTCTATTTTTGTTTTGTCCCTTTGTCCCCATTTGTTATTAAATTGGTGATTCAATCATCAGACTCCAAATATATTGTTGAATAATGAAATCTTCAAGTTTGAGGTTTTCACTTCTCAGGTTTGAGTGTCCGATTCTTCCCACAACCAGGTATTTACAAAAAACGATTTTGTGCAAATATTGCATTTGGAGAGTACAAAGGACAAAGTTTGTCACATTTTTTGAAAAACGAGTTAACGGTGCTATTTTGTAGGCAACCGTGCGGTAAAATCTCTGCTAGAACTTTAAATATAAATCCACTGGATTACTTCTTATGGAGTTATTTAAAAAAATATTTATATCGTGAGACCCCGAAACAAAGAAATCCGCTACAGTTCATTCAGCGCTCAATACTAAAATTGTCGCAAATTGGATTGAAGCAGATCACCTAAAATTTGAATATTTTATATGATTCTAGGCTTCATTATTTTTACTGCATAGGATGATTTCCAAAACAATGCAGGTCTGTATTTAAAAAAATTAAGTTGATGATGGGCACACAAAACCGAAACGTCATACTTAATAATGCCAACTCGTAGGGAAGAAAAAGTGTTACTTGTTTTCAAAAAATATTTAATGAATGCGCAACTTTGCCTCCATATCGCAATAGGCCTCTTCGACACCCTGTACACGAGAACATTGTTCCCCTTTCGACATATTATGTCAGGTCGTAAGTGCTTTTCAGAATTTGTGCGTTCGTTCTAAATTCTAGCTATCGTTTTCTATGAATGGTCCAACATCTGGTAGTTGCAACCATTACGAGCGAGCTTTCTCTGGCAGACTTTCTTTGCGTTGCTCGACTATGGACGTGATACAGCCAGTTGTGGGTCTATTGTCTAGTCCTTGGAGGGAGGTTGTTTTTTTCGTTCCCCTCCAGTTTTCCCCACCATACCCACACATTCATGTCAACGCTACCTTATAACGATGCTTCTTGGCAGTTACTTTTAGTCTTCAAGGAGAACTGATGTTTTCTTTATTTTTTCTCCATTTGCAGTAACAGCAGGCGCAAACTCTCTAGCTCCCGATCTAAGTCCTTCGCAGCTCGGCGAGCCAGGTAATAGTCATCCATCTTTTAAACTAATCGAATGAAGTCAGGCGTTGCTGTTTTTTGCAGGTGGAAAACAGTGCGGAACGAACCAGATTTTTGATTGTACGTCGTGGCTGAGGAAAGACTGCACCAATAAACCCCTGTGGCCGATACTTATCAAGCCTCCATTCTGCGTGTTCAAGACCTGCGTGTGCGCCGAGGGATACGTACGAAGGTCCTTCCTCGACCCCACTTGCGTCGTACCCGAACAATGTTCGTAATCAACGTGAGATCTAAATAAACTTGTTGTTGCATTTTGTTGTTTTCTTATTTGCGATCTGCCAGTTAAGTGTAACGAGTACCTATTGTTTATACCGGTCGATCGAAAAGTGCGGTACGACAAACGTTGCGGTTGACCTAAATATGTATTATTACGTACGGTACATACAAGATAATGCGATAACATTGTCAATAACCATTCGATATTAACCTGCACAAAACACTTCAAAAACTGCTTCAGAACACTTAAGAGCAAGTCATCCCTGGCGCTGGAGGAATTTTTTCTAAAGTCGCGGGACAGTAGTTTTCGATATTCAGCATGAGCGAGTATTCGGTGGTCAGTGTCACCGCAGGTACGTGTAACTTGCGCCATTTTAGTGTCCAACTTATGTAATTATGGCTGGCAAATATATTTGTATTTATTTATGGTCGTACAAAAATTGGCACCTTCTTCTACTCATATCCGCACTTTTTTTTCGGTTAACTTTCTTGTTAAAAATTGGACAATCTTTAATTTTTTGCACGCACCATCGTATTTTGTTAACCTTTCTACATTGATGGATGATTTACAAATTGGCAAAAAATGGTTGTTACTCTTTGAGTTTAATTGAACGATTTAAACTATTGATGAAGATAATGAACATGATGCATTTATCGAGATTTTTCAGTTTTTATTGGAAAATTATAAAAACCTGGAAGAAGTGGAAAAAGTGAAAGCAGTCATAACAACTACCTTTTTTAAGTTATCTATTTTTCTAAATTCGAGTTTAGCAGTATTCATTTGATTTTCATATTTTAATTTTTTTTGTTTTTGACCCTTTGAAAATTCGAAAAAAGATTTACCACCCTCATTCCTTTAATATCGAAAATCGCACCCTAGGTTATTTGTTTATGGCACCGCATGAAAACTGTCCAAGAAAACTCCAATACCGACTTGTAAATGTAGCGAAAAAATAATCACATTTTTGAATTTTTTGACTAAAATGATGTGAGATTTCAGTCTAATTGATTCCGCAAACCCGTAATGTTTGAATTTTATTTAAGTTTGACATAGAATGTGATGTTTTAAATCTTCCTAGCACTAAACCATAGGCGCCCGTTAAAAAAAAGTAAATATTTTGATTTTTTTTTATTCGTTTTTCTTAATAATTTTGATTTTGTTAAAATTTAGCAACGTCATTTATACTGATAAGGGGCCAACTAAAATCTTTCAATATGATTATTGTTGACGAAAATATGTGCGTAACTGTTTTTTTCTCATTTGTATTTTTTAGATTGGACAAAAAATGTTCGTAGTCGGTATTCGGAAAAATTAAAAATGATCGCTGTAGCTAAGCTTTCGCAGAGGGTTTTAAATGGAATCGAACTCTTAATAATCCAAATTTAAAATTAACGGCACAAAAAATAAACATTTGAAAAGAATCTGGAACTTATTGAAACTACAAGTATTGAATTTCTCTAATGGTATTTCAGAGAACCTGTTTATTGAAATTTACAATTTCATTTTTCTAATCACGTTTTACTTTGCTGTAGCCTACATATTGTTTATATATCCCATGAATCTTGCTATATGCTAGTCATATAACGGTTGGAATGTATGCTTTAATAGGGCTATGCACATGTTAGAAATACAAAAAGGAATCTAGAAAATCATATATAAGATTTTTGGTTAGTTGATCTTGGTATTAACATCCACGACAGCATTTTCCTCAGTTATTCTTCCAAATTTTCCAAGTGATTTCTAGAATTATTTGATTCGTAAGAGACTGATTCTGTTGAGGGGCCTCCGGAATTAAGTATTACACAAAAGATATCAACAGCAATTAATGAGTTTTGTAGCAATTTTCTCCTAAACTTCTGTTTTTCCAGTTATTGCCGCCGACACAATATGGTATTTGTTCACACCACTATACAGTGAGAAGTACGTAATGTATGTTTTTCGTAACGCGAGTAAATCGGAGCCATGACCTAAAGTGACACTTTCAAAATGCAAACAATACAAGAAATACATAATAGGACAAAAGCCTAAATACTTTTGAAATTCAAGATTTCTAACAGCCAAATACTACTTCGCTCTGAATATGTTTTTACTTCAATATGCGCACTAATAAAAAATTTTTTCGGTCGCGATTTGAGAATCTGTCCCAGAGTCCCAAAAGCATCTGTCCTAGGGCCACTTTTCTTCATTATTTACATAAACGATTTCCCTTCATGTATTAGTCACATCAAATGTACAATTTTTGCTGACGATACGACAATAATTTATTCATTTAAGAAACTCGACTTTAACCAATTTAGAAGAACTAACTTATGGGGTTGAGTTGAAGGCTCACTCTTTGTTTTCGTGTAACAATTTATTTTTAAATAATCATAAAACACAAAAACTTTTAATTGCAACCATTGCATCTCTTACAAAGCGTCACGTGATAGCGTCACTCTCCTTGACGCTTGGTGCTCATATTGATGTTCTATGAAACAAATTAGCATCTATGCTTTTCGTGCTTAGAAAGTCGAATAACACACTTATTACGAACATGCTAAAAAAAGTCTATTTTGCATTATTCCATTCTAAAATATATTATGCACTTATACTCTGGGGATATTCTAGCCACGCAATAAGGGTTTTTAGACTCATGTCGACCTTATAATACAAACTATATTTTACATTCAGGCATTCACAACTGCGTCTACCTGGTTATCGTTTGACCCAAAATTAAAAATAACTCTTTAAATTTATCACACTACAATGCTCTTCTAGCAAATATTCAAGCTTTGAGTGAAAAAGCTTTTCAGAGAGCAATCAAGCCAACTAACAAAACTAAACTAACTAACTAAAAATTTGCTAAATTGACGTTTCTTTGCAGCCAATTTCTTAGCGTTCGTCTGCTGCTCGGCGCTTTCTTGGACTTCACCAGAATTACCGAAACTAGTCAACTCGACGGACAGCCCATTCTACCATGACCTATCCAACGAACAGCAATCGTGGATCGGCGCGTTTCTACCCCTCGGTGCCATTTTTGGGCCCATCATTTTCGGCTATTTGTCGGATCGTTTCGGTCGCAAGGCCACGCTGCTCTCGATATCGGTACCCATGCAGGCCTGCTTCCTGATGCAGGCCTTCGCCAAAGAGATCTACCTATTCTACATAGCCAGATTCGTCACCGGCGTAGCCGTCGGCGGATCTTTCACCGTCTTGCCGATGTACATCGCCGAAATGTCCCTCGACCATCATCGGGGGGTACTAGCTGTGAGCATGAGCGTGTTCATCTGCATGGGAGTGCTCTTCTGCTACGCAGTGGGCCCTTACATGAGCATAGTAGCGTTCAATTGTTTATTGGCAGCGATAGCCGCATCCTTCTTCGTCATATTCTTTATCGTCGGCTCCGAGACACCTCATTACCACGTCTTCAAGAACCAACACGATCGCGCGAAGGAAGTACTGTTGCGGATACGCGCGCAAAGCGACGAAGCGACCGAAAAGGAGCTCGACCAGATCAAACACGTCATCGAAAACGAGGAGAGCGCAGGCTTCGTCGATATATTCACTGTCAAGGGACTGAGAAAAGCGGAAATCATATCCTCGGCACTCCTAATCTTCCAGCAATTTTCCGGCATAAACGCGGTACTGTTTTACTCCGAGCAAATCTTCCAGAACGCGGGCAGCTCGTTGTCGGGCGAATACTGCGCCATGATTGTCGGAGTGGTGCAGCTGATATCATGCGTTCTGACGGCCTCGCTGGCTAACGTCTTCGGCAGAAGAACTCTACTCGTATTGTCGGGTTTCGGAATGGCCCTGGCCGAAGTTACTCTCGGGACGTACTCGTACCTCGACAAGAACGGTACCGACGTCAGTGCGATGTCGTTTTTGCCGATAGTGTCGCTCGTAGTGTACATCGTCATGTACAATTTCGGTTTTGGTCCTATATCGTGGACGGTGCTCAGCGAGATGTTTCCCACCAACGTTAGGGCTCTCGCTACTGCTTTGAACACGAGTCTATGTTGGGTGACGAGCTTTTTCATCACCAAATACTTTTCGACGGTGTCGGACAGCTTCGGGATAGGCGTGTGTTTCCTGGCCTTTTCCGTCGCTTGTTTCGCAGCAGGACTGTTCTCGTACTTCTGCGTATTGGAAACGAAAGGGAAGTCGCTGAAGCAGATCCAGGACGAGCTGAACAGTTAGCCCAGGAAGAGGGTTTTTTTCGAAAAAAAAATCCCCGTCCGTTCGATCGTTATTTATTCGCTAATATTTATAAACGTGACGTCGTTCTTAATGTATTTTCTCGAGGTGATATCGTTTCTTTATCGTTATGCAAATGGCTGTGGAGTTGTTTGATAAGATTCAATCGCAGTTGTTATTCGGTTATGCACAATAAATTTGTATTACGAGCCAATGATTTTAATTTTCCTTTGAAAGTCAAAAGGTGAGATTAGATAAAATTTTGGTTCGCCAATGGTAGTCGAAACGTTGACGCAACTTTCCATATCTTCTTCTCGGGCACTACAACTCATCGTGAGTCTTGGCCGCGTTTACGATCCCTGTCCAATATTGTCCAATCTGTGTACTGATTTCCCATTGTCTTATCCCCATTTTCTTAAGGTCTTCAGCAAATGCATCCTTCTACCTTTTGCGGGGGCGTCCTACTGACCTTTTCCGTCTGGCCTTTCTCAAAACGCATTGTTCATGAGGCGATTGTCTGCGCTTCTTACTGCATGTCCTGCCCATCTTAGGTGATTACCTAATTACCGATTACCAATTCCTCTAATTTTTAATTGTGCCTGCGTCTTCATTCATTGGTGTTTATATTTCTATACGGACCGTATATAGTTCGTGGTATTTTACGTTCTCACACTAACGATTTATTTATTTCTCTTTGATTTAGCGCCTGAGGCATGGTTTCTCTATTCCAAGCTGCTTGGATGATTTGGTGCACTCTATCTAAGAATATAATTCAATTTAACCTTCATTGAAAATGTTCTAGCATTTCTATTGTTTTTGTTAAATGAAGTAAAAGTTATTTAGGCATTTTCATTTCAAATTTAAACATTTTTTAAGAAATATATTGCCGATAAATGAAACAAATGGCAACGTCGCAGTTAGGAACTATTACAACAGCGTTGTTGTATGAGTGCACAGATCAAAAGTCCAGAATTTGATTTCTAACGTTATAATTCCTGAAAATACTTTTATACTAACTATAAGCAGGTTTTAATAATTCATTTACTAAATTTATTTATTTATTTTCCTTATTTATTTCAAAGCAATTAGGTTTTTACGACATAGTTAACAAAATACGGCCTGACGACGCACAGTGGAGCATTGTGCGTTCATTATCATGGTTTATTATTAAAATAATTCAACAATATGTACAAATTTAATGAAGTCTGAGGGCGAGCTCGTGAGCTTCCGACACTGTAGATCATCAGCTATTGATTGCTAAGTTGGAATCCTACGGAATGAGGGCTACTTGTTCGAGACTTTTGCGATCATACCTATCAAGACGCCAAGAATATATGCCAATTGTCTTACCAAGTGCTTTAATAGGGAAGTTATTGGCCACTATGACGACGATACTTACATAGTATTATCTCGTGTATTGTAAAAATAATAAGACAGTCCTGGATTGACTTGATTATGGTAGTATAATTTGGTCGCTTTTTTATACTAATGATATACTACAGTTGACTGAAAAAATAAAAAAAAATCTTCATTTTGCCAAATATATTCTAAACGGAGAACCTGTTACTTATGTCAACAACTTAGAATGTTATACAATTTTAACACTGCACAACAGAATAACTGTTATATTTAGAAATATAAAAGCATTGTTTGCAAAATAACTAGCATATGTATTTCGGAATGCTGCTAATGTGATCGAATTATTTTAATTGAACGATTTCCTGAGCATATTCTTTCTGATGAAGTATTTTTTAAAGCATATTCTAAGTAGTACTAGTCAGATTCTATGTTAATTAAAAGGAAATTAGAACTTCCTATTGGGCCTTGAGCCTGTAAGTTGATTTAATAATAATGAAAATAATGAGAAGGAATAATGTTTCTGATTGTAAATTGCTTAAAACTCCATCTACTTCGACCCATCGGACTGTTCAACGCTTACTCCTTCAAAACCCAACAGAATATTAGTCTAGAAAACTGTAGGAAAGATCCCATTTCGAAATCAACGTTGTCAAATTTTTTGAATTATATGTTTTGTGAAAATTTTTGTGATTCTGTTCATAATGATTGTGAGCGCTGTGATTTGAAAAAAAAGCTTTTTTAGGAAACGAATAAAGAACAGACCGGACTTTAAAAATAAGAATTAAATTACTAAAATTTGTCTCAGAATAGAAATTTGTGATGCTTGATATCTTCAACTTTTTATTACATTACCACTACCCTAGTTCTTTCTATTTTATGTAGTTTTATGTGAGACACAATGTATTGGTATTCAAGTTAGGCGCCCCGCGGGCGTCCAAGCACTTAGGCCACCAGATGGGCCTTTGTGCCCTCTGACCGCTCTAGAGGATGACCAGAATGCCACCCCTCCTATAGAAGGTCAGCAACTCATTTAGCCCAATACCGTGCACTGAGTCCGGATCGATCAGGGCCGTTCCGAAGGCTCCAAATAATGCCCATGTCAAAGCAGAGCACTCGATAAGCAAATGGTACGGGGTCTCCTCTCCTTTAATGCACCACGTGTCTCCGGGTCTACTCCGATGCCCAGCAAGCAAAGATGCCTACTAAGTCTTCAATGTGCGCACTGACTTCAGCGCCATAAGTGCAACCCCACTATCAGAGCAGAAGAATACTCTTCTGCTTCAGTGGTTCAGCAGGAGCACCTCTCTGGCCGCCATCAATACAGCGAAAATTTCAACCTGAAATACAGTGCAGTACTGACCCAGAGGGACCAGTAAGCTTGATCCCGTTGTCTCGCAGTACGCTCCAGCTCCGGCCAAATCTCTCATTCTGGACCCGTCCGTGTACGAGACAAGTCTATCCCAGGAGCCAACTCTGCCCTCTCTCCACTGTTCCCTTGATGGGAAGAGAAGAAGGTCATCTCCGAGATCATGACGTCACTCGGCATGCCCATGGTACCGCGATCCCCGGGCCAGCCCACTAAAATGTCGTACGGGCCCCGATTGAAGGTCTCTCTCTCCAGAGCCCGGAGCTCGCTAGCCTGACAGTTGTCCTGGCCGCCTCCATCCGCACCCGATCCGCCAAAGAGGGCAAACCCACCAGAGCATCTAGGGCTCTCGTGGGTGCCGTCCTCATGGCGCCCGTTATCCGGAGGCAAGCCAATTTCTGCAGTTTGTCAGGAACTAGCCTTGCTCCTGCTCTTTTGGTCCCCGGCCACCATGCCACTGCCCCATGCATGAGCATAGGCACCACCATGGTACCGTAGATCCACTGCATGATCTTTGGCCCCAGGCCCCAAGTGACCTCTACCGCTCTCCGGCACGCCCACAGAGCTCCAAAGGCCGACCTGGTTCTTGATCTTATATGTTCCTGGAAGGTCAACTTGGAGTTTAACCATACTCCCAAATACTTGACGCTTCTGCTTGCAGAAAGACGCACCCCATCCATCGAAATGTTGAGGTTACGCTCCACCTTCCTTTTCCTGGTAAAGATGACCGTCTCCACCTTGCCAGGATTGACAGCTAACTTGCTGTCCCGGCACCATTGTGTCCATCCCCTGTGTCATTATCAAAAGGTCGTCTGCATATGCCTGAGCATAGACCCCGTGTTTTTCCCTCAGAATATGCAATATCTCGTTCACCACTAGGTCCACAGGAAGGGGGACAAGACCCCACCCTGTGGACAGCCCTGTGATGAGCCGATGGAGACCTGCTCCCCACCCAGTGTTGCCTCAACCCTCCGGTCGGTTAGCATGGAGCGGATCCATTTTACAATGGCGGTCCTCACTCTAGTACGCTCCACAGATCGCATACAGGGCTGTATTATTGAAGGCCCCTTCGATGTCAGCGAAAACGCACACCGACAGCCGTCCCGAGCCTATATCCTCCTCCAACCTGGAAGTCTCTCTAGAGTTTTCATAATGAAGCTAGTGAGGCAAACGGGCCGGTATGACTTCAGGTTCGTCTAGTTGTTCTTCCCTACCTTGGGGATGATCATTATCCTGCTGTGTCTCTACAGCTCGAGCACGTATTTCCTCGCAATGGAGGCTCTGAACAGATCCATCAGCGGGCTGGTCAGGAGACCTCCGTCCTTTTCCAGCAGAGCCGGAAATCCTCCATCCCCTTCCGCCGACTTCAAAGGGCCCTAGCTGTCAATAGTCCACCTCAGTCTACTATGGGTAACCGCCCTCATTGCCGTGGCGTAGTCGCATCTAGACGAACTCCGGCTTCAGCATTCTCCCCTGTATCCAGATCGGCGGACCCTGGGAAGTGCGTGGTCAACAACTGTTGTAGTTTGCCCGCTGGTCTTGCGTGTAGGCACCGCCGGTCTTGAGTACCCTAAGAAGCCTAGCTGTGTCCGGGTATTCATTACTCCATCGCAGTAGCCCCTCCAAGCCTTCCTCCGTGATGCCCGTAGTTCCTACGGACCTCCCTATAGAGATCCCAGTTCGCACCTAGCTGGTTGCTCTTCGCTGTATTGAACAGCCTCTGCACCCTCCTCCTGAGACGCTCCAGGGAAGAGCTCAGTTCAGCTATTCTCGAAAGCCCGTATCACAGCGGAGCTGACGCGGTCGGCGGCCTCGTCAATTTCCTCTAATTTCCTGTGTTTTCTTGGTAAACCCCCTAAGCGCAAAGCGAGCTCCTCCCTATAGAGTTTCCAGTTTGTTGTCCGGTGGTTCCTAAATCTAATGGGTTCCCGAACACCCATTTCCAACCCAAAGGTGATGTATCTATGATCCGACATAGAGTCCTCCCCACAGACACACCACCCAGTTATTTCCGGGAACAGATCCCTGGTACCGACCCGTCGTGTACACAGAGGAAGATTCGCCTCCTCACAGTAGGAGACCAAGTAACTGATCTCCTTCGGAGGACAGCTGCGGTCGCCTGGAAAGTACGCAGAGGCGACGACTACCTCTATCACGCCGTCCCGGGTGGGGAATCTGGCCAGATTTGGAACCTGGTTCCTGGACGCCTTGTCCCACAGGAAAAAGGCTTCCAGCCCATGGTTATTATGCAGGCCCTGGGGTCGCCACTATGCAGCATCGGCATGTGAGGGTCTTGATGCTAGCCTCAGCCAGAGGTAGCACCTCCCTACGCTTCCGCTTCCTGACTGGTGAGTGGCAATCTAGGGCATTCGGAGCTGGCAGGCAGCGGACCAGTGCCTCGTTTGAGACACCCGTCCCCAGGCGCGGAATCCAGATCGCCGCCCTTCTGAGCTTCAATCCTTTTGGATTTTTTTTTATCAACCGATTTAAAGCCAGTTGGCACCATGAAGCCCTTAGCCACGACACGACAGCTAGACAAGGTGAGCTCTGGTCCACGACTGGTTATTTATTCTCACCCACCCGGGATCGTGAGAGCCTGGGCTCCCCTATCCGCTACCCGGAGACGCGCCTCATGGATTGCTCAACCACAGAGCAATGGTTCTAAACAAAAGGCCCCACAAAAAATTAACTCTTAGCGAATCATGTAAATATTAGACAGTGTAGATAAACTCGAAAGTATCTGTAAAACTTCAGGAAATTTTTGAGAACCTGGATACACAATTTTTCATTTCATTTTTAAAGGTTTGTGGCGAGAAAATTGTAAGTTTCGCGCTGTGGTGCCGCAAATTGGCTCACCTAAAAAACCGTGATGTGAGTGATTGTGACAGTTATATAGTCAAGAAAAATAAGCACCGAGCAGAACAATTTTCAAATCTTTTCCCGTTATAAAGCAGTGGACCCAAAAAGCGCAAATGGATATTCTCTAGAAGAGAACTTTTAATATTTTAATGCAGAGTTATGTCCTTGCCCCCTAGCTGCACAGCAATGTTAAAGAGAATTATGGGTTGAGCCTATTTGCGGCACAGAAAAATTACAGTCTCACACTTTCAGAATTTCAAAGGAGACATTGCAGATTCGCTGTAAATCATAGATCTAGAAAATTACTTAAGATATTATCTATGAAAAGATCATTTTTTCTTTTATTTCCAGATTGACATTGCCTTCTCAGTTGCCTATGAAAATTCTGATGGTTTGGTGACTGGCTGGGAACTAAGTTGTGGAAAAAAATTAAAATGTGAAGAGTTTATTACAAAATTAAAAAAAATAAATAAATTACAAAAATTTAACCAAGACGTGATTCAAAGTAAGTGTAAGTGAAATAAGCTGTCCGAATATAGAGTATTCTTTGTTTCGATTTTTTTCTTCATTTTACTTTTATAAGCCCGCCATGTACTTCTGAGGGAACGTACAAAGGTACCTCTGGGGAGTGGGTCATGGTACAATGGAGTAAACTTAAGACAAGCGTCGGTTTTCGGCTTAGTTTTCGGGCATAACATAAATTTTAAGGCAAAACGATGTTATTTTATTTTTCGGTGGACGCCATTATGCAGCAGTGCTGTGAGCATTGCATCGATATTTTGCACCTACGGGCGAAACAATAGAAAAATACATAACAGAAAAACGACAAACAATAAAGGACAGAATCTAAGACTCTCAGCAATCATTTCTATACGTAGCAAAAACCACTCAGGAAATTGAAGAACGGATAAGTGTTTTAAAATCTAGAAATACAGCAATCCAACCGTTCCGTTTTGCAATAGGTGGCGACATAACGAATATTTAAGGAAATATTTACCCATTTCGGTGGTATCAAATACAAATTTTTTAATATAATTAGAACTGTAGATATTTGCTTTATTTTTTTTTATATTTTTAGCATTATTTTTCAGGAAGAATGTGTTCTGCTCGTTTATTGAAATCTATTTTTATAAAATGAAGCCTTGCGCTACCTTTATCAAAATCCATGGTTTCTGCAACCTTTTAGAATGTAAATAAAGTGAGATTGAAAGGTTTAAGGGTATTTCTTTCTAGTTGAACAAAGTTTTAAAAGGTTTTTTCACGATCGATCTTGAGTTTGGTTTCCTCGAAAAACACAAATGGGTTGTTTTTAGGTCTTAAACATTTCGGAGAATAGTTTTCAGTTTTCAATATTACAACCTATTATTTTTACTCTATTACTTTACATTTTGTATATTATTATTTTGAAAACTTTCAAATTGACACACTGTGCCTTGGTTATTTTCAACTTTTTTACAGGAATTACTGAGATGTTATGTTTTCATTATCTAAATCAACAACTTTAAAATAGTCCGGTTTGACGAAGTAGCCTGAAACGGTGCACACAAAAAATCGGTTTGAGTTTTTTATTATTTTTATGTGATAATCACAAAATTGCGTTTGTTTTCCTAGTTGTAGAAAGGTATAAATCTACCACGACGACCATTTTTCACTTTAACGAACGGCATAATTTTTCCTGCGGCACTTAATTAGCGTAAAATATAGGTAGCTCGGGAAAAAAATCTCCAAAAAGCGTAGACAGCTCGATAACCTGAACATCTATAAAAACATGGGCTCTTTCTTAGAAATAAATAAAACTCGTCATTTTTGAGCAACAGCATGAAGGCAATCGCCATAATTTTGACGGCAGCATTCATAGTGGCCGTGTATTCGGAGAACTATACGGATAACTCAGAAAACATAATTGCTTCGAGCAATATCTTCATCGAAGACGAGCCAGGTGAGCAGGTCGACTTTTGAAAATGATAGATTTTGGTTGTTCAAAAATCGATGACAAAAAAAATTCCTGCTGGAGGTGTCCGGAGAAGTTCATAGAAGATATGTTTAAGCGAATAACGTTATTTCCTATTGAATATGAGTTTTTTGAATTTTAATAATATTAATACTCGACAATAAGACTCTCAATAGTAGTTTGTCATTGTGTCAATGAAATCGTAATGGTTGCAATTATTAATTATGCAACAAGTAAGTAAAGTAAAAATATGCCATTTCCATTGCGGCTCCCTCGCTGAGAAATATTTTAAAGACGTGCTCTGGCAAACAATTACGCGCTAAACAGTGGTTTAAAAAAATGTTGCAAATTGCGATGTGGGTGTAATTTTGTCCAATTTTGGTTTCAAACTTGTATTTATTGTTATTTTTATTTATTGCTTTCATTTATTAGCTATACAGTAGTAGCGTTAATGTATTGACCTTGGTGCTGTGCAAATGAGAATAAGAATAAGCAAATGCGCAATCGGCATTTCGTTAATATTTGTGGCATTACCTCAGCTAGCAACATCGTAGGCCGCAGCTGAGTGTGTATACATAACGTAATGGGAAGTCTCTAAATTTTTAAAAGAATTTAAAAACAAAACCCTTTCAAGAAAAAAATTGAAGCTATAGGCATCAGCTGCAATCGTTATAAATTTATTGTAAGAAGTTGCAAATATTGCGCCGCAGATAAAAGACTTATTTTTGTCCAATAAAGTAAACATATTGGCACCCCGGATTATAGTATTTAGCTGGTTGTTATAAATAAAACTAAAAAGACATATTGGAAAAACAAAACGGATGTTTACCCTTCACTTCCATCGCTTTGATTGCCGTTTTTAACAAGTTATGATATTTATTATTTTGAACAAATTTTTGCCATATTTTGATTACTTCATTCATTATTTAAAGCACGTAATCTATTTTGGCCCTTTTTTATATCTTTGATTGCAGAGCTTTTGCGATGGAAAGCTTTGGCTAGCTACACTTTTTTTTCATTGAAAAAAAAAAACTAACCAATTTTTAGAAATTATGTATTTAATCTAGCACTAATGTCAAATTTTGCTGTTGTTACTTCTACCTTTTTAGAAAGTTTCAATTTTGATTGTAGAACAAATAAACAATTTTATATTTAGTTTTTTTTCATCATGCTTTATCTTTCAAATGAAAATTCGTCATATACTAGGTGTTTCATGAACGTTCCGCCAATTTGTAGTTTAATATGAAATACTAAAGCATTTATTCATTTTTGGTTAGTTTTTGTCAGTTATTTTTGATAGATTTGAGGTTTTATCAAATAATGCGGACCGAAGTAATAAATGAGCAAACTATCTCAGGGAATGATTTCAGAAACAATTATGAAGTAGAAATATCGTAAATTATTTTGAATTTATATTTTGAAAGCATTAACTTTCGTGGGCGAATCAAATCAATTTCTGGCTTATATTTCGTTCATAAATGTTTATTCATTCAGGTATATTAAACCGATTCAGAAATAATAAAAAAAACATTTTTTGGAACTCTTTAAACTTTTTTTTTCTGACAAATGCTTATTAACCAAAGTAAAGCAATTTTTTAATATTATATTTACTCTACAAATTAGAAAAAAGCTTTTTGAAACATCCGGCGTAAAATGATAATAGTAATATTTTCGGAGCCTTCGTATAAACAAATATAATAATAATAATTAGACATTCATTATTATTAATTTTACAAAATATTTCAACCAAAAGAATAACCCCCCGTGATATCAGCATCCCAGCTACGATGAGTGCTGTTAAGGATGCAGAAATCAATAAGAATATTGCATTGGTTCATTTTACTAATGTACTGGAATAACAGAGCACCGGAGACGCAGAACAAGTAGTATGGCATAGTAATTTTTTTTTGCTTTTTAATAAAATACGAAACTTTATTTCTAAGGTATGATATTGCAAGTCAAACCTTTCTTGAATATTTCTTCCGAATGGTTAAAATATTTCTCCTTCTATACGAACGTTAATTTGTGCTTTCTAGAGTCTGATTTTTTTTTTGCTTGTGTTTTTCACGACAAGAAGAAAAATGTAGGCACCACGAAGAGCGTCGGTGCGCTCCTCCTCTCAGGAAGGATTGCTGGAATAAATTCTTGTGGCCCATCATATTTGATCCGCCGCGATGCATCTTGAAGAGCTGCGTGTGCGTAGATGGGTACGTCAAGGCCACGCTGTTCAACAGGACCTGCATTCGAGCCGACCAATGCAGTTAATATTGACATGAATTGATGTAAAATATAAAAATTAATCGAATGCAATGACTCATTTCTATACCTTTTCCTACAAGTACAATTGGGGCCAATAGCACTAAGAGACTTGGGCTGATACGCGGGCCTCCAGCAACTACCCTTAATGCAGAATTTGTCTGTAGGTCAGCTAAAAAAGTCAGAGGCCATGGAAGCTACCATTTTGATTAGAGTGAAGTTAATTGGCATTCAGATCGCTTTACTACTACTTGTGTCATCAGACCATAACAAGTGAACTTTTTGAAATTTGGGTGAACAATTCTCTTCCTCCAAATAATAGACTATGATAATGCTAGCCAAAGCAGTATCAACGATTAGCGGCATAACAACTATTTGAAGTTATAAGAATTAAATCGTATTTCGTAGACAATATACATTTAAATTAGCACCTTATCACTGCGATTTGAATCCTGTGGAAATGGTATCCTCCGAATTAAAAAGTTAAAGTTAAACGTAATAATTAAAATTCAAAATTGTCCGCTCATGTAATTGATATAATGGAAAATGGAAATTCGGTGTGGATTATTACCAGAAAGGAGTTGGAAAGTGGAAAATAAATCTATGATATAAAATTGAACTTAAGTTTTTCAAAATAATTCCGAACGCCTAAACCACCGATTGGATAGAGTTCGTTCTAACCGCAACCACAATACATGTTTGCAACATTTTACCAAGGAGTTTTAATGTTGCAATTATTGGGAACAACGTTAAGTTGTCATATCTGGGGGTGATAATGTAAAACTTGGTTAATGATTTTCACAGCTGGCAGAAATATAATATTTAAGGAAGTACCATATTCTCGTCCTATGCAATCACTGACAAATTTCGTGATCTCAAAATATGAAAATACAGCTCCGCATAAAAGTTACATGGGCATCCGACTTCTATGTTCTATGTAAAAGTGGCTTTAAGCAAGAACCAGGTTCAGCCGATTCAAATCGCTCGTCACAACAACATTTAAGAATTGACTAATAACATAAGATATTCAATTGCAATGTTTTCTTATTTTAGAATTTCTCTACGTATAAAGCATTTTCGATGTACGCGTGCGAATATTTTAACCTCAATTAAACTACGGGTTAAGTGCTTGTTTTCTGATGCTCGGCTCCAACATTGCAAAAACCTACTTTCCTCTGGTGCTCGTCCACTTGACTACCGAGTCGACAATTATACCAGTAAGGTTCGCACTTACAAGGCAGATGCAACTATGCAAGTAATATCGGCAATATACATGGTGTCCAGAAAGGGATGGAAGCGTACCCGGGAAACCATAGTGCTTTTTGCATACGCGCTTATTATCGCAATGGTCATTCGATCGTGTCAGGTCAACGTTTATATCGTGCAGACTTTAATGTACGGAAGGCACCGAAAGACGATACCATCCGAAGATGGATTCGAATGTTTGAAAATACCAGTTCGACTGTGAAAATTCACCATCCAGGTCGCCCACGCTCTGTTCGAACCCAACAAGCGATTGAACCAGTGAGAATTTCTGTGCATCAAAATCCTTCTCAAGCAGTTCGCAAACGAGGTCAAGGCGTTAACATTAAAAAATCGTCGTTGCACACTATTTTGAAGAAAGACTTACATCTTACAGCCTACAAAATTCAGCTAATGCAGGAACTGAAACCTACCGACTATCCTCGTTGACTCAGTTTTGCAAATGAACTGCAAGACCGGCGAGGGCGACCACTTACGGTAAATAGTGAGCGGTATTGCGTTATGTTACGGAACTTTTTGGCTTCACAATTACAGGAGTTTGAGTTTAATGGGGAGACATGGTTTCAACAAGATGGGGCAACTTGCCACACTTCAAACTAATCGCTTGCGGTTGTCACTCAACTTTTCCCAGAAAAAGTGATCTCTCGTCGAGGAACCATCAACTTCGGTCACCGAGTAGCGTATTCGCGTTGCGTTGTTGATGCACGGAGTAGGTTATTTTTATGCTTTTTTTGTCATTATTTATATCGATTGATTTTTTTTTCGCTACCCCCGTTAGCGCAACTTTTGCCTACCATTATTAAGAATTGTATACTAAGTGTTTATCCGTTTGTTTCATTATGTCGCTTCGTTCATTTATCTTAACTCTAAAATATTGTTTTGAGGAACTATGTGGTAGACTCTAATTTTGTAAGTATTTCTCACGATTGTTTTAATTGTCTGTTATATAGTTTGACCTGTTGTTTTCATTAAATTTTAGTTCACTCCTGAAGAAGTCAACAAATAAATTGACGAAAGAAGACGACAGAAGTTTAGCAAGGAACAATAATAGAAGAATTTTCCTCTTACGTTGCAGAAAATCCAGATTGACACCTAGACACATTCAAGATAGTGGAAAGAAGATACATGGACTTTTGCTTGTTTAAAGTTTAAAAAAAGGTTAATAATGACAATCCCATTATTAAATAGAAGAATAATGGCAATCCCATTATTGAAAAAAAAGAGAGGTTAATAATGGCAATCCCATCATTAAGTAGAAGAATAATGGCACTCCCACTATTAAAAAAAAGGGGGTTAATAATGGCAATCCCATTATTAAGTAGAAGAATAATGGCAATCCCATTATTGAAAAAAAAAAGGTTAATAATGGCAATCCCATTATTAAGTAGAAGAATAATGGCAATCTCATTATTGAAAAAAAAAGAGGTTAATAATGGCAATCCCATTATTAAAAAAAAAGAGGTTAATAATGGCTATCCCATTATTAAGTAGAAGAATAATGGCAATCCCATTATTGAAAAAAAAAATTAAATCATGTTACAATAGCAATCAGACAACGGGGTTGCTATTGTAACATGATTTAATTTTTTTTTTCAATAATAGGATTGCCATTATTCCTCTACTTAATAATGGGATTGCCATTATTAATCTCACTCTTTTTTTTAATAATGGCATTGCCATTATTAACCTCTTTTTTTTTAATAGTGGGATTGCCACTATTCTTCTACTTAATGATGGGATTGCCATTATTTACCTCTTTTTTTTTTAATCATGGGATTGCCATTATTCTCCTACTTAATAATGTGATTGCCGTTATTAACCTCTGTTTTTTTAATAATGGGATTGCCATTATTCTTCTACTTAATAATGGGATTGCCATTATTAACATCTTTTTTTTAATAATGGGATTGCCATTATTCTCTTACTTAATAATGGGATTGCCATTATTAACCTCTTTTTTTTTAATAACTGGATTGCCATTATTCTTCTACTTAATAATTCTTCTACTTAATAATGGGATTGCCATTATTAACCTCTTTTTTTTTTCAATAATGGGATTGCCATTATTCTTCTACTTAATAATGGGATTGCCATTATTGTTCTACTTAATAATGGGATTGCCATTATTAACGTCTCTATTTTTTCAATAATAGGATTGCCATTATTTTTCTACTTAATAATGGGATTGCCATTATTAACCTTTTTTTTTTAAACTTTAAATAAGCAATGAAAAAGTAAATAATCGTACGTTACCGACTTTTTGTGAATTCGTAGACGGCCATGCACGCAGTTGTTCATGAGCAGCTACGCCGTCCCTGTTCTTGTAACGCATATCAGTCATTAGGCACTGCACGTACTCTGTGTTTCGGTTTCAATTTTCCTCTGCCGGCTAGCTGAGCAACTTCAACAGCCACAAGGACCTAAAGTCTCTGCAACGGCTTTGTCTGGATCAACAAAGTTATCGTTCGGTGACGCGTCTAATAGGAGCTGCTGATTAACCAGCAATCTCTGCTTTCTTCTATGGCAGGAAGTACCACAGTCCAATTTTTTTCTCCGTAGTCAAAGTTGTTTTCATAGTTCATTCATAGTTCAAAGCAAGCGCATTAGTGGCTAGCGAGTGCATAAACTACATCTTCCAGGTTCTGCATGGCCTCCTCAATGCTTATTGAAGCGCCAGTTTTTATTCTGGTGTACCAACTGTGATGTGTTTTGATCCTTCTTCAATTTGCATTCAATAGAAGGCGGATTTCATATCTAGTGTAGTG
Source organism: Cylas formicarius (assembly GCF_029955315.1). Taxonomy (NCBI): domain Eukaryota; kingdom Metazoa; phylum Arthropoda; class Insecta; order Coleoptera; family Brentidae; genus Cylas; species Cylas formicarius. Next base: position 12,843,690 of record NW_026844319.1, on the reverse strand, counting down.
AAGTATTTTGCATGGCAGAGAGCATTGATCTGATCTTGAATAGGCGGAAGCGGGTATCTTGCTCTGACGACTCTGTTATTGACATCACGTAGGTCCACGCACATTCGAACTTCACCATTCTTTTTTGATACTAGAACTATCGGGCTTTCATATTCTGAGCGACTTTCACGAATTATACCCGCACTTAAAAGGTCATTAACTATTGTCATAACTTGAAATCTTTCTTGACCTATTAGGTCGATATGCCACAGTGTCCTTTAAGTTTATTGTTATTTCATCAGTCATAATCTTGTCGGTAGTTTTATTTTTGTAAAACAATAAAAGACTTGCTATTCTTAATTTCGAGTCCTCTTTCAAGTCAGGTTGATTAATCACAACCCTATCCACACTTTTTAAAGTCATTACGTTCGAAATATTGAGCAGATTATGGTGCATTTCGAGCCCAAAATTGTTTTTTTCCATTCGTAAACAAGGTCGGCTGATGACATCCCATCCAATAATTAGGTCAATGTTCGCTGGCATAACAATATCCGGTAGGACCGCATAAGTAATATCTAAACTCAACGTCGGCATAACAGTGATTAAATTACAAACACCGATAGCATAAACAATTTGGGTCCCAAATCCCGAGAAAGCACGGACCTTATCGACTGTTTTGATTATCGCCTTTAACGTTTGAGCTACAGAATGCTTTATAATAGATCCATCGGCACCATTATCAATCAAATAAGAAAAAGAGAGAGCACTATTTTTGCACAATAAAGTCGCTGTTGGTGTTACGTTCAAATGGCGTCATTTTTTTAATAAAAATGTCTTTTTGGGTATCCCATTCTTATACCAACAATCACTTTCACCGTGGCCAATTTTCTTACAATTGTTGCAAGTTGGGACTTTGGATGTACCTGGAGCCTCTTCTCGAACTACGTTTGATGCCTCGTGTTTATTGTGACAAGTATCACGATAGTGTCCTTGGCGGCCACATTTA